>NC_047047.1:17006821-17698183 GCF_011762595.2 Tursiops truncatus
TGCATTATTTTAACATATATTTTATCACAATTTATTTTTGAAAACACATTTTTAAAAAATATTTATTGGAGTATAAATGTTTTACAATGTTGTGTTAGTTTCTGCTGTATAACAAAGTGAATCAGCTATATGTATACATATATCCCCATATGTCCCCCCTCTTGAGCCTTCCTCCCACCTGCCCTATCACACCTAAGTGGTCAGGAAACACCAAGTTCATCTCCCTGTGCTATGCTGCTTCCCACTAGCAATTTTACATTTGGTAGTGTATATATGTCATTGCTATTCTCTCATTTCGTCCCAACTTCCCCTTCCCCCTCACTCATGTCCTCAAGTCCATTCTCCACATCTGTGTCTTTATTCCTGTCCTGCCCCTAGGTTCATCAGAACCATTCTTTTTTTAGATTCCATATATATGTGTTAGCATACGGTATATGTTTTCCTCTTTCTGACTTACTCCAATCTGTATGACAGACTCTAGGTCCATCCACCTCACTACAAAAAACTCAATCTCATTTCTCTTTATGGATGAGTAATATTCCATTGTATATATGTGCCACATCTTCTTTATCCATTCATCTGTCAATGGACACTTAAGTTGTTTCCATTTCCTGGCTATTGTAAATTGTGCTTACAATGAACATTGTGGTACATGACTCTTTTTGAATTATAGTATTCTCAGGGTATACGCCCAGGAGTGGGATTGTTGTGTCGTATAGTAGTTCTATTTTTAGTTTTTAAAGGAACATCCATAATGTTCTCCATAGTGGCTGTATCAATTTACATTCCCACCAACAGTGCAAGAGGGTTCCATTTTCTCCACACCCTCTCAAGCATTTATTGTTTGCAGATTTTTTGATGATGGCCATTCTGATTGGTGCGAGGTGATACCTCATTGTGGTTTTCATTTGCATTTCTTTAATGATTAGCGATGTTGAGCATCCTTTCGTGTGTTTGCTGGCAACCTGTATGTCTTCTATGGAGAAATGTCTATTTAGGTCTTCTGCCCATTTTTGGATTGGGTTGTTTTTTTGATATTGAGCTGCATGAGCTGCTTGTATATTTTGGAGATTAACCATTTGTCAGTTGTTTCATTGGCAAATAGTTTCTCCCATTCTGAGGGTTGTTTTTCTGCATTGTTTATAGTTTCCTTTGCTGTGCAAAAGCTTTGAAGTTTCATTAGGTCCCATTTGTTGATTTTTATTTTTATATCCATTACTCTATGAGGTGGGTCAAAAAAGATCTTGCTGTGATTTACGTCATACAGTGTTCTGCTTATGTTTTCTTCTATGAGTTTTATAGTGTTTGGCCTTACATTTAGGTTTTTAATCCATTTTGAGTTTATTTTTGTGTATAGTGTTAGGAATTGTTCTAATTTCATTCTTTTACATGTAGCTGTCAAGTTTTCCCAGCACCACTTTTGAAGAGGCTGTCCTTTCTCCATTGTGTATTCTTGCCTCCTATGTCAAAGATAAGATGACCATATGTATGTGGGTTTATCTCCAGGCTTTCTATCCTGTTCCATTGATCTACATTTCTGTTTATGTGCCTGTACCATGTTATCTTGATTACTGTAGCTTTGTAGTATTATCTGAAGTCAGGGAGCCTGATTCCTCCAGCTCTGTTTATTTCTCTCAAGATTGCTTTGGCTATTCAGAGTGTTTTTTGTTTCCATACAAATTGTAAACTTTCTTGTTCTAATTCTGGAAAAACGCCATTGGTAGTTTGCTAGGGATTGCATTGAATCTGTAGATTGCTTTGGGTAGTATTGTCATTTTCACAATGTTGATTCTTCCAATCCAAGAACATGGTATATCTTTCCATCTGTTTATATCATCTTTGATTTCTTTCATCAGTGTCTAATAGTTTTCTGCATACAGGTCTTTTGTCTCCTTATGTAGGTTTACTCCTGGGTGCTTTATTCTTTTCGTTGCAATGGTAAATGCGAATGTTTCTTTAATTTCTCTCTCTGATTTTTCATTGTTAGTGTACAGGAATGCAAGAGACTTCTGAGCATTAATTTTATATCCTGTTACTTTACTAAATTCATTGATTGGCTCTAGTCATTTTCTGGTAGCATCTTTAGGATTTTCTATGTAGAGTATCATGTCATCTGCAAACAGTGACAGTTTTACTTCTTTTCTGATTTAGATCCCTTTTATTTCTTATTCTTCTCTGATTGCCATAGCAAAACTTCCAATATGCATACACATGTCCCCATATCCTCTCCCTCTTGAGCTTCCCTTACATCCTCCTATCCTACCCCTCTAGGTCATCGCAAAGCACTGAGCTGATCTCCCTGTGCTATGCTGCTGCTTCCCACCAGCCAACTATTTTACATTCAGTAGTGTATATATGTTGACACTACTCTCACTTCACCCCAGCTTCATGCTCCCACCCCAGGTTCTCAAGTCCATTCTCTATGTCTACCTCTTTATTCCTGTCCTGCAACTAGGTTCATCAGTAGCATTTTTTTTCCATTATATATATATATATATGTATGTTAGCATATGGTATTTGTTTTTCTCTTTCTGACTTACTTCACTCTGTCTGACAGACTCTAGTTCTATCCACCTCACTACAAATAACTCAATTTTGTTTCTTTTTATGGCTAAGTAATATTCCATTGTATATATGTGCCACATCTTCTTTATCCATTCATCTGTTGATGGACAATTAGGTTGCTTCCATGTCCTGGCTATTGTAAATAGTGTTGTAATGAATATTGTGGTACATGTCTTTTTTGAATTATGGTTTTCTCAGGGTATATGCCCAGTAGTGGGATTGCTGGGTCATATGGTAGTTCTATTTTTAGCTTTTTAAGGAACCTCCATATTGTTTTCCATAGTCGTTGTATCAATTTACATTCCCACCAACAGTGCAAGAGGGTTCCCTTTTCTCCACACCCTCTCCAGCATTTATTGTTTGTAGATTTTTTTGATAATGGCCATTCTGACCAGTGTGAGATGATACCTCATTGTAGTTTTGATTTTCATTTCTCTAATAAATAGTGATGTTGAGAACTTTTTCACATGTCTCTTGGCCATCTGTATGTCTTCCTTGGTGAAATGTCCATTTAGGTCTTCCACCCATTTTTTAACTGGATTGTTTTTTGTTGTTGTTGTTGTTGTTTTCTTTTCTTTTTTGATATTGAGTTCCATGAGCTGTTCACATACTTTGGAGATTAATCCTTTGTCAGTTGCTTCATTTGCAAATATTTTCTGCCATTCTGAGAGTTGTCTTTTTGTCTTGTTTATGGTTTCCTTTGCTGTGCAAAAGCTGTTAAGTTTAATTAAGTCCCATTTGTTTATTTTGTTTTTAGTTCCATTACTCTAGGAGGTGGGTCAAAAAAGATCTTGCTGTGGTATGTCAAAGAGTGGTTTTCCTATGTTTTCCTCTAATAGTTTTATAGTGTCTGGTCTTATATTTAAGTTTTTAATCCATTCTGAGCTTATTTTTGTGTATGGTGTTAGGTAGTGTTCTAATTTCATTCTTTTACATGTAGCTGTCCAGTTTTCCCAGCACCACTTATTGAAGAGGCTCTATTTTCTCCATTGTATGTTCTTGCCTTTGTCATAAATTAGGTGCCCATATTTATGTGGGTTTATCTCTGGGCATTCTATCCTGTACCATTGATCTATATTTCTGTTTTTGTGCCAGTACCATACTGTCTTGATTACTGTAGCTTTATGGTAGAGTTTGAAGTTGGGGAGCCTGATTCCTCCAACTCCATTTTTCTTTCTCAAGATTGATCTGGCTATTCAGGATGTTTTGTTTCCTAATGAATTGTAAAAATTTTTGTTCTAATTCTGTGAAGAATGCCATTGGTAATTTGTTAGGGATTGCATTGAATCTGTAGATTGCTTTGGGTAGTATAGTCATTTTCACAATATCGATTCTTCCAATCCAAGAACATGGTATATCTTTCCATCTGTTTATGTCATCTTTGATTTCTTTCATCAGTGTCTTGCAGTTTTCTGAGTACAAGTTTTTCACTTCCTTATGCAGGTTTATTCCTATGTATTTTATTCTTTTTGTGGCAATAGTGAATGGGATTGTTTCCTTAATTTCTCTTTATGTTTTTTCATTGTTCATGTATAGGAATTCCAGAGATTTCTGTGTATTAATTTTGTATCCTGCAACTTTACCAAATTCATTGATTAGCTCTAGTAGTTTTCTGGTGACATCTTTATGATTTTCTATGTATAGTATCATGTCATCAGCAAACAGTGACAGTTTTACTTCTTTTCCAATTTGTATTCCTTTTATTTTTTTTCTTCTCTGATTGCTGTGGCTAGGACTTCCAAAACAATGTTGACTAAGAGTGGCAAGAGTGGACATCCTTGTCTTGGTCCTGGTCTTAGTGGAAATGCTTTAAAGTTTTCACCATTGAGTATGATGCTTGCTGTGTGTTTGTTATATATGGCCTTTATTATGTTGAGGTAGGTTCCCACTATATCCATTTTCTGGAGAGTTTTTATCATAAATTGGTGTTTAATTTTGTCAAAAACTTTTTCTGCATCTATTGAGATGATCCTATGTTTTTTATTCCTTAGTTTGTTTATGTGGTGTATCACATTGATTGATTTGTGTATATTGAAGAATCCTTGCACCCCTGGGATAAACTCCACTTGATCATGGTGTATGTTCCTTTTAATGTGCTGTTGGTTTCTGTTTGCTAGTATTTTGCTCTGGATTTTTGCATCTATGCTCATCAGTGATATTGTTCTATAGTTTTCTTTTTTTGTGATATTGTTTTCTGGTTTTGGTATAGGTGTTGGTGGCTTTGTAGAATGAATTTGGGAGTGTTTCTCCATCACAATTTTTGGGAGCGTTTGAGAAGGATTGGCGTTAACTCCTCACTAAATGTTTGATAGAATTCGCCTGTGAAGCCATCTGTTCCAGGACTTTTGTTTGTTTGCAGATTTTTAATTATGGTTTCAATTTCATTACTTTTGATAGGTCTGCTCATATTTTCTAATTCTTTCTGGTTCAGTCTTTTACAGTTGTCCCTTTCCAAGAATTTGTCCATTTCTTCGTGGTTGTCCATTTTATTGGCCTATAGTTGTTTGTAGTAACCTCTTATAATCTTTTAGTGTTGCAAATTCAAACTCTCATATAAGTCTTGAGGCCACAAGCATGAAGATTTCGTAACAGCTCTCTTTGTGACAGTGTAAAATAAGAGGAAGTGGTTGAGAATGCCAAACAAATACTCTGTATTATTAAAATGTTTTTCAGTGTCCAGATTCAATCTTCTACTTTCCCTGAGTTAATAGTGATGTCATCCTTCATTGGTGTTAACCTCCTTCATGCATATATTCACATATTAAGTGGTATTTTAGGATTTTTCTCAAGTCAATCAATTGACGTTTAAAAGTATTAAGATCTAACTGATTTGAAGTTTTATTCCTTGGCCTTTCAATTATGTATTGAGGAATCATTAAGTACTCACACAAAGCAAGAGCATCATGCATCATGCTTAACAGAATCATACTCTTCATTTTATTGTGCCTGCTTTCATCTATATGAAGTTTTTTTCTTAAGTCTCATTAATTCTGAATAATTTTGTTATAGCTATGTATCTACAGCCATTTAGATATCATTTGTTCAAAATTTTACTTCTTATATCCTTAATCCATAATTATTATTTTTAAAGTTCATTCTAAATATGTAATATTATGCATATTAAGTCTTGATTATTCACTGTAAGAAGACTCAGAGGACTGATATTCTGAAACTGGTAATGTTACAGACTTTTATTTGTAAGCTACTTAATAGGGCAGATCTCACAGGTAACAACACCTGCAGTTTTAGTTTAAATTCCACAATCTTGATAATTGTAGGCAAAATAGAAATTAGACTGCCATTTTGGGTCCAATATTTCTGACCGTGTGTGTGTGTGTGTCTGTGTGTCTGTGTGCATGCGTGCACATGCAGTTTGGATTGCTTGGAAAGAATAAAGAATTAACATTCTTATCTATAGTATAGTAACCCTTTATATTCTGTACTGTTACACTTTGTGTATTTCAAGTAATATAAAATTATTGCCAGTGAGTTCATGATTTTTCGCATAAAAAGTATACTGTTTTGCTATAACTTAGTTTTTGGTATTCACATGGAAGTGACAAAAACTTTATCTTCTACAATCAGCTGCTTTTTATCTCATTGACTTTTTAGTGAGTGGTGGCTAAGGAGTGTTTAGAACTGAATCAAGCACTCTTGACCTGTTATTATCTGTAGAAGATTTAAACCAGAATAACCTATATGTATGGCTGGTGTGTGGCCTCTGCAACTATATCCTATTTTCATAATCTCATACTCAATTTGCTGCAGATTTCTAAAAGAGGAAATTGGTCCCACTCCAGTTATCTGCATTCTCTTCAATACATGGAAAAATTCCACAAGGACTCATACTTGGCCTTTTCCATTATTCCAATTCCATGCCCTTTTAGAAATCTGGTTTCTAAATTTGCTTTATGATAATACAGCTATGCCAATGGTGTTCTCATTTAGTGTTTTGATGATAAAGGTCAGTCATTCTCTCCAACGAACCCTTAAGGACTGAATATGCCTTCGAAGCCCAGAACTATTTCAGCCACTAGAAGTAAAATAACGCTTTTAATAAAACATTATTGGCTTAAGGATATCTGAAAGCTTTGATAAACAACAACTTCCTGCTTAATTGACGACATGAGTCTCCACGTGAACTCAATTATCCTGTTTTATGGGTATTTGTATCATTAGACCTTTTAGAACAGATAGATTTGGAAGAAAAAAAATATGTGAATAAAGTGTCAAGATTGTTTTAATTTGCATTTGTGAATCAGTTCATTACCTAATAGCAAAATGGCAACAAAAAATTTTCTAATAAGCATGGACCTTTAGACATATTTAAATCCATGTAGCATATGAGCACCTAGTATAGATGAATAAATAAATAGATAACAATCAGTAATGCACATGCGCATATAATATGTTATCTATATCGAGGAAATGGGATATTAGACTTATTCAGTCACTATATGTAAAATGAAAAAAAAAGTATTTAAAACTGTTTAATTAAAAAAAAGTGTATTGGTCAATAAACATCTTGGTCAATCTCACCCATCACCATTTTCTTTGAATAGTCAGTAAGTTAAATATCTGAGTCTCTAGAGCTGATATGGAATTATTATTGTTGTTATATACATGTTATTCAAAGGTGACATAACAAATCTATTGAATGACTAAAATGTGCAACTCTAAAATTTCCAGATAACAATAAAAAATTGAAGAAAGAAAAAATGCCCTGAAGGTAGAACTTAAAAATAAGCAAAAAATGAGCTTCCCTGGTGGCACAGTGTTTGAGAGTCCACCTGCCAATGCAGGGGACACGGGTTCGTGCCCCGGTCTGGGAAGATCCCACATGCCATGGAGCGGCTAGGCCCGTGAGCCATGGCCACTGAGCCTGTGCGTCCAGAGCCTGTGCTCTGCAACGGGAGAGGCCACAACAGTGAGAGGTCCGTGTACTGCAAAAAATAAAAATAAGCAAAAGAGAAGAAATGAGATTTTAAATACTGTAATGTATAACATTTCAGTTGACATCTATTGGCAACATCTACAATGTGTTGTGATTACAATCAACTAAGCTATGAGGCAGGGGTGACCAAACTGATATAGAGCATAAAAAAAAAATCAACTAGACATTGAATTGATATGACCCTACAAAGAACTTTAAATTCAATTCAAGACACTCTCTTATGAGCCTACCTTAGACCAGAACTGTGTCATTTAGGAAAATATAGTTTTTTGAGACTGGAGAAGAAAAGATTGAATGGGAGAAAGAAACATGTGCTTTCAGTTATTTTAAGTACTCACAGAATTATTTAAGTTATGGCCTGCACCAAGATAATCATATTAAGACTATTAATTAGAACTTATAGAGGGACAGATTTGATTTAGTATTTAAAATTAATTTATCTCATTAGAATTTAGAACCACCAGAAAAATCTTGTGAGATTGAATTCTCTAGGCCAGGTTGATTACTTGTCATGGATATAATTGAGATGTCTGTGGTAACTAGTATGATGGTTTGACAGGATCATTATATTTTTTTCTAACTCTGGGAACCCAGAATTATATATTTCTATAACAACTTTGTTAGTGCCAAGTTAATTCCATGGTATATTTATTATTAATACATATTAAATATAGTACATATTTTATGTTATACATTATATCTTGGTTTCTTAATGTCTTTATTAAAGGAGGCAAAGTCTTCTAATTAAAATGTGTAGCAGTGAATTCTACAGTTTATTTTCTAATATTTCTGAATAAAATTGCATGTAGAAAAAGTTAAAAAAATTAAATATATACAGAAGTTAATTATATTTAGAAAGCTAACTTTGTAAGAAATTTAGTACACCATTAACTGCCAAACATATATAAGCAATTATAACACCATACTTGTTGAAGAAAATTTTAAAATATTTCTAAGTAGTTTTAGGAGTCAGGGTAGCTTTTCCTTAGGAAATGACATACAAACTGTGTTTCAAAAAAGACTAGGTAGTGTATATATGTCCATGCCAGTCTCTCACTTTGTACCAGCTTACCCTTCCCCCTCCCCATGTCCTCAAGTACATTTTCTACATTTGCGTCTTTATTCCTGTCCTGCCCCTATGTTCTTCAGAACCATTTTTTTGTTTTTTAGATTCCATATATACATGTTAGCATATGGTATTTGTTCGGTGCTTTATGTCCACCTAGAGGAGTGGGATGGGGAGGGTGGGAGGGAGACACAAGAAGGAGGAGATATGGGGATATATATGTATAGCTGATTCACGTTGTTAAAGAGCAGAAACTAACACACCATTGTAAAGTAATTATACTCCAATAAAGATGTTAAAAAAAAAAGAATGACTAGGATATGGAAAGGAAAAGGTGAAAGAGAGAATTGTTTGGGAGGGGATCAGGGCCTTTCAGTCAGGGGCAACTTATATGCAAATGCTTTCATTTGGAAGAGAGTATGTCAAAATGGGAAACTGAAAGAATTATAGTTAGGAAACTGAAAAAAACTAAACAGAAGGCAGAAAAGAAACATACCAGAGGACAAACGTAGAATACATAGGTCATACTATGAGCCCATAAGGGTTTTGGGTTTATCAAAATATATCATTTCTTATCAAAATGGGAAAGCATTAGATAGTTTAAAGCAGGAGATTTTTTTGTCTCTTTGCTTGTTTAAGATTACTCTTTAAAAAAATCCATTATTAATTAGGGAGAAATAATTGTAGGTACATGGAGTTTGGTTACATGATGATCATAAGTGAGATCATTTTGAATTCAATTATGTCTTGGACAAAAGAGGAGTAGAGATGGGAGAGATAAGAGAGATATTTAGGGTATAAAATTGCCAAGAAATGGAAGAGCTTTTTATATGCCAAAATCCTAAAACTTGAGACTTCCCTGGTGGTCCAGTGGTAAAGAATCTGCCTTCCAATGCAGGGGATGTGGGTTCGATCCCTGTTCAGGGAACTAAGATCCCACATGCTGCGGGGCAACTAAGCCTGTGCACCACAACTATTGAGCTTGCGTGCCTCAATGAGAGAGCCCACGTGCCACAAACTACAGAGCCCACACACTCTAGAGCCTGTGCCCCACAACTAGAGAGAGAGAAAACCCACGCACCACAACTAGAGAGAAGCCCAAGTGCCACAATGAAGAGACTGTGCACCATTACAAAAAAAAGATCCCACATACTGCAATGAAGGTCCCGTGTGTTGCAACTAAGACCCGGTGCTGCCAAAAAGAAGAAAAAGAAAAAGAAAAATCCCCAAACTTACTTTCTTTCAAAATATTAACTTTATATGAAACCTTCTTTCTAACAGAGTTCTCAAGGCAGTCTAAATTAAGGCTGACAACTGCAGTAATCTAAAGTTTCTATGGAAACAGTAGTCCTAAACTAGTTCTGGTTTTTGTTGCCTGCAAGAGAGGCTGACCTGTAGTTGATGTACAACCACTCTAGGTGTGTTTACCCAGTCTATGAACATTCCCAGCCTGTTAGCAAGTGTATATTTCAACAACCATCTTTTTATTTCTTTTATGAAAAGCACTGTTTGATGATGGACCTTGTTACCTGTCTCTTAACCTTGCCTTTAGCCAGAAACACAGATTATTGTTTATGATGAATTATCCAGAACTTCAACATACTGTGTTTGTGTGTGTTGGGAATATCAAGGAGAACATATTCACTGATTACGATGGGTCTTCTCTGTGGGTCTCTGTTCACCTACTTGATCTGTGAGTAACATAGCAAAATGGCAATTCTGAAAATAGCAGGGCAGGCCAGAACTATTAGTTCCAGTGTTTATGCACCACCCCTATTAAAAAAGGAAGAAGCAGTTAGTGAGGAAATGGAATAATCCAGTTAATAGAGTTAATATTGTCTCTGACTGGATTCAGTTAGTTTAGCAAGCCAATTCACCAGCGCTTGTATTTTGTTTTGATAAAATATCATCCAAAATATTCACCTGCCTCACCTTTGTTTCCAGTCTTACTACAATGTTTTTACACTGATATTGTATATACACAAACAGTCTGTCTCTTGGTGTTCATGGGGGTTGGTTCCAAGAGCCAAGGTGGATACCAAAATCTGTGGATGCTCAAGTCCCTAATATAAAATGGGGAAGTACAGTCAGCCATCCTTATTTGTGGGTTTCACATCCACAGATTCAGTAGATCACAGATGGAAATTTGATCTGAATTTGGTTGAATCTGTGGATGAGAAACCCACAAATAAGGAGGGCTGAGTGTATATTTATAGAAAAAAATACATATATAAGTGGATATGCTCTCTTCAAAACCATTGTTCAAGGATCAACTATAGACATATATATATAGTTCGTTACGTTTCTATAGAAAACCCTAATACAATAGTTCATTATCAGCATTCCAACAAAAAATCCTAATTACATAAACCATATAATCCATGACCAAATCCTGTATACCCAGGAACAGATCTCAAGCAGCAGCCACTCTACTCTTTTTCTTTGTAATTATTTCCTATTGATGCCATAAAAAAATGATCACAAACTTAGTGACTTAATATAGATAGATTATCTTATAGTTATGTAGGTCAGAAGTGTGACACAAGTCTCACTGGCCTAAAATCAAGGTATTATCAAGGTTATGTTCTATTCTGGAGGCTCTAGAAGAAGATCCATTCTCTGGATTTTTCTAGATTCTAGAGGTGCCTGAATTCCTTGGTTTGTGGCCTTCCTCTCTGCCTTTAAAGCCAATGACAACAAGATGAGCTCTTCTAACAATGCCATCTCTATGATCCTGCTTCTGTCATCACATTTCTTTCTCTGACTATGGCCTGGAAAGTTTCTTTGCTTTTAAGGAATTGTGTGATTAGATTGGGCTCACCAGGATGATCCAAGATACTTTTCTCATCTCAAGGCCCATAACCTTAATCACATCTGCAAAGTACATTTTGCCATGTAACACATGCTCAGATTCCTGGGGTTAGAATGTGGACATCATTAGAGGGCCACTATTCTCCTTACAGCACTTGTAATATCCTTATCTTGTAATCTGGTGAAATTTTAAATCAAATTGATAAACTGACAGCTAAAAACAGCTCTTTCAATGTCAGAATATTTTATGAATTATAATAAATATTATTATCTATGTTTAATGAGATCTTAAAAAGTAAAAACTTTTCTCAGATCTTATCATGATAACAAGTATAATTCTCACAACAACCCTATGAAATAGGAAGATATCCTTATTGCCTACACTTCACAAATGAGCCAACAGTAACATGAAGTGGCTAAATAATTTGCCAAGATCACACTGAGTTATCACATAAATAGTCATATTGTCTAATGTACTAGACTTTTCTAAAGAACATACAAGGTGAGAGTTTAAACAGTAGTTAACTCCTTTCTGGTAGAGGCAAAACTGTGGCACAAAAATGATTTCTACCTTGCATTTGTTCACAAATGATCCAAATGTGTTCCATCATTTGTCCACATCTTTTAACTCTGCTACTAAAAGGAAGAGAAGTACAAGTACAAGTACAAGAGTAGGTGTTAAACAAGAATTGCTCACAAATAGTCCCCACAGCAGGATTCTCAGTGTTCTGACACATCCAGGATTTACACTATGGAAATTAAAATCATTATTGCAACTATAATTTGGTATTCCATCCTATTCAGTTCTTGAAGGTGATTAGGTATTCAAATTTATTAAGAAAATAAAATTGTTTTATTAAAATTATTAAAATTCATTAAGAATTACTAAATTATGGGATAATTATATAGGACTTATTTATATGTTTTAAACCTTTTATTTAATGATAAAACACATATTTAACTGGGAAAATTGTAATCAATATATCCTGATTTTTTTTTAATTCCAATTATTTCTCATAGATGTTGATGCAAGTCTATTATCAAATATGCTTGAAGAAATATGGTAATATAGTCCTGTTGGGAAATGTATCTTTCATTATGAAATTTCTGCATTTATTGATGAACTTCTGAATCTCATAAAGTTTGTTTGGGCAAGACTATTTTTGATGCAAGTTTATGTTTGAACCAACTTTAGATATTGGCTTCACTATTCGGTCAAATTCTTTTCTATGGTTTCAGCTTCAGCTTTAGCCCATTTATACTCCAATATAAAAAAAGTTAAATTAAAAAGATATATATTTGATTACACAAGAAAGTGCTACAGTAATTAATAATTCTTAAATTAAATAGAATAATTTAATATAAAGTGAATTATTAATACTATCATAATAAATAATGAATAAATAACAGTAAACATGAATGTCAATAGACTGCAATTGCTATGTACATTCCTATTGAACAAAATATTTGAACCAAATCTTTTCATATTATAAATAATATTGCAACATAGAATAATGTAGACTGTGTTATAGTATAATTATAATCTTTGTGAAATTATTTGGAGTATTAAATTTAAAATATTGAATAATATAATGTTTTCTTAGGTTTTGGTTGTTTAGTTTCATGTAGATAATAAATCTTTGTAGAAAAAACCTTATTTGAAGATACTTCATATCTTCTGAGGTTAAATTGAATGTAGATTGTCAACTGGCCACTTCAAGTATTAATAAGAAGGAAGAAACCACAAGAAGTTGTTAACAACCTCTTCAACCTAGGTATGATTAAGCATATTAACAAATATGAAGAAAAGAAGAAATTGCCCAAGACAACTTCTAGTGAAATACCAAAAACATTTTGCTTTTCCTGATAAAACTTGAAAGCAACACACTTTTTAAGCATCCTTTAGAAAGACAATTTTTCACAGTGCTGAAAATGGGGTAATTACCTTTGCTCATTGCTAGTAGATGCAAAGTAAAACCTAATAAATTGGTGGTAACATCTGCATCAACTGTGCTCTGTACCAGTAAAGGTAGTCAAAAGAAATGTTGCTTCCTTACTAATACACTTAGAGATGAACACCAATGAGGGTTACATGTTTATCTCAGTGACCACAGGAATAAACCAACAGGATATAGTAGACAAATGAAGCCTTGAAATTCAATTGCTAAAGTTGAAATTTAATCAAGGTAATTACAATGAATAACAACTGAAAGTTATTCTCTATATCATTTATCATTACCAGTTACCATTGTCCTTGGTGTTGTTTAGCCAATCCTATAAATAATAAACTACAAAAGGCAAACTATAGAGTTTTATTTTATGAAACTATCCAATTTGCTTTGAAACATTAAAGTGACTTTTCTCAATGGGAGATTTTTTTTTATATACATCTTTATTAGAGTATAATTGTTTCACAATGCTGTGCTAGTTTCTGTTGCACAACAAAGTGAATCATCCATATGCATACATATATGCCCATAACCCCTCCCTCTTGAGCCACCCTCCCTATCCCACCCCTCTAGGTCATCACAAAGCACAAAGCTGATCTCCCTGTGCTATGCTGCTTCTCCCCACTACCTATCTATTTTACATTTGGTAGTATACATGTCTATGCTATTCTTACTATTCCCCAGTTTCCCCTTTCACCCACCCTGTGTCCCCAGGTCCATTCTCTATGCCTGCATCTTTATTTCTGCCCTGACACTAGGTTCATCAGCACCATTTTTTTTTTTAGATTACATATATATGAGTAAGCATACAGTATTCACTTTTCACTTTCTGACTTACTTCACTCTGTATGACAGACTCTAGGTCCATCCAACTCACTACAAATAACTCAATTTCATTTCTTTTTATGGCTGAGTAATATTCCATTGTATATTTGTGCCATATCTTCTTTACCCATTCATCTGTCAAAGGACATTTCGGTGGTTCCATGTCTGGCTATTACAAATAGTGCTGCAATGAACATTGAGGTACATGTCTCTTTTTGAATTATGGTTTTGAAAAAATTCAGAGTAGTGATAGTAAACATGATCCAGAATCTCTGAAGTAGAATGGAGGCACAGATTGAGAAAATACAAGAAATGTTTAACAAAGATCTAGAAGATCTAAAGAACAAACAGTGATGAACAACACAATAACTGAAATGAAAAGTACACTAGAAGAAATCAATAACAGAATAACCGAGGCAGAAGAATGAATAAGTGAACTGTAAGAAACAATGGTGGAAATCACTGCCAAGGAGCAGAATAAAAAAAAAAAGAATGAAAAGAATTGAAGACAATCTCATAGACCTCTGGGACAACACTAAATGCACCAACATTCAAATTATAGTGTTCCCCAAAGAAGAAGAGAAAAATAAAATGTCTGAGAAAATATTTGAAGAGATTATGGTGGAAAACTTCCCTAACATGGGAAAGGAAATAGTCACCCAAGTCCAGGAAGCACAGAGAGTCCCATACAGGATAAACCCTAGGAGAAACACACCAAGACACATATTAATCAAACTAATAAATATTAAATTCAAAGAAAAATATTAAAAGCAGCAAGGGAAAAACAACAAATAACATTCAAAGGAGTCCCCATAAGGTTATCAGCTGATTTTTCACCAGAAACTCTGCAGGCCAGAAAGGAGTGGCAGGATATACTTAAAGTGATGAAAGAGAAAAACCTATAACCAAGATTACTCTACTCAGCAAGGGTCTAATTCAGATTCAACAGAGAAATCAAAAGCTTTTCAGGTAAGCAAATCTAAGAGAATTCAGCACCACCAAAACAGCTTCACAGCAAATGCTAAAGGAACTTCTCTAGCCAGGAAACACAAGGGAAGAAAAAAAGACCCACAAAAACAAATTCAAAACAAATTAGAAAATGGTAATAGGAACATACATATCAACAATAACCTTAAATGTAAATGGATTAAATGCTCCAACCGGAAAACACAGACTGACCGAATGGATACAAAAACAAGACCCATATATATATTGTCTAGAAGAGACCCACTTTAGACCTAGGGACTGAAAGTGAAGGGATGGAAAAAGATATTCCATGCAAATGGAAATCACAAGCAAGCTGGAGTAGCAATACTCATATCAAACAAAATAGACTTTAAAATAAAGACTATTACAAGAGACAAAGAAGGACACTACATAATGATCAAGGGATCAATCCAAGAAGAAGATATAACAATCATAAATATTTATGCACCCAACACAGGAGCATCTCAATACATAAAGCCAACACTAACAGCCAAAAAAGGGGAAATCGACAGTAACACAATAATAGTAGGGGACTTTAACACCTCACTTACACCAACGGACAGATCATTCAAACAGAAAATGAATAAGGAAACACAAGCTTTAAATGACACAATAGACCCGAAGGATTTAATTGATATTTAAGGAACATTCCACCTGAAAGTGGCAGAATACACTTTCTTCTCAAGTGCACATGGAACATTCTCCAGGATAGATCACATCTTGGGTCATAAATCAAGCCTTGGAAAATTTAAGAAAATTGAAATTGTATCAAACCTCTTTTCTGACTATGACACTATGAGACTGGAAATCAGTTACAAGTAAAAAACTGTAAAAAACACAAATACATGGAGGTTAAACAATGTGCTACTAAATAACTGATATCATTGAAGAAATCAAAGAAGGAACTTAAAAATACATAGAAACAAATGGCAACAAAAACACAATGACCCAAAACCTATGGGGCGCAGCAAAAGCAGTTCTAAGAGGGAAGTTTATAACAATCCATGGGAGATTCTTTTGGAGTAGGATAAAGAATGTAGCTGAAAGAAGGGACAGACTGTATCTAGGTATTGTCTATTTATTATTACCAGTTTTTATAGGTAACAGGAAAAGTTCAGCAAGATGAACACTAAGTAAAAAAAAAAAAAAAGAAAAAAGAAAAGAAATATTACTAGATATTAGTAATTATTTCCTGGATGTCATCCTCCTCTGGATATGCTTCTTCCTCTGACTCCTATAGAACTTGTTCAAGCCCTTTTATCTCATATCAGTGATTATAAGATTACCACCATCTATTGTCAGTATTTTGAAAGGAGATAGAAATTTATGTATAAACTTGGTGGATCATAAGTCAGAGAACCTTTCTGAAAACCAGCTTGTACCATAATTGTAGACATTCATATATTTTGACTAAACCATTCCACTTCCAGGGATGTATATTGTGCTGATTCTTAAGCAAATGAAGAGATATGTATATGAGGAGGTTCATTGCAGTAGAACAAAGTAAATAAGGGTTTGGATGTATCATTATTAAATGTGTGTTTAAAGGAATTCTCTGCAGTTATAATTCCTTTTTAACTAAATATATTGACATGAACAGATTAAAAACAAAAGCAGTTTAGAGATTATCATATATTACCTTCTTTCTGTAAATTCACACAGAAAAACACACACGCATGCATGCACACACAAGATACATCTTTGAATGATTTTTATTAAGATGTTAATATTTTTTTATACAATGTGTTACTTACACGGATATTACTCTCTTCTCTGTGATTTACCCCATTTTTTTCGAATATTTCTTATTGTAGAAAAAGAATAAATATTCTAAGCTTAGAAATATTTGTTTTTATTTAAATTCCCCTGATAATTTGTGAAGTTAAATATTTTTTTTAAATGTTGACATATTTAATACTTGGATCAATGTCCTTTGCCCAATTTACTTTTGATTTTATCTACTTTCTTATTAATTTATAAATGCTCTTCTTATATTAAAGACACTACTACATTATTTTAATATTAAAAAAATAAGTTGTATCAATGTTTTTATTTGCTGTTCTACATTTTTTAAGGCATCTTTTCCAAACTGAAAATTTAAATAAACACATTGTCTGTTTTATTAATCACTTTCTTCAAAGATTTCAATTTTATAGCATATAAAGACTTCACCTATGTCATTTTTTAAAATTTACTTCTGCTTTTTCTAAAATGGTCAGAAATTTGAAAAATTTAATTATAAATATAGAAGGACATCAATTTTTATTAAAGAATAAGGTAGATTCATATGGTATTATATATAGTGTGTTATATATATATTATATTGTATTATGTTAAAATTATATACTATCAATTAATATGTAACAATGTATAGTTTCTACTTTCCGAACTCTACCAACAATTAAGATATTTTTCCAAATTTGAAACTTTTCCACTGACTGAAATTTCTGTATCTGCTGTATATTAAATTCACATGTATGTTTGATTTGACTACTCAAATATTATACTAATCTTCATTTTTATAATAGCATATAAATGAATAAAGCTTTATATTATAGATTTAAAGCTGTAAGGAAATATACTACTTTTTCCTCTTTTTTGGTATACTTTGATGTTAGCTCTGTTGCTCAGGAGTAACATTTGAAAAAATTTGACATAATAATGATCAGTTGAGATACTGTTTGGAATTTATTTTGTAGATTAATTTAGGAAGGTTTAATACCATTAATTCTATCATAGCTTCTTATCTCAGAAAAAAGTATGATTTGCCATTCATATCAAGTCTTCTGATACTTCCTTCAGTGGAGTTTTCTGATTTTCTTAATGGAAGTATCTACATATTTTTAAAATACTTTATTATGCTTTTATCAATTAAAACATAGTAATTGTGGTTACTGAATTGTTATATAATATATGCAAGTCGACTGTCTAGTAACTGTCAATTTTTGTTTCTTCTGACCCACGGGTTAAAATTAATGGTGAGAAAAATTCATGGACAATGGTAAATGATCTGTAAAGTGTCAGAATTTATGTGTAAGTATGTCACCTGGAATACACAAACATTAATGAATATGAACACTCCATTAGCAGAACACTGAAATAATGAGGCATAAGAAATATATGCAGCAATACTGGTGAGTTGGAGGCCAATGTTTGATCCCAAGTGTTGTACAAGTAAGGTGGGGTGTTAAGTAAAGAACAGGAAGGAAGCCACAGGTGGAAAATCCCTTATAAATTTTGATTTTATAAAGATATATTATAAATGGTGTTGTTATAGTGCCAAGTAGAAAAATAAACCATTGTGTACACAGATACTGATACGAGAATTACTAAAGCTATAGTAATAATGATGTATAACGTATTACAAACATTGTTTTCTGCAGTAAAATTTGCTAATCTTTCTGTGTATTTCATATTACATAATTTTTACTATAAATGAATGAGATTGGTTCTATTTTTAATATGAGTACATTAACTAAAATTTAGAGTAATTGTTTGTCTCAACCTACATTCAAACTCCAGTCAGTTTCATTCCCAATCATATGTTCCTCACCACTGCTCACTATGAAAATATTGACCTAGAAAGGTCTAGACATAAATGTTAATGTTGCTTATAACTATCAGTAGAAAAGCGACATTTTTTTCCTTTCCTTCTAGTTTCTGCATTTCGTCCATTGACTATATGAATGTAAACTTTGTTGTGGGGGAAAAGTACAATTGTACTAATCAAGAAGCCTGATATTGAGGGAATATGAGTCATCGTTTTTTGGCACTGTATTTGCAGATTTTCAGATTAGTCTACATTGTATAGCAGAACTCTAAAAGAGGACATGATAAAAACAGGTGAGTTAGATCCTTGTGCTACCAGGAATATGAAAGTATGAAAAAGCATTCAAAATTCTTTAGGTCAGGTAAGAGAAAATACCTAATAGCAGAACTCCAAAACTAGATGCCACTTATAAACATACAGCTTCAACACACCCACAGAAAATTTTTCAGTAAATAAATATTTTGTTTTACTTTCTGATTCTTACTGTATATAAAACAATTAAAGGAAATTATTTGACATGTCTAGAACGAACTCTTGTTTGTTGGATTAAATAGGACACTTCAAACACCAGCCCCCTCCCCACCTTTTATTGATAGTCACGAAACCTGTATTGCATAAGTTATTTTCCATGTTTCAGACAACTATCTTCTGATAATTCCCAAAACATTTTCTAGAACTTAGAAGTAACCAAGGTGTCTTTTAGTAAGGGAGTGAATACAAATACTGTAATATACCCAGACAACAGAATAGTATTTATGGCTAAAAAAGAAATGAACTACCAAGCCATAAAAATATAGGGAGAAACCTTAAATGTATATTACTAAGTGAAAGAAACCAATCTGAAAAGCCTACATACTGATTCCAACTATAGGAGATTCTGGAAAAGGTGAAAATATGGAGAAAATAAGAAGATCAGTGATTTCTATGGTGGGGGAGGGGAGAGATGAGTAGGCAGAGCACAGGGGATTTTTAGAGTAGTGAAAATACCTGAATGACATTATAATGATGTATGTATGTCATTATCCATTGTCAAATGTCACAGAATGTACAATACCAAGAATGAACCCTAAGGCAATGTATGGATTTTGGCTGATTATATGTCAACATAGATTCATCCTTGGTAAAAAAAAATGTACCATTCTGTTGATGTTGCTGTTGATGATGGGGGAGGCTATGCATGTATGGGGACAGGGGATATTTGAGAAATCGCTTTACCTGTCTCTCATTTTTTTTGTAAACCTAGAATTGCTCATAAAGTAAAAAGGAAGGAAGGAAGGGAGGGAGGGAAGGAGGGGAAGAGAGAGTAAGGAAAAAAATACTGCAGCAGAATTGTTGGAGATGTTACCATGATCTAATCAAGAAAACTAAGCCTCCATCTAATTTATGGCATTCAATAAATATGCAGCCTTGGGTGAATTGGTGTCTTGCCTTGGGTGAATTTGTGTCTTTCTTTTGTCTGTAAGTGAAGAAGATGAATTATTTAAGTTTACACTGAAGCTTTTCAAATGACAATATAAGATGCTAATAATAATAATTAAATATTTTCTATTTTACAGAATGATTTCTATCACTATCCTTTGAGGCTCAAAACTCATGTTAAGAAAAATAATATTGTCTTCTCTAATTTATATATGGGGAAATTGAAGCCTAAAGAAGTCAAAGTAATTGACCATAGTTACAAGCCTAGTTAGAGCAGAGAGAAAAACTGAACTATATCCTAAACCCTTACTCCAGTTCCAGCAACCCAGAAAAAGTTCATAAACTAGTCATTAGTCATGTGGAGGAGTAGAATTCACAAGGTTGTGTCTCAATTTGGAAACTTGAACAAATGAAGTAAACATAATGATGCTAGATGCCCTGTTCATACTAAGCTTGTTTTACTTGGAGGAACATGTACATTACCCCTTTTATGACCTGAGAAGAATGTGGAAATGTTTTACCTTTGAATTATCTTTTGGCAAGAGAAGATTTTTCCAAGGGCACACATTGTAATTATCTACAGTTTAAATTAATACTCTAAAAAGTAGTTCTCTGGAGGGGTGTTTTTACTATTATTATATTACCCAAGGAATCATTGCTGATCCCATTTACTTTATTTATAACCACTGAAATGTCAAGTCAATCTGGTAAGTCTGAATCATTCTTATATAACTAAATAAGTGAAAATTAGAAAGTTTTGAGCTTTTGTTATGCTAGAAATGAACAGTTTTATCAAGACATGTTTGGAAGAAAGAGAGCACTAAATATGTCCTGGAATAAGAATAATATTGCCATATGTTTTTCGCTTGTAAGTAGTAGTTGTGATTTTAAAGTCATTTAATTCTTTAAGTAAATTGAATGAGGGCCATTTGAAAGCCACAATAGTCAATTGAAATAATAATAAGCCATCTATACAACAAGGCTGAATTAATTGAAAGCTGTGGTTGTCAGGAATTGAGATTCATGGAATAGTAAAGTAGTAAAAATAACCCCAGGGACTGATACTGATTTGCATAAAGTACATCTGTACTAAGTGGCCAGGTTATGCTATAATGTCAGACAACATCAAAATCTTCTTCAGGCTTCACCAGAACCTGGACAGAGAGAACTGGGGAGTTGAGACTTGACAATCATTATTATTTGTGTGTGTGTGTGTGTGTGTGTGTGTGTGTGTGTGTGTGTGTGTGTCCCCAAAAGGCACATGACACCTTTACTGACAGTTAAACAGTACTACTTATTTGGCCACATCTAACTCCAAAGTAGAAAATTATATCCCTCTGTATATCCTAAAGCAAAGATTAACCACAAGTTGGTGAAAGTTAGTCCTATGTAACACAAAAAACCTCTTAGTTCCATTTGGCAAAGTTTCCCAATTGCTCTGGCCTAGTTTGTGGAAAGTATGTACATTATCAGAACTAGCACATTTTGAGTTTTATGGACCAATAAATTATCCAAAATGATCCTGAAAACAGACATATGGTTATAAATGTTTAATTTTTTAAGTAAGGAAATAAAAATATTTTCTCTATCATTATTAGGTTTTCACAAAATGAATTGCACTGACAACATGAGATAGGAAATAACCTCAGAATGAAGTACATTTTTTAAAAATTTGAATGCATTTATATCTTTGAATCTTTTACAGGAGTTGTCTTTTTGGTTGTTTTATGTTTATATTTAACCATGACTGATGAAAGCCTCAGCACAATCCTATACATGCATGTTAGGGTTGTTGATCTAGAAATCAGCCTATGTTCAATCATAAAAGCTCTTAAAATTCTATTTTTAAAGTAATTTAAAATGTAGGAAGATACTACACCAAGAAAATATCTTTGTAATATACCAAATTAATTAATTTAGAGAAAAGAAAAAAACAAACTAAAAGAGAGATAACAAGACTGTTACAACTCCAACATTTGTAATACCTTATAAAAATTTATAAAATCCACTTTTAAAAAAAAAATAGCATGTGTTTCTTTATTCTCTATGCCTACTTAGATGATCTTCTATTTCTCTTATTTTTAGTTTGTAAATATGGTGAATTACTGTTAGACCTGCGCGGTCTCCTAGGAGTTTCGACTCGCCCAGGAAACAACAAGAGTCGGAAGTCGATGCAAAACGCAAGAGGTTTATTGAAGGCCGGTGCACCGGGGTTCCTTGGTCCTCACGCAGGAGGTCGAAGAAGGAACCCTTTTGGGCGCGAATATGTCAGTTTTATAGGTTCCCACTTCCCCGTATGTAAATTATAGATTTGGTTGTGTTCTCCTGCTGATTGGTCCCGGCTTAGGCTCGGACCAGAGAGGGAACTTGTCCCCAGCTGCCTGATTGGTCTTTGACAGACACCTTTTTTACATTTTGTTATCTCCCTCCTTCTCGGAAGGGGGCCGGACATCCTGGAAATTCACCCATTGTCTAAGAAGCCGCTATTGTCTGGAGAGTTCTTAATCATTAGCTGGAACAATGTCCCTCGAGTCCCACATTCCCCCCTTTTTCTTGTGACTATTGATTCCAATCATGGAATCTCAACCTTCTGTTCGTAAACTTTGGTACTGTTGTCTTAACATTAGAACTTGTACAGTACTGATACGTTCTCTAATAAATGCTATCAAGCGATTTAGAACACATGGTCCAAAAGTTAAAATCAACAATAAAACAATAAGAGGTCCCAACAGAGTAGAGATAAAGGTGGTAAACCAGGGGGACTTATCAAACCATGATTGAAACCATCCTTTTTCGTTCTCTCTCTCCCTTTGCCTTTTATCTAAGCGTTCCCTTAGTTTATCCATGGTTTTGGTAATGCTTCCTGAATGATCAATATAAAAGCAACATTCTTCTTTTAGAGCGGCGCATAATCCCCCTTCCTTAAGAAACAGCAAATCTAGGCTGCAACACCATTTCTGAAAGTGAGGTGAGTGATTCCTTTAGTTGAGTTATGGAACTTTCTAATGCTCGAAGGTCGATGTCTACAGCCTGTCTTAAACTTGCATAATACTGGGGTTGTTGTATGAGGGCTGTGGTTCCTGTTCCTATCCCGGCAGATATTCCTAGTCAGTCAGTAAAGGCAGTAAAACCAAAATTATAAGTCTTAGGTTCGTAGAAGCTTGAGTTTGAGCGGGTTGTCGGTTCTTTGGGCCCGCCATCCTGATGATGCCGTCGCTGGTGCAGCCTTCACATGTGAAGCATGGATCCAGGCAGCGATGCCGTCCACTTTTATGGCCGTTGGGGTGGTGAGGAGGACGGTGTATGGTCCTTTCCATCGAGGTTCCAACATCTGGGTTCGATGCCAACGGACGTATACGGAGTCTCCGACTTGGAAAGGATGAGTTTCTCCCGGTGTTCCCGGTTGGTAGGCCTTGGCGAGTTGGGACCATATTTCTTTCTGGACCAATTGGCGTCCCAGTAGCCTAGCATATAAGTCAGTGTTATTTTGACAATCAGGTTTTATTTCTTTTCCTAAAGTGAGGAGGGGAGGCGGGGCACCATATAATATTTCAAAAGGAGTAAGATGGTATCGGGAAGGTGTATTTCTAACCCGGAATAGGGCCAAAGGAAGGAGCACCGTCCAATCGGTACCGCCAGTCTCCAAGGACAATTTAGTTAGGGTCTCTTTTAGAGTCCTATTCATTCTTTCTACCTGACCTAAACTTTGGGGTCTATAGGCACAATGTAATTTCCAATCAGTCCCCAAATATCTGGCCACATCCTGACTTACCTGGGCGACGAAGGCTGGACCATTATCAGACCCTATTACCTTTGATGCTCCAAATCGAGGAAAAATTTCTTCTAAAATCTTCTTGGCTACTACAGCAGCTGTTTCTTTCTTTGTTGGGAAAGCCTCTATCCATCCTGAAAAAGTGTCTACAAAAACTAAAAGGTATTTATTACCGTACCTTCCAGGACGCACTTCGGTAAAGTCCACTTCCCAGTAAGTTCCTGGGCGGTCCCCCCTGAGTCTCTTTCCAGTTTCAAGTTTCCCTTTGTGAGCATTTACCTGTTGACATGGGACGCATTCTTGCACAATTTGTTCAGCTAATTTTGTCATTCCAGGGGTTTCGTACCCGGCTTTTTGTAACAAGGCTACCATCTTTTTAGTCCCCAAATGTGTCCATCTGTGCATCTGTTGTAACATGGATTCTGCTTGCTGAGGGGATAAAGTTCCTTTTGTTGTGGCCGGGATGATTTCTTCATCGCGGCCTGGTTTTTCAGGAACTTTATCTGACAGTCCTAAAATGACTTCTCCCGATGCTATTTCTCGGGCCACTTGGTCAGCCATATTATTTCCCCTAATTATTGGGGTATTTCCTTTTTGATGTCCAGGGCAGTGGATGATACTGACTTTAGTAGGAAGCATGAGTGCAGTCAACAAAGCCACGATTTCGTCTTTGTTTTTAATTTCTTTGCCACCTGAAGTTAGTAGCCCTCTCTGTTGGTAAATGGCACCGTGGATATGAGCGGTAGCAAACGCATATCTACTGTCTGTGTAGATGTTTACTTTTTTATTCTCTGCCATCTCTAATGCCCTCGTCAGGGCAATTAATTCAGCTCATTGGGCTGAGGTCCCTTGTGGTGGCGCCGCTGCCCATATGACTTGATTTCCGTCTACCACGGCTGCCCCAGTTCGACGCTTACCTTCCTCCAGGAAACTGCTCCCATCCGTGAACCGGGTGAAATCAGCATCAGGGAGGGGCAGGTCCATCAGATCTGGCCTACTGCTGTGTGCTGTGGCCAGTACTTCCTGACAATCATGTATGATGGTGGAGCCTTCCAAGTCAGGATCAGGTAGCAAGGTGGCTGGATTGAGTCCTGTGGCTGGAGCAAACTTGATGCGATCTGAGTTTAGCAACAGGGTTTGGTAATGGGTCACCCTGGCATTAGTTAGCCACCTATCCGGTGGTTGACGGACTACATTTTCCAGGGCATGAGGAGCTGTTATCGTTAGATTTTGTCCTAAAGTTAGTTTGTCAGCATCTTTGACTAGAACGGCCACTGCAGCGATTATCTTTAAACAGGTCGGCCATCCTGATGCCACAGGGTCCAATTTTTTTGACAAATAAGCAACTGGGCGATTCCAGGGACCCAATTTCTGAGTCAATACTCCTTTTGCAATGCCCTTATTTTCGGCCACATATAAATGAAAAGGTTTGGTTACATCTGGCAGTCCTAGGGCTGGAGCTGAAAGTAAAGCTCGTTTGATTTGGTCAAAAGCCCGTTGTTCCTTATCGCCCCAAACGAAAGGAGTGCTGTTTTTGGTTAGGGGGTACAATGGGGCTGCCAGCTCAGCAAACCCTGGAATCCATAGTCTACAGAATCCAGCCATCCCCAAAAATTCTCTAACCTGCCTGGCGTTTTTGGGAGCCGGAATTTGGGCCACCGTATCCTTTCTGCTCTCCGTGAGCCATCTTTGCCCCCCTTTTAATAGATACCCCAGGTAACTGACCTGTTGTTGGCATATTTGTGCTTTCTTGGCTGAGGCTCTATATCCCAGGGTTCCAAGTTCCGTTAACAGTTTTTCAGTACCCTTGATACAATCTTCTTGGGTCTCAGCAGCTAATAAAATATCATCAACGTATTGGAGTAATGTTACCTGGGGATTTGATTCTCTATATAATGCCAAATCCTGATGGAGGGCTTCATCAAAGATGGTCGGGGAGTTCTTAAATCCCTGAGGTAGCCGTGTCCATGTCAGCTGACCAGACATTCCCGATGTTGGATCTTTCCATTCGAAGGCAAAGTAGGGTTGGCTCAGGGGAGAGAGTCTTAAACAGAAAAAAACATCTTTAAGGTCCAAAACAGTATACCACGTATGTTGAGGTGGAAGAGTGCTCAGGAGGTTGTAAGGGTTTGGAACTGTGGGGTGGAGGTCTGCCACCCGTTTGTTTACCTCTCGTAGATCCTGCACCGGCCGATAATCATTTGTTCCTGGTTTCTTTACCGGCAGGAGAGGGGTGTTCCATGCTGATTGACATCTTATTAAGATGCCCAAGTCTAGTAGCCTCTGTATATGGGGACGGATACCGTCTTTGGCTTCTCTACTCATGGGGTATTGACGGACTGTTATTGGGGTGGCAGTTGCCTTGAGTTCCACTAGCACCGGGGGCCGATTTTTGGCCATCCCCATTCCGGCAGTTTCTGCCCAGGCTTGAGGGAACCGAGTTACCCAATTAGTAACATTAACTCGTGAGGATGAAGGCTGCTCGTATAATTTATATTCATCTTCTAATTTCATAGTCAATATTTGAAGTAACCTTCCCTTATTATCAGTTATGGTGGGACCTTCTGGCTGAAAGTGGATTTGAGCCCCTACTTTGGAGAGTAAATCTCTTCCCAGCAAAGGATAGGGGCATTCCGGAATAATCAAAAATGAATAGGTTACTCGTCCAATCCCAAGATCTACTGTCCTTCGTGTGGTCCATGAATATTGTTTATTCCCAGTGGCTCCTTGTACCCATGACCTCTTAGCTGAGACAGGACCTTTTGAGTGGAGAAGGACGGAGTGCTGGGCTCCGGTATCTACCAAAAATTGAACAGGTTACCCCTCCACTTTAAGAGTTACCCGGGGCTCGGGGAGAGGGTTCGAGCCCTGACTTTCCTAGTCGTCTTCTTTCAATGTTAAGATTTTGTTTTTGGTTGGCCTTCCTCCATTCTTTTTCTTAGGGCATTCTCTCGCCCAATGTCCTTTTTCTTTACAGTAGGCACATTGGTCCTTGTCTAATGGCTGCCTTCTGTCTGCCGTTCGCCCTTCCTGCCTATTTCTATCCCCTATATTTCTTCCTCCAACCACAGTGGCCAGTATCTTACTTAAATTCCTCTCCTGTCTCTTATCCCGTCTTATTTCACGGGCTTCCTGCTCTTTCTGCTTTCTTTCTTCCTTCTCTTCCTCTGTTTCTCTTTTGTTATATACTTTATCTGCCTCTTTTACTAACTCCTGAAGCGAAAATCCCTGCAAGCCATCTAGCCTCTGTAATTTCTTCCTAATATCAGGGGCCGCTTGATCTATGAAAGCCATTGCTATAGTAGCCCTGTGTCCCTCCGAAGTTGGATCATAAGGGGTAAAGCGTCTAAAGGCTTCCATTAAACGTTCCAGGAACACAGTTGGCGATTCCTGGGGCCCCTGAGTTACTTCCCTTACCTTAGCCAAATTAGTGGGCCGTCTGGCCGCTCCATGGAGACCCGCCACCAGAGCCTGGCGATACATTTTCAGGCGCTCCCTACCTTCCGGGGCATGGAAATCCCAGTTAGGCCTGACGAGTGGGAAACCAGCATCAATCTCGTTAGGCAGCTGGGTAGGTTGCCCATTGGCGCCTAATACATTTTTTCTGGCTTCCAAAAGAACCCGTTGCCTCTCCTCAGTCGTTAGGAGAGTCTGGAGCAGCTGCTGACAATCATCCCATGTGGGCTGGTGGGAGAAAAAAAGAGATTCTATTAAAGCGGTAAGGGCCTGTGGATTTTCGGAAAAAGTTGGGTTATGCATTTTCCAATTATAAAGATCTGCAGAGGAAAAGGGCCAATATTGGAGAGGTCTATTCCCTTGGCCATCGGGGGGGCCATATTCTCTAAGAGGTAGGGCAGTGGAGTCCGGGGAGATAGCCCTCCGGCTCCTAGTGCCCACTGAGGGACCCCTTTCTTCTTCCATCATGGATGGTTCCCTTGGTGCCGAGGGCAGTGGAGCTGGGGGTCCTCTAGGTGGTAGGGGATTCGGGGCCGGAGGATAAGGGGGTGGGGAATCCAAAAGAAGCAAATCGGACTGCGGGTCAGGATAAATCGCCTTCGGTAGATCCGGGGCGTCGGGTAGCTTCTCCGTGTTGGGGTTTTTCTTTAAGGCTAATATCTCCGACGCTGCTGATGTATGCGCGGACATACCTGTTGAGGAAACAAAGGGCCGGACCCACGGAGGTGGGGAGAGAATTAAATCTTCCCAGACCAAGACATATGGTACTTGGTCTGGATGTCCGTGGGGATCTATATTAAATATCTTAGACTTCAGCAGCTTAATCTTGTCTAATAAAAAGGATCATTCGGGGGGCCATCCTATCTGAAATGTTGGCCATTCAGAGGCACACAAAGTCTGCCACTTTCCTTTCTTTACCTCTACCGAAAAATTATGGGCTCTGGCCCAAACTTCGGTCCAATAGCTTAGGGTAAGGGAAAGAGGAGTCGTCATAGTTTGTCCCATTGTCGTCCGTCAGAGAAGAAGAATAGACCACAATACAGAAACAGTTAAAACTCCACGAAACACATATACGTATGGGCCACCGCGAGCTCGCTTCAAAACCGAAACTTCTTCAGATGGCAGTTACCACCAAGGGAACTGCCGAAACTGAGTGAAGGGGAGACAAAGTTTGCCTCTCCTTCCAGATGAGCCACCAGGGCGTCCCCTAGGGCTCATGGACGCCGGCTATTAGCACGTCTGCCTAGCCAGAGGTCCGATACAGATTCCATAATAAGCCGATTCTTACGGCTTTCGTCCGATAATGGCCCACAAAGAACAAGGGACAAACAGACAATCAAGCTCGAGCTTACCTGGTACCTCCAACTCCCGATGTTCTTGTGGTCCGGGGCGAGTGGAATCCCGGACGAGCCCCCAAATGTTAGACCTGCGCGGTCTCCTAGGAGTTTCGACTCGCCCAGGAAACAACAAGAGTCGGAAGTCGATGCAAAACGCAAGAGGTTTATTGAAGGCCGGTGCACCGGGGTTCCTTGGTCCTCACGCAGGAGGTCGAAGAAGGAACCCTTTTGGGCGCGAATATGTCAGTTTTATAGGTTCCCACTTCCCCGTATGTAAATTATAGATTTGGTTGTGTTCTCCTGCTGATTGGTCCCGGCTTAGGCTCGGACCAGAGAGGGAACTTGTCCCCAGCTGCCTGATTGGTCTTTGACAGACACCTTTTTTACATTTTGTTATCTCCCTCCTTCTCGGAAGGGGGCCGGACATCCTGGAAATTCACCCATTGTCTAAGAAGCCGCTATTGTCTGGAGAGTTCTTAATCATTAGCTGGAACAATGTCCCTTGAGTCCCACATTACTTTGATTTTTGCTTGTTAATTCAAGCTTACATTCCTAGGGAAAAGTCCACCTAGTCATGATGTCATATTCATTTTATATACTGTCAGATTTGATTTGCTAAAATTTTATAAAGAATTCTTGCATCTGTGATAATGAGAGATATCATTCTAGAGATTTCTTTCTCTATAGCATCTTTGTCTGGTTTTGGTATAAAGTAAATATTAAACTCAAAGAATAACTAGGGAGTTCTGGATCAAATGAAAATTTTTCTGGAAGAGTTAATACAGAATTGAGATTTATTCCTTATAATAGTCTTTATTTTGAAGTATGTTTTTTCTGATATGAGTATGGCTACTCCAGCTTTCTTTTGATTTCCATTTGCATGGAGTACCTTTTTCCTTCCCCTCACTTTCAGTGTATAGGTGTTCCTAGGTCTGAAGTGGGTCTCTTGCAGACATCATATATATGGGTCTTGTTTTTTATCCATTCAGACAGTCTATGTCTTTTGGTTGGTGCACTTAATCCATTTACATTTAAGGTGATTATCAATATGTGTGTTCCTATTACCCTTTTCTAATTTGTTTTGGGTTTGTTTTTGTAGGTCTTTTTCTTCTCTTGTGTTTCCTGCCTAGAGAAGTTCCTTTAGCATTTGTTTTAAAGCTGATTTGGTGGTGCTTAATTCTCTTAGATTTGCTAGTCTGAAAAGCTTTTTATTTCTCCATTGAACCTGAATGAGATCCTTGCTGGGTAGAGTAATCGTGGTTGTAGGTTTTTCTCTTTCACCACTTTAAATATATCCTGCCACTCCCTTCTGGCCTGCAGAGTTTCTGGTGAAAAATCAGCTGATAGCCTTATGGGGACTCCTTTGAATGTTATTTGTTGTTTTTCTCTTGCCACTTTTAATATTTCTTCTTTGAATTTAATTTTTGTTAGTTTGATTAATATGTGTCTTGGTGTGTTTCTCCTAGGGTTTATCCTGTATGGTACTCTCTGTGTTTCCTGGACTTGATTATTTCCTTACCCATGTTAAGAGGTTTTCAACTATAATCTCTTCAAATATTTACCCAGACCCTTTCCCTTTCTCTTCTTCTTCTGGAACCTCTATAATTTGAATGTTGGTGTGTATAATGTTGTCCCAGAAGTCTCTGAGTCTATCCTTGTTTATTTTCATTCTTTTTTCTTTATTCTGCTCCTCAGCAGCTATTTCCACCATTGTATCTTCCAGCTCACTTATCTGTTCTTCTGCCTCAGTTATTCTGCTATTGATTCCTTCTAGTGTGTTTTAAATTTCAGTTATTGTGTTGTTCATCACTGTTTGTTTGTTCTTTAGTTCTTCAGGTTCTTTGTTAAACATTTCTTGTATCGTCTCAACCCGTACCTCCGTTCTATTTCCGAGATCTTGGATCATCTTTACTATCATTACTCTGAATTCTTTTTCAGGTAGATTGCCTGTTTCCTCTTCATTTATTTGGTCTTGTGAGTTTTTGCCTTGCTCCTTTGTCTGCAACATATTTCTCTGTGATCTCATTTTGTCAAACTTACTGTGTTTGGGGTATCCTTTCTGCAGGCTGCAGGGTCATAGTTCCTCTTGCTTCTGTTTTCTGCCCCCTGATGGGTGAGTTTGGTCCAGTGTCTTGTGAAGACTTCCTGGTGGGAGGGACTGGTGCCTGCACTCTGGTGGGTGGAGCTGAGTCTTTTCCTTCTGATGAGCAGGGCTCTGTCTTGTGGTGTGTTTTGGAGTGTTTGTGAGCTTAATATGACTTTGGGGTGTCTGTGAGCTTAGTATGAGCTTAGGCAGCCTGTCTGCTGATGGGTGGGGCTGTGTTCCAATCTTGCTCATTGTGTGGTGTGAGGTGTCCAGCACTAGAGCTTCCAGGCAGTTGGGTGGAGCCAGGTTTTGGTGTCAAGATGGATACCTTCAATGTCCCTCCTGGGTTGCTGGTCCCTTTTATGATTCCTCTTTTTTCTTTTTCTTTCTTTTGTCCTACCCTGTTGTGAGGGGATTTTTCTTGTCCTTTTAGGTGTCTAAAATCTTTCACTAATGTTCAGCACTAATGTTCCCTAACAGTTCAGAGAACTGTTTCTTTTGTAGATGAATTCCTGATGTACCTGTGAAGAGGAATGAGTTCTGTGTCCTCTGTTCCATCATCTGGACTTAGTAAAGTCAAGAAACTTTTCGAGTCAGGCCCCAGCAAATGTCCTCCTGCTTGGTGTTGCTCATGTCAAAAGGAGGAGGCCAAGTCCAGTTTAAAAGCAAAGGAAAGTCTTATTCTTTGATCAAAGAATGGAGAGGCTGAGCTCATGATCTAGAGCACGTGGTCCTCCAGAAAGCCATTCCTTAAATATTTGGTAAAATTCACCCATATAGCTATTTGGGAATAGAATATATTTTGTGAAAATATTTTAACTAAATTTTTGGAAAAGATATAGGCTATTTTGTTATATATTTCTTATTAGGTCAGTTTGATAGTTTGTGTCTTTTAAAATTTTTGTCCATCATAAATTATTTAATTTATTAGCATGAAATTATTCATAATATTATCTTATTACACATTTAATATTTAGGAGGTCTTGTAGTGATGTCACCGCTCTCTTTCTTGCTACTGTTCTCTTGTGTCTTATCTCTTTTCTGATCAGTCAGCCTAACTTATCAGTTTTATTGATCTTATAAAGGTCAAATAAAGAACTATTGTCTTTCTTGCTCTTCTCTTTTGTTCTTTTGGTTTTTATTTAATTGATTTCCATTCTAACCTATGTAATTTATTTTCCTTCATTTATTTGTATTTAATTTACTCTTCTTTTTTCTAGAATCTTAAGGTAGAAGCTGTGGTCATTGATTTGAGACCTTTTTTTTTTCTTTTCTAATATGTCTAGACTTTCAGTTCTGTGAATTTCCCTTTAACTACAGTTTAAGGGGCATCCCACAGATTTTGAGATTCTTGTCTTTTTGCTTTCTTTCATTTAAAAATGTGCTTTAATTTATTTTTTATTTTCTATTTTGACCTTTTTTTAGAAGTATTCTATTTAGCTTGCAAATAGTTGTATATTTTCAAGTGCATTTTGTTTTTGTTATTGACTCCTAATTACTGTATGTATGACTTGATAACTTCGACGTGTTTTTTTCCTACTCAAGGATCTGTTGGTGGCTGGAATCAAAAGCTTATACCCAGGAAAAAAAATAAACATAGGTTTGAGGAAGAGCAGAACCTGGGGTAGCTCTCTCTTGTCTCTTGAATCTTTTAAATATTTTGAGACTAGTTTAGTATCCAATATATGATCTATATTTGATGGAATATTTTTTTGGAATTTTTTGGAATTAAAATAATCTGTATTCTTTTTTTAGTGGAGTGTTCTGAAAAAAATTGTTGATTAATATCATTATTTAAATCTCCTATACACTTACTTATTTTTTGCTTAATTAAAACTCCAGATGTCTGTTTTTGTACTACTCTCTCCTCTGGTGTTTTTTTTTTTTTTTTTAACAATAGTCATCTTGATTTCACCAGACAATCAGTTCCTTTTCCTCAACACAAGGACTCTGTCTGACTCTATGTTTCCTGCATAGCAGCCTAGAAATTGTTTCAAGGCAGTGTGGCAAATCCCTAGGTCATACCTCATTTGTTTCCCATTTCTCAGAAATTACTTCCCTTCATTATCTGATGTCCAGTGTCCTGGATACCACATTTTCATTTTTTGGTCATTTCAAGTGGAGTAGTAAATCCCGTTATTCTTTCTCTATCTTTACCAGAAATAGAAACCCCTGACTATTACTCAGTGTAATAATCTGGTGGGGGAGGATATTTTTGGAATACATACTTGGACTTTCTGAGGGTAATATCCATCATACTTCTATTTTGAGGATAAGTAACAGTGGTTGTTTTACTCTCAGATGAAATAAACTAAAATTTTCTATAATAGGTATTTCTCATGACAATCCTAAACTGACTTTGCTTTCCCCCAGAAGATGATTCAACCAGTACTCCTATGACCTTGTCTACGAAAATCATGCAATTGACTAAGTTTAAATTTCACTCCTTCGTTTTTTTATTTATGTTTTATTCATTTAATTATTATTTTTTTCTCCTCAACAAATATTTTTGATTGTCTTCTATGTGTCAGGCACTGTTCTAGTTCCTTCATTTCAGAGATGAACAAGATCATTTGACTCTATTTTTGTGACATAGACTAATGATATTTAGCTCACCTAGACTAATTGATTTTATGAAACTCTTCTGTGATAAATTCTGATACATGTTACAGACATTGCTATGTTTGTTTTATGCTTCCTTTTAAGGAGTATCATCTAATTTAAGGAGTATCACCTTTAAGGAGTATCATCTCCTTAAAGACAAGCAGTGTGTCATCATATAACAGAGGCATGCACATAGTAGTTGTTGTATTGACTTTAATTGATTGATTTAATTTCTGGATTTGCTGGATTCCCTAGAAACACTGTGTTTTCTTTATGTAATTCAACACACACACAGACACACACACACACACACACACACACACACACACACACACACACACGCATATACACACACCCCAAGTGTTCACCTGGGAAAACACACTCAGATGATAAGAAGTTATTTTCCCCAATATGGATGAAAGAATATGCATTTGATAGTAATCTTATAATCTGTTATTAAATGTAAGTATTATAGAATTTGAATAGCTAAATATTTTATGATAAAGAGCTGTTTATAGGGCAATGCAGAAGTTCAGTATTAGAAAATGCCAACACTGGAAAACAAATTGAATATTAAAATTTCAAACTTTCAATCTTATATTTCACACAAAATTCAATTTCAAACTATATGCAAATGGTTTCACAGTCAGATATTTTATATATATATATATATATATTTATAATTAGACTATAGCTAAGCTAAAATATATATTAAAATCCTCAAAGCCTAGAAGAATTTTTAAATATTATAGTTTAATTTGAGTGGTTTTGCAGATAATCTACCATTTTCATAGCTGATTTCTTTAGTAATTTCCTTCTTCTAATGATTGTATAATTAAACCATTATGGGAAATGTAGGTTTATGCATATTCACTGAGAATTCGTTACAACAAACAAACCATAATTAACTACAAATCCAAAATACATTTTAATTTATATAAAGATTTCTCCTATACAACTTATTTTTGTTTGTTGAAAAAATAGAGCATAGTAATAAATACTAACTTCTTGATCTATTGGGCCACATAATGATGATCCTTTTTTGTCTTTGTTTTTTTTTACAATACAGTTATTTAGACTGAAATGTTTTAGTTAGTATAATTAAGTGAATATAATTGTTTCCTTTACTATTGTATTTGTAAGAATAACAATGTAGAGAAAATTACCACACAGCCACATACAGGGCAAATAAATTTTGTTTTTGTTCTTGAGTGAAAAATATTTCATACTTACATACACGTCTATGTATAATTTTATAATTGATATAATAGAGTTTAGATTCTAAAATCTAAAGCATTTTCTATCACCTTACAATCTGTTAACCAGTATTGTTTGCAATTAACATAAAATTTCTTTTGTAGCCACAGAGCATTAATTAGAGTGCCCATGATATACACATTTGACCTTTAAGCTATATAATTGAATAAATAAACAGTTGGGTCACATAATCAATTTGTCTAATTGCATATGCCTATATGCAACTAGTTTATTATTCAAACAAAAACAAATAAACATGAGGATAGCATCTCCTTAAAATGTATTTTGTAGAAATAGAAAATACACATCTTTCAAAATCATGTGTCCATCTTACAAATCCATATGCTAGGAGTTAATAAATCACATGTTCTCAGACCAATATGTCAGTGTCCTTAAAATACTCTGATATTAGAACCTGGAATTGGATACTGTACCTAGTTTCTGTGGGTTGTCTAAACTAAAAGATAATGCAAATCTGCAGTAATTGAACTTAATCTGCAGACTAAATAATGTGCACACATGCACACACACACAATCATATTCTCTGTGATGATTTGAAACATTCCATGACTTCAAATATCTGAGATGTCTACTAAATCCAATGATTTGGCCAAGAAGAAAAATAAGTTTAAATATCTGTGATCTCCATATTTTTATCTAGTTCATTTTATTCAGTATCTCTAGAGCAATCCACCCTCATTAGAGGAAATTGAAAAGATAGAAAGGAAAAATATCACAAGAAAACAGAACCCTGCCCCTTACACATTTCCAAAATTATCATATTTATTCCTTCATTTCCTTACTCATTTAACAAATTATATATATATATATATATATATATTACATAAGATATTTTGACTCAAGAAAATTTTTCCAACAGTGAGCTAAAATAAAACTGACTAACTCTTCATTAGAAGAAGAGTGATTATCTCTGCATGAACTTCAGAACATTATTTCTATTACAGAATCCTGAATAAAAGCCATGCTGGCTATCTGAACACTTATGTTAAGGAAACAGTATGATTAGGAGGCAGTTTGATTTCCCAAATTGCTCTGCAATTTTAAGAATTAAGCCCCAGACACAGGCATGTTTCACTAATATCATCCTTCAAAGTCACAGCTCCTTTGAGAAGGGCTGGTATTGAATGGCTCTGCTAATTAGACTTTGTGTCAGTTGAGGGAAACTGCTTAGCATTATGAATCTATAGACATAATTGGTTCAGAGGTGGAGATGGCAATCTGTAGAAATATTAGATAAAATCAATTAAATTAAATTTTTAAAGAAGGAAACTCTTCTCCTTGCGGGAATCAATGGATAAGAACAATGACATTTCCAGTGACAAAGGAAGAGGGAGTATCAGGATTCATAATATGCACATCCTAAAACATTGAGTCTAGCACTTTGAATTGTGTTGATCCATGTGTGTGTTGTGTGTTGTTATGGGATTAGAGAAGCAATTCCATAACAGTCACAGAGATAAATGGAATTACATTGAAATGGGGAGATTAAAATGTGTAGGTAGGTAGGTAGATAGATTAGATGATAGATATATAGATATAAATACAGATATCTAGAGGAGTAATATTCACTTGATTCTATAAAAATAAGTAGCTCTCCAGTAGGTGAAACATATTTAAATGTATTATTTTAAAAAGAGAAGAATTAAGCAATATATTTCATATATTTGGGAAATATTAATGCAGCCTACAATAGTTGATCTATAGGTTTTATGAACAGAGGTGTGGGCTCAAGATGGAAAAGTTTAGTTGAGTCATGGTAAAAAATGACTTCAAGGCTTCCCTGGTGGTACAGTGGTTAAGAATCCTCCTGCCAATGCAGGGGACACAGGTTCAAGTCCTGGTCGGGGAAGATCCCACATGCCACAGAGCAACTAAATCCTTGCACCACAACTACTGAGCCTGTGCTCTACAGCCCGTGAGCCACAACTACTGAAGCTCACGTGCCTAGAGCCCGTGTTCCACAAGAGAAGCCACCACAATTAGAAGCCCACACACTGCAACAGAGTAGCCCCCACTCACCGCAACTAGAGAAAGCCCGTGCACAGCAATGAAGGCCCAACGCAGCCAAAAATAAATAAATCAAATAAAATTTTAAAAAATGACTTCAATATGAAACAATGCATTTTGGGCATTATTATTTTGGATTTTTGTCAAGTTTATTTAGATATAAATACATAGAGGAAAATTCACCCCATTTCAGTAGATAGTTTGATTAATTACGACAAATGTGTACAGTTATGTAACCACCATCCAAATATAGAAGATTTTCATCATCTTTAGATGTTCCTTTGTGTCCTTTTCTTGTCAATTTCATGCCCTGACCCCCAGCACTAGCAACAACTATTCTGCTTTTTATCTTTATAGTTTGCGCTTTAGAAAATGTCTTATAAATGGAATTATACAGTTTATAGACATTTGTGTCTGGCTTTTCAACATCTCCTTGCACTTGTTTTCTTCCTTTTTACTCTTCAAACACCAATCCCCAATACAGCGAAGAAGATATAGAAAAAATACCCATCAATCATCTATAAAGTACTTGAAGGAAAAAAATTAGGCATTTATATTTGACAGGTAAATGGAACTAAATTAAAAAGTGAAAGTCCATCTAATTGCTCTGGAAAATATACAGCCACTAGAACAATGATTTGAAATTAATTGAAACTCAGTAAATACTGATTCTGAATTTAAATATGGGAGTGGCATATATTCACAGAAAGATGTTTGGAGGTGAGACCCTCATGGTATATTAGGGAAAACTAATAGGTATTGGTATTTGAAGGTTCTGCAGGATTCAGGAATGACCTCAAAGGCACATGTTTGATGAAGAAGAGAATAAGTAATATTTGTTTTAGAGAAGACTTGTCTAACTGAATAGTTAGATTTTCTTTTAATTTTTAGTGGGGAAAAACTGAGTTAAATGTGACAGAAAGAGCATGTAGGTTAAGATTTTTGGTAAAAATGATAGAATTAGTGCTGATTTTGGCTTACCTAAGCATAAATGGGAAGTATATGGAATGGTTCATAGAATTTTTTAAAATTAATTAATTAATTAATTTTTGGCTGTGTTGGGTCTTTACTGCTGTGCATGGGTTTCCTCTATTTCTGGTGGGCGGGAGCTACTCTTTGTTGCAGTGTGCAGGCTTCTCATTGCAGTGGCTTCTCTTGTTGTGGAGCATGTGTGCACGGGCTTCAGTAGTTGTGGTGTGTGGGCTCAGTAGTTGTGGTACACGGGTTTAGTTACTCCACAGCACATGCTGAATCTTCCCGGACAAGGGCTTGAACCCATGACCCCTGCATTGGCAGGTGGATTCTTAACCATTATGCCACCAGAGCATAGAATTAAACACTAGTTTATGAATCTGATTTGGACACTGGCAATAACCATGTGAAAGTCCATCTAGGTACCAGGTCTATTTTAAGGCACATTGGAGGGTCTCTACAGTTAGAAATGGAGGAAAGTATGACTAAGATAGTGATCAATATCTCTTTTAATCTTCCTTGCCAAGGAGCTACATTGCAATCTGAAGCCTCCATGGCAGTTACACATGGTATGTAATCAAGTTTTGATTAAAAGGATATGACATTAATAATGGTCAACATTTCCAGGCCTAGAGTCTTAAAAACTTCCACACATCAACCCATTTATTTTCCCTCTGATTAAATGAAATGTAGAAACCCTCCCAGAGTAAACCTTGGAGCCCCAGATTAAAGAGGGTAGAGCCACAATATGGAAAGAGTATGAATACCTAAATCATAACTCAGAAAAACATCAACCAATAAGAATTATTCATATTGAACAGCTGCATGAGAAAAATATTTTTATTGCATTAGGCCATTCAAATTTTGTGATTTGTCTCTTACTGAAGTCACAATTACCTTCACTAATAGAGTAGAATCCATTTAATTATAAGTCAATACCACCATTTTGCATTTTTGATCTGAAAAATCATGTAACCAATTTTGGGGGGTGGGTAACTAATGTAATTCAAATGTAAAGGATAAATTAGAGTAGAGATCGTTGGGAAAGAGAATTGACCAGTTTACAGTCAGTTAAATAATTGAGTATTGAATGATGATCTGGATTATTAAGGTGGTTACAGGATAACAGTGGATAGAATTTACTGAGAGGGAGTTTAATTTAGAAAAATGTTTCTATGATTCTTCATTTATTCAGTTTTACTAGTGATAAATTTCACTGATGAAGCACGAGATAGCTGTGGATCAAGAATTTCAAATGAAATACAAGTATCTGTTAAGACTTGAAAGTACGACTTATTCTGGCAGAACTTTTAAGCCTTAAAAATATGATAGGTTTCTATTTGAATACTAATTTTATATAATTAACTCTTTCCAATGCTGTTTTTTTAACATCTTTATTGGAGTATAATTGCTTTACAGTGGTGTGTTAGTCTCTGCTTTATAACAAAGTGAATCAGTTATACATATACATATGTTCCCATATCTGTTCCCTCTTGCATCTCCCTCCCTCCACCCTCCCTATCCCACCCCTCTAGGTGGTCAAAAACTACCAAGCTGATTTCCCTGTGCTATGCGGCTGCTTCCCACTAGCTATCTATTTTATGTTTGGTAGTATATATATGTCCATGCCACTCTCTCACTTTGTCACAGCTTGAGTCAGCTATTTTCACAGTTTTGGGTGGGTGTGGTGAGAGGAAAAATGATTTTAAAGGAGAAGAATACTTAGGTTCTTAATTTCTGTCATCAGTTTGGGTATGATTATAAAACAAAATCTTGCTTGTTTGGAGGTTTAGAAAGAAGTTCATTCAGAATAATTTTATTTATTATTAATGAAGAGTGAATTCTTTCCTACAAGCCATAGGGCAGCAGTGAAATTTCTAGGACTAAAGAGTGACTTGTTCATTTACTCTGGATTGTGAAGATAATCATAATTCTCAGAGTATCTAGAAACTGATGTGTGAACTTCAGGAAAGTGAGACTGATAGAATACCAAAAGAGCACTCAAAATGTACCCCTAGTAATCAACAGAGTATAATAAATGAAAAACTCTCCCAAATGTAAATTCTTCATTTGGGTTGAAAAGGAAGTAAGTCTCTAAATTTATCTTTTTCTACAAATTTGGGATTTTTTTTCAGTTTTTAATTCAATAAGTATTAATTTACCTATTCCAGATACTGTTGTAGATGCTGATAAGGCAGTGATAAATGACAACAGAAACAAGCTCCTTTTTGGAGAGACAGAAAGGATAGATAATAAATAAATAAAATGATAATAAAAAGTCATATAATTTCAGAGACTTAGAAATGCCACAGGGAAAAAAAAATAAGGTGAAGAGGGTGACAGTATGTTCTGGAGAAGGGGAAAAAAAAGAGAGCAAATTTAGAGAGGGTAATCATGGAAATCTTTTCAGCAAAGATGATATTGGAGCATAAACACTTATGAAAGATGAGATCTGCATTAAAATTTGGAGTAAGATAATTCCAAGGGGAGGGATCAGCAAGACTAAAGGCAGGGAGACAAGAATGATCCTGATATATTTGGGAAACAAGCCATGAGTATGGAGAAGAAGAATTGAAGGGCATTTGAAGGATACAGATTGGGACAATGTTAAGGTGGAAATAGACTTCATTATGGAGGTCCAGATAGGGCAAGACAGGTGCCTGGCTTTTATTCTAAATATAATAAGGACAGTTAGACAGTTTTTAGCTTGGTGTTTTGAAATCTTATTTATGTATTTTAAAAGAACTCCCTTAGTGTTGTGTGGTTAATAGGATGTGTGGTTAATAGGACGGGGGGTGTCAAGTGAGGAAGCAAGCAAATTAGGAGGTTATTTCTGTAGGCCAGGTCTTCTTCAGATGCCTTTTTGATGTTTTCTGCTACCTTTAAGGTGTATAATTAAGTATAATTCAGACATGCAATCAAGAGACAAAAAAGGCTTTCAAGAATTAGGGCGAAAAAGATAATTCATATTTCAGGCCATTTCTGAAAGTAAGGTGATAACACTCCTTTACCTCTATCTGTTTTCTTTTCTATAATATAATCTCTCTTTTTGAAACCTTCTTCTTTTAAAATTGAACAGAAAATGATGACTTAATTATGTTGACACATTCATACACTTAGAATCCAAGCCTCCTTGAAAGATAATGTATTCCTGTGACTATAGCATAGTGATTAATTACATGATATTTTAAGTCACACAGATACAAGTGCAAATCAAAGATTCACCAGGTATTAACTGAGTTATTTGGTTAAGTCAATAAACCCTTCTAAGCCTTAGTGATTCATTAATCAAACTATCAAAAATTAAATACAAAGAAAACACATTAAAAGCAGTAAGGGAAAAAACAAATAACACACAAGGGAATCCCCATAAGGTTAACAGCTGATCTCTCAGCAGAAACTCTGAAAGCCAGAAGGGAGTGACAGGACATATTAAAAGTGATGAAAGAGAAAAACCTACAACTAAGATTACTCTACCCAGCAAGGAACTTATTCAGAATTGATGGAGAAATTAAAATCTTTACAGACAAGCAAAAGCTGAGAAAGTCCAGCACCACCAAACGAGCTTTACAACAAATGCTAAAGGAACTTCTCTAGGCAAGAAACACAAGAGAAGCAAAAGACCTACAATGACTAAACTAAAACAATTAAGAAAATGGGAATAGGAACATACATATCAATAATTACCTTAAATGTAAATGGATTAAATGCTCCCACCAAAAGACACAGACTGGCTGAATGGATACAAACACAAGACCCATATAGATGAGTCTACAAGAGATCCACTTCAGACCTAGGGACACATACAGACTGAAAGTGAAGGGATGGAAAAAAGTTATTCCATACAAATTGAAATAAAAAAAAAAAACTGGAGTAGCAATTCTTATATCAGACAAAATGGACTTTAAAATAAAGGCTATTAGAAGAGACAAAGAAGGACACTACATAATGATCAAGGGATCGATCCAAGAAGAAGATATAACAATTGTAAATATTTATGCACCGAACATAGGAGCACCTCAATACATAAGAAAAATACTAACAGTCATAAAAGGGGAAATCGACAGTAACACATTCATAGTAGGGGGCATTAACACCCCACTTTCACCAATGGACAGATCATCCAAAATGAAAATAAGTAAGGAACCACAAACTTTAAATGATACATTAAACAAGATGGAATTAATTGATATATATAGGACATTCCATCCACAAACAACAGAATACACATTTTTCTCAAGTGCTCATGGAACATTCTCCAGGATAGATCATATCTTGGGTCACAAATCAAACCTTGGAAAATTTACGAAAATTGAAATTGTATCAAGTCTCTTTTCCGAACACAACACTATGAGACTAGGTATCAATTACAGGAAAAGATCTGTAAAAAATACAAACACATAGAGGCTACGTAAAACACTACTTAATAACGAAGTGATCACTGAAGAAATCAAAGGGGAAATCAAAAAACACCTAGAAACAAATGACAATGGAGACATGATGCCCCCAAAACTATGAGATATAGCAAAAGCAGTTCTAAGAGGGAAGTTTATAGCAATACAATCCTACCTTAAGAAACAGGAAACATCTCAAATAAGCAACCTAACCTTGCACCTAAAGCAATTAGAGAAAGAAGAACAAAAATATCCCAAAGTTAGCAGATGGAAAGAAATCATAAAGATCAGATCAGAAATAAATGAAAAAGAAATGAAGGAAAAGATAGCAAAGTTCAAGAAAACTAAAAGCTGGTTCTTTCAGAAGATGAACAAAATTGATAAACCATTAGACAGATCATCAAGGAAAAAGGGAGAAGACTCAAATCAATAGAATTAGAAATGAAAAAGACATAACAACTGACACTACAGAAATACAAAAGATCATGAGAGATTACTACAAGCAACTCTATGCCAATAAAATGGACAACCTGGAAGAAATGGACAAATTCTTAGAAATGCACAACCTGCCAAGACTGAATCAGGAAGAAATAGAAAATATAAACAGACCAATCACAAGCACTGAAATTGAAAATGTGATTAAAAGTCTTCCAACAAACAAAAGTCCAGGACCAGATGGCTACACAGGCGAATTCTATCAAACATTTAGAGAAGAGCTAACACTTATCCTTCTCAAACTCTTCCAAAATATAACAGAGGGAGGAACACTCACAAACTAATTCTACAAGGCCACCAACACCCTGATACCAAAACCAGACAAGGATGTCACAAAGAAAGAAAACTAAAGGCCAATATCACTAATGAACATAGATGCAAAAATCCTCAAAAAATACTCACAAACAGAATCCAACAGCATATTAAAAGGATCATACACCATGATCAAGTGGAGTTTATTCCAGGAATGCAAGGATTCTTCAATATACGCAAATCAATCAATGTGATACACCATATTAAGAAATTGAAGGAGAAAAACCATATGATCATCTCAATAGATGCAAAGAAGAAAGCTTTCAACAAAATTCAACACGCATTTATGATAAAAACCCTGCAGAAAGTAGGCATAGAGGGAATTTTCCTCAACATAATAAAGGCCATATATGACAAACCCACAGCAAACATTGTCCTCAATGGTGAAAAACTGAAAGCATTTCCACTAAGATCAGGAAAAAGACATGTTTGCCCACTCTTACAATTATTATTCAACATAGTTTTGGGAGTTTTAGCCACAGCAATCAGAGAAGAAAAGGAAATAAATGGAATCCAAATCGGAAAAGAGGAAGTAAAGCTGTCACTGTTTGCAGATGATATGATACTATACATAGAGAATACTAAAGATGGTACCAAAAACTAATAGAGCTGATCAATGAATTTGGTAAAGTTGCAGGATACAAAATTAATGCACAGAAATCTCTGGCATTCCTATACACTAATGATGAAAAATCTGAAAGAGAAATTAAGAAAATACTCCCATTTACCATTGCAACAAAAAGAATAAAATATTCAGAAATAAACCTACCTAAGGAGACAAAAGACCTGTATGCAGAAGATTATAAGACACTGATGAAATAAATTATAGATGATACAAATAGATGGAGAGATATATCATGTTCTTGGATTGGAAGAATCAACATTGTGAAAATGACTCTACTACCCAAAGCAATCTACAGATTCAATGCAATCCTTATCAAACTACCACTGGCATTTTTCACAGAACTAGAACAAAAACTTTCACAGTTTGTGTGGAAACACAAAAGACCCCGAATAGCCAAAGCAATCTTGAGAACGAAAAATGGAGCTGGAGAAATCAGGTTTCCTGACTTCAGACTATACTACAAAGCTACAGTAATCAAGACAGTATTGTACTGACACAAAAACAGAAAGGTAGATCAATGGAACAGGATAGAAAGCCCAGAGATAAACCCATGCACATATGGTCACCTTATCTTTGATAATGGAGACAGGAATGTACAGTGGAGAAAGGACAGCCTCTTCAAAAAGTGGTGCTGGGAAAACTGGACAGGTACATGTAAAAGTAGAACATTAGAACACTCCCTAACACCTTACAGAAAAATAAGCTCAAAATGAATTAAAGACCTAAATGTAAGGCCAGAAACTATGAAATTCTTAGAGGAAAACATAGGCAGAACACTCTATGACATATATCACAGCAAGATCCTTTTTGAACCACCTCCTAGAGAAAAGAAAATAAACACAAAAATAAAGATAAATAAAAAATTAACAAATGGGACCTTATGAAACTTAAAAGCTTTTACACAGGAAAGGAAACCATAAACAAAACCAAAGGACAACCCTCAGAATGGAGAAAATATTTGCAAATGAAGCTACTGACAAAGGATTAATCTTCAAAATTTACAAGCAGCTCATGCAACTCAATAACAAAAAAACAAACAACTTAATCTAAAAATGGGCAGAAGACCTAAATAGACATTTCTCCAAAGAAGATATACAGATTGCCAAAAAATACACGAAAGAATGCTCATCATTAATCATTAGAGAAATGTAAATCAAAACTACAATGAGATATCATCTCACACCAGTCAGAATGGCTATCATCAAAAAATCTAGAAACAATAAATGTTGGAGAGGTTGTGGAGCAATGGGAACATTCTTGCACTGCTGATGGGAATGTGAATTGGTTCAGCCACTATAGAGAACAGTATGGAGGTTCCTTAAAAATCTACAAATAAAACTACCATATGACCCAGCAATCCCACTACTGGGCATATACCCTGAGAAAACTGTAATTCAAAAATAGTCATGTATCAAAATGTTCATTGCAGTTCTATTTACAATAGCCAGGAGATGGAATCAACCTACATGTCCATCATTGTATGAATGGGTAAAGAAGATGTGGCACATATATACAATGGAATATTACTCAGCCATAAAAAGAAACGAAATTGAGTTTTTTGTAGTGAGGTGGATGGACCTAGAGTCTGTCATACAGAGTGAAGTAAGTCAGAAAGAGAAAGACAAATACCGTATGCTAACACATATATATGGAATCTAAGAAAAAAAAATGTCATGAAGAACCTAGGGGTAAGACAGAAATAAAGACACAGACCTACTAGAGAATGGACTTGAGGATATGGGGAGGGGAAAGGGTAAGCTGTGACGAAGTGAGAGAGTGGCATGGACATATATACACTACCAAATGTAAAATAGATAGCCAGTGGGAAGCAGCCGCATAGCACAATGAGATCAGCTCCATCATTTGTGACCACCTAGAGGGGTGGGATAGGGAGGGTTGGAGGGAGGGAGATGCAAGAGGGAAGAGATATGGGAACATATGTATATGTATAACTGATTCATTTTTTTGTAAAGCAGAAACTAACACACTATTGTAAAACAATTATACTCCAATAAAGATGTAAAAAATAATAATATTAGGATTTTGGCAGGGGCTACATATACATTGGTTATTTAAAATGTAAGTTTTACAAGCAAAATGCATGTCCATTCGAAGACCACTGGTTGGGTAAAGTATCGCACATCCTATCAATGAAGTATTATGCACCCAAACAAAAGAATGAAGATCTCCTACTTGTTAACAATAATGCAGTGATTTTCAGGAAATACTTTCTTGTAAATAAAAAGTTGAGATGCAAAGAAGATAGAGATAGATAAATAGATAGATAAAATAGTTCATATTATCTTTTGTGTAAAGAAGATGTATGTACATTATCTTTTCTGAAAGAAAAACATAGTATTAAACCTTCTAGAAATCAATGAAAAGTGCCACCTTTATTGGATGGGTTAAAAAAGGTAGAAGAGTTGGAAATGAGTAAATTATACTTCTCTAAGTATAATTTTCTAATATAAGTTTGATTTTTGAACCTTGCAAGTTTTATACATCTTCAAAAAATATTAAACATAATAGGATGATAAAACACTAAAACTAAATTAAAATAACCAAATAGAAAAATACAATAAATTCAGAAAATTTTTCAATGCATGATATTTAACTTGACATCCTCAATGAGATATCTTCTAAGGGCAAACGGAAAGATACAAAGAAAGCTGAACTTTTATTGATTGACTTGTTTTTAGCAGTGATATTTGTATGCAATAATTCTGTAACAATATGTACATATTAAAAGATAGAAAAGATGTAAATACACAAATGTTTCTAGGCTTCTCTCTGGGAGAAATGATATATGGATTTGGAATAAGGGTGGTTGAGAATGTTGTTAGTTTTAAATTAGAAGTATCAGTATAAGTTTATAATATATTTACAAAGTTATTTCACAGCTCTGTTCACTCACTAGTCTTAGAAACAAAGGTCTCTCCCACATTTTCAATTACCATGTTTAGTTTTCATATCTTCATTTCTAAATACTATTGCCCAGTAAAAAGAGCTAGGGTAACAACATGTCAGAGAAAGTACAATGGGATTCTAATACAGTTTTTGTGTCAGAAAGTGAGAAGGAGCCCAAAGACTGTAGGTGACATGCTAAAAGAACACAGCAGCCAGCTCAAAAGGGTTTTCACTGGCAAAATTTGGAAAATTTGAACATTGAAAAGAATAACTATGGCAATAGATTTTAATATATTTAATGAAAATAAATCCATTGATTCATAACAATATGTTAATAAAAGACGGGCACTTAATTAGAGAAGAATGTCAGTTAATGTTTGTGAAAGGAATGATAAAATTAGATAAAATTCAACTACTGATGCAATACTTTATTCAGGCAAATAATATTAGTGGATGCAAAAAGTATTATAGATTATTGCTGGAAAAGAGGATAGATGTAAGTCTGAAACATTAGCTTCCAAATCACTTATTAAATACCTTTACAAAATTACCTTTCGAATGGAGAGATCTGGAGGACACCACCAACCAAGTGCTCCAGCTCAACATCATCAATAATGGAATGATGGGACTTGAGGGGTTCCTGATGTAATGCAATGGGACACACACAGCGTCATCTCTGAAGTGCTATTGACAGCAATGTTTAATCTAAATCTGTTTGTGAGGAAGCCACAGATAAATACAGAATGTGGTATATTTTACCAGACAAGTGAAAGGAACTATGTAAAATGTCAGTGCCATAAAGTAAACAAAATAAAGATGAACTGGTTGTTGCAGATTAAGTGAGATTAACTATATCTGAAAACTAAATGCAATGCACATCCCTTGACCAAATCCTGAACTGAACATAAACAAATAGCTCTAAAGGGCATTACTTGTACATCTGGGGAATTTTAACTTGAGCTTAGTATTAGATAATATTGTTTCAATGTGACACTTATTAAGTGTGATAATTTTGGTTTTATAAGAGAAAGTCATTTTTTATAGGAATAAAATATCATGAATATCTAAAACTTGCTTTGAAATGGTCAAAATATGTGTATGTGTGTGTGTGTATGAAGAGAGGGAGACAAAGATGTGGTAAAATGTAATTATTGGTGAATGATAAAACATATGAAGATTAAATGTTTTGTGATAACTGTTAGAGAAAAATGATGGAATTAAGAACAAATACTGAAATAGAATGTACTTTAAAAATATTATTTTGGCTGAATTAGAGAGACCATTAAAATTAGTTGTTATAAAATATATTTACAAATAATAATTAATAAAATTATCTAAGTAACATTGAATTATGAATTATTATAGTTTTCATAATTAACAAAGTCATATAATTTGTCACAGTTCTCAAATGGTTAAATCTATTTGGGATCTGTAGTGACAATTGAAGAAGATAGAGTTCTGAATTCTTGAGAAATGTATCATGTAAGACCTAATAATTTTCAGGGGCTCTTGCCTTTGGTGTTTTAAATAGACTATTATTAGTGGGAAAAAGTATTATCAGCATTTAAAAATATTTTTAGAAATAATCATACAGTATTGTTATGTATATAAATATAACTCTTTAAAATATGTATCAAAAGTAAGAGTATCAACTGTGCTTGACTTGTACAATGCTAAAGTGATGCTCTATCCATCTTTGGAGTATAATTCTGATAAAAAAGGATCCATATATTTATTTATAACTATATGGCTGGTTTACTTTTTATAGAGGTACAGTTCTTTTTGTAGCATCGGGCATTATCTTACAACAGAAATCCCCATTGATGTCTTTATCCATCTTGCAAAATGGTCAGAGATGGTAGTTGTACCCTGGATAATTCTCACCTCTTATTTCCCACAGTTAACACAGTGAGCTCTGTAGATATGGACTTGTTCATTAGACCTCAGTTTTGCTCATTGTTCCTAAGTTTTCAGATAAAAGATTATGACAGCTAAACTAAGTGCGAAAAACTGTGTGGAAGAGAAAAAGAAAAGTCCCAAAGGATAAACTGATTATTTGCATTTAACTTGCTTTTCAACTAAAAATAGTGTTGTGTTCTTTGAGAGGTGATAGATCATGTTTAGGCTCTAAAATCAGAAAGGATAATAAATAATCTTGACTCTAAGTCTTATCCTCTGGGTCACCTGGAACAGATTTTTCTATTTTCTACTTCTCAGCTTTCTCATTCACAACATTGTGATAGCAGTATTGACTATCTCCCAGGGCGGTAGAATTAAATGAGATAAATTACATAAAATGCAAATGCAAAGCTATGTGATTTACTCTAAATATATGTTAGAATTTAGTGATGGTCTTTCTACAAAGGAAAATTAAATTATCTAGTTAACAATATAAACATTCCCTGCCTACCTGCCAACTGGTTTTCTGGGTAATTTCAGTATGCTTCTAGTTGCCTCCTTCCATAGCTCTTATTTATCTTTTAGGCATGATTTCTGGAAACCTAAAATGAGGTAAAAAAAAAAATCCCTGGAGATGGATGATACGCTGTTTTTGTCCAACACGTTTTAGAAACCATATTTTTCTTCAAAATTAATTATAAAATGTACTTTAAAGGACAGCTCTCTGACTTCTGATGTCCAAGGTGTCTGTGGGTCTTTTATCCACTTTTATTTCTAACTTACAAGTAAGCAGATAATCTGTGAATTTGATATTTTAGAGATGAAAATATCTGTCAAAGATAACTGTAAGAGTGACATTAAAGATCTCTATGCATCCCTGACTTCTCACAAACCTCTTAATTATTGTGGTAATCTGTTCTTTGAAAGTATAAATCAACAAAGAGTTGATCACTGGGTATATGCCCTAAAAATAAAGCTTTGAGACTCCACCAGCCTTCTCTGTGGGATAATCATTGCACTTCATATAGCATACTATGTTCAGACTGAACTTTTCACATTTAAGCCAGTTATTTGCTTTCATGCTGTTGGAGCTCCTCAAAGGCAAGCGCTATTGCAATCCCAGGATGGCAATGACTACAAGATCCCAGAGCACATTCTCTATATGTCTGTCAGTAACCTGAGAATAGAAGGTACCCTGATACAGAGAAGAAAAATCTGCAATGCTTTTGTCTAGGCTTAATTGAAAATTTTATATTTTGAGAAGTTTAAAAATATTCAAAATTATTTATGAGTAAAAGAGTAAAAGGGAAAATAAGTAACTGTGTATTCCAAAGGGTGACACAATATAATAAGTAAACTCCTTAGACCAATATGCTTTATATAATTTTTATATATGTATAAATTCTGGTACTGAGTTAGTTTTACAGTTTGCTACATAAGTCATATTTTTCATAAGGGGAGAAATGTTGAGTTTCCTTAAGGAAGAAATCTCCAGTAACTTTTTGGAAAGTGACCAGGCTTCCTCAATCACTTTCCATCTAGAAACAGCATTGTCAAATCTAGGGTCAAATTATACTTAAGACCCAATAAAAATGATAATTTTATTTTACATTTTTAATTATATCTGATGCACAGCTATGAAATCAGTGGTGAGTTTTGGGTGACAGCTAGTCAATGGGAGGTTATAAAATTTCAAATTATTTGAAAGCTTTTTGTGGGTCATTTAATCTATAAACCCCCTTATTTGAACGCATAAAAACAAATTTTTGTTATATATGCTCTTTTGTACTCCACACAGCTATTTTTAAAAAAATCTTTGATTTAAAGGAAGCTTTCTCATATATTGTAGATTATAAACTTATTTGCAAGTAATATTTAAACATAGTATGAATCTGAATCACACTTTAGAGACCTCAGGAGGATGTGTTTACCCATCTGTCATGTGTGGTAAGACAAACTCAACAAGTAAATGCTCTCTGAAAAATGTCAGCATAACTTCCTTCAAGTAAAAATATTAGCCAGCTAGTTAGAACACTATTTTTTCCTGTTAAAAAAAATGGTCCTACTGCTTTTGCTTGGAGAGTTAGATATTTTAGAATGGGATAATTCTTCAAGAGCCAGAAAGTAAAACAGACGTGAGTACCTGCCCTTGATTGATGGCTTTTTATTATTTCTTCTGAGACATAGAAGACAAATGACAGAGAGACAGTTTAGACAGAGAAAAGTTTAGAACCCCAAACTACCCATTACAAGTCTGTATGGGTCCAAGCATTTAGAATGTGTTTTGTGCCTAATTAAAGGAGAGAATCAATGATTGTTTGAAAATGTAGAATACCAGTATATATTGAGGTATGCTACATAAAAGTTTTTTTTTTTTTTAAGTAATCAGTACCTTACTGGGCACAAAACAATGTTCTGAGGAACCAGAAGCCGGGGCGGTGGGGGGGGGGGTGGATTTAAAAAGATGCAAAGTATAGCACTTGCATTTAAGGACCTTATATTGAATTGGCTGAAACATATCAAATCCCACTAAAATGTAAGTACCACAAAGAAAATGATTTATATCTAATTTGTTAGTAGATGTTTTCTGTGTACCTAGATCAGTGCCTGGTACTCATCAGGCCCTCAATAAATATTTTTGAATAAGATATACAGGAAAAGACAGTTTGATTTGTGGAACTACCATAATGTTCCTGAGGAAACTAATCAAAATGGGCTCAAGAGATCTGGAAAAGAACCATGGAAAAATGAGCTTTGAATTGGATCTTAAATGGTAGATAAATGGGGAGAAGGAGATTCAGAGTTAATGGTTGAAGCAAAGTGTATAGAAAATTTGATGAATGTGACTAAATCATATTTATGAAGCGAAGTATTCTTTAGAAGAGTAAGGAGAAATTGAGTTTTAAACATAAGTTGAGGTGAAACAAAAAGACCCTTTAAAAAGGAGTGTATCCTTCCATCTTGGGTGATCAGGAGATTCTGAAAACTTTGGAATGGACAGATCACATGCTGGTGCCAACCAGCTTGTTTATTCTTTTCAATCCTTTTAATGCAAGCTGGCTTCCTGCTGGCTAGGATCCATGGATGTGTGTCTGGATTTCATTTCTAAAAGTCGACATCAATTTGGTTAGAGAAGCTTCAGAAATCACTGCATTTCTCGATTAAACCAAGGATGTCATTCTGCTAATTCTGGAACCACGCAAATATCAAGTTGAAGTAATGGCAGTTAATTGTTATTGATTGGTGTGTAACAGCATTAGTGAATTCCAGAGTCTGGCCATTACTGAAGTATAAAATGATCCAGCGACAACTTCAACTGGTTTTAGATAAAAATAAAAACTCACAGAAAGCCAATGTTACTTAAGATGCTTGAGAGAACTGAAGCTCTTCCCTTAATTAGGTGATTGGAGAAAGGACATTAATGAATCCATATATGTTGGAAACATGATGGAAACTAGAATAGGTCCAAATCTTTCATAGTATGAGCCAGTGCTTCTCAATGGAACTTTCTGAAATGATGGCAATGATCTATATATGTGCTGTTCTTTGTGGTGTCCACTAGCCATATAGATGGATGTTAAGTATTTGAAATATAGTTAGTGTAACTGAGGAGCTAAGTTTTACATTTTATGCAGCTTGAATTGATTTAAATTTAAATATTCTCATTGCTAGTGGCTATCATTTTAGATAGCACAAGTTGGAACATTTTGCTTAACAAAAAGGAGCAACACTTTGGAAATTTCACACAGCTGGCTATATCAGTCAGGATAGGCCAGGTAATGTTAAAGTAATAATAATAATATAAAAAATCCAGAATTTCACAAGTTTATAATAAAGATTTATAGCTCTTGTTCACACTGAATTTTCCACATCAGTTTCATTCTGGGACTCAGGCCACAAAGTAAACTCTGTAACATGGTTGGTTGTCCTTGTAAAGTAAAAGGAGAGCTTGTAAATCAATGCATTAAAACTTAAGACTTGTGATTTTTACTAGCACACTCTACTTCTGTTGATTGATGATGATGATGATGATATAGATAGATGACTGATAGATAGATAGACCTATAGGTATGTGTGATATATCAATACATCACACATAACTATGTTTTCCCCTAGTCAATCACAAAACAACTCTGTGTTCCATTGAGGAAAGATGTATAGCCTCCCTCAGGGAACCAATGACTATAAGTGAAAGCAGTACAGTCTATCACAGTGGCCTAAAAGAAAATAGAAAGAGATATTTTGTTGAATTAATGAATGAGTATTTCCCAGCAAGTTCTGTGTGTCCTGACTAGAACTTGATGTTGTAAACCCATCCACTCTAAGTACAGAGATAGCAGTGAAATATAGCATGCTGCTTTCTTTTCTAGTGCCATCCTTTCCCAGTTCTTCACAGGACCACGTACCTTTCATTCTTCACTTCTTAGGTTAAATATCACCTTCTCAGAGAGAATTCCACAATACCCCACTGTAAAATAGTGGATTGTGTCTTTTTTTGTATAATACAGGTAATCATCCAAACTGAATATATCCTGAATTAATTCTCTACATTTAATGGAACATGGAGTGATAGCAGTGATCAGATCCAGACAGACCTTTCCTGAATGGTGCGCCAGGACCCCTTGGACATATGTTTCACTTCCCTATTCATTGTAAGCTCCTTGAAGACAAATTAAGGAATTATTAATTTCCACTTTCCTGGCTCAGTTAATAGGATGAAAGATTGAATGGTGATATAAAAATAAATCTGAATAATCTGTGCAATGATTTTACCAATATTAGAAATATTAAGCTAAACAAAATATTTATATAATTATAAACAAAAATTATTAGAGAGAGAAATCTTTTAAAACAGAGGATGGTAAAAATATATTCCTTTACAATTCAACCAATGAAACAAGATGATACTTCCTTTTCAAAAAGAAAAATCTATTGTTCAAAGTTACATCTCAATAACTGAAATTAAAACGTCAAAGATAAGTGAACAATTTCAAATTTAAACTGCAATATCCCAAACATGTTCAACTATTCTTTCTCAAGGAAATTAGATAATTGTCTACTGACTTCCCCATAATTATTTTAAGGGTATTTTATTTTGTTTTATTCACTTGGATATTTGGATAATGAGAAGTTTTCTAGACCACAGGCACTCCATGTAAGTAAGTTCCATACAAGTGTGAATAGATCAACTAATCTCTGACTTTATTTTTACTTGAGTAACTATGTAATTGCCCTTATTCACTGATATTCTAGCCTATGATAAATCCAATTGTAATCTATGCCTGTAGCTCATCTACCTTCTGGTTATAGGTATTGCCTGCCCTTCTGTTCCTTCCTGCTGACTCTCTCCAGGCCTGTGTTCTCTTCTCTTTCTGTCTTAAAAAAATTTCAGTAGTGTCTAATCAGTTTTTATCTGAGCTTTTACTTATCCACTGAATATTTTTTGTGCCAGATTAATGTTCTTATTTTACTACTTTTAGTAATTTATCCTATATTCATAACCACAGGTAAAACATTTCAATCTAGCAGCAGTAATAAAAAAAGAAAAATAAGTAATTATACCAATTCCTAATGTATGAAACAGATAAACATAGTAATTTATTTATGTAAGTACATTTTATAAGTTTATATTTATAACCTTTAATTAATATAAAGTCAGTGGATCAACACAGGTAAATTCCTTCAATGAAAACAGGCATTTTAATATGGGGGTCTGAATACCAGTCACTGCTACTCTGCTACAGCAGAGTTCAGTGCATAAAAGCCTTGTACAAGGAGCCAGAAATTATTTAACAGATGTTTCATACTAGAACTTTTATTATTAGGCAATTATGTAGCTATGCCAGTTCCTGTAAGAGACAAAATCTCTAATCCATGGTTTTTAAAATCTAGAGGAAGAATCCGAAAATAAATGAGTAAAGAAACAGATAAATAGAAATTGAGAAGATTGCAATGACAGAAATGAACACAGTAACTTATAGACTCTAGACCTAGGAATTTTTTGTAAGGAAACGATATTTAAACTGACACCTGAATTATGAGAATTCACCAGCTAAATTGAAAACTTAGAGAGAAGGCGAGGTCTTCAAGCCTGGGGACAAGCAAGAACAAAGAGTTGCCATCAGGCAAGTGGCAGGCATGTCCTCCACGTAGAGCAGAGCAATGCAGGTAGGAACTCAGTGAGCTGAATCCTGTATGAGGTCAGACAAGCGGCAGACTCCAGACAACAATGACAATTTCAAGACATGAAATGAGCCATCCACAGGCTATTAGCACAGAATGCACATGATCTATCTGGTTTAACTGTATTCAGACTACTTTGATAACAATGAATTGGATGAAGTAGGTGGAGAATACTATTGGGAGGAAGGCAAGAGGCTAGTATAAATCTTATCACTACCTGGGCAAGAGATGGTTGACTGACTCTTCATAGGACTTTGTTTTCTTACACATAAAATAGGGTATATAAATGAGATATTTGTATTAGCTTTCTATCATGCCTATTAACAAACTATACAAACTTCATAGTTAAACACACACACAGATGTGTTATTACACAGACAGAAGTCAGAAGTCTGACATGGGTCTCACCAGGCTAAAGTAAGTTGTTTGCAGGGCTGTATTCCTATCTGGAGGATCTAAGAGATTGTTGTCACAATTCAATTCATTGTAGTTATAGGACTAAGGTCCCCATTTCTTTACTGGCTATCAACTGAGAACCATTCTCACCTTCTAAAAACCACCTGCATCCATTACCTCATGGCTCCCTTCCTTCATCTTCAAAGACAGCCATTGTCGATGAAGTTCCTCTCATGCTTCAGATCTCTCCTGTCTCTTCTCCCATTGCCACATCTCTGTGACGAGCTCTTCTTGGCTCCCTCTTCTGCTTTTAATTTAATATGTGTTTAAATTGGGCCAATCCAAATAATCCAGAATAAACTCCTTATTAAAAGTCAATTGATTAACATCCTTTAATTAATCTTTAACCTTAATTATTTTTGCCATGTAATGGAACATATACATGTTTGAGGATTAAGACATGGGCATCTAGGAGTGGCTGAGGAGGCATTATTTTTCTTACCACAAGGTTTTGAAAGATTTATTACTTTTACAAAGAAATATATACTTAATCTACATAAATTTGATTTTGACTTAAGAAATCAATGTGGCATTGTGTTAGGCTTTGTTTAAATGGTTTTTGTAAATATTATACTATATACATATGTAAATATTTTATAAATACATATAGTATTGGATGAAATACCAAATCTGAGGGAAAACTGAGTCCTTTGGAGATTAAATGAATCAACTTCCTTCCCAGGGAGTGACAGAACTTATACTGGTCCCTTGACTTCCTCCCAATAGCACTCTCTGCTTGTTTCATCATACACACACACACACACATATATATATATATATTTATACAGCTATCTAACTAATATAAAAAATTAGGGCTTCCCTGCTGGCACAGTGGTTGGGAATCCACCTGCCGATGCAGGGGATGCAGGTTCGTGCCCCGGTCTGGGAGCATCCCACATGCCGTGGAGCACCTGGGACCGTGAGCCATGGCCGCTGAGCCTGGGTGTACAGAGCCTGTGCTCCGCAACGGGAGAGGCCACAACAGTGAGAGGCCCACGTACCGCCAAAAAAAAAAAAAAAAAAAAAAAAAATTAAATAAAGGTCATATAGTGTAGTGTGAATTATATGATTAAGAAAAATGTATATTTGGCTTTATTCTGAAATTAGATTATCTTTTTAATGTTTAATATCCCTACCAGTCATTTCTATATGCCAATTTGTTTTTCTTAATCCTTTTATTAAGTAAAAAAAAAATTTTGGTCTATTCACAATTTAATTATTAGAAATATGGATCACAAAAGAAATTAAAAATAAACCAAGTTTATTATATGAGCCTTTTTCATGCTCTTTTCCATAAAGGCAATCTATATGTTATGTGTCCTTTGATCAACAGCCCTCCCCAGTAAGCTCTGTGAAAGCAGTATAAATGCTAATGTATTGTGGTCTAATTTTTGCGCAAATGCATGAACATAACATAATCAAAATTTGGTGTTCTTCTGGAACTAACTCAGTAGATGTTATTTCTTCTTTTTTGCATGACCTCTGGGAAAGTAAATAATATCAAAAAGCCCAATCATGTAACACACATCCCCAAATGAACAAGGAAAATTGCAGTGCATCTGAACAGCCTCTGGAATTGGATTAGAGTCCTCAAGCCTGAATGTCACACAGCACAGACAATATATTGTGCCCTTAACACTGAACAAAACTGTAAATCATGTAGTAATTTTTATTGTTGTTTGTTCTCTGGTTTGGGTGACAACTTAATATCTTATAGTAGTATTCATCTATAAAATGGTGCACATGACTGGTCACAGGCAGTAAAGAAAGCCCTTGTACTTTTTGATTGCTACAGGAAAACCTTTTGTGCAATTTGTAATTGAAATAAATAAATAACTATACAAACAGAGCAACTTAGGCCTTGCTTAAAGTGAGTAGACAATCAAATTGAAAGTGCATTTTCTTCACCCTGCACATGTTTTAAGTGCTCTGCTAGACAGGTATGAAGGCAGAATACTTATTGTACCCATTACTGATAGCAGTTTACATTTTCTTCATAATTTGATTGCAAAAGTACCAGAGCACCCATAAAATACTCATCAACCTTAAGAGTCACTTATTAGAATGGTTTTTTGTCTATGGTTTTCATTTTAATATTAATCACAACATTTTTTTTTCCTCGCCTCTTGCTATTGGCTTTATTTTTTTATTTTTTTAACATCTTTTTTGGAGTATAATTGCTTTACAATGGTGTGTTAGTTTCTGTTCTATAACAAAGTGGATCAGCTATACATATACATACATCCCCATATCTCCACCCTCTTGCATCTCCCTCCCACCCTCCCTATCCCACCCCTCTAAGTGGACACAAAGCACAGAGCTGATCTCCCTGTGCTATGTGGCTGCTTCCCACTAGCTATTTATTTTACATTTGGTAGTGTATATATGACAATTCCACTCTCTCACTTCATCCCAGCTTACCCTTCCCCCTCCCTGTGTCCTCAAGTCCATTCACAACATATTTTTTATCTGTCTTATTTGAATATCATCATGAAATGCTGCAAAAACAATTATGCTCTCTCCAAAATGCATTTGTATTTCAAAACACATTTTAATTATGTACTTTTCCACTTCACCAGTAAAATACACACACACAAACACAGAGGTACACACAAAATTCTCTGATTTGTGCTTAAAACAGGGAGATCAAAGGAACCATTAGATTCTTAAAGGCAGTTCATCTACTCTTCAGTCACAAGCTAGTGTCTAAAAGCTTTTTGTCTTAGAAAGTCCTGGGTCAATGTTTCTTCATATTTATCTGCCATTTGTGCCTGCTGCTACTACTGTATTTTAGGTCTTCATCTTTTTCTGGCCCATGCATTACAACTGACCATTGGTTTTGGGCCTTCACTCTTACCCCACTAAAAAGTAGTTTTCACATGGCAACCAGAGCTAACCCCTTAAGAGATACATGATCATATCACATCACTCCTTTTACATTCTCTATTGACTCATTGCCTAAGGAATAAAGTCTACACTGCTTAGACAAGTAGTGAAGACCTTCTGATGTCCTAGGTTATTTCCAACTTGAAACTGCATTTTCCTCTAACAGACTGCATACTTCTTTGCTCATTCTCTACCCCTGGTATGAACAATTCCCATACACAATTATGCACCAGTTAAATACCCCTTCCCTTTACTCTCTCAATGATTAAATAATCACTTTGTTGGCTGATAGAGCATCTTTCTCCTACCAATTTCTAGTATTTTTTCAGTAAACTACAATTGACTTATGTATCTCTCCCTCCTTCCTGTATTTTAAGATCTAGGAAAATAGTAAGCTTTTGCCTCACTTATAACAGATACATAATACTTGATGTATTCTAAGTCATATTGGCCTCCTAGAAAAATAAGACATGAATAAATCATGAACCATAGATAGATAGGTAGATAGATAGATAGATAGAATAAACAGAAAAATAATTGAAAAATACTGTGCCCCTAATAAAAATGTTTTAAAAGAGTGAGAAAGATTGATATTAATTCTTCTTTGAATGTTTGGTAGAAGGTAAAATTCATGAGTGAAGCCATCTATTTGATCCTGGACTTTTTGTGTTGGGATGTTTTTGATTACTGATTCTATCCACTTACTAGTAATCAGTTTGTTCAGATTTTTTATTTTGTCATTATACAGTCTTGGTAGGTTGTCTGTTTCTAGAAATTTATCCATTTCTTGTGGGTTGTCCAATTTGTTGGTATATAACTGTTCATGCTAGTCTCTTATGATCCAACATGTACATGAAAATATGCTTAACATAATTTTTTAAATTAATTAATTTATTTTTATTGAAGTATGGTTAATTTACAATGTTGTGTTAGTTAAAAGTGTATAGTAAAGTGATTCAGTTATACATATATATATATCAATTCTTATTCAGATAATTTTCCCATGTAGGTTATTACAGAATATTGAGTATAGCTCCCTGTGCTATACAATAGGTCCTTGTTAGTTTCTATTTTATATATAGTAGTGTGTATATGTTAATCCCAAACTCCTAATTTATCCCTCCCCCCATTCCCCTTTGGTAACCATAAGTTTGTTTTCTATGTCTGTAGGAGGTATATTTGTATTTTGTATATAAGTTTATGTGTATTTTTTTTCTTTAGGTTCCACATGTAAGCCATATCATATGATATACGTCTTTCTGTCTGACTTATGAAATGAAAACACTAACTGGTAAAGATACATGGACCTCCACATCCATTATAGCACTATTTACAATAGCCAGGATATGGAAACCACTTAAGTGCCCATCTATAGATTAACAGATACACAAATTGTGGTATGTGTGTGTGTGTGTGTGTGTGTGTGTGTGTGTGTGTATATATATATATATATATGCAAAGGAATATTATTGAGGAGGCAGATTGCTAAGTGAAATAAGTCAGACAGACAAAAGCAAATATCCTACAATCTGTCTTACTAGTAGAGTTTTAAAAATACAATAAAATACAAAATAAAAACAAGTTCATAGATACAAAGAACAGATTGGTAGCTGCCAGAAGCAGAGGGATGAGGAGTGGGAGAAATGGGTGAACTTCTTTTATTAGTTTAAATAAAATAAATTAAGAAATAATGTTTTAATAAAATGTAAGTTCTATGAGGATAAGGATGTTTTATTACTGAATAATCACCAGGACTTTGAAGAGTGCCTGGCACATAGTAGATGCTTAATAATATTTATAGAAACAATACATAACTATCATTGCTATTTGAGAAGTCTAGTCTGCTAAAGGCAAATACATCTTGTTGAGAATATTAATGATCTAAAATGGTAGCAAGAGTTTCCCTCTGAAGGACAATATCCAATTTTTCATGATAGAGATCCGATGAGAGGTGGTTCACATTGAAATATAGTGATGGCTAGTATTGGAATCTTATGGGACAAAACCAGTTTATGTTCAGAGGCTGCTGGGTAATTAGACTAATGGATAATGATACTGAAAACACTACACTAGAATGTGAAGTTAGCAGAGATGGAATGTCTAGTAATTTTCATTTACTCTTCTTAAAGAAGACAGTTGAAACACTGAGTAATGCAATTATTGACAGGAAAGACTAGAAAAAAGAGAAAGAAGTTGACTCTCATGTCTTCATAAATGCCCTTAATTTAAAGTAAGAAAAAAATACAACAGATATAGGAGGTGATAGGAATGACTAAGAATTTGGGGAAATAAAATTTTCATGAAGGACCATGTGTGCTTGCATTTGTGTGTGTGTGTGTGTGTGTGTGTGTGTGTGTGTGTGTGAGAGAGAGAGAGAGAGAGAGAGAGAGAATTAGCATACACTGACTACATATAACAGAAAATTTTAAATGGCTTAAAATAATGAAGTGTGTTTAGCTGAAGAACAAACTGCTTAATGTACATACCTCTAGGTTTGATAATTGAGTCTTTGTGGAAGAATCAGAGTTTTGTCATTTTTTTCTCACTGCCTGTAGATTATCTTCAGTTTAGTTCTCCTCATATTCTTGAGATACTAACCCAGTGTCATATACTGATACGTCAGTTGTCAGGGGAATAAGATATTTAAAAGTGCTCTTTGTTTCACTTTTAGAATGTGAGAAATTTTCCCAAATTGCTGCAACAATTTTCCTCTTACACCTATGAAGAGAACTTCATCACATGCCCATGACCTGTGTGGTACCTGTGTGAAAATAAAGATTTAGCCCTGAGCTGATACTAGGGTCACCTTGCCTCAGAGATGGTACCAAAACAGAAGTGTGTTTCTGTAACAAGGAATAAATGAGCAACCGAAAATTATGTTACATTATTTTATTTAAGAATTCTTACACATTAGTTTTTATATTCCTGATACTTTTTTCTTACTAATACAGAAAAATTAAATTTCCAAAAGAGCATGTTAATGTCAGTTTTCAAATGTGCCCAACTTGCTCAGTTAGCAATGTGTTGTAGTACTAATTGGTATTACAGGCATATATTTAGAGCTATTTCCACATTTACATCTGTATTTCATCCAAAACTTTATCAAATAAAAAAATTGGGTATTTTATCATGAAAAGGAACAATTTTTTAATTGTGAATAGGTTGCCGACAACAACAACAACAAAAGTACAGGTGTTTTGACTAAAATACCATGAATGTGTTTCTGAAAAATCTAATGTTTCACACTAAAACAATCAGGGCTTGTGAGAAAAAATAAGGCTAGAATCATAATAATCAAAACCTAAGCAACTTTATAACTGAGGTGCTAACCAACACAATAACATTCAAAAGATAATATAATATGATATCACAGTTACAAAATGGTATTTCTAATAAATAAATGCTACATTGAATATAGGTATTTACCTTTTTTAAAAAAATAAAAAGAGAATGGGTTGTAAGGAAGAGTTGAATTTCCTAAGTAATAAATATTTGGACACAACTTTTAAAAATACAATGGGGAGATCTTCATAATTACACTTTCACTGTAAAGCAGATGACCAACTGAGCCAGGAGGCAGATGGAAGTGTGGATGGACTTAGTTCATTTACTGTGGATTCCTCCAGAGCTCACTGTATTCTGCCCTTGTATTTTCCTTCAGATGTTGCTACATGTACCAGCATGGCACAACACATTAACAGGCTGGAGGTAAAAATCTTATATGAACTAATAATTCCCATTTGATTAACATCATTCTACTGTATAGCGATTATAGATCTATGTATCCATATCTATCTATCTATCCAATTCATGTTGCTGTATATAACAATACTCTGTGTGTGTATGTGTGTGTGTGTATATATATATATATCACACACTCCATGTTACTGAAGCAAAGTATAGCCGTGCAAGCCATATTCAAATAAACCAATAACGTTCCAAATAGTTAAACTGGAGAGATCAGGGAGATCAGCTTGGTGCTTTGTGAAAACCTAGAGGGGTGGGATAGGGAGGGTGGGAGGGAGACGGAAGAGGGAGGAGATATGTGGATATATGTGTATGTATAGCTGATTCACTTTGTTATAAAGCAGAAACTAATACACAATTGTAAAGCAATTATACTCCAATAAAGATGTTAATAAAAAAAGGAATGCGATAGAAAACAAGAAACAAAACCAAAAATTCCATGGAGTGTCCTCACGTCATTTTTCTGCCCTTACCTCTTACAAGATTGGAGTAATAGTTGAAATAAAAATATGATTTACAAAAAAAAAAAGTTAAATCGGGTCCACATAATTACTGGGTAGCCAGATGGCAACGCGTTTTTGAAAGGCAATTACTTAGTTGCAAATGAGTTTCTATATACGCAATAAATGTTTTAGTGTTTTAAGTATATCATGATGCTATACCACTTGATCTCAAAAATTCTTGGGACTCCTCAAGAACTAGTCTTTCATCAACTGCTAGAAACTTGGATTATGAAGTGGAATCTGGTGAGTCCTTTTCCTTAATGTATGAAATGGTCTGTACATTTCTAAAACAAATAAGCAGTAAAATTAGTGCTTTATACAACACAAAACTTTCACAAATTGTTAACCTGAGTTCCATATTTGGTTCAAGTATCTTAGAAACCAAAGAGAGAAGGATGACAGTTATGAGATTCTCAATGCTTATAATTCAAAACAGATTAGGTGCTCAGGAGAAATGTAGAACTTTTCTTTTAGAAGACTGGATACAGGAAACATGGTATGACATACACAATAATATACCTGCAACACCCATAACTTTTTTGGCAGTTATTGTCCATAGACACAAAGACCTAATATGAAAATTAATATCAGTTAAAGTTACTTTGGGTGATAACAGCAATTAATGTGCTAATGCCTAGTTTGGTCCAGGCACAAGAAAGATGCTTTTAGTTGAATGCTAGTTAGAGATTAAAAGACTATTTACATATTTAATCTTCTACTGAACCAAAGGGTAGTTGAATCTGTCCTATTAATTTTTTTCAAACAGAATTTATGCATGGATTTGAAGGTAAAAAGAGAATTTCCATCAAAGTGGCATAGGTAAGCAATCATTTGTGCTGGAGAGAGAACATATTTTCTGAGAGGGTTGCCTTTGAGTGGGATGGAAGCATTAGGGTTTTTTGGAATTAATTTATGTTCATGGAATATGAACAATATTTTCAGAGATAGGACATAACACATTCTCCATTAATTTATACATTTTTATAAACTTTAAAGTTCATTATTGAGAAATTACACTAGAGTGTCTCAACTGAAATGATCAAGTCCCATTTTTACAAAATTTCAAATGTATAGAGCTCTGTTTGTCTGTGTGTGAGCTTTAAAAAGTGAATTGCAAATCTGTTCAGATATAAAAATGGTAATTAGGTTTATATAATGTAAAGTTTACATTTCCTTTTCCTACAACAACTTTCTTCACTATATCTATATTTTTACTATATATGTACATTCATAAATATATATATTTAAAATCAAATTCTAAATTTTCTCTTACAACTAGTTACTTTTAAAATAAACAATTTCATTAAGAAGCTGCTAAATATTACTTTGACTGAATTCAGCTTATTCTACTTCTGCTTTTAGATTTTTTTAAAGTCTTTAAAATTTAGGCTTAGATTTGCAATATTCAGACATTTATTTAGAACAAGTAGTCATCATGTAATGCGAATGTTATTATATATCAAGGAAACAAATATTTAGTAACACCTGTTGGATTTTACCATATTGTCACTGCAAAAATCCTGTAAATCATAATTCTAATTTTATATATGAAAAAGTTGGCTTAGAGGGACAATAGCATACAGCTTAGGCTTTAGAATCAGATAATTTTGGTTTAAATTCAAACCCTCTAATTTACAATTTGAGTAACCTGGAGCAAGTCACTTACCCTTTCTAAGCCCTAGTGACTTCCAAGCAAGTCACTTACCCTTTCTCAAAAGGTTCTTAAAAAAAAACCCTTGATCTTTGAAATGTCTTAACACAATGCTTGACACAGAGCAATGACTAAAAGTGTTTTTATTACTATGCTTTTTACTTTTATATCATTATTTATTGTTGCTACCATTCTATTGACAATTTTAATATTATTATTACTCTGACAGATAGTAATAGATTTTCTACAAAAATCACTGTGTTGTAAACAGTCTAACCAGATTTTAAATGCTTGTCTTTCTTTCAAAAACTGGATTTTAATTTCAGGTTTTTCTGCCAAAAATATATGTGCTTCACTATGCTTCAGTGCTCCCCAAATTTTAATGTGCATGCAAATCACCTGGGAATCTTGTTTAACTATAGTCTGATTCATTAGATCTCGGGAAAGGGCCTGAAAGTCTGCATTTCAAAAAGCTCCCAGGTGGTGCCAGTGTCTCTGGTTCTGAAAGCATAGTCTGAATACTGGGAAATATTGGACATTTTTAGATCCTTGGGCACGTGAAGTTTGGAAACAGCACCAAATAGAATACCTCCCAAGTCATCCCTGAGAAGTGGAAGATCACTCTCTTCAAACACTTAGATTCAAAGTAATTCATAATTTCTGGAAGAAAGCATAAAATTCATACTTTCATTTCATGCCTAAAGTATTATTCACCTAGGAAAAATCATTGAAAATAATACTTCTGTCTTTAGATATATGTTCTTTCTTGCTTTTCTCAGAGAATAAAGAAATATAAGGACCTCATTTTCCTTCTGAATGAATACTTATTAATCCTTCAAATATCAGAGATGTTTCTTAGGCCTAGGTTGACTTAAAGTGTGTATGTATTGTATATACATCTACTTACAGATGTTTAAAAATAATCTCTTTCTGGAATACACATCTTCTTTCTCTAGCTTTTTATTTCTCTGACAAGTCTACATTTTGCTCTAATTCTGACATCTTTTTCTCTATCTCTAATCTCTAAAAACAATTATCAACTTAGTAATGCAGATTTTTTAACTGGCAATTTAGCTTAACTTTGATATGAATCACATCCATGAATGCATATTCACACAGGGTAGGTTTGAAACCACGATTACTGATTTAGTGCTTGACAATGTGCATTAACTGTTATGGTCTGAATGTGTCCCCACAAATTTCTTATGTTGAGATACTAATCCTTCAGGTGATGGTATTAGGTGATGGATCTTTGGGAGGTGATTAGGTCATGAGTACAGAGCCCTCATGATTAGGATTAGTGCCATTATAAAAGTGACCCCAGAGAGCTTGACCACCTCTTCCACCATGTGAGGTTACAATGAGAAGATAGCCATCAACAAGGAAGCAAATCCTCAGTATTGAATCTGTCAGTGCCATAATCTTGGACTTCTCAGCTTCCAGAACTGTGAAAAATAAATTTCTGTTTATAAGCCACCCAGCTTATATTTTGTTATGGCAGCCCAAATGGACTAAGACAATAAAGAAGATAATTTTTTACTCTACCACAACAATATTGTTAATATTAATTGAAGGCATTTGAATAGATGTTTGGGGTTAATGTAATTATTCCTGTTTTTTTAAAAATTATTATTCCTGTTTAATTATTTGCTTTATTTAAACACAACATGCACTTATACTAATAGAAGGAAGTACAGAAAAAGAATGCTATCTAAATGAGTCTTTGAAAAATTATTGAATATGACAATGCACTTCAATTTAACTTCCTGTTCTATTCTTCTCTCTGAGAATTTTACATGTTTCTCTGAGAATTTTATTCTATCTTTTTGATGGCTCTTTTGTTTAATGTCTACTGGGGAGTACCAGCACTTCCATCATTCTTTTGTGACCATCTGTCATCTAAAGTAAGATGAACCTTTACACCTCAGTTTTGGGAAAATAATACTTCACATTTGGGGAAATCATTTTATAAAATATTTTAAATAAAGGTTTGCAGGATATATATATCAACAAATATTTACTAATTGCCTAGAGATATATAATATCCTTGAAACCAAGAACACTGTTTTTGCACAGGAAATATCGAGTAGAAAAACATGAGATGATGTAAAATCTATGAAGTACACAGCTCAAGAAAGTAATATCTGATTTACTATCTGAAATTATATTATTTATGAATTTATTTTCATTTTCTGCTTTTCTGCCACATGTGTAAGATCTAGAAGGCAGAAGGAGCTCTATATGCTTATCTTTTTGGTGGTATCATAAAGTTCAAAGAAGAGACTTGAATCCAGATGCATAAAGATTTTACTGACATACATCCCTTGCACTGCTCATTTATTTAGCCAGTGAGTAAAAACTAACTGGGTTTCTTTCAGCCTGCCCTGGTTTTAGTCACAGTGAAAAATGACCATGGAGTACTAAGCTTTCTAGATATTCAGATAAAGCTATCTTCTAGACACCAGTGGCAAAAAGAAAGAAGAGTGGATTACATCCCTCTAGAACTAATCCAATTTAACACTTTAATTTTATTTTATTTCTATTTTTTATTCTTTTAATTTTGTATTATTTACTTTTTTATACAGCAGGTTCTTATTAGTCATCAATTTTAAACACATCAGTGTACACATGTCAATCCCACTTGCCCAATTCATCACATGACCATCCGCAACCCCCTGTGACTTTCCTCCCTTGGTGTCCATACATTTGTTCCCTACATCTGTATCTCAACTTCTGCCCTGCAAACCACTTCATCTGTACCACTTTTCTAGGCTCCACATACATGTGTTAATATATGATATTTGTTTTTCTCTTTCTGACTTACTTCACTCTGTATGACAGTCTCTAGATCCATACACATCTCAACAAATGACCCAATTTCTTTCCTTTTTATGGCTGAGTAATATTCCATTGTATATATGTACCACATCTTCTTTCTCCATTTGTCTGTCAATGGGCATTTAGGTTGCTTCCATGACCTGGCTATTGTAAATAGTGTTGCATTGAACATAGGGGTGCATGTGTCTTTTTGAATTATGGTTTTCTCTGGGTATATGCCCAGTAGTGGAATTGGGGGATCATATGGTAATTCTATTTTTAGATTTTTAAGGAACCTCCATACTGTTCTCCATAGTGACTGTATCAATTTACATTCCCACCAAAAGTGCAAGAGGGCTCCCTTTTCTCCACACCCTCTCCAGAGTTTGTTGTTTGTAGATTTTCTGATGATGCCCATTCTAACTGGTGTGAGGTGATACCTTATTGTAGTTTTGATGTGCATTTCTCTAATAATTAGTGATGTTGAGCAACTTTTCATGTGCTTATTGGTGATCTGTATGTCTTCTTTGGAGAAATGTCTATTTAGGTCTTCTGCACATATTTGGATTGCATTGTTTGGTTTTTTTCCATGTTGAGCTGCATGAGCTGTTTCTATATTTGGAAGATTAATCCTTTGTCCATTGATTCATTTGCAAATATTTTCTCCAATTCTGAGTGTTGTCTTTTTGTCTTTATAGGTTCCTTTGTTGTGCAAAAGTTTGAAGTTCCATTAGGTCCCATTTGTTTATTTTGGTTTTTATTTCCATTACTCTAGGAGGTGGATCAATAAAGATCTTTCTGTGATTTATGTCAAAGAGTGTTCTTCTTATGTTTCCCTCTAAGAGCTTGGTAGTGTTCAGTCTTACATTTAGGTCTCTAATCCATTTTGAGTTTATTTTTGTGTATGGTGTTAGGGAGTGTTCTAATTTCATTCTTTTACATGTAGCTGTCCAGTTTTCCCAGCACCATTTATTAAAGAGACTGTCTTTTTTTCCATTGTATATCCTTGCCTCCTTTGTCAAAGATTAGTTGACCATAGGTGCATGGGTTTATCTCTGGGCTTTGTATCTTGTTACATTGATCTATGTTTCTGTTTTTGTGCCAGTACCATATTGTCTTGATTACTGTAGCTTTGTAGTATAGTCTGAAGTCAGGAAGTCTGATTCCTCCAGCTCCGTTTTCTTTCCCTCAAGACTGCATTGGCTATTTGGGGTCTTTTGTGTCTCCATACAAATTTTTAGATTTTTTGTTCTAGTTCTGTAAAAAATGCCATTGGTAATTTGAGAGGGGTTGCATTGAATCTGTAGATTGCTTTGGGTAGTATAGTTATTTTCAAAATATTGATTATTCCAATCCAATAACATAGTATATCTCTCCATCTGTTGGTAAAATCTTTAATTTCTTTAATCAGTGTCTTATAGTTTTCTGCATACAGGTCTTTTGTCTCCCTAGGTAGGTTTATTCCTAGGCATTTTATTCTTTTTGTTGCAATGGTAAATGGGAGTGTTTCCTTAATTTATCTTTCAGATTTTTCATCATTAGTGTAGAGGAATGCAAGAGATCTCTGTGCATTAATTTTGCATCCTGCAACTTTACCAAATTCATTGATTAGCTCTAGTAGTTTTCTGGTGGCATCTTTAGGACTCTCTATGTATAGTATCATGTCATCTACAAACAGGGACAGTTTTACTTCTTCTTTAACAATTTGTATTTTTTTAATTTCTTTTTCTTCCCTGATTGCTGTGGCTAGGACTTCCAAAACTATGTTGAATAATAGTAGTGAGAGTGGACATACTTGCCTTGTTCCTGATCTTAGAGGAAATGCTATAAGTTTTTCACCATAGAGATTGATGTTTGCTGTGGGTTTGTCATATATGGCCTTTATTATGTTGAGGTAGGGTCCCTCTATGCCCACTTTCTGGCGAGTTTTTATCATAAATGGTGTTGAATTTTGTCAAAAGCTTTTTCAGCATGTATTGAGATGATCATATGTTTTTTATTCTTCAATTTGTTAATATGGTATATCACATTGATTGATTTGTGTGTATTGAAGAATCATTGCATCCCTGGGATAAATCCCACTTGATCATGGTGTATGATCCTTTTAATGTGTTGTTGGATTCTGTTTGTTAGTATTTGTTGAGGATATTTGCATCCATATTCATCAGTGATATTGGTCTGTAATTTTCTTTTTTTGTAGTATCTTTGTCTGATTTTGGTATCAGAGTGATGGTGGCCTCATAGAAGGTGTTTGGGAGTGTTCCTTCCTCTGAAATTTTTTGGAAGAATTGGAGAAGGATGGGTGTTAGCTCTTCTCCAAATGTTTGATAGAATTCACCTGTGAAGCCGTCTGGTCCTGGACTTTTGTTTGTTGGAAGATTTTTAATCACAGTTGCAATTTCATTACTTGTGATTGGTCTGTTCATATTTTCTATTTCTTCCTGTTTCAGTCTTGGAAGGTTATACCTTTCTATGAAATTGCCCATTTCTTCCAGGTTGTTTATTTTATTGGCAAAGAGTTGCTTGTAGTAGTGTCTTAGGATGTTTTGTATTTCTGTGGTGTCTGTTGTAACTCCTCCATTTTCATTTTGAATTTTATTGATTTGATTCCTCTCCCTCCTTTTCTTGATGAGTCTGGCTAATGGTTTATCAATTTTGTTTATCTTCTCAAAGAACCACGTTTTAGTTTTATTCATCTTTGCTATTGTTTTCTTTATTTCTATTTCATTTATTTCTGCTGTTATCTTTTTGATTTCTTTCCTTCTGCTAACTTTGGGTGTTCTTTGTTCTTCCAGGTGTAAGGTTAGATTGTTTATTTACGATTTTTCTTGTTTCTTCAGGTAGGCTTCTTTGCTATAAACTTCCCTCTTAGACGAGCTTTTGCTGCATCCCATAGGTTTTGGATCATTGTGTTTTCATAGTCTTTTGTCTCTAGGTATTTTTTGATTACCTCTTTGATTTCTTCCGTGATCTCTTCATTATTTACTTATGTATTGTTTAGCCTCCATGTGTTTGTGTTTTATTACATTTTTTTCCCCTGTAATTCATTTCTAATCTCATAGCATTGTGGTCAGAAAAGATGCTTGATATGATTTCAATTTTCTTAAATTTACTGAGGCTTGATTTGTGACACAAGATGTGATCTATCCTGGAGAATGTTCTGTGCACACTGGAGAAGTGTAACTGCTGTTTTTGGATGGAATGTCCTATAAATCTCAGTTAAATCTATCTGGTCTCTTATGTCATTTAAATCCTCTGTTTCCTTATTTATTTTCAATTTGTGTGATTTGTCAATTGGTGTAAGTGAGGTGTTAAATTCCCCCACTATTATTGTGTTACTGTTGATTTCCTCTTTTACAACTGTTAGCAGTTGCCTTATGTATTGAGGTTCTCCTATGTTGAGTGTATATATATTTATAATTGTTATATCTTCTTGGATTGATCCCTTGATCATTTTGTAGTGTCCTTCCTTGTCTCTTGTAACATTCTTTATTTGAACGTCTATTTTATCTGATGAGTACTGCTACTCCAGCTTTCTTTTGATTTCCATTTGCATGAAATATATTTTTCCATTCCCACACTTTCAATCTGTATTTGTCCTTAGGTCTGAAGTGGGTCTCTTGTAGACACCATATATATGGGTCTCATATTTGTATCCATTCAGCAAGCCTGTATCTTTTGGTTGGAACATTTAATCTATTCACGTTTAAGGTAATTATCAATAGGTATGTTCCTATGACCATTTTCTTAATTGTTTTGCATTTGGTTTTGTATGTCCTTTTCTTCTCTTGTGTTTCCCACTTAGAGAAATTCCTTTACCATTTGTTGCAAAGCTGGTTTGGTGCTGCTGAATTCTCTTAGCCTTTGCTTTTCTGTAAAGCTTTTGATTTCTCCATCGAATCTGAACGATATTCTTGCCTGGTAGAGTAATCTAGGTTGTAGGTACTTCCCTTTCCTCACTTTAAGTATATCATGCCACTCCCTTCTTTCTTGTAGAGTTTCTGCTGAGCAATCATTTTTTAACCTTATCAGAATTCCCTTGTATGCTATTTGTCATTTTTCCCTTGCTGCTTTCAATAATTTTTCTTTGTCTTTAATTTTTGCAAATTTGATTACTATGTGTCTTGGCGTGTTTCTCCTTGGGTTTATCCTGTGTGGAACTTGCTGTGCTTCCTGGCCTTGGGTGGCTATTTCCTTTCCCATGTTAGGGAAGTTTTTGACTATAATCTCTTCATATATTTTCTCTGGTTCTTTCTCTCTCTCTTCCCTTTCTGGGACCCCTATAATGTAAATGTTGTTGTGTTTAATGTTGTCCCAGAGATCTCTTAGGCTGTCTTCATTTCTTTTCATTCTTTTTTCTTTATTCTGTTCTGCAGCAGTGAATTCCACCACTCTGTCTTCCAGGTCACTTATCCGTTCTTCTGCCTCAGCTATTCTGCTACTGATTCCTTCTAGTGTAGTTTTAATTTCAGTTATCATATTGTTCATCTCTGTTTGTTTGATATTTAATTGTTCTAGGTCTTTGTTAAACATTTCTTGCTTTTTCTTGAACTTTGCTTCCATTCTTTTTCCGAGGTCCTGGATCAACTTCACTATCATTATTCTGAATTATTTTCCTGGAAGATTGCTTATTTCCACTTCATTTAGTTGTTTTTCTTGAGTTCTATCTTTTTCCTTCATCTGGTATATAGCCCTCTGCCTTTTCATCTTATGTATCTTCTGTGAATGTGGTTTTTGTTCCACAGGAGGCCAGATTGTATTTCTTCTTGCTTCTGCTGTCTGCCCTCTGGTGGATGAGGCTACCTAACCACATTTTAATTTTAGGAACAAAGAAACGAAGACCTAAAGAAATAATAGGACTCACTCATATAAAGTAACATTTCTTTGAGTAAAAGAGAAAAATATGTATCTTGCCACCAAAAGGAGGTATTATTTCAAAACTTTTTTTTATATACAGAAGAGATAAAATAGCATAAGAAAACAAACATGGGAATACAATGAGATCTAGATTTATTGCTTCATTCATTCACTCATTCATGTATTGTTTGCATTTACTCTATCTTAAGAATTGTGCTTCACACTGTTTTCATGAAATGTTAAGAAAAATACTGTATTAGAATTTGTGGAGCTTTCAGGATGGTGGAAGTGATAAGCATTGACAAATTAACTATGTAAATAAACTAAATACTTTCAAATATTTGTGAGGATTAAAAATAAATAGTAAGATACTCTGAGATAAAATACTTGGCCAGGGGTTAGGGAGCAGTAGGAAGGAAAGGTGTCACCAAGAAAATTATCTATTGGGCAGACACTTGAAAAATACAAAGAATCAGCTAAGAGAGCAAAGGAATGAATATATCACAAGAACATTTTAGGAAAATAGTGCAAATTTATTGACAAAGGAAAGAAAAAAATTTAAGAAACTGAACAGGAGCAAAGTACTTGTGAGCAACTGGATCTTGATAGCCAAGGGTGAGAATAGTCTAAGATGTGGCTGGAGATATAGGAAGAGAACACATCATGCTTTCCTGGTTCTGGTCAGGACTCCTCTCCAGTTCCCACTGTGTAACAGCTAGCAATATGAGGATGCTGGATCACTTTGTTTGTCAGAAGCACATGTTCTGGTTCTATAAAAGGCAGATAACTATTCTCTTAACAAGGCTATTTTGAGGATTAAGCAACATGAGATGTGTGGAAATGACCGGAACAGTTAAAAATACTGTGCCTCTCCAAGAGTATCACTGTAAGAAACATAACCAGCTTCAACCATCAATGTCAGCTAAGCTTTTGATGTACCTTCACAAAGATCAGTTTATTTTACCAAGATGTCATGATTTTGTTGTAAGTTCACTAGATTCTTTGATGTCACTAGGACATTTGGAAACTAAACCTAAAGCAAACAGTAAGGAAATGAAATAGAATGTTGACCATGATAAGAGTTAATAGATCCATGAGCAGAGTGCTCTCCTTCCACTTCCTTATACAAAGTAGGGAGCCCTACAACCTATTGGGAGAAGTAAATGTTGATTAAGAAAGCATATTAAGGTGTGATTTTCTTTCAGGGAAAACAAGTTGAGAGGCCTTTGGAGCACAGTTGCTGGTGGGATACCTGAGAAGAGTGTTTAGATATATTTCTCTATCATACCATTGCATGGGCATAACCAAGGCTTAGCTACTCACCAGAGGTTCACATCATCTTGTGGCTTCTCTGATGTCTTCATCAAGCTGGTAACACCTGCAACTCCTTGAATCTCATCATTCCTATCACTTAAGTTGCTGAAAACCTTTACAGTTCACATATTTGAAACTATGTATACCTCGGTGAGAATAAGTTATTTAATTTCTTTCTTGAAAAAAGTTGTCGAGAGGGAAAAGGAAGTTTCAGGGGGACCTGAAGCAATAGGAAATATGGTGTCCTGAAGTGCCCAGGACAAAACTAACTGATTTTTAAACTGTGAGTGTAGTCTGTCTTTCAGTGTTGTTAATGTTGTTAACCCTAACTTCTATGTATCTTTTCTCACTTCAAATATTGGAGCAGTGTGGAATATCTGGATAATTCTTAATTTTAACAGTATTTGAAATCTTGATTCTTTGAGAATTTCTTGACAATGGTGGGTGGGAGAATGACTGAGAAATACATAAAATTGTTTCCCTATCCTGAGTTCAAGGATCAATATTATTATATTATATTATATGATAATATAATATTATAATGTTAGAAAACAAACAAAAGTAGTAATCAAAAGAAAGCTAAAAGCTCAGAGGAGCATAAATAAGTAGCATGATCAAAGTGTAGAGTGGTGGATAAATCCAACAAGAGAATATATCCTGAATATTTTGTATCAAGATGTATATATATACAGTATGTGTGTTAGAGAGAGAGAGAAAGAGAAAGGACATAGGAGGAGCAAGGGTGAGAGAGGAAGAAAGGAAAGAGGAAGAATTGGACAAATAACATGAAAATTTCAAAGTTATATTTTTCTAAATTCATTGTGAACACCTTGTGTTCTTTACCATATTCATCCAGGGAATATCTTGTAAAACACATTTCACGAGCAGGCAATATATTTGACTTTTTTTCTCTTCCCATGGTTTAATCCATTTGTGAGTTTGAAACTTAAATACTTTTAAAGATTCAGTCCCTTTGGAAATGCTAATCTCAAAGGGATTTTTATTTCCTTTTTTGGTATAAAAGTAATCACTCATTTCTGTGTAATTATATACTACATTCTATTTTATTTCTACTGCATTTTTCACATTAATCTTATTCTCTTAATACTCTAGTTATGATGCTGTCCATTTCCAATAACACTGTTAACACAAAGTGAAAAATATTTTTAGAAAAGAAAAAAATATTATGTTGAAGTTTTACAGAAGTTTTTTTTCCCTTCCTTTTACTTTTTGCTTCAAAACACTGCACTCCAGTAATGCTTTTACATTTGAGGCTAAGTCTGCAGCTCAAAAATATTGATTCTTTTATCTGCAGGATGTTATTGGCCACAGCAGACAGCACAAATGAATGGAAATACATGTACTTCCTTCTCCTTTCAGAAAAGACTTGCCATCTATATATGGTCTTTCATGATCAAGACATCAAGTCCCTGGGCTTAATGCTATGTAAAGCATCAGTACAGGATGGTCCCAATAAAAGATTCTATCTCAGGAAAGTGAAAGATTGGAGAGGGACTTGAAAACCTTTTGTATAATGATGCATGCCATCAAATATTTATTAAGTGGCTTCTAAAATCTAAGCACTACCTTAAAGTCTGGAGGTAAAATAACCAGAGGAAGGATGAATGCTTCATAATTTCTTGAAGTATCATCCACTCAAATGAGACAAGAAGGACAATTGTATGGAACACAGCATTAGTATTTGAGAAATTCCAGATAAAGGGAATCTTACACTAAATATCTAGAGACCCAGATTCTAGGTCTAGTTATTAGCAATTAAATTCTCAAATGTAAAATAAAGTTCAAAACACTTACTTTACAGTATTTTCTAATGGCCTAAGTAACTTATGTTGTAGACATTGTTTTGTTGTTTGTATTATTATGGTTCAGTTGTTATTCCCTATCAGATCATCAGTCTTTTCACATTTCTAGGTACATAATAATAATTTTATATATATATATATGAATTTGTTGAATAAAATATTGGAAAGCAGTTGTAGTGATTGAAGGTACTTTAATTTTGTACTTGAAGGTTATTTAGGAATCACTGGTTAACATCTAGAGATATTTACTTAAAGTATATCAGATGGCTTCCATATTATTCCTCCAGACGACTAGGTTTCCTTACTTATTAAACAAAGATAATGTCTATTAGGATATTTTTCACATGTTCTGCTGTTCAAATACAGGATACATGAGATTTTTGTATATTCCTGATTTTATTTTGCCAGACTTTTGTCACTGTTGACCCTATATCTATTAAACCCACACTTCTTTAGCTAATGGCCAAGGCATTACATATTTATAAGAAATTAGTCAAATAAATCAGGAAGGGACTTCTTAAATTGAATTAAATATGAAGCTTGCACTAGCATACTGAAACTGTCACTGCTGCTAATAATTTTTCTTTCATCCCTGTATTAAGACGTTTGTAGTTGGTGTTAGGGAAAAGAAAGAAAAGAAAAGGGGATCCTAGAAGGACAAGAAAAGTTAAACTTTTGGTTTAGCTTTGCTCTCTTTCTTTCTCTCTCTTTCTTCATGAGACTTGTTCAGAATGCCAATTTGGAATTCAGCTAGAAATACCCAAGCACAAATTTCCATGACAACCAGCCAGGTATCCATCAAGCAAGCCATGGTTTACTTCTGAAGAATTCTCTCATGTTCTCAAGTGGTCTGGGCTAAGGAAAGGTAGGTTCTCTCACAGGAAGCAATTAGTTTTCTGAAGCCATGTGTATGTGTGTGTATTTACTCAAAAACAGGGCCTCAGGATAAGATGACTTGTAAATGAAAGATTTGTCTCATTTTCTCTAATGAAAGGTAATCTATGCTAACGCACGTGAGAAAGAAAGAGCTCCTGTGACAAAAGAATGTTCCGGCAACAGTGATAGTTACTGTTCCTGGCACTGTTTAATGTTGGTTCAATAAGATGAGAACTGTGACTCACATAATTCATTAGCTTATTTATACCCATATTTTAAAAGTTAACCATTATAGAGATAGCACACTCACCCTTAGTTTGGGAAAGCAAATTAAAGTGGATTTCCTAGACTAGGAATGGAATAAGAATTAACATCGTTTAGTAGAATCGCTTAATTTACTTAAGATTTTATGATTTACAAAGCTTGCCTGAGCATATTATCATATTCAAATCACCAGTAAAAATGAGAAGGAGGTAAGACAAAAATAATTATCCACTTTTATGAGTATAAAAAATTAACTGATTTGTCATAATCAGTTTTCAAAGATCAGAACAATACCATTTTCTTGACAGTCTTCCCTTAAGTACTCAATTGAAAACAATCCCATTATACTCCATATTTTCTGTGAAATATTATAGCTATATATATCACTACTCTCCCTGATAAACTATAATCATTATGAATAAGCATAGCTTAATGTATTTTGCTACTCATCACGTGCAAGGCACTGATTTAATTAAATATTTGTATTTACTCTCTTGTTCTTCCTAATAATAAGTATTATTTTCAATTTATAAATAAAGAAATTAAAAACTAAGTAAAAGAATTTGTGAAATACTACTCTAGCAGTATGTGGCAGAGCCAAAATTAAAACAGAAATTATGCATATTTATACACCTCATTGTGTCTCTTATGTAGAAAGAATATCATATTTACCTGTGTATCACTTAGAATGTATAACGTAATGCTTTGAGAATACTAGGAAATAAGAAAATGCTTACTGAATGAATGAATTAAAGGACTTCAAATAAAGAGACAAAATTCATGTTCAAAGAGTAAAAATGGAAACAGGTCAACTTGATCTTGATGATATAATCAAAATCCTACCAGTAAAAAAACAAAAAGGGGCCAGAGGTAGTCTTAATATTGTTTCCTCAACGAGCATATAATTCTCAAAATATAATGCAATTCAATATAAGATAGAAGATGAAATATAAAGAGAGAAATGACATTGTATAAGTCAGCTAACTTAAGGGCAAAGACTATCACATAAAGATAGAAGCTCTGTCTAATGCAAATGGTGTGAACTGTGGAAAGAATTGATATCTCTGGTGAAAGAGATATCATGCATTTAGACTGAACCAAGACATTTTGAAATTGACTATTTCATGAGTTTTCTTTTAACATCTTTATTGGAGTATAATTGCTTTACAATGGTGTGTTAGCTTCTGCTGTATAACAAAGTGAATCAGCTATACATATACATATATCCCCATATACGCTCCTTCTTGCGTATCCCTCCCACCCTCCCGATCCCACCCCTCTAGGTCGTCACAAAGCACCAAGCTGATCTACCTGTGCTATGTGGCTGCTTCTCACTAGCTATCTATCTTATATTTGGTAGTGTATATATGTCCATGCCACTCTCTCACTTCATCCCAACCTACCCTCCCACTCCCCATGTCCTCAAGTCCATTCTCTACATCTACATCTCTATTCCTGCCCTGCAGGTTCATCTGTACCATTTTTCTAGATAATATATATATGCCTTAATACACAATATTTGTTTTTCTCCTCTGACTTACTTCACTCTGTATGAGAGACTCTAGGTCCATCCACCTCACTACAAAAAACTAAATTTCATTTCTTTTAATGGCTGAGTAATATTCCATTGGATATATGTGTCATATCTTCTTTACCCATTCATCTATCAATGGACACTTAGGTTGCTTCCATATCCTGTCTATTGTGAACAGAGCTGCAATGAACATTGTGGTACATGACTCTTTTTGAATTATGGTTTTCTCAGGGTATATGCCCAGTTGTGCGATTGCTGGGTCATATGGTAATTCTATTTTTTAGTTTCTAAAAGAACCTCCATACTGTTCTCCATAGTGGTTGTATCAATTTACATTCCCACAAAAAGTGCAAGAGGGTTCCCCTTTCTCCATACCCTCTCCAGAATTTACTGCTTGTATATTTTTTGAGGAAGGACATTCTGACTGGTGGGAGGTGATACCTCATTGTAGTTATGATTTGCATTTCTCTAATGATTAGTGATGTTGAGCATCCTTTCATGTGTTTGTTGGCAATCTGTATATCTTCAGCCCATTTTTAGATTGGGTTGTTTGTTTTTTGATATTGAGCTGCATGAGCTACTTGTAAATTTTGAAGATTAATCCTTTGTCAGTTGCTTCATTAGCAATATTTTCTCCCATTCTGAACGTTGTCTTTTCATCTTGTTTATGGTTTCCTTTGCTGTGCAAAACCTTTTAAGTTTCATTAGTTCCCATTTGTTTATTTTTTTTATTTCCATTTCTATAGGAGGTGGGTCAAAAAGGATCTTGCTACGATTTATGTCATAGAGTGTTCTCCCTATGTTTTCCTCTAAGAGATTTATAGTGTCTGGCCTTACACTTAGGTCTTTAATCCATTTGGAGTTTATTTTTGTGTAGGGTGTTAATAAGTGTTCTAATTTCATTCTTTTACATGTAGCTGTCCAGTTTTCCCAGCACCACTTACTGAAGAGACTGTGTTTTCACCATGGTATATTCTTGCCTCCTTTATCAAAAATAAGGTGACCGTAAGTGTATGGGACTATCTCTGGGCTTTCTATCTTGTTCCATTGATCTATATTTCTGTTTTTGTGCCAGTACCATATTGTCTTGATTACTGTAGCTTTGTAGTATAGTCTGAAGTCCGGGAGCCTGATTCCTCCAGCTCTGGTTTTCTTTCTCAAGATTGATTTGGCTATTCGGGTTTTTTGTGTTTCCATACAGATTGTGAAATTTTTTGTTCTAGTTCTGTGAAAAATGCCATTGGTAGTTTGATAGGGATTGCATTGAATCTGTAGATTGCTCTGGGTAATATAGTCATTTTCACAATGTTGATTCTTCCAAACCAAGAACATGGTATATCTTCTCCATCTGTTAGTATCATCTTTAATTTCTTTCATCAGTGTCTTATAGTTTTCTGCATATAGGTCTTTTGTCTCCTTAGATAGGTTTATTCCAAGTAATTTATTATTTTTGTTGCAATGGTAAATGGCAGTGTTTCCTTAATTTGTCTTTCAGATTTTTCAACATTAGTGTATTGGAAAGCCAGGGATCTCTGTGCATTAATTTTGTATCCTGCTACTTAACCAGATTCATTGATTAGCTCTAGTAGTTTTCTCGTAGCATCTTTAGGATTCTCTATGTATAGTATCATGTCATCTGCATACAATGAGAGTTTTACTTCTTCTTTTCCCATTTGGATTCTTTTTATTTCTTTTTCTTCTCTGATTGCTGTGGCTAAAACTACCAAAACTATGTTGAATAATAATAGCCAGACTTGACAACCTTGTCTTGTTCCTGATCTTAGAGGAAATGGTTTCAGTTCTTCAATGTTGAGAAGATGTTGGCTGTGGGTTTGTCATACAAGGCCTTTATTATAATGAGGTAAGTTCCCTCTACACCTACTTTCTGGAGGGTTTTTATCATAAATGGGTGTTGAATTTTGTTGAAATCCTTTTCTGCATCTATTGAGATGATCATATGATTTTTCTCCTTCAAATTCTGAATATGGTGTATCACATTGACTAATATGCATCTATTGAAGAATCCTTGCATTCCTGGGATAAACCTCACTTGATCATGGTGTATGATCCTCTTAATATGTTTTTGGATTCCATTTGCTAGTATTTTGTTGAGGATTTTTGCATCTATGTTCATCAGTGATATTGGCTTGTAGTTTTCTTTCTTTGTGACCTCTTAGTCTGGTTTTGGTATCAGGGTGAGGGTGACCTCATAGAGTGAGTTTAGGCATGTTCCTTCCTCTGTTATATTTTGGAAGAGTTTGAGAGGGATAGGTTTTAGCTCTTCTCTAAATGTTTGATAGAATTCACCAGTGAAGCCATCTGGTCCTGGGCATTTGTTTGTAGGAACATTTTTAATCACAGTCTCAATTTAAGTGTTTGTGATTTCTGTTTATATTTTGTTTCTTCCTGGTTCAGTCTTGGAAGGTTGTGCTTTTCTAAGAATTTGCCCATTTCTTCTACGTTGTCCATTTTATTGGCATAGAGTTGCTTGTAGTAATCTCTTATTGTCCTTTGTATTTCTGCAGTGTCACTTGTTACTTCTCCCTTTTCATTTCTAATTCTATTGATTTGAGTCTTCTCCCTTTTTTTCTTCATGAGTCTGGCTAATGGTTTATCAATTTTGTTTATCTTCTCAAAGTACCAGCTTTTAGTTTTATTCCTGTTTGCTACTGTTTCCTTCATTTCTTTTTCATTTATTTCTGATCTCATCTTTATGATTTCTTTCCTTCTACTAACTTTGGGGTTTTTTTCTTCTTTCTCTAATTGCTTTAGGTGTAAGGTTAGGTTGTTTATTTGAGATGTTTCTTGAGGTACAATTTTATTGCCATAAGCTTCCCTCTTAGAACTGCTTTTGCTGCATCCCATAGGTTTTGGGTCATTGTGTTTTCATTGTCATTTGTTTCTAAGTAGTTTTTTGATTTCCTCAGTGATCTCTTATTTAGTAGTGTATTGTTTAGCCTCCATGTATTTGTATTTTTTACAGATTTTTTTTCCTGTAATCAAGATCTAGTCTCATAGCATTGTGTTTGGAGAAGAAACTTGATGCAATTTTAGTTTTCTTAAATTTACCAAGTCTTGATTTGTGACCCAAGATGTGATCTATCCTAGAGTATGTTCCATGAGCACTTGAGAAGAAAGTGTATTCTGTTGGTTTTGGATGGAATGTCCTATAAATATCAGTTGTTCATCTTGTTTAATGTATCATTTAAAGCTTGTGTTTCAGGCTTCCCTGAAGTGGTTGGGGAAGTGCAGTGGTTAAGAATCTTCCTGCCAATGCAAGGGACACAGGTTCACGCCCTGGTCCAGGAAGATCCCACATACCTCAGAGCAAAAAAGCCCACAGGCAACAACTACTGAGACTGTGCTCTAAAGCCTGTGCTCCACAACAAGAGAAGCCACATGAGAATCCCATGGGCACCACAGGGAAGAGGAGGCCCTGCTTGCCTGAAGACCTAATGCAGCCAAAAATCAATACATAAAATAAATAAAGCTCATGTTTCCTTATTTATTCTCATTTTGAATGATCTGCCCATTGGTGAAAATGGGGTGTTAAAGTCCCCTTCTGTGATTGTGTTACTGTCGATTTCTCCTTTTATAGTTGTTAGCTTTTGCCTTGTTTATTGAGGTGCTTCTATGTTGGGTGCATAAATATTTACAATTGTTATATCTTCTATTTGGATTGATCCCTTGATCTTTATGTAATGTCCTTCTTTGTCTCTTGTAATAGTCTTTATTTTAAAGTCTGTTTTCTCTGATATGAGAATTGCTCCTTCGCTTTCTTTTGATTTCCATTTGCATGGTATATCTTTTTCCATCCTCTATCTTTCATTCTGTATGTGTCCCTAGTTCTGATGTGGGTCTCTTGTAGACAGCATATATACAGGTCTTGTTTAGTATCCATTCAGCCAGTCTATATCTTTTGGCTAGAGCATTTAGTCCATTTAAATTTAAGGTACTTATTGATATGCATGTTCCTATTACCATTTTCTTAATTGTTTTGGGTTTGTTTTTGTAGGTCTTTACCTTCCCCTTGTGTTTCCTGCCTAGAGAAGTTCCTTTAGCATTTGTTGGAAAGCTGGTTTGGTGGTGGTGATTTCTGTTAACTTTTGCTTGTCTGTAAATATTTTAATTTCTCCATCAAATCTGAATGAGATTCTTGCTGGGTAATCTTGGTTGTTGGTTTTTCCCTTTCATCACTTTAAATATGTCCTACCACTCCTTTCTGACTTGCAGAGTTTCTGCTGAAAGATCAGCTGTTAACTTTATGTGGATTCCCTTGTATGTTATTTGTTGCTTTTCCCTTGCTGGTTTTAATACTTTTTCTTTGTATTTAATTTTTAATAGTTTGATTAATATGTGTCTTGGCATGTTTCTCCTTTGATTTATTCTGTATGGGACTCTCTGTTTCATAGTTACAAGGGGGTCTTTGAGACCATAAGGTTGCAGCTGGCAGATGCTGTTCTGAATATGGCTGGTGGTGTCCTTGGATCTGGTACAGTTAAGAAATTTCAAGCTCTCAGTGGTGTGGGGATGACAAGACCAGATCCTCAATGGCTGTCTGACTCTATTTTTGCATTCCTGCACTGTGCTTAGTCCACTATGATATCAGTTTGGCATCATATGAAATTTCCAGAATAGGCAAATTTATGGAGACAGAAAATAAGTTAGTAATTGACTAGGGTTGGGATCACTGGGGAACTATGGGGTGATGACTAATGGGTAAAGGATTTCTTTTTGGAGTGACACAAGTATTCTAAAATTGATTGTGGTGGTGGTTGTACAATTATGTGAATATACAAAAATCAGAAAATTGTGCATGTTAAATTTGTAAGTTATATCTCAGTAAATCCATTACCAACAACAAAAAACTATGTAAGCAGCTAGTTTTTGCCTTCTTCCCTCTGCTTCTGAAAAATAATTTCATATTTGTCAGAAATGTAAAACTGCAATCTTTAAAACATTCTTTTATGGAATGTATTTTTCTGATTATAATTAGCTGCTTTTATGAAAAAAATGTATTTAAAGAGATCATTAAAGTACTGGTTTAAGGCTGTCTTAGTTTTGACTGCTTAAGAGAATTTTCTGTAATATTTGCTGCCTTGTTTTAGGAGTTTCTTTCAATTCTCTTTGTGTTTGCTGTGCATTGTTTAATTCTTGATGTGTAACTACTTTAAGCCTTCCACAATATGGGGAATACTGCTAATTTCACAAACTCTTGATGCAACTAATTCACAAAATTATGAGCAGTGGTTAGTTGTTCTCACTCCCTTCACAATTTTAGTAATCTCTATAACAGAACATGAATATAATTAACTATTCTTTTGTTCAAAATATTCGCAGCATTTTCCTATCCACTCTGCCTCTTCCCCCTTATCTTTAGTGAAGTGAGACTATTAACTGATATCTGGCTTTTGTTCACATCTTATTAAAATAACAGTAGAAAATCTTTGTCCAAGACATAACTTGCATTGATATTTGAGACAGTTTAGTAAAGAGGAAAAATTGTCTATACAAAAATGATTTGAAGCTGATACATACACATCCAAATTAAAAACTCTGTTTATTACTATGGAGAGCATTTTAAAATCAATGAATAACCATCTCTTGGGCTGGCAACCAAGATGGTGAGTAAAAAGACCCTGAGTTCATCCCTTCTCACAGGCACATGGAAACAAAAAATATTTGTAAAACAACCATCGGTGAAAAAGCCTGAAGCCTAACAGAAAAGTTCTTCTACAGCTAAAGATATAAAAAGATGGGTAAGAGGAGTGGAGTCACTATATAATCAAGTCCCATACCCGAGGGTCAGTGACCCACAAATGAGATAATACTTACAATTGCAGACGTTCTCCCAAAGGAGGTTCAAGCCCCATGTCGAGCTCCCCAGCTCTGGGGCCCTAGGGTGGGAAGATGAGTCCCCAGAACATTTGGTTTTGAAGGCCAGTGGGGCTTAATTTCAGTAGTCTCAGAGGGCTAGGGGAAATAGAAACTTAATTCTTAAAGGAAAGTGTGCACACAAAATCTCACATCCTCCAGGGCTCAGGAAAGAAGCAGTAATTTCATAGGCGCTTGGGTCAGACCTACCTTCTCAAATTGGACAGTGTCCTGAAGAGGCAGGAGGTACTTGCAGTTCACCCAGAGTACATAGGTACTGGTGGCAACTATTTTGGGGATTGTTCTACCACATGAACAATGATGCTGGCAAACACTATTTTGAAATCCACTCTCTAGCTTATTAGCCCAGGACCCAGCCTTGTCCTGGCCTGGTAGCTTGTATCTAAATACCAGTGCTGGGGTGTGTCAGTCTAAGCAACTAACTAGGTATGGATACAGCCCATCCACTAGGAAACAGTCTGCATCAAGAGCCCCTGAGCGCACAGCCACTGTTGGACATGGCCCTGCCTACAGAGGGCCCAGGACCCAACATGATACACCAGGGCACAGGCACTAGAGGGAGAACACCCAGTGCCTTACTTCCAAAGATCATGGGACCTGCTCCACACACCATGGGGCAGGCACCAGCCTTAGAACCCCCTGGGCCCTAAACCTACCCTCCAAGAAGTCTACTCTACCCCTAGGGCCAGTTTTACCCACAAACAGGCAGACACCAGCAGCAAGAAAACTGCAACCCAAGTAGCCTGTGGACAAAACCCATCCACTAACAGGCCAGATCCTTTCCTGGGACTGAATGGGCCTTGGCCCCACCCAATACCAGGCCCACACAAGCTTTGGGACACCCTAGATCCCAACTATGTCAGAAACTGACTATGTCAGAAACTAACTATATCAGAAGCTGGGCCCACCCACCAGCAATTCAACAACATTTCTGCATCCGTGAGATATGCAATCAGACCCCAGGACTGGGTCTGCCCACCAGTAAGTTAGCACTAGCCCCAGGACCTAGTTTCACACACCAGTGAGGAGGCAACAGCCCTGGGGTCTCCTGGATCCTGACCTCACCCACCAGTAAGCCAACAAGAGACTCAGGGCGCCTCCAGGGTTCCAGTCAGCCACCTCATGATCCAGTCCTACCAACCAGAGGCTGGCAGCCTCTAAACAAGTTGGGGCCTGGGAACCAAACAGACTAGGGGCCAACCAAACCTATCAGACTGCTCACAGTGTCAGCCTAACACAAGAAAGACACACACAAGTCTTATGGGGGAACTTCTAGAGCATATAGCTCTGGTGATGAGAGGGGAGTTCATTGCTGGGATACACAGAAATACTACAAATGGCCATGTCTCCAAGGTCAGAAAACTTAATCAATCAACCTACTAGACACATAAGAATAAAAACAGCAACTTAGGCAAAATGAGGCAGCAGAGGAACAGGTTCTAAATGAAAGGACAAGATGAAACCCCAGGAGAGAACTAAGTGAAGTAGAGATAAGCAATCTACCTGAGAAAGAGTTGAGGGCAATGATCATAAAAACGATCAAAGAACTCAGGAGAGGAATGGATGCACATAGTGAGAAGTTAGCAGTTTTTAGCAAAGAGTTAGAAAACATAAAGAACAATCAAACATAGATAAAGAAAGAATACAACAACTGAAATGAAAAATACACTAGAAGTCATCAACAGTAGACAAAATAATACAGAGATCAGTGAGCTGAAAAACACAGTAGTGGAAATCAGTGATGCTAAAGAGAAAAAAAGAAAAAAGAATGAAAAGAAATGAGAACAGTTTAAGAGACTTCTGGAACAAGTTTAAGCACACTAATATTCACATTGTAGGGGTCCCCTAAGGAGAAGAGAGTAAAGGGTTGAGAACATATTTGAAGACATAATAGCTGAAAACTTCCTTAACCTATGAAAAGAAACAGAAATCCAAATCCAAGAAGCACAGAGAGTCCCATATAAGAATAACTCAAAAATGAACACACCATGACGTATTATAATTAAAATGGCAAAATTAAAGATAAAGAGAGAATATTAACAGCAGCAAGGGAAAAGCAACAATTTATATACAAGGGAACTCCCATAAGGATGTCAGCTGACTTTCTTTAAAAGGAAACTTTTTTATAAAGTTTTTAAAGAGTTTCTTTCTTTAAAAAAAAAAAAAAAGTCTGCAGGCCAGAAAGAAGAGGCATGATATATTTAAAGTGATGGAAGGGAAACATCTACAACAAAAATACTCTACCTGGCAAGTCTCTCATTCAAAGTTAATAGTGGGCTCAAAAGCTTTACAGACAAGGAAAAGCTAAAAGAGTTCAGCACCACCAAACCACATTTACAAGAAATGTTAAAGGGACTACTCTAAGGAAAAAGAAAAGACCACAACTAGAAACATAATAATTAGGGAAGAAAAAAAAACTCATCTGTAAAGTCAAATACAGGGTAAAGTTATGAAACCATCCATGAACAAATCTAGTAAGAATATTAAAAGAAAAAATTAGGAAAATCATTCATATACACATTAAGCAGTTAGGGGATACACAAACTATTAGAAGTAAAATATAATATCAAAAGTGTAATCATGAGGGGAGGGGAGTACAAATGCTGAGGGGTTGTTAAAATGCATTTGAAATGAAGAGATCAGCAACTTAAAGCAATCATGTATATATACCGATTTTTATATATAAACCTCATGGTAATGACAAACAAAAATTCTACAGAATATACATACATGAAAAAGAAAAAAGAATCCAAATATATCACTAAAGACAGTCATCAGAAAAGAGAAGAAGAAAAGAACAAAAAAGACCTATAAAACCACCCCCAAATAAATAACATAATGGCAATAAGAATATACATATCAACAATTTGTTTAAGTGTAAATGGACTAAACACTCTAACCAAAAGACATAGAAGAGCTCAATGGATACTAAAACAAGACCCATATATCCATATATAAGCTGCCTACAAGAAACTCACTTCAGATCTAAAGACACACACTGCAAGTGAGAGAATGGAAAAGGTATCCCATGCAAATGGGATTCAAAAGAAACCTGGGGTAGCAATATTTATATAAGAGAAAATAGACTTTAAAATAAGAATGTTACTAGAGACAAAGAAGGATATTACATAATGATCAAGGGATCAACCCAATAAGAAGATAATATATATGTACCAGCATAGACGTACTTAAATACATCAAGCAAATATTAACAGAAATTAAGGGAGAAACTGAAGTAATGCAATAATAATAGGGACTTTAACAACCCACTTACATCAATGGATAGATCATCCAGACAGAAAAAAAAAATAAGGAAACATTGGCCTTAAATGACTCACTAGACCAGATTGAGTTAATAGATTTATACAGAGCATTTCATCCAAAAACAGCAGAATACACATTATTTTCAAGTGCATATGGAACATTTTCCAGGATAGATCACATGCTAGGCCATAAAACAAACCTCAGTAAATTTAAGAAAATTGAAATCATATCAACCATCTTTTCTGACTACAGTACTATGAGACTAGAAATCAACTACAAGGAAAAACTGCAAAAAATGCAAACACATGAAGACTAAACAAAATATTACTAAACAACCAATGGATCACTGAAGAAATCAAAGAAAAGAATCAAAAAGTACCTGGAGACAAATAAAAATGGAAACACAAAAATCCAAATTTTATAAGATGCAGAAAAAAATAGTTCTAAGAGGGAAATTTATAGCAATACAAGTTTACCTTAGGGAAAATAAATCTTAAGTTAACAACCTAACCTTACACCAAAAGGATGTAGAAAAAGAAGAACACACAAAATCCAAAGTTAATTATGGAAAGAAAACATAAAGGTCAAATCAGAAATAAAATATAGAGTTAAAAAAATAGGATCAATGAAACTAAGTGCTAGTTCTTTGAAAATATAAACAAAATTAATAAAACTTTAGCCAGAATCATCAAGAAAGAAAAGAGAGAGCACAAATCATAAAAGCAGAAATGAAAAACAAGTTACAACTGACACAACAGAAATACAAAAGATCATAAGAGACTACCAGAAGCAACTAAACACCAATAAAACGGACAACCTAGAATATATGGACAAATTTCTAGAAATCTGCAATCTCCCAAGACTGAATCAGGAAGAAGTAAAAAATATGGACAGACCCACTGCCAATAGTGAAACTGAATCAGTAATAAAACCACTCCAACAAACAAAATTCCAGGACCAGATGGCTTCACATGTAAATTCTTCCAATCCTTCAAAGAAGCATTAACACCTATTTTCAAACTAATCTAAAAATTTTCAGAGGAAAGAATGCTGCTGATTTCATTCTATGAGACCAGCAACACCCTGATAACAAAACCAGACAAAGATACCACAAAAAAAAAAAAAAGAAAGAAAGAAAATCACAGGCCAATATCACTGACGAACATGATGCAAAAATCCTCAACAGAATATTAGCAAACCAAATTCACCAATACTTGAAAAGGTTCATACATCAAGATCAAATGGGATTTAACCCAGATATGCAAGGATTTTTCAATATTCATCAATAAATCAACGTGATACTCCACTTTAACAAATTGAAGAATGAAAATCATAAGATCCCCTAAAAAGATGCAAAAAAATATTTAACAAAGTTCAACATCCATTTATGATAAAAACTCTCCAGAAAATGGGTGTAGAGGGAATATTCAACATAATAAAGGTCACATATGACAAGCACACAGCTAATATCATGCTCAGTGATGAAAAGTTGAAAGCATTTATTGTGAGATCAGGAACAAGATAAGGAGGACCAATGTAACCACTTTTATTCAACATAATATTGGAAGGCCTAGTCACTGCAACCAGACAAGGAAAGAAATAAAAGAAATCCATAATGTAAAGGAAGAAGTAAAACTGTCACTATTTGTGGAACACATGATACTATACATAGAAAATTCTAAAGACAACACCAGAAAACTATTAGAGCTCATAAATGAATTTAGTAAAACTTCAGGATACACAATTAATATATAGAACTATGTATATACTACTATGTATAGTATAATATACACTATGTATATACTATACAGTATATACTATGTAATATATACTATGTATATACTATACTATATACTATACTAGTATAGTATATTCATAGTATATACTATACTAGTATAGTATATACTATACTAATATGCAGAACTATGCTGCATTTCTATACACTCACAATGAACTATCAGAAAGAGAAATTAAAGAAAAAAAATAATGTATAATCTCATCAAAAAGAATAAAATACCTATGAATAAACCTACCTACAGAAGATACAAACCTGTACACAGAAAAATCTAGTAATACATTGATGAAAGAAATTGAAGATAACACAAAAAGATGAAAAGGTATACCATGTTTACGATTTGGAAGAATTTATATTGTTAAAAAGACAATACTACCAAAGGCAACCTACAGATTCAATGTAATCCTTATCAAATACCAAGGGCATTTTTTCACAGAACTAGAACAAATAATTCTAAATATTCTGTGGAAACAAAAAATACCCCAGAGGGGGGAAGATGGTGGAAGAGTAAGACGCAGAGATCACCTTCCTCCCCACAGATACATCAGAAATACATCTACACATGGAACAACTCCTAAAGAACACCTACTGAACGCTGGCAGAAGACCTCAGACCTCCCAAAAGGCAAGAAATTCCCCACGTACCTGGGTAGGGCAAAAGAAAAAAGAATAAACAGAGACAAAGGAATAGGGACGGGACCTGCACCAGTGGGAGGGAGCCATGAAGGAGGAAAGGTTTCCACACAACAGAAGCCCCTTTGCTGGTGGAGACTGAGGGTGGTGGAGGCGGGTAGCTTCCCTGGCCTCTGCTGCTGCAGGCTCGCCCCGCACTTTGTACCCTTCCCTCCCCCCAGCCTGAGTGAGGAAGAGCCCCCGAACCAGCGGCTCCTTTAACCCCGTCCTGTCTGAGCAAAGAACAGGTGCCCTCCGGCGACCTACACGCAGAGGCAGGGCCAAATCCAAAGTTGAACCCCAGGAGCTGTGCAATCAAAGAAGAGAAAGGGAAATTTCTCCCAGGAGCCTCAGGAGCAGCGGATTAAAGCTCCACAGTCAACTTGATGGACCCTGCATCTGAGGGATATCTGAATGGACATTATTTTATGCTCTTTCTTCCTTTCTCCCTTCCTTCCTTCCTCCCTCCCTCCCTCCCTCCCTCCCTCCCTCCCTCTCTCTCTCTCTCTCTCTCTCTCTTTCTTTCTTTCTTTCTTTCTTTCTTTCTTTTTCTCTCTTTTATTCTAAGCTGTGTGGATGAAAGGCTCTGGGTGCTCCAGCCAGGAGTCAGTGCTGTGTCTCTGATGTGCAAGAGCTAACTTCAGGACACAGGTCCACAAGAGACCTCCCAGCTCCACGTAATATAAAATGGCGAAAATCTCCAAGAGACTCCATCTCAACATCAACACCCAGCTTCACTCAACGATCAGCAAGCAACAGTGCTGGACAACATATGCTAAACAACTTGCAAGACAGGAACACAGCCCCACACATTAGCAGAGAGGCTGCCCAAAATCATAATAAGTCCACAGACACCCCAAAACACACCACCAGACGTGGACCTGCCCACCAGAAAGACAAGATCCAGCCTCATCCACAAGAACACAGGCACTAGTCCCCTCCACCAGGAAGCCTACACAACCCACCAAAAAACTTTAGCCACTGGGGACAGACCCCAAAAACAACGGGAACTACGAACCTGCAGCCTGCAAAAAGGAGACCCCAAACAGTAAGATAAGCAAAATGAGAAGATAGAAAAACACACAGCGGATGAAGGAGCAAGATAAAAACCCACCAGACCTAACAAATGAAGAGGAAATAGACAGTCTACCTGAAAAAGTATTCAGAATAATGATAGTAAAGATGATCCAAAATCTTGGAAATAGAATGGAGAAAATACAAGAAACATTTAACAAGGACCTAGAAGAACTAAAGATGAAACAAGCAATGATGAACAACACAATAAATGAAATTAAAAATACTCTAGATGGGATCAATAGCAGAATAACTGAGGCAGAACAATGGATAAGTGACCTGGAAGATAAAATAGTGGAAATAAATTCTGCAGAGCAAAATAAAGAATAAAGAATGAAAAGAAATGAGGACAGTCTCAGAGACCTCTGGGACAACAGTAAACGCACCAACATTCGAATTATAGGGGTTCCAGAAGAAGAAAAGAAAAAGAAACGTACTGGGAAAATATTGGAAGAGATTATAGTTGAAAACTTTCCTAATATGGGAAAGGAAATAGTTAATCAAGTCCAGGAAGCACAGAGTCCCATATAGGATACATCCAAGGTGAAACATGCCAAGACACATCATAGTCAAATTGTCAAAAATTAAATACAAAGAAAGCATATTAAAAGCAGCAAGAGAAAAACAACAAGTAACACACAAGGGAATCCCCATAAGGTTAACAGCTGATCTTTCAGCAGAAACTCTGCAAGCCAGAAGGGACTGGAAGGACATATTTAAAGTGATGAAGGAGAAAAACCTACAACCAAGATTATTCTACCCAGCAAAGATCTCATTCAGATTTGAAGGAGAAATTAAAACATTTACAGACAAGCAAAAGATGAGATAGTTCAGGACCACAAAACCAGATTTACAACAAATGCTAAAGGATCTTCTCCTGGCAAGAAATACAAGAGAAGGAAAAGATCTACAATAATAAACCAAAAACAATTAAGAAAATGGGAATAGGAACCTACATATCGATAATTACCATAAATGTAAGTGGATTAAATGCTCCCAGCAAAAGACACAGACTGGCTGAATGAATGCAAAAACAAGACCCATATATCTGCTGTCTACAAGAGACCCACTTCAGACATAGAGACACATACAGACTTAACGTTAGGGGATGGAAAAAAGATATTCCATGCAAATGGAAACCAAAGGAAAGCTGGGGTAGCAATTCTCGTATCAGACAAAATAGACTTCAAAATAAAGACTATTAGAAGGGACAAAGCAGGACACTACATAATGATCAAGGGATCGATCCAAGAAGAAGATATAACAATTGTAAATATTTATGCACCCAATATAGGAGCACCTCAATACATAAGGCAAATACTAACAGCCATAAAAGGGGAAATCTACAGTAACACATTCATAGTAGGGGACTTTAACACCCCAATTTCACCAATGGATAGATCATCCAAAGTGAAAATAAATAAGGAAACACAAGCTTTAAATGATACGCTAAGGAAGATGGTATTAATTGATATTTATAGGACATTCCATCCAAAAACAACAGAATACACATTTTTCTCAAGTGCTCATGGATCATTCTCCAGGATAGATCATATTTTGGGTCACAAATCAACCCTTGGTAAATTTAAGAAAATTGAACCCATATCAAGTATCTTTTCCGACCACAACACTATGAAACTAGATATCAATTACAGGAAAAGATATGTAAAAAATACGAACACATGGAGGATAAACAATACACTAATTAATAACGAAGTGATCACTGAAGAAACCAAAGAGGAAATCAAAAAATACCTAGAAAAAAATGACAATGGAGACACGATGACCCAAAACCTATGAGATATAGCAAAAGCAGTTCTAAGAGGGAAGTTTATAGCAATACAATCCTACCTTAAGAAACAGGAAACATCATGAATGAACAACCTAACATTGAACCTAAAGAAATTAGACAAAGAAGAACAAAAAAAACCAAAGTTAGCAGAAGAAAATAAATCATAAAGATCTGATCAGAAATAAATGAAAAAGAAATGAAGGAAATGATAGCAAAGATCAATAAAACTAAAAGTGGTTCTCTGAGAAGATAAAGAAAATTGATAGACCAGTAGCCAGCCTCATCAGGAAAAAAAGAGAGAAGACAAATCAACAGAATTAGAAATGAGAAAGGAGAAGTAACCACTGACACAGCAGAAATACAAAACATCATGAGAGATTACTACAAGCAACTCTATGCCAATAAAATGGACAACCTGGAAGAAAGGGACAAATTCTTAGAAATTCACAACGTGCCAGACTGAATCAGGAAGAAATAGAAAATATGAACAGACCAATCACAAGCACTGAAATTGAAACTGTGATTAAAAATCTTCCATCAAACAAAAGCCCAGGACCAGATGGATTCACAGGCGAGGTCTATCAAACATTTATAGAAGAGCTAACACCAATCTTCTTAAATTCCTCCAAAATATAGCAGAAGGAGGAACATGCCTAAACTCATTCTACGAGGCCACCATCACCCTGATACCAAAACCAGACAAGGATGTCACAAAGAAAGAAAACTAGAGGTCAATATCACTGATGAACAGAGATGAAAAAATCCTGAACAAAATACTAGCAAACAGAATCCAACAACACATTAAAAGGATCATACACCATGATCAAGTGGGGTTTATTCCAGGAATGCAAGGATTTTTCAATATACGCAAATCAATCAATGTGATAGACCTTATTAACTAATTGAAGGAGAAAAACCATACAGTCATCTCAATAGATGCAGAGAAAGCTTTTGACAAATTTCAACACCCCTTTATGATAAAAAACTCTGCAGAAAGTAGGCATAGAGAGAACTTTCCTCAACATAATAAAGGCCATATATGTCAAACCCACAGCCAACATTGTCCTCAATGGTGAAAAACTGAAAGCATTTCCACTAAGATCAGGAACAAGACAAGGTTGCCCACTCTCACCACTCTTCTTCAACATAGTTCTGGAAGTTTTAGCCACAGCAACCAGAGAAGAAAAGGAAATAAAAGGAATCCAAATCGGAAAAGAAAAAGTAAAGCTGTCACTGTTTGCACATGACATGATACTATACATAGAGAATTCTAAGGATGTTACCAGAGAACTACTAGAGCTAATCAATGAATTTGGTAAAGTTGCAGGATACAAAATTAATGCACAGAAATCTCTGGCATTCCTATACACTAATGATGAAAAACCTGAAAGTGAAATCAAGAAAACATTCCCATTTACCATTTCAACAAAAACAATAAAATATCTAGGAATAAACCTACCTAAGGAAACAAAAGATCTGTATACAGAAAATTATAAGACACTGATGAAAGAAATTAAAGATGATACAAATAGATGGAGAGATATACCATGTTCTTGGATTGGAAGAATCAACATTGTGAAAATGACTCTACTACCCAAAGCAATCTATAGATTCAATGCAATCCCTATCAAACTACCACTGGCATTTTTCACAGAACTAGAACAAAAAATTTCACAATTTGTATGGAAACACAAAAGACCCCGAATAGCCAAAGCAATCTTGAGAATGAAAAATGGAGCTGGAGGAATCAGGCTCCCTGACTTCAGACTATACTACAAAGCTACAGTAATCAATACAGTATGGTACTGGCACAAAAACAGAAAGATAGATCATGGAACAGGATAGAAAGCCCAGAAATAAACCCACGCACATATGGACATCTTATCTTTGATATAGGTGGCAGGAATGTACTGTGGAGAAAGGACAGCCTCTTCAATAAGTGGTGCTGGGGAAACTGGACAGATACATGTAAAAGTATGAGATTAGATCACTCCCTAACACCATAAACAAAAATAAGCTCAAAATGGATTAAATATCTAAATGTAAGGCCAGAAACTATCAAATTCTTAGAGGAAAACATAGGTAGAACACTCTATGACATAAATCACAGCAAGATCCTTTCTGACCCATCTCCTAAAGATATGGAAATAAAACCAAAAATAAACAAATGGGACCTAATGAAACTTAAAATGTTTTGCACAGCAAAGGAAACCATAAACAAGACCAAAAGACAACCCTCAGAATGGGAGAAAATATTTGAAAATGAAGCAACTGACAAAGGATTAATCTCCAAAATTTACAAGCAGCTCATGCAGCTCAATAACAAAAAAACAAACAACCCAATCCAAAAATGGGCAGAAGACCTAAATAGACATTTCTCCAAAGAAGATATACAGACTGCCAACAAACATATGAAAGAATGTTCAACATCATTAATCATTAGAGAAATGCAAATCAAAACTACAATGAGATATCATCTCACACCAGTCAGAATGGCCATCATCAAAAAATCTAGAAACAATAAATGCTGGAGAGGGTGTGGAGAAAAGGGAACACTCTTGCACTGTTGGTGGGAATGTGAATTGGTACAGCCACTATGGAGAAAAGTATGGAGGTTCCTTAAAAAACTACAAATAGAACTACCATATGACCCAGCAATCCCACTATTGGGCATATACCTTGAGAAAACCAAAATTCAAAAAGAGTCACGTACCAAAATGTTCATTGCAGCTCTATTTACAATAGCCTGGAGATAGAAACAACTTAAGTGTCCATCATCGGATGAATGGATAAAGAAGATGTGGCACAGATATACAATGGAATATTACTCAGCCATAAAAAGAAATGAAATTGAGCTATTTGTAATGAGGTGAATGGACCTAGAGTCTGTCATACAGAGTGAAGTAAGTCAGAAAGAGAAAGACAAAAACCATATGCTAACACGTATATATGGAATTTAAGAAAAAAAATATATCATGAAAAACCTAGGGGTAAGACAGGAATAAAGACACAGACCTACTAGAGAGTGGACTTGAGGATATGGCAATGGGGAAGGGTAAGCTGGGACAAAGTGAGAGAGTGGCATGGACATATGTAAAATAGATAGCTAGTGGGAAGCAGCCCCATAGCTCAGGGAGATCAGCTCGGTGAGTTGTGACCACCTAGATGGGTGGGATTGGGAGGGTGGGAGGGAGGGAGATGCAAGGGGGAAGAGATATCGGATCATATATATATGTATAACTGATTCACTTTGTTATAAAGCAGAAACTAACACACCATTGTAAAGCAATTACACTCCAATAAAGATGTAAAAAAAAAAAAAAATACCCCAAATAGCCAATACAATCTTGGGAAAGAAGAACATAGCTGGAGGAATCATGTTCCCTGGCTTCAGACTACACTACAAAACTGCAGTAATTAAAACAGTATTGCACTGGCACAAAACAGATACAATAAGACCATGGAACAGAATAGAGAACTCAGAAATAAACCCACACACTTTGGTAAATTAATCTACAACAAAGGAGGCAAGAATATACAGAGGAGAAATGACATTTTTTTCAGTAAGCAGTGTTGGGAAAACTGGACAGCTGCAAGTAAAATCATGTAATTAGAACATACTCTAACATCATATACAAAAATAAACTCAAAATGGATTAAAGACCTAAATGCAAGATGGGAAAACATAAAACCCTTAGAAGAAAATATAGGAATAACACTATTTAACATCAATCATAGCAATACTTTTTGCATCCATCTCCTAAAGCAAAGGAAATAAAAACAAAAGGAAACAAATGGTACCTAATTAAACTTAAAAGCTTTTGCATGTCAAAGGAAACCATGGACAAAGTGAAAAAAATTCTACTGAATAGGAAAAACCATTTGCAAATGCCATGACCAATAAGTGGTCAATATTCAAAACACATAAAAAACTTGTACAACTCAGTACTAAAGAACACCCCCAGTTAAAACATGAGAAGATCTGAACAGATATTTTTTTCAGAGAAGACACACAGATGGCCAACTGGCACATGGAAAGATGCTCAGTGTCACTAGTCATCATGGAAATGCAAATCAAACCCAGAATGAGATATCACCTTACACCTGTCATAATGGCTGTCATGAAAAGAAAAAACACAAATAGCAAATATTGGCAAGAATGTGGAAAAAGTGAACCTTTGTATAACATTAATGGGGTATAAATTTGCATAGCCACTGTGTATGGATGTTTCTCAAGATACTAAAAATAGAACTATCATATGACCCAGCAATTCCACTTTTGGGTATATATCTGAAAAAAAAAAAAACTGTTCAAAAAGATACATGCACGTTGATATTCACAGAAGCATTATTTACAATTGCCAAAGTATGGAAGCAACCTAAGTCCATCAACAGGTGAATGGATAAAGAAGAGGTGGTATGTCTGTACAATGGAATACTACTCAGCCATACAAAAAGAATGGAATTTTGCCATTTGTAACAACATGGATTGACTTGGAGAGTATTATGCTAAGTGAAATAAATCAGACAGAGAAAGGCAAATACTGTATGATATCATTTATATGGAATCTAAAAAATAAAACAAACTAGTGAATATACCAAAAAAGAAACAGACTCACAGATACAGAGAACAAACTAGTGATTACCAGTGGTGAGAGTGGAGTGGGAAGTGGCAAGAAGGGGTGGGACATTAAGAGAAACAAGCTACTATGTATAAAATAAATAAGCCACAAGGATATATTGTATAACATAGAGAACATAGCCAATATTCTACAGTAACTATAAATGGAATATAACTTCTAAAAATTGCAAATCACTTTTTTACATCTGAAACATAGAATGTTGTACACCAACTATACCTCAATAAAATATAAATAAAATAAAATATGACACTTGAAAACAAAAAATATATATAAATAAAATTAATAGCATGTTGTGAGTGAATTCAGCTGTTTCATTTTCACTTATTTAAATTTATTCAATTTACCTAGGTGTGTTTCCATATTAATTATGTTACATCTCTAATATATTTTCTTTCCAGAACTTAATCCTTGAGAATTGAAGACTACTAGGTATTTGTTAGGAATGCTTGCTTTTCAAATATCACTACTACTGCATGTAGATAGGACAAAGTTTAAATTATTTCTTACCTCAGTAAAGGAAAATACTACCTCAGCAAGGCCTTTATAATATTTCCCAGGGAAAACAAGGACAAGGTCAAATTTATTGAAATTTTGAAGTTTAGTTGAAGGCAAATCTCTTATTATGAGATTTAGTTAAGATTGGTAAAAAATAAAATAAAATTTATGATTTGGGAGAAAAACAAAGCAAACTTCTGAGGCCAAAAGTTCAATGTAATTGGGATGTCTGGTGATTCTATTAAGAGTTAATGAGTCAGAGGGACCTTGAAGATGGCGGAAGAATAACACGCGGAGATCACCTTCCTCCCCACAGATACACAAGAAATGCATCTACACGTGGAACAACTCCTACAGAACACCTACTGAACGCTGGCAGAAGACCTCAGACCTCCCAAAAGGCAAGAAACTCCCCACGTACCTGGGTAGGGCAAAAGAAAAAAAGAAAAAACAGAGACAAAAGAATAGGGACGGCACCTGCACCAGTGGGAGGGAGCTGTGAAGGAGGAAAAGTTTCCACACACTAGGAAGCCCCTTCGCAGGCGGAGACTGCGGGAGGCGGAGGGGGGAGCTTCAGAGCCGCAGAGGAGTGCACAGCAAAGGGGTGCGGAGGGCAAAGCAGGGAGATTGCCGCAAAGAGGATCGGTGCCGACCGGCACTCACCAGCCCAAGAGGCTTGTCTGCTCACCAGCTGGAGCGGGCGGGGCTGCGTGCTGAGGCTCGGGTTTTGGTCGGAGCACAGGGAGAGGGCTGGTGTTGGCAGCTTGAACATAGCCTGAAGGGGTTAGTGCACCACGGCTAGCCGCTAGCCGGGAGGGAGTCCGGGGAAAAGTCTGCACCTGCCGAAGAGGCAAGAGATTTTTTCTTCTCTCTTTGTTTCCTGGTGCGCGAGGAGAGGGGTTTAAGAGCACTGCTTAAAGGAACTCCAGAGACGGGCGCGAGCCGTGGCTAAAAGCGCGAACCCCAGAGACGGGCACGAGCCGCGGCTAAAAGCGAGGACCCCAGAGATGGGCGCGAGCCACGGCTAAAAGCACAGACCCCAGGGACGGGCGGGAGACGCTAAGGCTGCTGCTGCCGCCACCAAGGGGCCTGTGTGCGAGCACAGGTCACTATCCACACCCCTCTTCCGCGGAGCCTGTGCAGCCTGCCACTGCCAGGTTCCCAGGATCCAGGGACAACTTCCCCAGGAGAACGCACGGCGGGCCTCAGGCTGGTGCAATGTCATGCTGGCCTCTGCCGCCGCAGGCCCACCCCACACGCAGTGCCCCTCCCTCCCCCTGGCCTGAGTGCGCCAGAGCCCCCGAATCAGCGGCTCCTTTAACCACATCCTGTCTGAGCAAAAAACAGACACCCTCCAGCGACCTACACGCAGAGGCAGGGCCAAATCCAAAGCTGAGCCCATGTGAGCTGTGAAAACAAAGAAGAGAAAGGGAAATCTCTCCCAGCAGCCTCAGAAACAGCAGATTAAAGTTCCACAATCAACTTGATGTACCCTGCATCTGTGGAATACATGAATAGACGAGTCACCCCAAATTGAGGAGATGGGCTTCGAGAGCAAGATCTATGATTTTTTCCCCTTTTCCTCTTTTTGTGAATGTGTATGTGTATGCTTCTGTGTGAGATCTTGTCTGTATAGTTTTGCTTCCACCATTTGTCCTAGGGTTCTATCTGTCCATGTTTTTCTTTTTAATTTTTTTCTTAATAATTAATTTTAATTTTAATAACTTTATTATACTTTACCTTCTTTCTTTCTTTCTTTCTTTCTTTCTTTCTTTCTTTCTTTCTTTCTTTCTTTCTTTCTTTCTTTCTTTCTTTCTTTCCTTCCTTCCTTCCTTCCCTCCTTTAGACAACGAATCATCCCAAATTGAGGAGGTGGTCTCTGAGAGCAAGATTTATGATTTTTTCCCCTTTACCTCTTTTTGTCAGGGTGTATGTGTATGCTTCTGTGTAAGATTTTGTCTGTATAGCTTTGCTTCCAACATTTGTCCTAAGGTTCTATCCGTCCCTTTTTTTTTTTCTAAATAATTATTTTTTAATTCAATAATTTTATTATACTTTATTTTATTTTACTGTATCTTCCTTCTGTCTTTTTTCCTTCCTTCCCTCCTTCCTTCCTTCCTCCCTCCCTCCTTTCTTCCTTCTTGCCTTCTTGCCTGCTTTCTTTCTTTCTTTCTTTCTTTTCTTCCTTCCTTCCTTCCTTCCTTCCTTCCCTCCTTTCTTTCTTTCTTTCTTTCTTTCTTTCTTTCTTTCTTTCTTCATACTTCTACTAATTCTCTCTCCTTTTTCTATCTTTTATTTTGAGCCATGTGGATGAAAGGCTCTTGGTGCTCCAGCCAGGAGTCAGGGCTCTGCCTCTGAGGTGGGAGAGCCAACTTCAGGACACTGGTCAAAAAGAGATCTACCAGTTCCACATAACATCAAATGGTGAAAATCTCCCAGAGACCTCCATCTTAACCCCAGCATCCAGCTTCACTCAACGACCAGCAAGCTACAGTGCTGGACACCTTTGCCAAACAACTAGCAAAACAGGAACACAACCCCACCCATTAGCAGAGAGGCTGCCTAAAATCATAATAAGTCCACAGACACCCCAAAACACACCGCCAGAGGTGAACCTGCCCACTAGAGAGACAAGATCCAGCCTCATCCACCACAACACAGGCACTAGTCCCCTCCACCACGAAGCCTACACAACCCACTGAACCAACCTTAGCCACTGGAGACAGACATCAAAAAGAGCGGGAACTATGAACCTGAAGCCTGCAAAAAGGAGACCCCAAACACAGTAAGATAAGCAAAATGAGAAGACAGAAAAACACACAGCACATAAAGGAGCAAGGTAAAAATGCACCAGACCTAACAAATGAAGAGGAAATAGGCAGTCTACCTGAAAAAGAATTCAGAATAATGATAGTAAGGATGATCCAAAATCTTGGAAATAGAATGGACAAAATGCAAGAAACAGTTAACAAGGACCTAGAAGAAATAAAGATGAAACAAGCAATGATGAACAACAAAATAAATGAAATTAAAAGTACTCTAGATGGGATCAATAGCAGAATAACTGAGGCAGAAGAATGGATAAGTGACCTGGAAGACAAAATAGTGGAAATAACTACTGCAGAGCAGAATAAAGAAAAAAGAATGAAAAAGAACTGAGGACAGTCTCAGAGACTGCGGGGACAACATTAAATGCACCAACATTCGAATTATAGGGGTTCCAGAAGAAGAGAAAAAGAAATGGACTGAGAAAATGTTTGAAGAGATTATAGTTGAAAACTTCCCTAATATGGGAAAGGAAATAGTTAATCAAGTCCAGGAAGCACAGAGAGTCCCATACAGGATACATCCAAGGAGAAATATGCCAAGACACATATTAATCAAACTGTCAAAAATTAAATACAAAGAAAGCATATTAAAAGCAGCAAGGGACAAACAACAAATAACGCACAAGGGAATCCCCATAAGGTTCACAGCTGATCTTTCAGCAGAAACCCTACAAGCCAGAAGGGAGTGGCAGGACATAATGAAAGTGATGAAGGAGAAAAACCTGCAACCAAGAGTACTCTACCCAGCAATGATCTCATTCAGATTTGATGGAGAAATTAAAACCTTTACAGACAAGCAAAAGCTGAGAGAGTTCAGCAACACCAAACCAGCTTTACAACAAATGCTAAAGGAACTTCTCTAGACAAGAAACACAAGAGAAGGAAAAGACCTATAATAACGAACCCAAAACAATGCAGAAAATGGGAATAGGAATATACATATCAATAATTACCTTAAATGTAAGTGGACTAAATTCTCCCACCAAAAGACACAGATTGGCTGAATGGATACAAAAACAAGACCCTTATATATGCTGCCTACAAGAGACCCACTTCAGACCTAGAGACACATACAGACTGAAAGTAAGGGGATGGAAAAAGATGCCATGCAAATGGAAACCAAAAGAAAGCTGGAGTAGCATTTCTCATATCAGACAAAATAGACTTTAAAATAAGGACTATTAGAAGAGACAAAGCAGGACACTACAAAATGATCAAGGGATCGATCCAAGAAGAAGATATAACAATTGTAAATATTTATGCACCGAACATAGGAGCACCTCAATACATAAGGCAAATACTAACAGCCATAAAAGGGGAAATCGACAGTAACACATTCATAGTAGGGGACTTTAACACCCCACTTTCACCCATGGACAGATCATCCAAAATGAAAAAAAATAAGGAAACACAAGCTTTGATACATTAAACAAGATGGACTTAAAATTTATAGGACACTCCATCCAAAAACAACAGAATACACATTTTTCTTAAGTGCTCATGGAACATTCTACAGGATAGATCATATCTTGGGTCACAAATCAAGCCTTGGTAAATTTAAGAAAATTGAAATTGTATCAAGTATCTTTTCTGACCACAACGCCATGAGACTAGATATCAATAACAGGAAAAGATCTGTAAAAAATACAAACAAATGGAGGCTAAACAATACACTACTTAATAACGAAGTGATCACTGAAGAAATCAAAGAGGAAATCAAAAAATACCTAGAAACAAATGACAATGGAGACACAACAACCCAAAACATATGGGATGCAGAAAAGCAGTTCTAAGGGGGAAGTTTATAGCAATACAAGCCCACCTTAAGAAGCAGGAAACATCTCGAATAAACAACCTAACCTTGCACCTCAAGCAATTAGAGAAAGAAGAACAAAAAAACCCCAAAGCTAGCAGAAGGAAAGAAATCATAAAAATCAGATCAGAAATAAATGAAAAAGAAATGAAGGAAACAATAGCAAAGATCAATAAAACTAAAAGCTGGTTCTTTGAGAAGATAAACAAAATTGATAAACCATTAGCCAGACTCATCAAGCAAAAAAGGGAGAAGACTCAAATCAATAGAATTAGAAATGAAAAAGGAGAAGTAACAACTGACACTGCAGTAATAAAACAGATCATGAGAGATTACTACAAGCAACTCTATGCGAATAAAATGGACAATCTGGAAAAATGGACAAATTCTTAGAAATGCACAACCTGCCAAGACTGAATCAGGAAGAAATAGAAAATATGAACAGAACAATCACAAGCACTGAAATTGAAACTGTGATTAAAAATCTTCCCACAAACAAAAGCCCAGGACCAGATGGATTCACAGGCGAATTCTATCAAACATTTAGAGAAGAGCTAACACCTATCCTTCTCAAACTCTTTCAAAATATGGCAGAGGGAGGAACACTCCCAAATTCCTTCTACGAGGCCACCATCACCTTGATACCAAAACCAGGCAAGGATGTCACAAAGAAGGAAAACTACAGGCCAATATCACTGATGAATACAGATGCAAAAATACTCAAGAAAATACTAGCAAGCAGAATCCAACAGCACATTAAAAGGATCATACACCATGATCAAGTGGAGTTTATTCCAGGAATTTAAGGATTCTTCAATATACGCAAATCTATCAATGTGATAAACCATATTAACAAATTGAAGGAGAAAAACCATATGATCATCTCAATAGATGCAGGGAAAGCTTTTGACAAATTCAAAACCCATTTATGATAAAAGCCCTGCAGAAAGTGGGCAGAGAGGGAACTTTCCTCAACATAATAAAGGCCATATATGACAAGCCCACAGTCAACATTGTCCTCAATGGTGAAAAACTGAAAGCTTTTCCTCTAAGATCAGGAAAAAGACAAGGTTGCCCACTCTCACCACTCTTATTCAACATAGTTTTGGAAGTTTTATCCACAGCAATCAGAGAAGAAAAGGAAATAAAAGGGATCCAAATCGGAAAAGAAGAAGTCAAGCTGTCACTGTTTGCAGATGACATGATACTATACATAGAGAATCCTAAAGATGCTACCAGAAAACTGCTAGAGGTAATCAATGAATTTGGTAAAGTAGCAGGATACAAAATTAATGCACAGAAATCTCTGGCATTCCTGTATAATAATGATGAAAAATCTGAAAGTGAAAGCAATAAAACACTCCCATTTACCATTGCAACAAAAAGAATAAAATATCTAGGAATATACCTACCTAAGGAGACAAAAGACCTGTATACAGAAAATTATAAGACACTGATGAAAGAAATTAAAGATGATACAAATAGATGGAGAGATATACCATGTTCTTGGACTGGAAGAATCAACATTGTGAAAATGACTCTACTACCCAAAGCAATCTATAGATTGAATGCAATCCCTATCAAACTACCACTGGCATTTTTCACAGAACTAGAACAAAAAATTTCACAATTTGTGTGGAAACACAAAAGACCCCGAATAGCCAAAGCAATCTTGAGAATGAAAAATGGAGCTGGAGGAATCAGGCTCCCTGACTTCAGACTATACTACAAAGCTACAGTAATCAATACAGTATGGTACTGGCACAAAAACAGAAAGATAGATCATGGAACAGGATAGAAAGCCCAGAAATAAACCCACGCACATATGGACATCTTATCTTTGATATAGGTGGCAGGAATGTACTGTGGAGAAAGGACAGCCTCTTCAATAAGTGGTGCTGGGGAAACTGAACAGATACATGTAAAAGTATGAGATTAGATCACTCCCTAACACCATACACGAAAATAAGCTCAAAATGGATTAAATATCTAAATGTAAGGCCAGAAACTATCAAATTCTTAGAGGAAAACATAGGTAGAACACTCTATGGCATAAATCACAGCAAGATCTTTTCTGACCCACCTCCTAGAGTAATGGAAATAAAACCAAAAATAAACAAGTAGGACCTAATGAAACTTCAAAGCTTTTGCACAGCAAAGGAAACCATAAACAAGACCAAAAGACAACCCTCAGAATGGGAGAAAATATTTGAAAATGAAGCAACTGACAAAGGATTAATCTCCAAAATTTACAAGCAGCTCATGCAGCTCAATAACAAAAAAACAAACAACCCAATCCAAAAATGGGCAGAAGACCTAAATAGACATTTCTCCAAAGAAGATATACAGACTGCCAACAAACACATGAAAGAATGTTCAACATCATTAATCATTAGAGAAATGCAAATCAAAACTACAATGAGATATAATCTCACACCAGTCAGAATGGCCATCATCAAAAAATCTAGAAACAATAAATGCTGGAGAGGGTGTGGAGAAAAGGGAACACTCTTGCACTGTTGGTGGGAATGTGAATTGGTACAGCCACTATGGAGAAAAGTATGGAGGTTCCTTAAAAAACTACAAATAGAACTACCATATGACCCAGCAATCCCACTACTGGGCATATACCCTGAGAAAACCAAAATTCAAAAAGAGTCATGTACCAAAATGTTCATTGCAGCTCTATTTACAATAGCCTGGAGATGGAAACAACCTAAGTGCCCATCATCGGATGAATGGATAAAGAAGATGTGGCACAGATATACAATGGAATATTACTCAGCCATAAAAAGAAACGAAATTGAGCTATTTGTAATGAGGTGGATAGACATAGTCTGTCATACAGAGTGAAGTAAGTCAGAAAGTAAAAGACAAATACCGTATGCTAACACATATATATGGAATTTAAGAAAAAAAAATGTCATGAAGAACCTAGGGGTAAGACAGGGATAAAGACACAGATCTACTGGAGAACGGACTTGAGGATATGGGGAGGGGGAAGGGTGAGCTGTGATAGGGCGAGAGAGAGTCATGTACATATACAAACTAACAAACGTAAGGTAGATAGCTAGTGGGAAGCAGCCGCATGGCACAGGAATATCGGCTCGGTGCTTTGTGACAGCCTGGAGGGGTGGGATAGGGAGGGTGGGAGGGAGGGAGATGCAAGAGGGAAGAGATATGGGAACATATGTATATGTATAACTGATTCACTTTGTTATAAAGCAGAAACTAACACACCATTGTAAAGCAATTATACCCCAATAAAGATGTTAAAAAAAAGGGGGGGGGAATGATCACTGTCAGGTCAGCAAAGAAATCTGAGAAGTAGAAGTCTAGCTTGATATCAATAAAATGACACTTCAAGAGAAAAAAAAAAGAGTTAATGAGTCTTTCAGGAAATTCCTGTAATAAAGTTTAAAGTCATTTTCTTGGGCCACAATCTTCTGGAGTTTTTAGTAAAATTATGCTAAAGAAAACAATGGGACAATAAAGGCATATTAATGTAGACAGCAAGCTGAGGGCAGATAATTCTGGTTCTCTATTGTTTTAACATCTTCACAGAAAAGGGCCATTTGAATTTGCTCTTGCATCTTTGAGCCAGATTATAAATGAGAATTAAAAGGGCAGAGGTAATTATACCTATGTCTTTGTGAAAAAAAAAAAAAAAGAAGAAATAGATTGAGCTATATGTTTTCAGAGAGAAGTGACAGATTGATATATTAATTAAGGGTGTACTATGAAATGAAACAAGGATAAAACATTAATGAAAAAATTTTATGTCATGTAGTAAGAAATGTAAATTTTTTACTAAATCAAACAAAGGCAAAATACAGAACATAGGCTATAAGGTACCTGAAAATACAAAATATAATAATTAAATCATATTCAAGTAGCAGTTGGTAAATATCAAGTTTAAGACAGGAAGATATATGATAATACCTAAGTTACATTGGTTAATGCTGGTTTCATCATACTCACATTTAAAAAAAAAAAAATAATAGAATAAAATATATATTCCATAATCAAAAACCATGTTATATATATGTGTGTGTGTATATATATCACCATATTCAATTCAATAAATTTTCAATAAAACTTAACTCATTAATTTTATATTATTAATTATGCTTATGTTTTTTGGTGAGCATCAGTCACAATTAAGAGAAAAAAATATGGGATTCCTCCTAAAGAATCAAGATTTTGAAATCAAGCATAATTTGCTTATTGTGCTTCCAGATACAGGAATGAAGTGCTTACCTATAAAAATTTTATGTTTTCTAGAATCTTAAGATAATTATATTCATCTTTGTCTATTTATGTCCCATTGATTACTATCAGGTTTTGGACTTGTAAGATAATTCAGGAAATATTATGATACCAATTGTGGGGATTTTGCTCATTTAGCTGCAAAGCTTTCAATGCTCAGAGTGGGAAATGCATAACAAAATATGCCAACATGAAGAAGATGTAATAAGAACACTGAATATTTCCCAAAGGAGCAAATTTTGAAACTGGAGTGCAGATATCCTTTGCCTTCTTGTTGCTCTTCTTGCCTCTAGAGTCTGGATAATGATTCCTTTTTGGTACATTTGATAGAGAACAACATTTCAAAACCCAGGAGGATTATAGTAGTATTCACATGTAGTTTTTGAAGAATCTTAATGATTCACTAAAGACCTCTTGGTGTCATGTTTTGGTGCTGCCCTCAGCTGACATCAGTTTGTAGGTCATCATATTAAACATCTCTGTGATAGAGACCGAACCTCCAAGTGATAAGGAACTGTTTGGAAAGATAACGTGGGTGTGGACCAAGAAGATGTGTTGATCTTAAGTCACAAGAGATACTAGATTTAAGAATTGTTGAGTATGGGCCAAATTTTTGAGTGAGTCAAGTACTTATAGGCCAAATTGCAGGGCCTTCAAGTTTGAATAGGGAGGGTGGGTCCTGTGGCCTGCTGGGGAATTACATTTTCTCTGTTGCTGGATAAAAAAAAAAAAATGAGTGCCATTATTGTAGCATGTTGTAGAATCATCTCTTCTTTGCTTATACGTAACAAAGTTCTCTCATAGCACACTAGGACCCAGAAAGAGGTAAGGAATAACACAGACTGTTCAGACACCCACTAGATAGAATTCTGCACAGTATTTGTGGAAGGTTGGAATTTGATGAGCCTTTCATTTTAAGAAAGAGATACTACTGCAGTATGAGAAAATATAAAACAAATTGATCTTAAAAAACAAAACAAACAAACATAACACAAAAACTGGAGACCTCAAGTCTTTTCAAATGTATTTCTAAAACAGGGCAAATCAAATAAATATCTCACCAGTGCTTTTCTATAGTTTTTTTTCAAGCATTTCCAACATTCTTAAAGAAAATTAAAAGGGTCAAGAACAAGTCAGGAACATTTCCAAAATTAGCAGGTAAATAAAATTATCCTATTACCTGTCAAAGTTTATTATGAAGCTCAGCGTAATTAGTTCTAGGAATTAAAAATTTTGTAATATTTGAATCAATAATGGAAAGGATGAATAGGCCAGAAACAGACTCATGATGACAAAGACAATTATACATATTTGAGAGGAATGTAGTCTATTCAATAAACAGATCTCTAGTGTTGGAAAGAACTTCTTACGCTGGATGAAAATACTTTTCATTCCTGATATTATATTAAAAAATTCAATGTCAACTTTTCATGACTCTCCATGGATTTAAACACATGGAATTTAAGAGCTTCAGTCCCACATTGTCATGAGTACACAACCTTATCACTAAGTTGAGAACCTGGACATTTTCTGTGGGAAACAATGATAAATGCCGAGTTTCTAAAATTGTTTAGTTGCTATGAAAATTCGTATCGGTATTCTTCTTTATTTTTCTTCTGAGTTTAAATAATTAACCAGCATTTGAAGAAATCATATCTAAAACTCATTCTCTCTTTAGTTGGGTCAATAAAGTAGAGCTCCAGAGTGAGTAAATATTTGGTCACTGCAAGAAGGTATGAATCAAAAATTCCCAGGTTTGTTTTTTCAATGCTTTAAGCAAACTAATTTCATTTGGATGTTACCGAGAAACCCATTCTAATGCTCAGCCTTTCTCCCTGGCCATGAGTAAAAAGTGGTGAGTAAAGACAAGATTACATACATAATCTTTATATAATCATTTAGAACAGAGCTGGTTTCAAACTCCGGATCCTTTATAAGAGTAATTATTTAACTCTTATGTTTCAATCCTGGTCTCAGTATTTGTAGGCTTGCAAAACCAAGAAAATCCCTTATTCACTCAGTTTAAGTGTCTGCCTCTGTAGAATACTAATTATAATACCAATTGTACAGTGACGGTTAAATGAGATGATATGTGTGAACATTGTGGTCATCAGTGAAATGCTTTCCAAATATGCGAGATGTGATGTTTATGGTACACACAGGGGAGACCTTTAATAGATGTAGCAATAGATTGAGTGATAACAGAGAACCAACTGTAGATGGGATTACTATCAGAGGGAATACCACTGCACTCAGTAGAAAGACACATGTTATCAAATGTCCTCCTCTTTAGGCATTTCTGTAAGATAAGCAATTTGGGTTGCTGGGCAGAAAAAGCACCCTTATCATTTATGATTATATTTTGCCTGCACACCAAGTGAAGTTTTTAATTTTTTTTCAGTAAGTCTAAGGGATTATCTATAAACTTAATGCCTATTTTGAAATGTATAATATTAAATAAATCTGTCACTAAAAACAGAAATTAAATTAATCAGTTCTCTCACTATTGGCAACCAGACATGGTAAGCTATATTTATTTGGCAGGTATGGAATCAAAACAAGAAGGGTCAGAATTTAAAATTTAATGACATCAGGTAAAATCAGCCTAGTGATCCGTCTCCACCTTAGAGCTGACTTCTTGGAGGATCATGAATACTCTCAGATTACTGGCTAAGGCTGTCTTCATCTGGACATTGCTAAAACGGTTATTGCTCCTGTTTGACCGTATGTCTCTCGCTTTCATGGCTGTCAAGGATGATCAAACTGCTTGTAACCAATACATTCTCTCTTTAATAATGCTGGTATAAAGAGACCTGTTTTACACTTGGAAATATCTACTCTATTGTGTATCGCTTTTCATCTTAAACTCTGAAGTTTAGTAAGAAGTGTGATTAAATTTGCATATACATCTATGAGCCTCCTAAAAGAGAAAGTATTGGTTTTCTCAGGCTTCTACTTCTGATGCTCCATTTTTCATAGAGTTTATGCAGTGATAAAATGAAGTCCAAGTCAGTACCTAGATGGTTATTGGAAGGCTTGGTTCCATGACCAGCATGAAATAGAGAGAGAGACCATCTCCTGATCTAACATTTAGAATTTCTAAGAGCCACAAATGATTATGAAGTTGATGCACTTCACGTAGATGCCCAGCTAGGGATGGGGTAAGTAGAAACTAAAAATCTGAGTCACTTTAATCACCTAACTTAAACACTGCTAAGAAGTTGCATCCTGCCAGAGGGGTGCCTGTGTCTAATTCGAACCAAAGTGCCAAATAGCATGGTAAAGACTCTGATCTTGAATCTGTTTGGGGATTAAAGAGAATGTGGGATAATTTAAAATTAGGAACTCTAGGGTTTGCAAGGCTGTGGAGAAATCACAGTTGTGTGTAACAAGGGAGTAGACAAGATTTCCGCCTCTCGCCCACCCTAAATCTGATACAACAGGACATGCACTGAGACAAGCAGTAGGATTAGCAGAGGCTTCGTCACAACAGTTAACATGTGTCACACTCTGTTTTCAATAAGCAACCCTGTGGCTGACACAGGATATTCTACTGTTCTCTCTTTGAGAATTCTTAAAGACACTGAGATGCCTTGATATTGTTAGACAAAATGTTTCTTCAAATCTCTTTCTTACTGCCTGTACTTTCTGGTAATTAGAACAATGTCTCTGGAAGCAGCCATATATTGGTGACAAATTTACCTGGTAGCAATTGAAGTACTTTCTGGTCTGAAGTTTATGAATCTGAATTCCAACTCCCAGAGAGAGAAAGTTACCAGGATTGTGTTTTGTGGTTAAACACCATGGGTAATATTTTTATGCCAAGGAGAGTTAGTCCAGGTGGAGGTAAAATCATTAATGTAGTAGGGAGTTCAGAATATTATGTATATTAAATTAACTGTTTTAAAAACAGGTTTCCTGGGCTTCCCTGGTGGCGCGGTGGTTGAGAGTCTGCCTGCCGATGCAGGGGACACGGGTACGTGCCCCGGTCCGGGAAGATCCCACATGCCGCGGAGCGGCTGGGCCCGTGAGCCATGGCCGCTGAGCCTGCACGTCCGGAGCCTGTGCTCCGCAACGGGAGAGGCCACAACAGTGAGAGGCCCGCATACCACAAAAAAAAAAAGCAAAACAAAATACAAGTTTCCTTGTTTTTCTCTTAGATTGATGAAATCTATCACATGTTATGCTAAGACAGGTAATCAAGCTATCTAGGAGTCTTGCAGAACAAAGAATTATCCTTACTAATTTTATTTTTATGAAATCATTTTTAGTATGTAATTCTGAGAAAAAAATATTTCCTATTTTGGGGGAAAATTTCAGGGTACAACTCAAATGTCCTCAACTTCCTTTTTCTGGGCCAACTGTCCAGTCTTAAAAAGACATCTACCACTAAGATTTTGACATTCGCATTGCACTGCCTATTCAAATGCCAAAAGAATATATCCTGTTTGCATTTTGATGCTGTGGAATGCCATTTGAAACAGTTCAAGAGGACAGGTAAAATCAAGTATGGTTTTCCTAATTGCAATTAGCAACTACAAGATAGTGTCTCATTTTAAACTGAAGTCATACTTGTCTATTTCCTTAGAAAAGTACATGAAGACTGAGAATTGAATTCTACCAAATCATATGTCTCCAAATTTTTTTATTATGGTAAAATATGCATAACATAAATTTATCTCCTTAATCATTTTAAGTGCACAGTTCAGTGGTATTAAATACATTCATGATGTCATGCTACTATCACCACCATATATCTCCAGAACGCTTTTCACCTTGTAAAACTGAAACTCTATATCCATTAAACAGTAATTCCCCATTCCTCCCCTCCAGCTAACCCCTAGCAACCACAATTCCCTTTACTTTCTCTATTATTTTGACTATTCTAATATCTCATATAAGTGGAATCAGAGTATTTGTCTTTTTCTGCATGACTTATTTCACTTAGCATAATACCCTCAAGGTTTATCCATGTTACAGCTTATGTCATAATTTTCTTATTTTTAAGACTGAATAATATGCCATTTTATGTATATACCACATTTTGCTTATTCACTCATCATCCATCAATGGACACGTGTTGCTTCCATGTTTTAGCTATTGTGAATAATGCTGCTATGAACGTGGGTATACAAATATTTCTTTGAAAACTTGCTTTCAATTATTTTGGGTATATACCCAGAAGTGGAATTGCTAAATCATATGGTAATTCTATTTGTGATTTTTGGAGGAACTGTCATACTGTTTTCCACAATGGCTCTACCATTTTACATACTCTGTTTTCAATGAGCAACATGTGGTTGACACTGGATATTCTACAGTTCTCTCTTTAAGAGTCTTAAAGACACTAACCAACAGTGCACAGGATTCTAATTTGTCCACATCCTAGCCAACAATTGTTATTTTCTGCTTTTTTTTTTTTTTCATAGTAGCCATCCTAATGACTGTCAGGTGGTATCTCATTGTAGTTTTGATATTTATTTCACTAAATATTAGTGATCTTGAGCCTCTTTTCATGAGTGTATTGACAATTTGTATATCTTCTTTGGAGAACTAGTTATTCCAGGTCTTTGCCTATTTTTGTATCCAGTTGTTTGCTTTATTGTTGTTAAGGTTTAGAAGTTGTCATATACTCTATGTATTAATCCTTATTAGAGGTATAATTTTCAAATATTTTATCTCACTCTGTGTGTTGTCTTCTTAGTCCATTGATAGTATCTTTTGATGCACACAACTTTAAAATTTTTATGAAGTCTAATTTGTCTTTTTTTTTTTTCTTTTGCTGCCTGTGCCTTTGGTACCATTTTCAAGAAACCATTTCCAAATCCAATGTTGTGAAAAATTTTGCTCTTTTCTTCTATGTGTTTTATAGTTTTAGCTCCTACATTTAGGTATTTGATCCATTTTGAGTTAATTCTTGTATATGGTGTTAGGTAATGGTACAGCATCTTTCATTAGCAGTGGAGCTTCTATTTTCCCCAATCCTTTTGTTAAAAAGATGGCCTTACCCCATTGAATTGCACACTCTTCAAAATCATTTGGCCATATATTTGCGTGTTTATTTCTGGGTTCTCTACTCTGTTCCATTTGTCTCTATGTCTTTCTTTATGCCAGTACCACACAGTTTTGATTAATGTAGCTCTGTAGGAGTTTTGAAATCAGGAATTAAGAGTCCTCCAACTTCAACTTCTTTTTCAAGATCATTTTGGCTATTTGAGGTTGTCCCTTGAGATTCCATATGAATTTTAGGATTTTTTTCTATTTTTTCAAAAACAAATATGTAGTTGGATTTTTAATAGGTATTTAACTGAATCTGCAGAACACATTGGGAAATACTGGCATCATAACAATACTGCCTTCCAATTCATGAACATGGCATGTTTTATGACTTATTTATACTTTCTTTAATTTCTTTCAGCAATAATTTGCAGTTTTCATCCTACAGATAATTTACCTCCTTAATTCATAAGTATTTTGTTCTTTGGATGCTATTGTAAATTGAACCATTTTCTTAATTTCCTTTTCAGATTGTTTATTTTTAGTGTATAGAAATGCAACTAATTTTTGTGTGTTAAATTTTTATCCTGCTACATTACTGAATGTTTTACCAGTTAACAACTTGTGTGTGTATGTGTGTGTGTGCTATCTTTAGGATTTTCTATATATAAGATCATGTCAACAGTGAACAATTTTATTCTTACTTTCCAATTTGAAAGTCTTTCTTTTCCTTTTCTTGTCTATTGTTGTGGCTAGAAATTCCAATAATATATTGAATAAAAAATGGAAAAATCAGACATCTTTGCCTTGTTCCTGATCTCAGAAGAAAAGATTTCAGTCTTTCACCATTGAGTATAATGTTTACTGTGGGTGTTTCATATATGACTTTTATTATGTTGAAGCAGTTTCCTTCTGCTCTTAGTTTGTTGAGTAATTTTATAATAAAAGGGTGGTACATTTTGTCAACTGCTTTTTTGCATTGAGATGAGCATTTTTTTTGGCCATCACTCTGTTAATGTGGTGTATTACACTGAATAATTTTCATATGTTGAACCATCCTTGCATTCCAGGAATAAATCCCACATGGTCCTGTTGCATAATCCTTTCACTATGCTGTTGAATTTGGTTTGTTAGTATTTTGTTAAGGCATTTGCATCAGGGTTTAAAAGGGACATTGATCTGTAGTTTTTGTTTCTTATAGTTGCTTTGGCTGATTTTAGAATCATATTAATTCTGTACTCAAAGAATGGGATAGGAAGTTTTCCCTTCTTTTCAATTTTTAGAAAAGTTTCAGCAGCATTGCTGTTAATTATTCCTTAAAGGTTTGGAAGAATTCAAAGACATCAGGTCCAGGGCTGTCCTTCATTAGGAGATTGTTAATTGCTGATTCAGTCTCTTCACCAGTTATAGGTCTATTTAGATTTAGATTTTCTATTTCTTCATGATTTGATCTTAGGTTATATATTTCTAGGAATTTTTCATCTAGGTTATCCAATTTGTTGACCTACCAATGTCACAGTAGTCTCTTATTTTTTTTTTTTAATTTTTGTAGAATTGGTAGTATATCTCCATTTTCATTTCTGATTTTAGTAATTTGAATATTCTCTTTTTCTTAGTTCTTTTAGCTATCTTTAAGTTGTAATGTTAGATTATTGATTTGAGTTCTTTCTTGTTTTTTAAGCATTTATTAATTTCCCCCTTAATGCTGCTTTCTCTGCCCCATAAGTTTTCATATGTTGTGTTTCCAATTTCATTCCTCTAAGTATTCCTATTTCCCTCTGGTCTTTTCTTTATAGAGCCATTGGTGGTTTGAGTGTGTTGTTTAATTTCCGCAAGTTTGTAATTTTTCCAGTTTACCTTATGTTGTTGATTTCTAATTATAATACATCCTGGTGTGGTTGGAAAAGATACTTTTTGTGATATCTGTGTTTTTAAATCTATTGGGACTTAGTTTGTGGCCTAATATATGGTTTATCCTGGAACGACCCATATGCACTTTAGAAGAATGTTTATTTTGTTGTTGGGCAAAGCATTCTGTAAACATTTGTTAGATATAATTGGTTTATTGTGTTTTCAAGTCCTATATTTTCTTTCCTATCTACTGTCTGGTTGGTCAATCAATTATTGAGAATAAGGTCTGAAAGTCTCCAACCATTATGGTAGAACTCTCTATTTCTCTCTTCAGTTCTATAAATTTCTGCTTCATATGTTTTAATGGTATATTATTAAATGGTGTGTAAATGTTTATAATTGCTCCATCTTCTTGCTGTACTGAACTTTTCATTAATATAAAATGTACTTTATCTCTTGTAAACTTTTTTGATTTAAAGTCTTTCTGTCTGATATTAGTACTAACACCCCTGTTCTCTGTTTTTTTTTTTTTTATTTATATGAAATATCTTTATTCATTCCTTTTTCTTTCCAACTATTTGTGTATTGTGATCTAAAGTGAGTCCCTTGTAGACAGCACAGAGTTGGGTCATGTGTTTCTTAATTCATCCTGCTAATCTGTGCCTTTGATTGGAGAATTTAGTCCATTTACATATGAAGTAATTACTGACAAAGAACTTACTTACTGTTGTCATTTTGCTATTTGTTTTCCATGTCTTACAGATATTTTGTTTTCATTTGCTACATTACTGTCTTTTTTTGTGATCAGTTGACTGGAGTGAAACATAAATTCTTTTTTTCTTATTTTAATTTATTTAGAACTCAGATGTGATAAATGGATACAAATTACATCTCTGAGATCCAGATTTACAAAATGGTTTTAGTTCATATTTATAACAATTTCATAACAAATAATCTTATACCACTATTGTTGTCATACTATGAGTTTCTTTTACTTGGTTAAGTGCATTTGATATATTGAACTCAGAGTCTTAAATTATAATGTGTCCCAAGGAAAACAATCATTCACAAAGAATGTCATTAGAAAGGATGTACAAATTTTGTCAGCTTTAAGGAAGACAAATAAAAATGCAACTTAACTGATCTGGTTATTAAAACAAATCTCAAAATTTTTAATGGAAAGGAATTATATTTCTGCCAATGCAGGAGATTTCTTACTTAGTTTATTTCATAGGTATATAACTTATGGTCAGTTTAAAAAAACTAAACTAAGGGAAAAGTATTTTATGATTATTTTTAAATGGGTCCTTTCTACTTCATAAGCAGAACGTATTGAAGTGGTAGTATCTATCTTCTGGCCACAAGAGCAATCAGGTTCTTTCTCCTTACATCTTGGTATCACCTACTATTATCACTGACTACTCTACATTTAATATTATACTTTTGACCAGCTGTTAATTATTTAACTGTATCTTTATATCTAAAATTTTGAAATAAGTATATAATTAATCCTATTATCCAGCCAGGTAAAATGTCAAGAAAATTATTTTATGAAGGAATGAAGAAGTATTACATTTGAAAAATAATGGAAAACATTTCCCTTGATGAGAAAAAGTAAAAACTTGTAATGCATTTAAGAATTAATTTGAGGGAACTTCTCTGAGATGAGAAAAAAGAAGCATTGAGAGAATTTTCTCACTTGTCCATGCATCTAGCCTGCAAATGACAGTGTTCAGATTTAACTCATGTAGGCTGACTTCAGAATTTGCACTCTGAAATGTTATGCCATATGTTACTAGTAATAGCAGTAACCATATTATATCAATCAACTGATTTATGTACCAGATATTTTATAAATCTTCATCCATATATGATAATTAATATTATGCAATGACTATGTGATGTAGACATTGATATTAACATTTTACCAGTTAAATTTTCTACATCAGAAATCATGTGCTATGTGAATTTCATGTATTGATGTGACCGTGTTTCATCACACAGTTGTACTCAGAGTTGTTCTGGGCATAATAATTTGTAAATCAGAGAGACATATGGAAACAAAGTTTAAAGAATTTTTTGTCTACTAAAAATTACTAGGCAGAGTGGAAGAATTGAACCTTGTTTTAGTTTGTCCATGTTGGACGTATTTGCATTGTATTATATATTTATTCATTGAATGACCTCTATGATTACTCACCTGAGAAAGCTGAGCTAAAAGTAGTGTTAGAAATGATTCTTGCCTTTGAAAGGTGCACACTTAAATTGTGGAGATTAGCTATGTAGACATTTAAAGAACTGATAATTTTATGCCTTGTTCCTTCAAAATTGCTAACATATGCATCGATATAATCATTTTCCAAGGATTCTTTGTATTTCAAAGTGTAAAAATGAGGAGAGGGAAATGAAGAAAATAAAAGACAAAAGCATTTCAGTACTGTTGTTAAGCCCTTCTACTTCACACCAAGCCATTTTGGTGAATCTTTTCACCATTCCATCACCAGCCAAGAGCTGTTGCAGCTAAAACTTCAGATGGTTCCAGCATAGACCACACAATGTCCTGGTTTCCAGCTGTCTATACAAACCTCAAAGCTGAACTTATGAGACACATAAGTTTATGAGCTTATGCCAGTAAGCTGCTATTCCTTCTTATTTTTCCTATTAAAAAAAAAGAAGTTTACAAAAAGAATAGAAGAGTTTCTTGTGTCCATTGGCAGTTTATAATGTTTTGGAATCAGAAAAATCAAAGTAAAGCTGGAAATGCTAACTTCTTTTCTTCCTCCTCATACTGAGCCCTAGTGCCCTTTCCTCTCCAGCACTCTTCTTAGACATAAGAATTTTGCTTAGTCTTGGTAAGACTAAGCAGGCTGTACCTCTCATTAAGTATTAGGATTGAGTAATTCCTTGAAGCTTCTGCATATCAAGATGATGAAAGAGAATCAGACTAATCCAAACAGAACAATCAGGCACTGGCTAACTTGGTTGGAGAGAAATTTAGGAGAAATATTACACTGCAATCTAATCTAAAACTCCCCTGCCTATCATAAGCTTAAAGCAGAAAGTGAAATCCTACCCAAAGAAACATAATTTTGAATCAAAACTTCCAGAAACTCCCTAACGATATTCAACAGTAAGAACTGTGCGAAAATCATCATTACACATTGGAATCTGGATAAAAACAAGTTTGTTGCTAGGGAATAAGATATAGGAGCTGCCCATAGTTTTCCATTTCAAAATATCTGCAAAATACAGTTGTAAGTCTACAACTTGTGGGCCAGGGAAGTGGAACCTAGAAAACAAAACAAACCAAAAATTGTGCTGGGAACTGCTTCACACCTTTCAGTGTTTTATGTCCTTTCTGCCAATTCATAAACCTGGAGGAGAAGGGCAGAGCTGTGTGACTGCAGCGGAGGAAACAAAAATTTACCAATAATTTACCTCAGTCTGCATTTTTTTAATGTTTGAATTGGCCCAATTTCTCCACTACAAGTATCCGTGTGTATAATAATTAATGCTAGAATTATGGAGTTGAGAGGTAGCTTTATATTCAGTCTCTTATACACTGCAGGTATTATCTCTTTAGAACTGTACCTCTAGACAACCTTAGGATGGATGTGTTTACTAATTTGTGAGTTAAAGCTGGATCCTTATGCTGACCTCAAAATTCCTTATCTGTAATGTCTACCCATTTGTCCAAATGGAAATATAAAATACCTCACTTCAATCTAACAGCTATTGAAATAGCTAAAAGAACCTGCATTCTTCTATATTTCAACTATGATAAAACACTTTTTAAAACTTCAGAGTCTGTTTTTAGAGCAATTTTAGTTCACAGTAAAATTGAGAGGAAAGTACATAGGTTTCCCATGTACTCCCATGCCAGCACACATGCATAAGTTTGCACAATATCAGTATCCCCCCCAATGGAGTGGTACACTGTTACAACTGATGAACCTAAGTTAACACATCATAACCATCCAAAGTTCATAATTTACCTTAGAGGTCATTTTTGGTGTGGTACATTCTATGACTTATTCTAGACAAATAAGTGCCATTTATTCATCATTATAGTATTATACAAAGTATTTCACTGCCCTAAAAGTACTCTGCTCCAGCTGTTCATCCCTTCCCCACCACACCTACCCATGGTAAACACTTATTTAGTGCCTTCATACAGTTTTGTCTTTTCTCAGAGTGTCATATAGTTGGAATAATATAGTGCGTAGCCTTTTCAGATTGGCTTCTTTTGCCTAGTAATATGCATTTAAGTTTTGTCCATGGCTTGACAGCTCATTTTGTATTAGTGCTGAAAAATCATCCATTGTTTGGATATACCACAGTTTATTTATCCATTCTGAAAATCTCTGCCTTTTAATTGGTGCATTTAGATCATTCACTTTCAAAGTAACTATTGATGTAGTTGTACAAATACCTACCATATTTCTTCTTATTTTCTTGTCGTGTCTTTGTTCTCTGTCTCTTTTTGTCTTCTTCATTTTTTCTGTCTTTTGATATTTGAATTGATTTGTGATTCCATTTTCTCTCCTTTCCTAACATAGCACGTTTTATTTTTTACTTTTTTATTTGTTGCTCTAGAGTTCACAATACATAATTACAACTCATCAAAATATGCTTTCAAATAACCCCACACTGATTCAGGAGTATTTATTAAGGTATAGTAACAAACTAATACTAATTCCTCCCTCTCACCTCTTACAGCATTGCTGTCATTCAATTCACTTATATACAGGCACACGTAGTACACACATAAATTTAGATAAAACAGTGTTGCTATCATTATTTTGAAAATCTCTAATCTGTATGATCAATGAAAATAAGAAAATAAATGTTTTTATTTTACCTTCACTTATTCCTTCGATGCTCATTCTTTCCTTATGTAGATCCAAGTTTCTGACCTATATAGCATTTTCTTTCTTTCTAAATTATTTCTTTTTAACATCTCCTGCAAGGCACATCTACTAGCAACATATTCCCTCAATGTTTGTTTGGCTGAGGATCTTTTTATTTATTTTTCACCTTTAGAGGAATATTTCACAGGCCACAGAATTTTAGGTTGGTTGGGTTTTTATCTCAACACTTTATTTCACTTCAGTCTCTTCTGGCTTGCATGGTTTCTGAGGAGGAATCAGATGTAATTCTTATCTTTGCTATTCTATATGTAAGGTGTTTTTTTCAACTGGCTTGTTCCAGGATTTTTTTTTTTTTTCCTTACCTTTGATTTTCTGTAGTTTAAAAATCATCATCCTAGGTAACAGCTTTTTGGCATTGATGTTGCTTGGTGTTCTCTGAGATTCCAGGATCTATGGTTTGGTGTCTGACATTAATTTGGGGAAATTCTAAGTCATTATCGTTTCATATATTTTTTTCTATTCCTTTCTCTCTTTTTTCTTTTGGCATTCCATTTTTGCATATCTTATTCCTTTTTTTTTCTTTTTTTCTGCTTTATAACAAAGTGAATCAGTCATACATAAACATATGTTCCCATATGTCTTCCCTCTTGAGTCTCCCTCCCTCCCACCCTCCCTATCCCACCCCTCCAGGCTGTCACAAAGCACCGAGCCAATATCCCTGTGCCATGCGGCTGCTTCCCACTAGCTATCTACCTTACTACGTTTGTTAGTGTGTATATGCCCATGACTCTCTCTCGCCCTGTCACAGCTCACCCTTCCCCCTCCCCATAACCTCAAGTCCGTTCTATCTTATTCCTTTTGTAGTTGTCCCACACTTGTTGGTTATTACGATTTCCAGTCTTTGTTCTCTTTGCTTACTGGTTTTTGATGATTCTATTGATATACTCTCTAAGTCAGAATTTCTTCCTTCAGCCATGTCTAATCTACTAATAAGCCCATAAAAGGCATCCTTCATTTTTTGAGTATATTTTTATTTCTAGCATTTCTTTTTGGTTCTTTCTTATGATTTCATTTTCTCTGCTTACAGTGCCCATCTATCTTGCATTCTGTTTACCCATTAGCATATTAATCATGGTTGTTTTAAATTTCTGATCTGATAATATCAACTTCCCTGCCATCCTTGTTCTGATACTTGCTCTGTCACTTCAGATTGTGATTTTGCCTTTTGATATGCCTTGTGATTTCTTTTTTACTTGTGATGTTTTCTTAATAGCGAGACATAATGTACTATGTAAAAGGAACCGTTGTAAATAGGCATGTAGCAGTGTGCAGGTGAAGCGTGGGGGCACAGGAAGCATTCTATAGTTCTATGATTAGGTCTCAGGCTTTTAGTGTACCTATGCATGTGAATTGTGAACGAACGAGTGTTTCTCAGTATTTCTTCTTCCTCTTTGGGCAGGAGAGTATGGTTAGGGTTGGCTGGAGTTGAGTATTTTCTTTCTCCCATTTAGGAGATTAGAGCTTACTGGTGTTGGTTATTTCCTCTTTCACAGATCATTTAGGCCATAATAATACCCCAGAAAGTTAGACTGTGGTTAACTAGTTTCTCCTGAGTTTCTCTTGAGGGCAGGCCTTTATTATAATCATAATCATAATACTGTGGCACATTTCAAAATGGTTTTGTTTCCCTCCTCCCTTCCATAAGCATGAGGGAATTTTTCGCCAATACTATCTTCTCCCTGATGATTGGGTCTCCTTGGAATATTTAACTCTCAGAGTTTTCCACACTGAACTTCCAGTAATTCCTCAATTACAGTTCAGGTTTTCCTACCCTGACACTGGTTTCCATGGAGGTTTCCACCCCATAACCTCATCTTTAGTAAGCTATGATCACCTGTTTCTGCCTCTCTGTCTTTTGAACCTTGGAGATAGTGGTTTGCCCTGTATCTTTACCTCTCTTACACATTCTAGAAGAATTGTTGATTTTTAAGTTGGCTGAGCTTTTTACTTGTTGATGGATGGTGTGGTGATGATCAAGCTCCTTACATGTGGAAACAGAAACCAATAAAGCAAATTTATTTTCATTATTATTCAAAAATATTTTCAAAGCTTTCACATTATTGGAAATATTCCTAAATATGTACTCAAATTTTCTAGCAGGACTTTAATAATGAAAATTTCTCTATAAGAAGTTTGTGTATCTTGGTGTCCTTTATAGCTTCATTCAATGTGTCCTCAATATAGTTTACATTCATTAAGTCTTGATGGATAAAGTCTGACCCCTCAACTCTAACATACAGGTAACCAATGAGTTCCTACATTTCAAAAATCATTCTAGTTTTCTAACCTGTCAATTTATTCCCATACTTTAAACACTCTCATACTTATTTTTTACCTGCATTATTGCAATAATTTTCTCATTATTTTTCCTGTTTCACTCTTATTTCGTGTTAACCATACTTTACACTGAAGTAAGGATGATCTTACAAATATTAAAATCTAATTATTTCATCCCCCTTATGGAAACTTCATGGCTTCTTATTGTCTTAAAAAATAGAAATGTCCAAGCTGTTTAACCAAGGATATACGGCTCTGGCCAACATTGTTTTCTCAGTTCTTTCCCTTGCCACCTCTTTTCTCACATGCTTTTAGCCAACATTATGCAAACACTTTCACTACACTCTGGTACTGGCAGCCTTGTGACCACAATCCTTTCCCTGCTATGCATTATCTCTTCCTTTTGCTTTCCTTGGTAGTTTGCCCATATTAGCTAATAAATGCCCCCCACTCTAGAAGTTCAGGACAGAGTAGAGGACCTGGAATTTAGTTCTTGTTATACCATTTACTAGGTGTCGGACCCTGGATATGTCACTTATTCCCACTGGATTATTCTTTCCACTCTAAAATTAAATAAATTAAGTAGGTATTTATGTTCAATTTATGGGGTTGATGTGAGGATAAAATGAGATGCAGAAAAAAGTTATCTGAACTTTAATGTGCCATACAGTTAAGAAACATAACTAAGGTGAACATTGCTATGTAGAATCTTCTGGTGGCTTCTCTTCTAATTTCTGCTTTCTTTATTGCTCTATTTGGAAGTTTAAATAAAGCAGGATAAAGAGAAGTAATTTGCTAATCCTTCAATGATGAGACCAGTGCATAGATTTATTACATCAAATGTAATGTTTACATTTTTAAATAACTTGCCAGTGGCTACTTTTTACCAAAAAAAAAAAAAAAAAAAAAATTCTAGAGATGCTATATTGGGAATTGGAACAAGATCTGAGCATTCTTCTGGGCCTGTGGTGATTTTCAATAAGGTTTCTTCCTATAAGGAATAAATTGTGTGCAAGCTAAGTGAGTTATGGAAAGAAATGCTTTTTATCTGTCCTTAAAATCATGACACAAATACGGAATATAAAAGAAACCTGCTTTATTTTCTCTTAATTTTCCTTGATATGAGAACCCCTTGGCATATGCTTTTAAGCTGGTATTAATAGAAAAGAAGTCATTTTTAAAACAATCTTTACAACACCAAGAGTGAAGCCCATGTAAACTTCAGGTGACAATGATGCCTCAATTCAGGTTCATCAATTGTGACAAGTGTGCCACTTTGGAGGGATGTTGTTAATGGGAGGCTCTGCATGAATAGGGCCAGGAGATATATGTGAAACCTCTATGTCTTCCACTCAACTTTGCTATAAACCTAAAACTACTCTAAAATATAGTCTATTAAAAATATTTTCCAGAACAGTAAAAAAAAAAAAAAAGCAATCTCTAAAATGCCCAAGAAATTTATAAAAAGATCTTTTCCCAAAGGGATAAACAGTATGGCTCTACACTTTTTGATCAAATCTCAAAGTCAGAGCTAAGGTACTTATTTGCAACTTATAAGAGATTTAAGACTCAAGGAAGTGAAATACACAACTGAATTGTAACTGATGACAAAATTCATAGGATTTTTTGGGGGGAGGGTGCTTTAAAATACAAAATCTTTATAATAATTTATAATTTATATATTGATTCGTAGCATTCTGTTGAAGTGTCTTCTAAGTAGGCTTCCTATGAGGTAGGTTGTTATTCATTTTTTGTTAAGAATATTTTCTGGAGTCATATATCTAGTATATCACAAATCAAAACATCAAATTATAGTGGATTGACATCAAAAGACAGGCAAATCATAATAGCCAGAAGGTATTAACTTTCAAGTCTGTCGTATTCACTTTTGGATAATAGCTGTATATTTTTTTAGTGATATATAAAGTTAAATACAATCAAATCCTATCAAGCTGCAAAACACATAAAAAGCAGCTAATGTATTTTTGGTTTTCATTCTTTTAATTTTCGTATCTATTGTTTCTTCCACTGGAAATCATGTAAAGGAAGTGTTTAAAGTAGACAAAAAAAAACACTGCTGATAGGTCATATAAAAGTTGATGTGCACTCTCCTGAATTCAGCTCCCCCTCTGGTCTGCATTTGTTGAAAGCTAAAATCTTCTCTAAGAAATTAAGTCTTTAAAAAACTAACTAAATAAATAGATTTATTTGCTATATGGAAAGTTGACCCTGAAATTGGGGATTGTTGGAAGGGGATGTAAAACAAGGGGAGAAGAAAGAGGAACAGATAGATGGTTATTGCAATAATCCAGAAGAAAGATGGCAGTGTCACGAACCAGAATGGTAGCCAAGAATAGGATCAGTAATGGGCATATTCTGGAAATATTTGGAAACGAGTGCCAAAGAGGTTTTGTGATGAATTTATTATTGGGGCTAAGAGAGAGATAGAGAGGGAGAAGACGATGAGAGAATGAGGGAAGGAAGGAGAAAGGGAGGAAAACAAGCAAGATATAGGAAAGAAAGAAGATAAGAATGGCTACAAATATGTTGGCTTTATCAAGTGGAGGGTGTTGTCAACAACTGAGAGGAATTTCGGTTTCAGGCAGATTCCTATTAAACATCAGTGTGAGGCTATTATAGAGAATGCAGTTTAATAAAAATAAGTTCAAGTGGGGCTTCCAGAATATATAAATTTTGGAATCATTGATTCACAGGTTATATTTAAACATGAGAATTTAAGAGATCATCAAGATAGTGGATAAAGTAAAAAAATAAATAAAAAGAAGTTCAAAGAATAAGACCTGGAGTACTTCAAGGGAAAGTTTTTCAGGGAAAAAAAGCATAGTCAGAAATATAAACAGGAGAAAAGACTCCAGTAAAATAGCAGGAAAACCAAGAGAATGCTATGTTCTAGAAGTCAAATAAAAAAGAGATTTTAAAGGAGACAGACATTATTAGATGACTACTGCTACTGATGTTGTCAAGTAAGATGAAAGTTAAGAACTGACCATGGCATTTTGTAATATATAGGTGATTGGTGACCTAGACTAAGGCAGTTTGGGGAGAATGGTGGAGAAAATCATGAATTGAATGCATGCAAGGAGACTGACAACAAGGGAAAATCAAGGCAGCAAGTCCAGAAAACTTCCAAGTAGTTTTTCTGTAAACAAAACAGAGAAATGGTATTTGAATTGGAAGTGTAATGGATTTAAGGATCTCATTATTTAAGGAGATCCCAGTGATCCCCACCTCTTGTTGTTCATGCTCTTTATAATACCCTCCCACTGTGTATGGGAAATACCTGTGAATTGCTTCAAACTTATAGTATGTGGCAAAAGTAATGATTGTTACTTCCATGACTACTTTATATTAGAATCCTTCTAGAGTTGCTCTCCTTGCTGCTTTTGCCAGAGCATCCATGAGTCTTATAGACACAAAAAAATAAATCCTGCCAAACACATGATTGAGCTTTGACACAGACCATTCCCCACTTGAGCCCACAGAAAAGAACCCATCCTTCACTAACTTTGTGAATGCAACTGTGCAGAGGGCCCAGATAAGTCATGACCAGACTCTTGACACATAGAATCTGTGAGAAGAAAATAACTAACTATGTTATTTTAAATTTCTATGAAGGAATGAAATGCAAACACATAGAGGAGAGAATGTTTGAAACTTAGATTACTGGGAAATTGCAGTTACTAGAAGGACCAGGTCTAGGCTATGACTATGGGAAACAATGTCTACAGTTGATGGAGATTAATATGAGAAGGCAATTTCAAAGAGGAGGCCAGTTTGTTGATAGGGTTATTGATATATATCAATATATTCAAGTTACTTAAAGTTTAAAATAGAATAGTGTTGGAAAACATGACAGTGAACCAGAACTTAAGACCAGTAAATAGTGAGTTGGTAAATGACTATAATGAAGTGTATTGGATAATATAGCTTGTTATCAAAACATTCAACATTATTGGGATAGGAAGGGAGAAGCAATAAAAAACAAGTGGTACAAAGACTTTGGGATCAGACAAGTACCACGTGAGAGAGCCACAGGGTTACCCAGGTCTCAGGAAAAACCTGAGTATCAATTACATCAAGAATGATAATGCAACATTAGTCAAAGAGTTTAGGGATCTAGAGCATTTCACTGGCATGAATTATAAACTGCAGAGAGCACAGAGAGAGAGTCACAACAGTTGTGGAGGAGTGAGAGATGGGGACAGAAGAGAGAATGTATATAACTGCATGGAGTTTAGGGTGTAGGTATTGAGGTATGATCTGGCAACATGGGAGTTTGCTGGAACACTGATAGAAAAAAAACTTAATGAAATCAATCCTCAATAAATTATAATTATCAAAATTCTTATTTCAATTAAGAAGAGTAAGTTTAACATATACAGATTAGGTAGGGAAGGCTTCATGCATCAAGCAAAACTTGATTGGAGCATAATAAATGATTGAAATTTGGATATGTATAAAATCTAGTTTATTTTATTCAAAATGTAATTATTAATTTATTTTGGATATAAGAAGAAACAAGACAGACAAAATCCTGTACTCATAGAAATGTAATATAATACAGGTACCATATATCAAGTTAAAAAAAAATAATACAATAGTAGTTAATATGGTAAAAAAGACTATCAAGAAAAATATGCCAGGTAAGAGGACAGAAAAATATCATGGATGATTTGGGAAAGAAGATAGAAAATGATAGAACCTATTACAGAGGGGTTGTAAGGAAAGGGTTCTTTGAGGAGTTAACTTCAGAGGAGCCAATGGAAAATGAGGAGGCAAGTCATAAAAGGCATGTTCTAGGAGAAAAGCATTCCAACCAGATAAAGAATAGTGTCAATGTCCCTGAGATGACAATCTTGCTTCATCTCAGGAACCATAAAAGGACCACTGACGCTGCTGTGAAATGATTTTAAGACGTAATAGGAGACACACTGAAGAAAAAGTCAGAACCATCTCCAAGGAGGGCCTCCTAGGCCAAGGTAAGAATTTTTTTTTTTTTTTTTTTTTTTTTTGTGGTACACGGGCCTCTCACTGTTGTGGCCTCTCCCGTTGCGGAGCACAGGCTCTGGATGCACAGGATCCACGGCCATGGCTCACGGGCCCAGCCGCTCCACGGCATGTGGGATCTTCCTGGACCGGGGCATGAACCCGTGTCCCCTGCATCGGCAGGCAGACTCTCAACCTCTGCGCCACCAGGGAAGCCCCAAGGTAAGAAATTTAAATTTCTGTTTTAGGTATGACGAGAAACCACTGAAGAATATTGAACATAAAAATGGCTTGATTGTATACTTTTAAATCAAGTTTAGCTGGTCACTTTGGATGTTATATATAAACAAGTTAGGAAGCAACTAAAGTGTTCTAGGAAGAAATCACAGTGGATTGTAATAAATACAGACATAATGTCTCCTTCATGCAAGAAAAAACAAAGTATGTTTGTAAAACAGTAAACAGGGCAGAACTGAGGGTTCATGTTGAGGGTAAACAGATAAAAGTTTGGAAATGTGAAGTAAACGAGATAAAAGATCTTGGTTTGCACTTAATTTTATTTATTTGGATTTTGATTTTGAAATAAGAAAAGGAAGAGAAAGTTACTGGAAAAGCAGGAAAACCTATGTTACAGTGGCAAAGAAAGTTCAAGGAAAGTTGTGGATTTATTTTGACTGATGACAATAGAATGGAGAGAAAATGATTCATAAAAAATATTTCAAATGATGAATTGGCTAGAATAGGTAGAATGATTCTTATAAATAACATCTTTTTTAAAAAATAATATTCTGTAAGGATGTAATGGGACAATATAGTTTTACATTTAATGAATTTTATAGACATCACTGTTTATATAAATTTCACATGAAGGTATACATTTTATGAATTTTATTGTCCTGCAGGTAAAGAATCAAAGTTCAAGCTTTTAAAATAAAAATATTGGGGAAAAGGTGGACTGCTATGACATACAAAAGATTTGAAAAATGTCACTCCTGTTCTTACAATAAGAAAATAAACTGAACAAAGTGAAAACCAATGACTTTTGTTATACTCATCAGAGGACTGAGGTCATAGGGCAAACCCCTATCCTGCAATCTAAAGAGACAGGAAAATACAGATAATAACCAGTGAGATCATCTTATCTGAAGCAAAAGCTAATGTACATTCACTGATAGGAACACTTTTATAAGGATTCTAACGAATTGATGCAGGATGAGTGTAGATTAATTTAAGATTGAGAAACTCCTTGGGCCCACAGTCTTAGAGGGATTCCATACTACTGTAGGTATTATAACCTGGAACTCTATTAGATTACTGAGGTAAGGAGCCTAAGAAAATGCCCTATTGTTCCAGGAAAAGGAAAGGGAAAAGTAATTGGAAATATGCCCAGAAGGTAACAAGCACCTTCTTTCCATGGGAAGTAACATTACTAGAGCCTTATATATGCAGGGAAAGGCAATTAGTCAATCCCAGCCCTCATTAGTCTTAATGGATCATCTATGGAGCCAAAAATTTAAGGTCCTCTCAAGCACTGAAGACGACTAAAAGACCAAGATTTAATCATAACATTATACAACACTCCCCTCCCCCATACCTTATACCAAAACAGGGCTCCAGTATAGTAACAATGGATTACAACTGAAAGCACTGCAAGGCCCATACTCTATGTAAGAAAGAGTTCTCAAGGGAAAACAATAACAACTGGGGAGAGTAAGAAGGAAAAAAAAAAAAAAAGGAAACAAGTTTTTCTTGAGTAAAAAAATACATCTTGCCATATCAGTAAACAAAGGATATCATAGTCATCAGCGACTGCAGCCACCTCCAATGGTGAGCTGGTAAGCCCTGAGGAAACTCAGGAAGGAAACAAAGAATACCTGCCATCTATTAGCCATCAGACTGCAGCCACTCCTGATGGTGAACCCTGAGGAAACTCAGGATATGAAAACACAGGATACTGGCCCGAGATAGCTGAGGTACATATCAAAAGAATTATTTCAGTAAGTCTAGACTCTTGCATATTCCTATACATAGAAAAGTGCTAAATTCCTTAACTGGAGATATCTAGTTTTCTTTTATTAACAGTAATCTTTTGTTCCTACTACCTGCCTTTTGTTGCAAAACTCCTATATATCCTACCTCCTCCCTTGCCTCCTTGGAGCAGTTTTCTGAGGGTTACTTGAGATGCTGCCTCCCGAGCTTGAAGTCCTCGGTATGCCTGCCCAATAAAACATAACTTTCAACTTTTAGATAGTGCATATTTGTTTTTAGTCAACAGACATATATGTTATCTCCAAACTTTAACAAAAGATTATAAGTCATTCTAAAAGGTAAAAAAAATCTCATTCTGAAAAAACAAAGTAAGAATCAGAACCAGATTCAGATATGATATATATTTGGAAATCATTAGATAAAAAAATTACAATAACTGTGATTAATATGTTAAAATTTCTAATGGAAAAATGTAGACACAGGTAGGAACAGATGGGTAATGTAAGCAAAGAGGTGGAACTATTAAGAAATGATCAATAGGAAATACTAAAATCAAACCACTCTATGAAATGAAGAATGCCATTTTTAGGCTCATCAGCAAACTGGACACAACCAAGGAAGAAATTAGTGAGTTTGAAGATATGTCAATAGAAATTTCCCAAACTGAAAAGCAGAGAGACAATGAATGGGGTAAAAGGAAAAAAAAATATCCAGACACCAAACTACTGATCCAAGAAACTCAGAGAACACCAAGCAGTATGAATGCTGATAAAATTACACCTAGGCATATAATATTCTAACTATGGAAAACCAAAGACAAAGGGTAAATCTTGAAAAGAAGTCAGAAGAAAAATTACATTGACTATGGAAAGAATAATAAGAATTGTATTGGACTTCTCATCAGAAACCAAACAAGCAAGAGTGTGGAGTGAAATATATATCACTGATAGACAAAAATAAAATCCTCCTAGAATTCTGTATTTAGTAAAATTATCCTTCAAAAAGTAAGGAGAGGGCTTCTCTGGTGGCGCAGTGGTTGGGAGTTCGCCTGCTGATGCAGGGGACACGGGTTCGTGCCCCGGTCCGGGAGTATCCCACATGCCGCCGAGCGGCTGGTCCCGTGGGCCGTGGCCGCTGAGCCTGCGCGTCCGGAGCCTGTTGCTCCGCAGCGGGAGAGGCCACACAGTGGGAGGCCCGCGTATCGCAAAAAAAAAAAAAAAAAAAAGTAAGGAGAAACAAAGACTTTATCCAAAAAGCAAAATGAAGGGAACTTTTCACCAGTAGAAATACCCGATAAGAAATGTTAAAATAATTTCTTCAGAGAAAAGAAAAACAATATAAGTTAGAATTTGGACCTACATAAAGAAAGGAAGTACCAAGGAAGGAACAAATGAAGGTAAAATAAATATTTTACTTTTTATATTCTTAATTAATTGACCAGATGTTATCTCAAAGTAATAACAGTAAAAATGTATTTGGCAATTATAGCATAAGGATAAATGAAATGAATGGCAGCAGTGTTACGGGGTTGGAAGGGAGAAACTCAGAATATTCTGCTGTATGATACCAATGCTACCCAAGAACTGGAAATAAAGTTATCTGAAAGTGGACTTAGATTAGTTTTAAACGTATATGGCAAACTCTAGTGCAATGACTAAAAATATTCTTTAAAGAAGTATAATAAGAAAAAAAGAGAGAAACTTGAATTGTATAAAATAAAAAATTAAATCAGAGAAAGCAAAGAGGTGAGGATAGGAAAAGGAAACAAAGAACAATTGCAGGACTGGAGGGAGTCACAAAGATGTTGATACAGTTCATTCCTGACTGTGCTTCCCCTCACAAGAACAACTAACAATTATTCAAGAACAAGACACCACTTAGAAAAGCCTAGAACACAAGGGTGAGACTGAAGCCCCACCCTGCACCACAAAGACCAAGACAGATTGCATTAGAAGGTAAGAGAAGTCACTACATTTTCACCACATTGCCCCTCCCTCAGGCCCAATGCAAGGCAATGCAGTGAGGTGGCACATACTACTCTGGTTCCTCTAGTGGGAAAAGAGAACCTAAGGAGGACAACCACCCCTACCCACAAAGTCAGGGTCCTATTGTGGAAACCCCTATTCTTATCTGCCATCACAAGGATTGCAGGCAAATCTGCTGGGCTCAACCACTGGGAGTCTGACTATGGCAGAGGAGGGGACAGGGCTTGCAGCAAAGAGCACAAGCATCTTTACAGACCAAGTTTATACTTGTAGTGCCCAAGTAGTAATCCCAACCATAGACTTTGCTCATCTGAAGAAATAAGTTAGGGATACACTCTGACCAGGGAATTTGGCAGGGTACATATCTGCCTGATTAGTATTGCTGGCCAAAGAACCTGGTTTGCCCATGTCGAGCCTTTTTAAGTAGAGTCTTAGCTCCATCTACTGCAGAGAATGTCTTCCAGTCCCATTTGATCAGAAGGGCTGGCAACAGTTCCTGCAAGCTGTGCAGCCCAGCAGTGCTCCGGCTGAGAGGCAGGCAGGCAGAGGTGATCATGCCCAGAGCAAAGCCAGTAGTGGAAAAGGAGGGTTCCCTTACTATGCACCAGTAAGAGGATTAATTCATAGCCAAGGCTGAGGTTAGCTGTCAGTCCTCCCAACAGGAGACAGCATTTTTGGAAAATTGAGAGTAACCTAGAGTGTTCCCTCACCTTCCTGCATAGGCAAAGCCCCTCCTGAGACATACCCCCATTCACTAAGGAGAGTGTCTTCTAGACCCCTCTAACCAGAAGAGCTGGGGACAACTCCTAGAAACTGTGCAGCCCAGTGCTGCTCAAGCCTAGAGAAGTGCAGGCAGAGTCAATAGTTTGCAAATCAAAGACAGTGGCCCTGTTTTGCCAGGGAATTTGGGGTGTAGGTCAGCTTGAGTTAACACAACAAAGAAAGAGCTTTATCAGCTTTAGAGCTCCTTCTTCCACTGCACAGCAGCAGGGATCTAATTTGTTGTGCTGCTCATTGCTAAATACAATCTTCAGCCTGTCTGAACGGGGAGAGGGGGCGCTAACCAGAGCACATGGGAAGCTGTGTTGCCCATTCAAAAGCACTATGTATAGTGGCACTTGAACAGAGATCACAGCCTTGGCATACCCCATCTGCAGAGCAAAACCAGTGGCCTCATCAGACCCTGGAATTTGGTGCACAGTCTGGCCTGATTTATGTCCCTAAACAATGGATTGTATAGGCTCTGATTACTATCCTGCTGTCCTACCAGGGCAGGGAAGCTAATTCATCCACCGCTAAATATAAAGAGTACACAGTCTCAACCAGAGAATCCTGATAACCATAAAGCCCATTCTGCAATTTCACTTGACTAGGAAACCAAGATAGCAGTTCTATCCAACTGATCTGAGCCAGAGGCATGCCCTCCCATCCTCAAAGCCTGAACAGGTGCATCCAAAAATAGACTATAATAGAAGGTCCCATCTGCCCAAGGACATTACTGGTAGATACAAACAGAAGCCCAAACTGAGCTAACTGGTGATGAATAATCTGTGTAAACCTGTGAAGTCTGGAAGAGGAGCCTGATTATTCAACTGTACAAATACCAAATTAAGGAATCAAATATCATAAAAATACAGATAAATATGACACTAAAAAAGGAAACTAATAAAGCTTCAATAACTGACACTAAAGAAATGGAGATTTATGAACTCTCAGAGAAATATTACAGACTAATCCTCTTAAGGAAGTTTAGTAAACTATAAGAAAATATAGACAGCTAAATGGAATGAAGAAAAGAATGCATGAACAAAACAAGAAGTTTGACAAGGAAATAGCAACCATAAAAAACCCCAAACAAACAGAAAGTCTAGAGTTGAGAAATACAATAAATGAACTGAAGAATTTAATAGAAAGTGTCAAAAGTAGACTCAGTCATGCAGAAGAAAGAATTAGCAACCTGGAAGATAGGACACTAGAAATTACATCGTCAGAGGAACAACAACAACAAAAAGAATCAACAGAGTGAGGAATGCCCATGGGAATTATGGGACACAATGTAAAGAAGCAATATTCATGTTATGGAAATTCCAGAAAGAGATGAGAAAAAGACAGGAAAAGAAAGTATATTTAAAGCAATAAGAGCTTCTAACCCTGGAGAAAGAATGGATATCTAGATCAATGAGGCCCAAAGGACCCCAAATATGTCAAACCATAAGAGGGCTATACCAAGACATATTGTAATTAAATCATCAAAGACAAAGAAAGAATTTTAAGAACAGCAAGTAAAAAGAGAGAAGTTACTTACAAGGGAACCCCCAGAAGACTATGGACATATTTCTCAAAAAAACTTTTCAGACGAGGAGAGAATGGGATCTCATATTTAAAATACTGAAAGAAAACTATCAACCAAGAATTCTATACTCCGTGAAGCTGTCCTTCAGAAATAAAGGAGGGATAATGACTTTATCAAACAAACAAACAAAAGCTGAGAGTTCACTACCATCACACTAGACTTACATGACATATTAAAGGAACTTTATTAAATGAAAGTAAATTGCTGCTAGTTAACATAATAAAAATGTAAAAAGAAAGTGTTCATCTCACTGGTATGGTAAATATGTAGTCATAGTTAGGTTCTGCAATATGGTAATAGTGGTGCATATTCACTTATAACTCTAGGGTAAAAGTTAAAAAAATAAGAAATCAGGAAAAATAAACATAATATAATAAGCTATTATTAGTTACAGAATATAAAAAAAAATGTACATTACCACAGCAATAACCTAAAGTGTGAGGAAGAAGAAAAGTAAAAGCATAGTTTACAAATTCTATTGAACTTCAGTATTATCAGTTTAAAATACAGTATTATAAATGTAAGATATTTTATGTTAGCCTCATCATAACTACAAGGGAAAATCCTATAGGGACTACACAAAAGAGCACAATAAAGAAGTCAAAGCAGAGAGACTGGTTCAAGATGGCGGAGTAGAAGGACATGCTCTCACTCCCTCTTGCGAGAACACCATAATCACAACAAATTTCTGAACAATCATCAACAGGAAGACACTGGAACTCACTGAAAAAGATACCCCACATCCAAAGACAAAGGAGAAGCCAAAATGAGACGGTAGGAGGGGCACAATCACAATAAAATCAAATCTCACAACTGCTGGGTGGGTGGCTCACAAACTGGAGAACATTTATACCACAGAAGTCCACCCACTGGAGTGAAGGTTCTGAGCCCCACGTCAGGCTTCCCAACCTGGCAATGGGAAGAGGAATTCCAAGAGAATCAGACTTTGAAGGCTAGTGGGATTTGATTGCAGGACTTCGACAGGACTGGGGGAAACAGAGACTCCACTGTTGGAGGGCACACACAAAGTACTGTGCACATCGGGACCCAGGAGAAGGAGCAGTGACCTCATAGGAGACTGAACCAGACCTGCCTGCTAGTGTTGGAAGGTCTCCTGCAGAGGTGGGGGGTGGCTCTGTCTCACCATGAGGACAAGGACACTGGCAGCAGAAGTTCTGGAAAGTACTCCTTGGTGTGAGCCCTCCCAGAGTAAGCCATTAGCCCCACCAAAGAGCCTGCGTAGGCTCCAGTGTTGGGTCGCCTCAGGCCAAACAACCAACAGGGAGGGAATCCAGCCCCATCCATCAGCAGTCAAGTGGATTAAAGTTTTACTGAGCTCTGCCAACCAGAGCAACAGCCAGCTCTACCCACCACCAGTTCCCCCCATTAGGAAACTAGCACAAGCTTTGTAGATAGCCTCATCCACCAGAGGGCAGACAGCAGAAACAAGAACTACAATCCTGGAACCTGTGGAACAAAAACCACATTCACACAAAGATAGACAAGGTGAAAAGGCAGAGGGCTATGTACCAGATGAAAGAACAAGATAAAACCCCAGAAAAACAACTAAATGAAATGGAGATAGGCAACCTTCCACAAAAAGAATTCAGAATAATGCTAGTGAAGATGATTAAGGACCTCGGAAAAAGAATGGAGGCAAAGATAGAGAAGATGCAAGAAATGTTTAACAAAGACCTAGAAGAATTAAAGAACAAACAAACAGAAATGAACAATAAAATAACTGAAATGCAAAATACACTAGAAGGAATCAATAGCAGAATAACTGAGGCAGAAGAACGGATAAGTGACCTGGAAGATAGAATGGTGGAATTCACTGCTGAGGAACAGAATAAAGAAAAAAGAATGAAAATAAATGAACACAGCCTAAGAGACCTCTGGGACAACATTAAGCACAACAACATTCACATTATACGGGTCCCAGAAGGAGAAGAGAGAGAGAAAGGACCTGAACAAATATTTGAAGAAATTACAGTCGAAAACTTCCCTAAAATGGGAAAGGAAATAGCCACCCAAGTCCAGGAAGTGCAGTGAGTCCCATACAGGATAAACCCAAGGAGAAGCATGCCAAGACACATAGTAATCAAATTTGCAAACATTAAAGACAAAGAAAAATTACTGAAAGCAGCAAAGGAAAAATGACAAATAAATACAAGGGAACTCCCAAAAGGTTAACAGCTAATTTCTCAGCAGAAACTCTACAAGCCAGAAGGGAGTGGCATGATATACTTAAAGTGATGAAACGGAAGAACCTACAACCAAGATTACTCTACCTGGCAAGAACCTCATTCAGATTTGACACAAAAACCAAAAGCTTTACAGACAAGCAAAAGCTAAGAGAATTCAGCACCACCAAACCAGCTCTACAACAAATGCTAAAGAAACTTCGCTAAGTGAGAAACACAAGAGAAGAAAAAGACCTGCAAAAACAAACCCAAAACAATTAAGAAAATGGTCATAGGAGCATACATATTGATAATTACTTTAAATGTGAATGGATTAAATGCTGCAAGCAAAAGACACAGGCTTGCTGAATGAATACAAAAACAAAACCCATGTATATGCTGTCTACAAGAGACCCACTTCAGACCTATGGAGACATACAAACTGAAAGTGAGAGGATGGAAAAAGATATTCCATGCAAATGGAAATCAAAAGAAAGCTGGAGTAGCAATACTCATATCAGATAAAATAGACTTTAAAATAAAGAATGTTACAAGACACAAGTAAGGACAATATATAATGATCAAGGGATCAATCCAAGAAAAAGTTATAACAATTATAAATATATATGCACCAACATAGGAGCAACTCAACACATAAGGCAACTGCTAACAGCTATAAAAGAGGAAATCAACAGTAACACATTAATAGTGGGGGATTTGAACACCTCACTTATACCAGTGGACAGATCATCCAAACAGAAAATTAATAAGAAAACACAAGCTTTAAATGACACAATAGACCAGATAGATTAAATTGATATTTATAAGACATTCCATCCAAAAACAGCAGATTACACTTTCTGCTTAAGTACACACAGAACGTTCTCCAGGATAGATCATATCTTGGGTTGCAAATCAAGCCTCAGTAAATTTAAGAAAATTGAAATCATATCAAGCATCTTTTCTGAATACAAAGCTATGAGATTAGAAATGAATTACAGAAAAAAAACATAAAAAACATAAACACATGGAGGCTAAACAATAAGTTACTAAATAACCAAGACATCATTAAGAAATCAAAGAAGAAATCAAAAAATAGCTAGAGACAAATGACAATGAAAACATTACGATCCAAAACCTATGGGATGTAGCAAAAGCAGTTCTAAGAGGGAAGTTTATAGCTATATAAGCCTACCTGAAGAAACAAGAAAAATCTCAAGTAAACAATCTAACCTTACACCTAAAGGAACTAGAGAAATAAGAGCAAGGAAAACCCAAAATTAGCAGAAGAAAGGAAATCATAAAGATCAGAGCAGAAATAAATGAAATAGAAACAAAGAATACAATAGCAAAGATCAATAAAAGTAAAAGCTGGTTCTTTGAGAAGATAAACAAAATTGACAAACTTTCAGCTAGACTCATCAAGATAAAGAGGGAGAGGAATCAAATCAATAAAATTAGAAATGAAAAAGGAGAAGTTACAACAGACACCACAGAAATACAAAGCATCCTAAGAGACTACTGCAAGCAATACTATGCCAATAAAATGGACAACCTGTAAGAAATGGACAAATTTTTAGAAAGTTATAATCTTCCAAGACTGAACCAGGAAGAAATAGAAAATATGAACAGACCAATCACAAGTAATGAAATTGAAACTGTGATTAAAAATCTTCCGACAAACAAAGGTCCTGGACCAGATAGCTTCACAGGTGAATTCTATCAAACATTTAGAGAAGAATTAACACCCATCCTTCTCCAACTCTTCCAAAAAATTGCAGAGGAAGGAACACTCCCAAACTCATTTATGAGGACACCATCACCCTGATACCCAAACCAGACAAAGATATTACCAAAAAAAAAAAAAAATTACAGACCAATATCACTGATGAATATAGATGCAAAATCCTCAACAAAATACCAGCAAACAGAATCCAACAACACATTAAAAGGATCATACACCATGATCAAGTGGGATTTATCCCAAGGATGCAAGGGTTCTTCAATATATGCAGATCAATCAATGTGATACACCATATTAACAAACTGAAGAATAAAAACCATATGATCAGCTCAATAGATACAGAAAAAGCTTTTGACAAAATTCAACACATAATGGAAATTAAAAAAAAAAATAAACAAATGGGACCTAATGAAACTTCAAAGCTTTTGCACAGCAAAGGAAACCAGAAACAAAACCGAAAGACAAGTCTCAGAATGGGAGAAAATATTTGAAATGCCTCAACAGACAAAGGATTGATCTCCAAAATATATAAACAGCTCATGCAGCTCAATATTAAAAAAAGCAAACAACCCAATCCAAAAATGGGCAGAAGACCTAAATGGACACTTTACCAAAGAAGACCTACAGATCGCCAAGAAGCACATGAAAAGCTGCTCTACATCACTAATTATTAGAGAAATGCAAATCAAAACTACAGTGAGGTATCACCTCACACCAGTTAGAATAGGCATCATCAGGAAATCTATAAACAACAAATGCTGGAGAGGGTGTGGAGAAAAGGGAACCCTCTTGCACTGCTGGTGGGAATGTAAATTGATACAGCCACTATGAAGAATAGTATGGAGGTTCCTTACAAAACTAAAAAGAGAACTACCATACGACCCATCAATCCCACTACTGGGCATATACCCAGAGAAAACCATAATTCAAAAAGACACATGAACCCCAATATTCATTGCAGCGCTATTTACAGTAGCCAGGTCATGGAAGCAACCTAAATGCCCATTGACCGATGACTGGATAAAGAAGTTGTTGTACATATATATAATGGAATATTACTCAGCCATAAAAAGGAATGAAATTGGGTCATTTGTAGAGACGTGGATGAATCTAGAGACTGTCATACAGAGTGAAATAAGTCAGAAAGAGAAAAATAAATATTGTATATTAACGCATGTATGTGCAACCTAGAAAAATGATACAGATGAACTGATTTGCAGGACAGAAATTGAGACACAGATGTAGAGAACAAACATATGGACACTAAGTGGGGAACGTGGCAGGGGATGGGGGGGTGGTTTGATGAATTAGGTGATTGGGATTGACATGTATACACTGATGTGTATAAAATTGATGACTAATAAGAACCTGCTGTATAAAAATAAATAAATAAAATGCAAAAAAACAAGTCAAAGCATACTGATACCCAAAGACATCAAAACACAAAAAAATGAGCTGCAGAAGAAACAAGGAAAACTGGCTCTACAAAGCAACCAGAAAACAATCTACAAAGTGGCAGTGCCAATTCCTTGCTATTTATCAAAAATTACTCACTAATTACTTTAAAGATAAATGGAGGGCTTTCCTGGTGGTGCAGTGGTTGAGAGTCCACCTGCCGATGCAGGGGACATGAGTTTGTGCCCTGGTCTGGGAAGATCCCACATGCCGCGGAGCAGCTGGGCCCATGAGCCATAGCCCCTGAGCCTGCGCGTCCGGAGCCTGTGCTCTGCAACAGGAGAGGCCACAACAGTGAGAGGCCCGCATACCACAAAAAAAAAAAAAAAAGATAAATGGAATGAATACATGAATAAACAATATCCCAACAATATGCTGCCTACTAGAGGTTTACTTTGTCCTTTAAGATGTATATAGACTGAGAGTGAAGGGATGATAGAGATATTTCAAGCAAATTCTAATCAAAAAAAAGAGGGGTAATTATACTTAAACAAAATTGACTTTAAGGTAAAAATGGTAAAAAGAGACAAACAAGATTATTATATAATTATAAAAGGAACGGTACATCAAGAACATATAACAATGATAATTACTGATGCGTCTTACATCAGAGTACCTAAGTATATAAAGTAAAAACTAACAGAGATAAAGAGAGAAATAAATTACTTTAACAGTAGTTGGGAGCTTTTATATAGTATTCTCAATGGATAGATCATCCAGACAGCAGATCAATAAGGAACCAGCACATTTGAACAACACTATAGACCAAATTAACCTAACAGACAAGTACAGAATATTCTATCTAAAGCAACAGAATACACATCTATTTAAGCACATATAGAACATTTTCTAGGATAGAATGTAAGTTAGGCCACAAAAAAAGTATTACTAAATTCAAGGAGATTGAAATCATATCAAGTATCTTCTTTGACCACCATAGCATAAAACAAGAAATCAACAATAATAGGAAAACTGGAAAATTCACAAACACATGGAAATTAAACAACACTCTACTGAAAACCAATGGATAAAAGAAGAAATAATAGATGAAAATTTAAAAAAAAGGTATTTGGTACAAATTAAAATAAAAATATAACATACCAGAAATTATGAGATGTAGCAAAAGAGGTTCTAAGAGAAAATTCATAGCAATAAATGCCTACATTAAGGAGCCAGAAAAATAACAAATAAACAACATAATTCTACACCTTAAAGAATTAGAAAAAGAAGAACAATCTGAGTCCAAAGTTAGAGTAAGAAAGAAAATAATAAAGATTAGCGCAGAAATAAATGACATAGAAAAGAGGAAAACGATAGAAAAGATTAACCAAACTAAACATGGTTTCTTTGAAAAGATAAACAAAATTGAAAAAAAAAAACTTAGCTAGAATAACCAAGGAGAAAGACTCAAATTAAAAAAATATAAATGAAAAAGGAGACATTACAATTTATACCAAAGAAATTCAAAGAAACATAAGAGGCTACCATGGAAACATATATGGCAAGAAACTGAAAAACCTACAAGAAATAGAAAAATTCTTAAAATTCTTAGAAACATACAACTTACCACAACTAGAAAATCTGAATAAAGTGATTATTAGTAAAGAGATAGAATCAGTAATCAACTATCTCCCAACAAAAAAAAGCATCAAAAACAATATAATATTTAGGAATTAATTAACCAAGAGGTGAAAGATCTCTGCTCTGAAAACTCTGAGACATTGATGAAAGAACCTGAAGACACAAATACATGGAAAATGTATCCCATGTTTATGAATTGGAAGAATATTGTTAAAAATTGATTAAAAAGCCATCTATAGATTCAATTCTTATCAAGATTCCAGTGGCAATTTTTACAGAAGTAGAAAAAAAAACACTCCTAAAATTTATGTGGAAGCACCAAAGACCCAAAATAGCCAAAGAAATCCTGAGAAAGAAGAACAAAGCAGGAAGTATCACACTTTCTCATTCTGAGCTACGCTATAAAGCTATAGTCTTCAAAAAAGTATGGTACTGGCAAAAAAATAGACCAATGAAACAGATTTCAGAGGCCAGAAATAAACCCAAGCACACCTGGTCAACTAATATTTAACAAGGGAGCCAAGAGTACTCAATGGAGAAAATACAGTCTTTTCAACAAATAGTGCTGGGAATAATAGGATATTCATATATAAAAGAGTAAAATGGTATTCATATCTTACACCACTCACAAAAATTATCTCAAAATGAGTTAAAGATTTAAATGTAAGACCTGAATCCATGAAACTTCTAAATAAAAGCATAAGAATAAAGTTCTTTGACATGGATCTTGCTAATGATTTTTTGGATATGACACCTAAAGCACAACAACAAAATAAAAAATAAACAAGTGGGACTACATCAAACTAAAAACTTCTGCCCAGCAAAAGAAACCATCAATAAAGGGAAAAAAAAACAACCTACAGAATGGGAAAAAAATATATATATATATTTGCAAACCATATATCTGATACCGGGTTAATATCCAAAATATATAAAGATGTTATACAACACGATAGCTAGATAACAAATAACCCAGTTAAAAAATGGGCAAAATATTTGAATAGATATTTCTCCAAAGAAGATACACTAAAGGCCAACAAGTACATGAAAAGATGTTTAACATTGGTAGTCATTAGGGAAATGCAGATTAAAATCACAATGAGATATCATCTCACTCCTTTTAGAATGGTCAACATCAAAAAGACAAGACATAACAAATCCTATTGTTGATGCTGAGAAAAGGGAACAATTGTGCACTGTTGGGCAGAATATAAATTGGTACAGCCACTACCTAAAACAGTTTTGAAGAGTCTCAAAAAATTAAAAATACAATTACAATATGATTCAGCAATTCCATATCTGGGAATATAGCCAAAGGATATGAAAACACTAACTGGCAAAGGTATCTTCATCCTACTATTCATAGCAGCATCATTTTAAATAGCCAAGACATGGAAACAAACTAAATGCCCATTGACTGTTGAATGGATAAGTAACTGTGGTAGATAGATAGATAGATAAATAGATGATAGATAGATAAAATATTATTCTGCCTTAAAAATTAGATAGAAAATCCAATCTTTTGTGACAACATGATGGAACTGGAAGGCATGCTCAGTGAAATTGACCAGGCAGAGAAAGACAAATGCTGTATGATCTCATTTATATTGGGCGTCTTGGGAACCTTAAGAAAAAAAAACAAAAAAACAATAGACTTGTGATTACTGGAAACTGAAAAAAGAATTGGGGCAGAGGGTATTGGAGAAAGGTGGTCAAAAGTTACAAACTTCCAGTTATATGATAAACAAGTACTAGGGATGTAATGTACAACATGATGACCATTGGTGACACTGATATATGATATGTAGGAGAGTTGTTAAGAGCATAAATACTAAGAGTTTTCATCACAAGGATTTTTTTTTCCTTTTTTTCTTCTTTATTTTTTATTATATCTATATGAGAAGGTTGAATGTTAGCTGAACCTATTGTGGAAAATATTTCACAGTATATATAAATTTATTTAGTGATGTATACCAATTATTCTCAATATAAATGGAAAAAAAACAATCGCAATAAGAGAGTCAGAGACATTGTGGCTATTAATCCAACTATATAAAATATCACATTACATGTGAAAATATACCAAGTAAAAGAGACTGTGAGAGTAGAATAATAAAATAATATCTAACCATGTATTGTCTACAAGAAAACAACTTTAATTATAAAAACAAAAACACAGATAGATTAAAAATAAAGAAAATGAGCAATATGTACCATGCTAACACTAAAAAAAATGGAGTTGCTATATTAATTTCCAAAAAAAATCAGTATGTAGCTAATATTAGAGAATGAAAATACATGAGGCAAAAACTGATGGAAGTGAAAAGAGAAAAAGACAAAACCATTTTATGGTTGGAGACTTCTACACCCATTGAACAGAAAAAGGACATTAGGCATAAATTAAGGAAATCTGATTAGTTTATACACGTTAGTTAATAACAATGTATCATAATGAAATATACATACCATATCATATAAATGTATAATATTAATAATAGACACTCTGTGCATGTCAGGTGTATATATAACACTGTACTATGTTCTCATTTTTCTGAAAATCTAAAACTAATCTAAAAAGTAAAGTCTATTAATACAAATTGGTATTGGGAAACAAAGTGAAAACCTATGAACACTTTGGTACATGTACTTCAAATTGTATTAAAACATATAGACTTGATAAACTCTTAACTCTCATATCACAGCTTTCTACAAGGGAAACCTGTTAAATTTTTCAATATTCTGTTCTCCACTGCTATCAACTCTCATATTTAGATAAACCCTCTAATAGTCTAGCCCTATATTTCAATGTAATTAATATTCTTTTGTTTTTTTCTATGTGAAAAAAAAGTTCTAGGTACTTGAAGAGTTTAAGTTATTCTTGATATTTCAGGAATGGCTAAGCTTTTTTTTTTTCATTAAATTCATCCTTCAGTCATATTCTTAAATCTCAGTTTTTTGGTCTCCAAAAGTCCAATATCTCTTATGTTGTCATGTCATAGGCAAAATTCTGTGAAAACTCTAAACAAAATTCTGATAGGACCATGTTTTCACAATGTGAAAGTCATAGTTCAATACATTGGCCCTACAGTGCAGGCAATGTAGCTGTTGGTTTGGAATACGGGAAAACTATTCAATTTTCATTAGTCTAGAATTTGGCTAGAGAGGTAATTTTATTTTTCCTAAGAGCAAGATGCAGATTTTGATGCATTTCCTTATGTGACTATTTGTTGTAATTGTGAAAACAAATGAATTGTTTTATTGGTAACAAATAAATGACTTGGTAATAATTTCCCTTCCTTACATGAACATAACAAAGTGCCATGGCACATGCTTGTAAGTCAGAGGATAGATGGGTGAGACAGAACATTAAAATAATCATAAATGTGAGGTAGTTTCACATTTTTAGATTGCATGTTCACTGATTAAGTATGTTGACACAAGATTGAAATAGCTCAGGATTTACTACATTTACACTAGGCAATCTGTATTTGCAAAGCCTAGGCAGAAGTTAACATAAACATAATGCTAAACACAAAGTATTAGATGATTAATAATTAATTTACAGTGACTTAGTTTTCTCCTATAATATACTTTAGTATTATTTATTAAAATATGATTATGTCGGTATTTTCACTAAGAAATATATGCTCCTACAACTCTGTCACAATAGGCTTCTTCTTGATTTCTGTTATCTTCATATAAAAACATTGTTTTTATCTCACAGAATTTTCTTTTTGTCACTCGTTTATCATGAGCAATAACATTATTCTCAACATCAAGGCAGAGATTCTTTGATATAATAGGTACTAATTGTTCTTAACTTTTTGTGGAACTTTATAATAAATGTTATAAATTTAAGACACTTCAAAATAACTTTGGATGCTTGCAGACTAGATAGTTTAAAGCAAACATATTGCCAAAAAAAGACTAAAAATTGGGAAAAAATAAACCATCAGTTTGAAAACACAGAACATAATACTATAGTGAATAATTACCCAGATAAGATCTAAATAACTTATTGTTCAGAGAGGAAATCACAATGAAATTAAGTAAATATTTTGCAATGAATGATAATAAAAATGTTATAAAGTGTTTTGGACATATTTAAAGCAGTGATGACACAATATAGCCTGATATATATATATGTTAACAAACAAGACAGAAAAATAATGGTTGAAGACTCTAACACAAGAAATTGTATAAATATAGCAAAATAAATCAAAAGAAGACATAAAAAGGAAAATAACAGATATAAGGGTACAAATTAATGAAACAGAAAACGTGCAATATAGAGAGTCAACTAACAAAATGTTGATTGTTTGACAATTCAACTAACCAGCATGCAAAACTGATGAACATAAACAAGAGAAAAACACAGTTGACCAAAAACAGAAAGAAAAAAGATGTCATTATTACAAAACCTGGATGTTTAATATGATATTAAAATGAAAAGATAGTATTATAGCAATTTTATATTGATAAATTTAAAAAGAACAAATTGACAAATTACTAAGAAGACAGAACTGCAAAAATTGGACAAGCTAAAATAATATTAAATATAAATATTCCCATAGCTATCATATCACCCTACAAAGAAGAGTTTGGGAACAGAAGACTTCACCTGCAATATACATAAAAAATTTAATGGTCTCATGTCAAACTGTCGTTTCTCACGTTCATAAATTAGAACTCAATTATATTTCTATTTATCAGTAATAAAAACATTCAAGAGAGTGAAAAAGACAGAAACATTAGAGAACTATAAAAAATAATATAAAAATATGATTGAGCAATATTACAGTACTTGGAAAGAAGACACTGTGCTCAACGGAGATGATCCATCCACAAAGAACTCATATCCAAAATACATGTAATTTCCATAAACCCATAAGAAATGAGACTGACCATGTTATAGAAAAACATAAGCAAGCAACTCAAACAGGTATTTCATGTTTTGATAGTGAATCAAACGATCTCCACTCCATACAGAAAACAAACAAAAACAGACTGAAATGTGCTGAACCGTATTAATAATCAGGAAATGCAAATTAAGACCACAACGTAAAAATATGTTCCCCGTGTAAAAATGGTTACAATTAAATATTATACATACAGACATATAGGTTAGAATGAGGAGAAATTGGAACACTCATTTATTCTAAATTGTTACAGAACTTTGAAAATTGCTTAGCATCATCTACCAAAATTGAACATAAGGAAGCATACTACTTGACCATACAATTTTATTCCTAGGAAAGTACCTAACAAAAATATGTGTGTGTTGACTGTGAGCTTGTGTGTGGATGAGCTCAAAGAGAAAAATAAGCTGTGGCTACATGTACTGCAGGGATGAATAATGCAAACATAAAAATGAGTGAAGGTAGCCAGATAACAAATGATAGAGAAAGTAATTTAAATTTATGTAAATACCAAAGATAAAGATGAGCTCTAGTGTTTAGAGATACATACTTGAGTAGTAAGGTGAAAGAGAAAAGTCAAGGAAATTACCATAAACCTAAGGATAGCGTTATGTTGGGAAAATAGAGTGGTGTGATTAGAAAGGGGTATGTGGAGGGCTTTTGAGTACTATAGTACACTAAGTTTTGACCCATTTTTTGGTTACAGCAATTTCACTTTATAATTAATTACTAAACAGTACATTGTAGTTTATGTTCTTGTATTTAACATTTGTAAACATTTAAAAATGATGTAAGTGTTCAGCTCTAGGAAACTGAGTTTCTGTATGAAATGTATACAATGCTAACTTTATGTTTGCCATTATTTCTAAGAGCTGTAGATTGTAAATACCAGTTAGAGATACTGATTTAGTATTTTCACATTTATATCAACTTATACTGTTACACATGTGAAGTGATATGATTTATCCCTACTTTAAAAAGACAATGACAAAGCTCACATGTATATCAAACAATTATGCCAAATTTAGCAGTTAGTAAGTATAATGGATCATGGATTCTGTTATTTTTCCATTTGCAACATGTTGCTTTATGTAGTAGATTAGAAATATATCCCTCATATAATTTTGGGAACCTAAGAGGACTAGTAGTGTTTAAATTTATTTTCAAATGATTAAATGGAAATTCCCTATGGATTCTGATTAAAGAACTGCTATCAAAACAATAAGATGCTTAGTCTTTCTTTCCATTTCTGGGCTCTGCAGTTATTCCTAGAAACTTTTTAAAACATGGGTAATATCACAGGCTAGTGGTCCTTTTATGGTGGTCACTGGACCTACAGCATTATTTGGAAGTGTTTGAAATATAAATTCTCAAGTTCCCCTCCAGTCCTACTGAGTCATAAGCTCCCAGTGGGACAGGGGAAGGGAGCAGAAGAACCAAGCTATCTGTGTTTCAACAAGTCCTCCAGGTTATTCTGTCACATGTCGAAGTTTGAGAACCACTGTTGGAGATCGAGAGCTCATATGATGCTGTTCACATGTGTTTGACAATTGTTATTTTTTTCCTTAATCTCTTTGCAATCCATGGATGTAAGCGGCAATGCTGATATTTGGAACTCTCTGAAAGGAAATGTCAGTGCCTTCATATTCCAACTAATCTACAATTCTTATGAACTAAGATTTCCATAATTAAATGCTAGCATTTAAATATCAAATTCATCTGAGGCTTGAGGTCTTCTTCCAAGTGTACTTGCTGTTGGCAGAATTCGTTTCCTTCTCATGCTTTCAACATGGCTCTTTCCATCTCTTAGCCAGCAATGATATAGCGTCCTTCTTATGCTTGGAATCTCTGATTACTCTTCTGCTTTCTTCTTCTGTTTTAAGGACTCATATGATTACTTGATACCATCTGGATAATTCAGGAGAGTCTCCCTTTTTTAAGGCTAGTTGAATAGCAATGTTGATTACATCTGCAAAGTTCCTTTTGCCACATAATGTAACAAATTTTGGTGTAACATTAGGGAACAAAGAACATGCTTGCCATAATTCTGTCAATCACAGAGTTAAAATTCAGACATTATATTAACCCAAACTAATGTAGTCGACACCTGTAACTGAGTATTTTAATGCCTTTCTATATTTGAGAAATTTCCTTTCTAAAACTAATATTAGTTGGTGGTAAAGTCATCCTTTGTCTATAGACTCAAAAGTTTTGGATAATTATTTCCCTTGCAGCAAAAATGTTGTACCAGGACTTAGGATGCACCATCTAGATGCACCTGCCCTTGGAAGGCATTGATGCAAAGATGCAAGAATGATCAGGACTCATCCCAATTAGAAGTTTTGGATGTGATTCTGTGGACTACCCAACATCATTTAAGTAAATTCCTTTTCTGCTGACTTCAGCCAAGGCATATTGGAAAATAATTTCTCATAGATGTCTCATGTTCCTGCACATATTAACTGCCCTTTGTTCTTGACTGTTAACAATATCTCTATATCAAGTAGCCTTGGAAGGTAGACAATGGCAGGTTTTCTTATAGGCCTTGAAAGACAAAGATAGTGTTTCCCTGTGGAGCAAAGAGCAGGTGTACTCATAGCTTTGGAAAATAGAGACAATGTCTACTTCCATAGCAAAGGCTGACATAGTTAGTGCTTATTATAAATCTTATGACCCCCTCCCCACACACAGATGGTGGGATGTATTTCCAAAAGTAGACAAGAGTAGTCATTTTTTTCCTTAAAAAATTTGAAGCAAATATTGACAATATGTTAAAATCAAACTACCAAAGCTAAGTAATAAATACAAATGTATGTGATTTATTAAACTTTAAATTATTTTTATGCTTCAAATTATAAAGAAAAAATTGACTTCTAATTTTTTTTTAGTGTAGAGCTATAACACCATAAATTTTAGGTGTATGTTAGAACGATTTATTTAAGAAGATCATTCTGGCATTTTCACCCATACATAGGTGCGGACCGGCGTGTCCTTGGGATTAGAGAGCGGGACTTTTGGCTTGCAAGCGGGAATGGCTTAGGTCGTACACGGAGAAAGAACGATTTAAAAATGGGTGATGTTGAGAAGGGCAAGAAGATTTTTGTTCAGAAGTGTGCCCAGTGCCATACTGTGGAAAAGGGAGGCAAGCACAAGCCTGGGCCAAATCTCCATGGTCTGTTTGGGTGAAAGACAGGTCAGGCAGTCGGATTCTCTTACACAGATGCCAACAAGAACAAAGGCATCACCTGGGGAGAGGAGATACTGATGGAGTATTTGGAGAATCCCAAGAAGTACATCCCTGGAACAAAAATGATCTTCGCTGGCAATAAGGAGAAGGGAGAAAGGGCAGACTTGATAGCTTATCTCAAAAAAGCTACTAATGAGTAATAGTTGGCCACTGCCTTATTTATTATGAAACAAATGTCTCATGACTTTTTATGTGTACCATATTTAAATTGATCTCATACACTAGAATTCAGATCATGAATAGCTGATGTAATATTTCTGTCCGGATTTAAATAAGATTGGCTTGTGGCTAAATGAATATGGTCAGCTTTTGGAATTTTGATAGTAATTCTGGTTCAGCAAGTACTGTCACTGTTTTCCCCTTCTAAAGAGATGATTAAACTTGAATAAGGAATGTTAATCTTTTCAGGGATATGGTAAATGCCTTCTCAAACCCTATAGGAGATTGGTTTTATATTTAGATTTCTATAACTGGTTATATTAATATATTTAAATATTGAGAAGCTCCCTTCACTGTCTCATAGACCAGCAAGATTCACCTGTGTTTCAAGTTGTGTTCATTCACCTGTTAAGGCTAGGGCTGAAGATACATTGACAATGTCCACTTTATCTTTTTGGTCTTAAATATGCCAATTTAATTAAAATTCTCCATCTAAAACATTGCGTTTTACTTAATGAAGGGCATTTTAGTGTGGTTTTGTATAGCATCAGATAAAGAATATTTAGTACTTCTCACATTTTATAGATGATCTTTTTAAATTTTTTTTTAATAGATGATCTTTAAGATCAGGTGTTTTTAAAATTCACCGTGACATGATAGGTTGGGAAACTTGCTTGTGAATTCTTTACAAAGTCAGACTAAGTTATAATTCAGGATTGACTTTTAAACAGGTATTCAGAAACACAACTATAGAACTACTGTAGATGTGTGATTGGTAATGATGCTTTTGCCAACTCAGAAGGGTTAAGGTCAAGGAGCTCTATCATTAGCACAGATTTGTAAATTATCTGATCATAAGGCTTGAGAATTAAAAACAAAGTCTCAGATTAAAAAAAAAAAAAGAAGATCATTTCAACTTAGCACAATAAATTCACAAAGATATTCATAAGTAATTAAAATATCTATAATTTAAAATTTTATATTGTCTAGAAAGAAATTAGAAATCTAGTTTTTTTTAATTTTTTTTATTTTTGGGGAGGAGGGTGGGATCCCTAATCCCAGCATTATTCAAGGGCCAACTGTATACGGGAAGTGAAATATCAAGGGATCTTGGAAATATTTTTCCCAAAGGCAAAGACCAGAGAAAGAGAAAGACACAATGCATCTGAGATCAAATAGAAAAACGCTCCACACTCGTACTCCTTCAGTATCATTGTGATGTAGATGAAATTTATGACACTATGAACTTGAGTTCCAGCTATGCTGAAGTTCATGGAGTTTTCCAAACTAAGCTGTACCTTGCCTCCCTGCCTTGGCTCAAGTTGCTTCCTCACCTGCAGTGCTCCTTTCCTCACCATCCACTTGAGGGACAGCTACTCATCTTTTGAGATTTGCCACTCTGAGGCCTTTCCTGACCACCCATTCTTACTCCTGGTAGTTTTAAATTGCACACCCCTTTCTGCCACTACTGTGCTTTCTCTATAGGTCGACCAAAGCACTTCATTATTATAGTTAACATGTCTATTCTCTCCTACTACATGGTACGCTCAAGAGAGCAAAGCTTTTATTTTCTTTGTTGAAACGTCCACAGCACCTATCACAGTGCCTGGCCTGTAATTTTGTGCATAATTAGTTAATGAGTGAGTAAATGATTAGATGGATGGTGGGTGGAGTTCCAGTAGATCTTAATAAATATTGAACGGCAACCTGCCTTGACAGTTGAATATTTCCACCATGATTCCAACTCCTCACCCCCCGATACTGATTTTAATGAAAATAGTTAAATAATCACAAAGAGGACAGAAATCCTTTCCTTCCTCCACAGACTCTTTATTGAACTCTTACTTGACTATAAAAAACTACTTTAGGAGCTAATGAATGAATTAGGAGCTAATCTAGCTGAATATTTTGACTGATCTCACACCAATCTATTTTTTTGCATGGGTCAGCATTAGTATGTATTAAAACAATCTGTATCCAGATTAATATATTTAGCTATATAATTGAGTATGCATTATTTTTTGTCTTAAAACTACTATTCAATAAGCAGACCACAAGTTGGTAGAAAATTTATATATGTGCACTTTACTCTGACCTAAAACTGAACCCATAAACTGCATTGTTTATTTTCACTGAGTCAACTGAGCTACTTCATACTAATATAGCGTAGATAATTCAGTATTTTGAAATCTTTATTACTTCCCCAACGCAATATTTTTGGATTTCACAAATGAAACCCTAATGTTTGGTAATGAGTGGAACATTCTTTTTTTAAAACAACAAGAGTCTAATTAGATGGGTAAGAGGTCCTACAAGATTTATTGAGTTTGGGACAGTAGTTTTATGTTTGTTTGCTGTTTGAAGGATGGAAGAAAGGAGTAAAGTACCAATCTAGAAGGGAAATTTCTATGCAAAATTTTCATTTTTGAGAATTTGCTAGTGAGCTGGGTATTATTTTGGAAAAAAAGTCCAAAGCAATATTTTATGCCAGTACAAAAAATTCTGAATTTTTAAGGTAATGAAATTTTTCAAAAGTTAAGTAAAATCAAATAAATATGAATTAAAGATTTGACAGTTTACAAGAACTTCAACTTCTATACTGTATTCTACTATTCAGGGTAAATTTTAACTGACACATAGCTTCTGCTTTAACATGATGATATTTCCCAGTGGTATTTTTATTTCTAAATTCCCATTTTCTCTATTAAATACTCAAGCCAACGCTATTTGCATCAAATATTGCACTGCCCCTGGAGATTTGTTTGCAGGGCTTTCTACTTTTATCAACTCTCTATTCCAAACAGATCCTATGAATTTCACCCTTAAGTCAAATGGTTTGGCAGAGGAAGACATTTCGGGGTAAAATTTAAATAGTAATGACAAGTATTTTGAAATATTCAACAGTCGAAACTTTTTAGTCTTTTTTTCCCTAAATGTATAAAACAAGCAAACATACTTTAAACAACGACAGTAAAAAGCTATTGTACTAAACAGAGACAGTCAACAGCTGGTAGAAAATTGAATTGAACTTTGTCCAGAGACAATAGAAAAAGGAAATTAAAGGCTTCAAATTGCTTAGAGCAGGCCAGAGTAAATCCAACTGCTTTTTGAGGTCATTAAAACATCTTGAACGATTTTCCAAAGATTTTTGGTTCAAGAGGCCCAAAAAGATTTTGCCAAGCACTACTTTCCTCTTATTGTATTTCATAATAAATTTAATCCATATGTTTCTGATTCATTTATACTTCAGTCATCAAACAGTTCTTGTGCAAGAGCTATTTGATTTCTAAGAAGTCATTTGAGCCTTTTATAGAAGTCTGCTTGTTTCCCTTGAAGTTTTGCAAAACTGAAAATACTTGATGTTCTGAACTGAGCTTTTAAGCTTTTATACAATCATAGAATCTTAGATATTAAATGCAATCTATCCCAACATCCATCCCAAAGTAGAATACTTCTTACCAATCTTTGGCAGATAAAATTTTGGTTGCTTCTTTACCATTTTCAGTGATAGGGAACTCATTATTTCAGAAAAAAGCTAATTCCATCAAGACTCATCCTTTCCTCTCTCCTGTCACACAATAGCTTGGCACTTATAAGGCTAAGTGTGGTTATGTGTGTGTGTATAATGACTTTGTCCTTTTTCTCAAATGCCTCCTTGTACCTTAATGCTACCTTCCCTTTGTTTTGATAATTTGGGAATTTACCTTACATAGAGAAACTATCTTGAAACACCAGTTTGTCTTAGAAAAGCTTCAATTTTTTTGTTTAAATATGTAAAAGACCTATAGATTTTGCATAATGTTTCCATTTAATCCATATTACACCCCAATAAGAAAATACCGGGCTTCCCTGGTGGCGCAGTGGTTGAGAGTCCGCCTGCCGATGCAGGGGACATGGGTTCGTGCCCCGGTCCAGGAAGATCCCACATGCCGCGGAGAGGCTGGGCCCATCAGCCATGGCCACTGAGCCTGCGCGTCTGGAGCCTGTGCTCCGCAACGGGAGAGGCCACAACAGTGAGAGGCCCGCGTACCGCAAAAAAAAAAAAAAAAAAAAAAAAAACCACTGTCCCATTTGAAGGGGGAACCTGAACTTCAGAGATTTGATTAACTTTAATGAGGTCACATGACTGTTTAGTAGCTCTTGTATTCAAACCCAAGACTTGTTGATTCCAAAGGCATGGATCTTTCTTCTGCACAGAACTGAATTTCCATTAAAATTTCCTCATAAGGTCTTTCGAGAATGACGTATAGCAAAACAGACTGAGCTTTACACAGCTACATATTTAACTGCTTCAGAATGTCTACGTAGTAGGTTGTGTCCCATGAAAGCACTATTTTTGTCAGTCAAAAACGTTCAATGTCTACAATTTTTATGACTCAGTTTAACATACAGATATTCTTGACACCATGTTTGCCTTAAGTTTTGTAGTAGAAAATTTCAGGTGGTGCATCCATAAGCTCAGCAGGCTGAGGAAAATTAAGTGTTTTCTTTAAAAAAGTTAAAGAAATAACAGACCTTTGCTCAACTGTAAATACTTTTTTTTTTTTTTTTGCGGTACGCGGGCCTCTCACTGCTGTGGCCTCTCCCGTTGCGGAGCACAGGCTCCGGACGCACAGGCTCAGCGACCATGGCCTACAGGCCCAGCCGCTCCGCGGCACGTGAGATCCCCGCGGACCGGGGCATGAACCTGCGTCCCCCGCATCGGCAGGCAGACTCTCAACCACTGCGCCACCAGGGATGCCCCAAGTGTAAATACTTAATTAAAAATTTAAAGTCCCAAGGGACTGGCTCCAGGAACCACCCTCACAGGCCCCTCTCCACAATACCAAAATCTGGGCAGGCCCAAGTCCCTTACATAAAATGACTTAGTACCTTCATCCTGCGGGACGCCAGAAGAATCCTAGTACCCTCATCCTGCAGGACGCCAGAAACGGGATCCGGCGGGAAGCGGAATCCCGCGGGAAGAAGCGGAATCCCGCGGGAAGAAGCGGAATCCCGCGGGAAGAAGCGGAATCCCGCGGGAAGAAGCGGAATCCCGCGGGAAGAAGCGGAATCCCGCGGGAAGAAGCGGAATCCCGCGGGAAGCGGAATCCCACAGGCGGTTTTTAACTTAGGTGACTTTTTCTCATCCTCCTTTTTAAAAAAAGATCATGATATGAGGAGCTACTCTCTGTTTCTGGGTATAAAGTAGGGATACATGTTATTAAAATTTTATTTGTTTTTCTCCTCTTAACTTGTCTTTTTATCACAGGGATGTCTCAGCCAAGAACCTAGAGGGGTAGAGGGAAAATTATTGGCCCCCTGCCTCCAGTTTGGAAACCAGTTTAGGACTTTCTGAGACACCATACTCATTTTAGAGGCTACAGACATGATCCTAAAAAGCTAGCAGAAGCTAGTGAAAGCTAAGAATTGTGCACAGTTAGCTTTACCAGATCTCACTCCGTAGCGCCTGGTCAAGAGAGGTAGGTAAAAATTTCTTGCTCCTTCCTTTCCAAATATAGATTAGCAGGAAAAAAATATTTGTGTGAACTTTTTTCTTAGGTATAGTAACTTTGTTAAAACTTGGAGTACTCTTGTTTTCAATTGATCCTTTTCCTCCTAGAGATGGTAATTGTTTCCTTTTGTCTCTGTCTTGTGTGTCATTTATCATAAGGAAGAGAATCATATGTGTGATGAGGTTTTCCTTTTGGCTTGTTTTATGTGTTGGGAGCTTGGCTTTGTGACCAGTGAGAATATTATCTCTGGTATCCTCCAGATAGAGTATGCATGTACCAGCACCCACTGGGCAGACAGCCCAGTAGGCTGTGGATCCAAGAAGCAGATTTCTCTTTGCCCAACTGTGCCAGCTCTCAGGGGAGTTTATTATAAGTGTCCTAATCTGTAAGGGGCCCTTGTTGTCTCATTAATGCTTAAAAAGTCCCATTCCAGTATTCCTGCCCAGTGTCACAGATTAGTGGGTCTGTAACTAGAGGTGTTTCCTGTTCTCATGGGAAACTAGTGCACTACACGGTGCTTACCACCTGTGACAACAGTGTTCTTTGCTTTCTTAGGATAACTTTGGGGGTGGATTTTCTGGATCTTGTGAAGGCTGAATTTCTTTTGGGATGCCTTTGCATCCATGGTTAACCCATAAAAAGGCTTATTGGTTTGAGTTACCATTGGATTTAATATAAGATTCTACACTTGTCAATACCAAGATGATGGATTCTTTGAATTAGATAAACTTCTATATTTGAAAAAAATTAGTGAGGTCTCATTCTAAACAATTGCCTTATTGGTACCTAAAGACAGATCAAATAGAAAGGAGGACACAAAAGAGTTTGGCAGCTAGCCTTAAGGATTCCTTTAATAAAATGAAATTACAAAGACCTTTTGTCTCCACTTTGAGAAGATCACACCAAAATTAGCGAAGAGTTAGATCAATGGACATTCACAACCACACTCACAGGGGTGTTCTTCCCATCCACCTTATAGTGGTTACCAGGCAACCCATATGCCCACCCCCCCCCACCCCACCCCCACCCACCCCGCCAGGGCAAAACAGCCCTCACAGAGGAAATGGATGACTGGAATTTCATTCAGGTTTTCACAGGTAAAGGATCACCTGGAGGTCAATGTTCAGGGGCTAATAAAAACAATAGTAGAGGTTTTCCTCCAGAATGTAAATTGATCCAAGGTTGAATTGTGTGCTCAGAAAAAAAAAAAAAGAAAGCCTTCCTTAAAGGCTTTGATAAACTTTTTAAAGTCACACTAAAGCACTAGGATGTAAAGATCTTCTGATTTCCATCATAGTTGGAAATCTGCCTTACTATAAAGAAACAAAGTTTAGGTGGATAGGTAGGTTAGTCACTTGATATTCAGGATACAACCTAATTCTTTGAGGTAATAGAAGGAACTTTGTCTTGCAAAGCTCTGCAAAACCAGAAATATGGCTCCAGAAGCAATTCAAAACCCAACTATCATTTTTACCAAGCCCCAAACCCCTCCTATTTGTCTCAAAGTCTTGTATATAATGGGACACTGGAAACAGAATTATCCTGCACTTAAGAAAAAGAGGAAATTTAAAAATAATAATTTTTTCCATACACCTCTGATAACAGGTATATATTCCCCAAAACTTCTAGGAGAAAATTTGTATACTTTCTCTGTACCTTTGAGATGTAAATCTTCTACCCTGTCTTCTCTAGGACCTAAGAGCTATTCTTTCAAATGCAAACTTAATGGAGAATTTCTCATCAGAAGGAGATAAAAGGAACTATTTGTAAATTAGGCTAATAAAAAAATCTTAAATATCCTCTCTACAAATATTAAGTAAAAACTTAAGCCATCTGGGCTGGTAAATTTAATTTATTCCTACTGCCAAAACTCACTTTGGGTCAAACTCCTCTCTCCTTTAAACTAGTTAGATTTGCATGACTGAACCTGTCATCGTTAAAATTTGGTAGCAATTGCTATAACATCTCTGTGTTGGTCTGTAGGTTTACATGTGTCTATATATGTATGTTATATATGTGTGATATTTTTCTACCTGCAGATGGTATTGCCTAAATTAATTTGTAAATAAAGACTGGATATTCTAAAACTCTCAGATATATAGACTATCCCAAATGCTTTTCAAGTACATGTGATCTGTGATAATCTTCAGTAAATAAAACCTAGTTGAAGTGTGTTGGTTTAATTAAAATAAGCAACTCTTCAGAGTTATCCACATTAAATATAATGCAGACATGCAATTTTTATTCTACCTGAGTTTACTAGTCAAATTTATGTTGTCTTTGTTACAAAATTTGTCAGCAAAAACAAGAAAAACCTTGAGATGATTTCTGATGTTTGTCTTTGTCTAATGCCTCATGAAATTTTGCTCGGTAATATAAACAAAATTGTTGTGAACATGTGATTTAGACAGGTGTAAGTGGGATAGGAGTTTTTAGGTAGACTTTTCAGCAATAACTATATTTTATGTTATGTGTACTTAAATAGTTTAATGGATCTCTTTGGTATCTTGAAACCTTAGAGCTTTGCTGAGTTTAAATGATGGAAATTTACTCAATATTGATATTATTTTCAAATAAGATAAAATACTGAAGCATTGATTATTGAAAATAGTTTGGCCTGTTTTGGGCTTTTGCCAACCAAAAATCGTCACTTTCCATTTGCCTTTACAAGGATGAAGTCAGTAGCTACTGTGGTCGCTAACCTTCAAAACACCCTAAAAGGAGTTCAGGGTGGAGGTCAGGAATGAGGCACTCTGCTCTGGGAAAAACTGCCAGAACAAGTCTTCAGATGGTTAGATATTTTCAGGAGATTTTATGAGCCCCATTTTTTGCATCTTCTAATATCTAGAAAAGCACTAAAATTATTAACAAAGACATCTGCTCCTGGTGACTTGCAGCAACCTTCTGCCAAAGTGTGTGCTTGACTGCATGTACCCACTTCACTAAAATCACATGTACGCTGACCTCTTTGGAGCAGTTCCTCAGAGCTATCTGAGAGGCTGTCTCCCAGGCTATAGTCCACATTTTACCCCAAATAAAACTTAACTCACAACTCTCATGCTGTGTGTTTTTTTTTTTTTTCAGTTAACACTTCCTTGTTGTAGAGAACCAAAGATAGTTTGATCTGTTAGTAAACACACCTGTGCCACATTGAAAAATTTTATATGATGAAGCATATGCTTCTAGAAACTATGAAATATTTTCATAAATTTTCCAATCTAAAGAATGCTGGTATAACAGAAAGTTCATAATTGCTTGCTTCTTAGTTTTCACTACAAATTAATGCTTCTAAGGGTTAAGAATTCTAATTAATATGTGTAATCAACATTACTAAAATAAGAGAAATAACTCCATTTGCAATGAAAATAAGATGTGTTTTAGACCAAAATAAAAATTATCAATATGAGGTATGGAGGTGCATTTTTTTAAGGGAAATGAAAGTAATTTTGTCACAAAACTTTTTTATTTTTTTTCAGAATGGGAAAGAGGAGAGAAAAGGACAAAATGGTATAGAACATTCAGAAGAGAGAGAGGAAATCTTACCTCGGGTGGTCAAATTGACTAAAATTAAATGAATATATTGTAAGGGTTTTAAAATAAGCTTTAATATCAATAGTGTCCTTATGTAAAACTGGAATTTAATTTTCTTTCATCAGTTAAAAGGACAAAGTTTTCTTGGACTGTTGGTCTGATACTGATAAGAAGTTGTTAAATGTTTTTCTTTACCTTTTAAGTAATCTGCCTAGAAAGCAAACACTTTGTATTTTATCAACATAGTTTCAATGTGCTTCATGCTATCTTAATCAGGCCTTTGATTATTTAAGAAAACTGAATCTTCTAATATTTATAGAGCCAAGTTTTGCTCACAACTATGTAGGCTTCTGTATTTGCCTTTAAAATTTTTTATTGTCACTTTGGTTAAATAGATAACTGAGCATTGTTTCATAATGATCAGTGATCTTTACTTTACTTAGTCAAGTGTCCAAAACTTTTGATATTTTTGACAAACTTCCCCAAATCAAATTCTAAATAAAGTGTTTTTGATCTGGAAGTAACTTTGGGATTTTTCCAGTGGGTCCCTGGAACATATCAAAAAATTTGTTGTCTCTCCCTATCAAAGGAGAGATATTAAACTAATTAGGCTTATTTGATATGTTAAATTATGTGGGAAGCATTGTCATATAAGTGATGCTAAACCTTAGACATATTTGTGTGGATATATGTTTTTAATATATGTTCCATAAATTGTACACAATTCTTAAAATTCTGATACATCATGGTATAATGTTATCGGTCATAATTCTGCCTATGAAAATGTTGTATGTCACAGAAATAATTTTCTTGTCAACTACATTATAATGAACTTTCATTAGATCTTTAACTACAGACATTTTAAAGTCTTTTGTCGTTTATAGAGTGTTATTGTTTTACTCTGATTCTTTTGAAAAAGTATTTCTGCAAAAGTTCTTCATCTTCAAGGAGATTCATAGAAAGGACTCTGGCAAGCACAGGTTTCTGATAACTTTTAAGATCACAAAAGTAAACTAGGTAAGAATATATAGAACTAATGGAAAAACTGGATCCAAGCAGAGCAATAATTAATAACTGAGACTGAATGAACTGATAATTTTTATGACTTTGTTTGAAACATTACTGGTTCTTTAATGTTTTGTTTTAAGATTTAAGAAAACCTTTTTTTTTATTTTATCTTAAGCTAACTATGATTTACAGCAATTTTTAAAATTATATCTCTGTAAGTAGAATTGAAACAATTACTTTTTCTCCCTACCTGATCCCTCCAGAATTCACAAATTGTTAGTGAGTAGTCTTATTTTCATGAAATTTATTTCTTTAAGTTAGTTAGAACCTGTTCTCCTTATAACAGGAAACAATTAGAAATATTAATTATCAAAGCTTTGACTGGAATGTCAGATTTGAGAATGTACGTAGAATCAGATACACCCAACAGCTTTAAAGAACTTAGGTTTACTTTATGAAGTCAATAAAGCCTCTTGGAGATATAGCCTTATATTTTTTATAGAGTTTCTGACAGCCTAACTAGGTGAGTAAGGAAGATCACTTCCTGGCAGGTACAGGTACCTCAGGATATTTGGGGGACCTTGAGAAGAGAGTAATTAACCTAAATAAACAGACATTACAGGCTAAGACAGATGACAGGTCCTTGACTTGTCTGCTTGGGATTGAGAGGTTTTTTAAAATCCAATCAGATTCCTATGAAAAGTTCAAGCAAAGCAGATTCAAGAGAACCTTTATAGGTCAGTCATTACTTTTGCTCTACTTATGTAAATAATCAGGCCAAGTTTATTGAAACTAGACTTATTTTGCAAAAAAAAAAAAAAAAAAAAAAAAAGTAGTCTTAATTTTGCTATCTTTAAAAGAAATAAGGGTTATTTTAGAGAGACCAAGACACACTTGTGGAATTTAGATTCTAGTTCTGTTAATTGTATTTGCCGTTTTGTTATTTACCTGTTAGCTGGACTGGATCCTGAATTCTTCTAATTTCCTCAATTACCTAGCTGAAACTCTCCAAACTAATGTTTCAATTCTCTCCCACCCTTTTGACTTGGAATCACTAACTTATGCTGCCTTTTTCCCTGAAGCCCTGCAAACTAAATGCATGAACAACTGGATATGAACTTCAGAGAAATTTTCAGAACAGCTCCTTTTTTAGATAATCTTTGTAATATTGTGTGTGGGTCACTCAGAAAGTTTACCTGGACACTTAATTACATCATCAGAAACATTCAATGTGCAAAAGATGCTTTGACCCTGACATCTAGAAATCTTCTCAGCTGGCTTCCTTCAGAACTCAAACTGGGTTTATGTCCTGCTTCAATTACTAACCTTTGTTTTTCTCATTTCCATAGAAATACCTTATTAAATACCTGGTTTCTGGAATAATACAGGCCTAGCTTTGGGAGCACGGCTGCATCACTGCCTCCTGAATGAGACACAATTGTTTAACTGAATTGGCCAATTTTCAGGACTAAGACTGGTTCAGTATGAAGGAGCAATCTATCAACTAAACTTCTGGACTTGAAAGTTCTTATTTGAAGTTTCAGAGGCAGGACTAAAGGGGAACAGAATTTTGCTACCCCAAAGTATGTCTCATTGGCATAAGGATTATATTGAGCTAGTTATTATTGAGAAACTGCAAACATAAGAGAAGCTCTGAAAACCAAGTTACCACTTTACAAGACCCATTTACGTTTATAAGGGAAATCTCTACTTGTAAAGGAGTCTCCCTCTCTACACCAGAAAAAGACAGATGAATCTAGCAACTCTTATCAATTCAGAAGACAACAACTTAAATGTGTATAGCAATCTGTCTTTGTTACTTTTTCTTGGCAACCTTCCTTAAACGGCATCCCCTTACAACATCTTTTGTCTTTAGGTGGAGATGTTATTTAAGGTGGTGGCTTGGGCCATTTCAGAGTATTTAGTTTTCTTGGGTATCTCCTATGAATACAGGAGGTATACATGTTATTAAGCTTCTCTTTGTTTAATTAAAATTATGATGTTGAAATAACTACTATCATAACAAGAATATATATTGGCAGTTCCTCTATTGATTGATTAAAATTCAACAAGCATATGTTTGTCAACTAATTCTTGTCTTTATAATCATATCCTTAAAATATTTTCAGAGAAATAACATTTCCAGAACCGAAGAGAGGCTCTAATGGCATGGACATTAATTTTTTTTAATATTGTTAATTTATTTTCTAACTTTGTACACTATATTACTAGCAGCTCATGTTAATTAAATATTACTTATATAAGGGAAAAAAAAATAGTGATGCCTTGTGATGCTTCAGTTACTGGGTCAAATATATTTTTGTCCCATCCTGACTTCATCGCTTATTAACTCCTCTGCTTCAAGCTAAATATCTCGCTGCCAGACTGTTACCTCATTTATAAAATGGCAGGTAGTAATATACATGACATAGAGCAATTCCATAAAACTATATGATTTGCAATATGATAATCCATCAATAACTGCATGCTTCTTATCACCTACAATTGTTGTTTGAATATTTACCAGATTAATATTTAAACTTTCTTTATTACACATAATAAAGTCTTGTTAAATACTTCTTATTTTTTTTTCTCTGTATATCTATTAGATTACCAATGGTTTTTGCATAGATTTGCACAAATTCCGTATATGATCAACATTTTTATATTTTGGTGTCATTTTAAACAAAGATATAACTTTTCTGATTATAAATTTTATTCTGTTGCTTTTAGATTTAGAGGTATTTCCTTTTGGAGACCTAGTATTCATTTATATTTTTAAAGCTATTTTCTGATTTATTATTTAAAAACCATCTGGAAATAAACAAATAAATAAAAACCATCTGGGATGTATTTCAGCTTATGGAATGAATGTGATTCTAATTTTATCTCCTTTTATTTCTTACTTCCAAAATACATAATAAATTCGATGAAAGCAATTATAGATTATTTATCTTTTCCTAATTTTCTCTGATTTTATCATTTAAAATGATAAATACCATTATAAAGGACAACTTTCATATACCGAAGATAATATTTTAAAATATTCTTTGTTGTTTCCTCAGGATTTGTTTATCTATTCATTCTGTTTTCTTCAGACACAAATATAGGAATAATAATAACATCATAAAGTGAACTTGGAATCTTTTTACCACACTTAAAGTTTTGGAAAAATGTAAACAACTTAGTTGCCTTCTGGAATTAAGACAGTAGAGAAAAATAAATCCCATTCTTCTCCTGAAAATCATCCTTAAACAGGCAGAAAATGGAACATTATTGCAAACTCTATCAACACCTCTTATAATAAATTCAAGCAAGAAATTAAAAGCTGAAATAGATCTGAGAGACAACAGAGATCAGAGAGAGCACTCTATAAAGAAGAAATGAGTCATAAATCATAGGCACTCATGAAATTAGTGTATGCTGGAAAGAGCAAAAAAAAAAAATCCTCATTGAGTAGACTGAATTGGATTTGAAAATAAACTAGTATGATTTATTTGCAAATAGATGAAAATGATCAAAAATGTAAAAATGTGAACTAGGAAGAAATAGAAAATATGAATAGACCAATCACAAGTAACAAAATTGAAACTGTGACTAAAAATTTTCCAACAAATAGAAGTCCAGGACCAGTTGGCTTCACAGGCAAATTCTATTTAGAATTTAGAGAAGAGCTAACACTTACCCCTCTCAAACTCTTCCAAAAAAATTGCAAAGAGAGGAACACTCCCAAGCTCATTCTACATGATGTAGGCCTCCATCATGATACCAAGACCAGACAAAGATATCACAAAAATGAAAATTACAGACCAATATCACTGATGAACAGAAACACAAAAATCCTCAATAAAATACTAGAAAACTGAATCCAACAACACGTTAAAAGGATCATACACCATGATGAAGAGGATTTATCCCAGGAATTCAAGGATCCTTTAATATAGGCAAATCAAACATTATGATACATCGCATAAACAATTTGAAGAATAAAAAACATATGATCATCTCAATAGATGCAGAAAAAGCTTTTGACAAAATTCAACACCAATTTATGACAAAAACTCTCCAGATAGTGGGCATAGGGGAACCTACCTCAACATAATAAAGGCCATATATGACAAACCCACAGCAAACATCATTCTCAATTGTGAAAGAGTGAAAGTATTTCCTCTAAGATCTGGAACAAGACAAGGATGTCCACTCTCACAACTACTATTCAACATAGTTATGGAAGTCTTAGCCACAGCAATCAGAGAAGAAAAAGAAATAAATGAGTCCAAGTTAGAAAAGAAGAAGTAAAGTTGTCACTATTTGCAGATGACATGATACTATACATAGAAAATCCTAAATATGCGACCAGAAAGCTACTAGAGCTCATCAACGAATTCAGTAAAGTTGCAGGATACAAAATTAATACAGAGAAATCTCTTGCATTCTTATACACTAATAATGAAACATCAAAAAGGAAAATTAAGGAAACAATCTCATTTACCATTGTGAAAAAGAATAAAACACTTAGGAATAAACCTACCTAAGGAGGCAAAATACCTATACAGAGAAAACTATAAGAAACTAATGAAAGAAGTCAAAGATGACACAAACAGTTGGAGAGATACACCATGTCCTTGGATTGAAAGAATAAATATTGTGAAAATGACTATACTATGCAAAGCAATCTACAGATTCAATGCAATCCCTATCAAATTACCAATGTCATTTTTCACAGAATTAGAACCAAATTTTTTACAATTTGTATGGAAATACAAAAGACCCCAAATAGTTAAAGCAATATTGAGAAAGATAAACAGAGCTGGAGGAATCAGGTGCCCTGACTTCAGACTATGCTACAAAGCTACAGTAATCAAGCCAGTATGGTACTGGCACAAAAACAGGAATAGAGATAAATGGAACAGGATATAAAGCCCAGAGATAAACCTATGCACGTATGGTCACCTAATCTGTGACAAACGAGGCAAGAATATACAATGGAGAAAAGACAGTCTTTTCAATAAGTGGTACTGGGAAAACTGGACAGCTACATGTAAAAGAATGAAATTAGAACACTACCAAGCACCCTACAGAGAAATAAACTCAAAATGGATTAAAGACCTAAATGTAAGGCCAGACACTTCAAAACTCTTAGAGGAAAACACAGGCAGAACATTCTGACATAAATCACAGCAAGATCTTTCTTGACTCACCTCCTAGAATAATGAAAATAAAAACAAAAATAAAAGGGACCTAATTAAACTTAAAAGATTTTGCACAGCAAAGGAAACCATAAATGAGACAAAAAGGCAACCTTTGGAATGGGAGAAAATATTTGAAAATGAAGCAACTGACAAAGGATTAATCTCTGAAATGTATAAACAGTTTATGCAGCTCAATATCAAAAAAACAAACAACCTGATCAAAAAATAGCTGAAGACCTAAATAGACATTTCTCTAAAAAAGACATACAGATGGCCAAGAGGCACATTAAAAGATGTTCAACATGACTAATAATTAGAGAAATGTAAATCAAAACTACAATGAGGTATCACCTCACACTGGTCAGAATAGCCATCTTCAAAGAACCTACAAACAATAAATGATGGGGAGAGTGTAGAGAAAAGGGAACCCTCTTGCAGTGTTTGTGGGAATGTAAATTGATATAGCCACTATGGAGAACAGTATGGAGGTTCCTTAGTAAACTAAAAATAGAACTACAATATGTCCCAGCAATACCAGTAATGGGCATATACCCAGAGAAAACCATAATTCAAATAGATCCATTGACCCCAATGTTCATTGCAGCACTATTTACAGTAGTGAGGATATGGAAGCAATCTAAATGTCCATCAACAAAGGGATGGATAAAGAAGATATGGTACATATATACAATGTAATATTACTCAGCCATAAAGAGAAAGATATAGTGTCATTTGCAGAGATATGGATGGAAGTAGAGACTGTCATACAGAGTCAAGTAAGTCAGAAAGAGAAAAAAAATATCGTATATTAACTCATATATATGGAATCTGAAAACATTGGTATAGACGATCTTATAAATATTTACAAAGCAGAAACAGAGATACAGACATAGAGAACAAACATATGGATACCAAGGGGGTAAGGGGGGGTGGGATGAACTGAGAGATTGGTATTGATATATATACACTGTTGATATTATGTACAAAATACATAACTAATGAGAACCTACTGTATAGCACAGGGAACTCTACTCAATGCTCTGTGGTGACCTAAATGGGAAGGAAATCCAAAAAAGAGGGGATATATGTATACATATGGCTGATTCACTTTGCTGTACAGCAGAAACTAACACAACATTTAAAGCAACTATACTCCAATAAAAATTAATTTAAAAATGTAAAAATGATTGATAACAAGGGTAAACATCTTTCTATACTGTCCCAATGGTAATAGACCTGTTCAAATGTACTAAATCTATAGGGGTCACTTTTGTAATCAAACCATTTATCCAAATAAATCTATATAAAACATGTCATTATTATTTTTATGCCTAAAATTATTTTTAAATGAAAAATATGCTTATGTTCTATGGTCCAAAATTTTGGAAGAGGATTTTTTGGCACTTCAGAATATATTTTCTTCTTTGTTATTTTTACAAAGGCTATTTATGTAACACATTTATAAAACAATCCCATTTTCTTATAAAATGCCCACTATATGCAATAAAAAAATACTAAACTGCATTTTCTCTACCCATCCCACTCTCAATTCTTGTCTATCATTGTATTTTATATATTGGAATCAGAACCAAAGAAGAAGTTCAGTAAAATAACAAAGAAATATATGTAATATTTTTACACCAGATAGATTTAATAGCATAATATGCTCTGGAGTACCATGTACAAGATTTGATAGATATTTTTGGCTGTATTTGCTTTTATTGCTTTGTTTTAACCATATGTTACCAAAAGAGCTAAGTCCACTGTCATGCCCACAAAAGGGCTTCTCATCTCTCTCTGTGTCTACTCTCTGAAGGTAATACCTATACTTACTGAATAGGTTTTACAATTGCCTATATGTTCATACATCTGTAAATCACACTGTTGTGTGTCTTCCTTTTTAATGTAATCATACTGTATCTATTCTTTCTCAATTAAATATTACATTTCTGTAATGTTATTTTTTGTCTTTATTGATACACGTAGACTTAAATACATTTAACTGATGCAAAGTATTTTACTCTATGAATGAAACACGGTGTTTTGCCCATTTACTTAAACATAAACAGAAAATCTAATTATTGAGCTAAAAAGGAAATGCATGGCTATTTTTAAGTACTGAAATCAAAGAGGGAACTGAAATCTAAAGCACTGTGTTCATAGCTAATGCTTCATGAGACCAAATTTATAGGACAATTATATAGAGCCCTTACTAAGTAGTGGCTGTTCTTTTAATGTCTCAGAGGAAGGCTGACATTGCTTTGGGCCTACAGGAGGCAGAGACAAAATGTTGGGATTGCTCCCCTCAGTGGGAGGGGAATAGAGGAACAGAAAGACATGCCCAGAAACTCAGACAAGCAAGGTAGGTTGACCTTTGTTCCTACCTTCCATTAGTAATCAAAATGCAAAGACCATCACACATTTAGAAATTTGAAAATATGCTATGTCTGGGATACATGTTTACAAATGTAAACATGGGTTCTTTACTTGTGGAATTCCTAGAAAACTTGCAGAAGCAACAGTGGAAACACTCAGAAGAGTGTTTGCGGAATGTGGTACACACAACTCAATCATAGGTTTGGGTAGAAGTGGGGGTTCCCAGGGATTGGTTACAGGAGAACAGTACTCAACGAGGATAAACTCATAGTAAAAACTTATGCACATTCAAACAATGCACAAATGAACGGTCATGAAGGAGATCCAATAGACATACATGACAGAATTAAGATCAACAAAAACTTGAGAAATATAGCACAGTCTGAAAGTACATTGTAAATAATTAAAGGGGTAAAAAGTGAATTAAATAAACTGAATAAAATGGAATCCTGAAAAATAGTAGTCATAAATAAATAATAAAAGAGAATTTAGAGCAAAAAGAAATATAGTCTTGGAAATGAAAACTCCCTGAGGGTTAATAATAGGAAACTAAAAGATCTATTTTAGGAAATAAATCAGAGTAATCTTACACATAGATATAACATGTAAAATTTAAAATAAATTTTAAAAAGGAAAAAAAAGTCCAAGACATATGGAAGGTGGAATAGGAATATTAAAATTCCACGTGATATTGACTTAATTAAGGAACGGAAAATCACTGGAGAGAGATAACAGTAAGACATAGAAAGTTTAAAAACTTTCCAGAATTTAAGAAAGATGTGATGCATCAGGTTAAAAATAACATAGTCAAATTTGAGTAGTATCAATAATAATGAAAATAAATTTATACCGACAAATCATACTAAAAATGTAGAATAAAAATGAAAATAAAGGGGTATGGGGTGAGGATCATAAAAAGTAAACATAGAGAAAAGAAATTACCTAACTAAGCCAAGTCAGAGACAACCAAAAAGATCATGCTTTATGGCAGATTCTTCATCTGCATGTACAGAGACAATATAATGTGATAATATTGCCAAACTGCTGAACTAAAGTAATTGTAAGCCTAGAATTTTTAACTCAAGTAATCAATATAAGTTAAGAACAAAATATATCCATTATTATATATAACCTAAAGCTGTATATGTGTTCTTTTTTAATCAGAAAACTAGCAAAGAGATTGCTATTTGTCTTATCTAGTTGATGTAATACGTTGAACTTTCCATTTCACTGCAGTCAGAAGATATAGGCACTACAAATTCTGCTGTATAATATGATCAATACTTATTTGGAGTTTAAGAGAGATTTTAATTTTCGATGAGCTGTGGAAAACAAATGTAGTATATTTGTTAAGGAGTCCAAGCTCGCACCACTCACTGCAGGCCAGGCCAATAGAGAGATGAGGTGTTGGGGCAAGGAATAGTGTCTTTATTCAAAAAGCCAGCAGATCAAAATGATGGATGAGTTTCCCAATGAACCATCTTACCTGAATTAGAATTCAGGCTTCTTTTATACTAAAAATGGAAGGGCTGTGTCTGGGTGTTGCAAATTTCTTCTTGCTCTCCAGACCCCCAGAGGGGCTGTGATAACCCTTTGTTCTTTCAGCTGTCCACATAGGTCTGGTCATTATGTTCCTATAAACATCCAACAAGACAATTGCTATTTTCTGTTCTGCAAATTTTTATCTCTATATGAACAGAAACGTGTTATACTACTGAAGGTCAAGCCTAGGAGGCAGAGCCTCCTAGAGCTATTATGAGCCTCAGGCTATAGGCAACATTCTTTTTAAAAAGTGCAGAGTCAGCATAACTAAGCACAGGCAATAGAGCACAAAGCTTGGAGCTAAAGGATTAGATTCAGTATAGAGTCAGGTTTGTTATATTCTGTTACATATTTAATATATTTTATACACTTAGAAACACACACATATACATGCATATGTATTATCAATGCAACAGAACATTATTATGGAGATTAATTGCATTCTTATTTTATTTGGGCTGCTTTATCCATGAAATTTAAGAGCAATGGGTTACCTGTATAAATACATTTATTTTTCTGCTTTAATTTTTCTGCATGTAGGATTCAGTGTTGCTCAGACATGAATATTCACAAACATTGAATTTTGCTGTTAATTATATCATTATTTTCAATTTAATCTTACATCTATTAATTAGGAAATCCACATCATTTTTTCAAATGTTAAATGGTTGTAGAAGTTTTGTAATTATAAATTGTTATCACTCGGTCTCAATTTCTTTTAGAAGAAACAATTTTCAAACTTTTAACATAACTTTTTATTGGTAATTAGCCCATATATCAAAACAGCTTGTTTATACTATTATTTCTTGATCTTTTCCCCTTTTTAGACATTGTCCTTTGAATTTTTTTATGGCAGCTAGATATTCATCTTTCTGATACCACCCCTCCAAGCCATATATGCAATTTCTCTTTTAATGTATTTTTTCACAAATATGTTAACTAAATATTTAATGTTTATACAATAATTACTATGTAAATAATATCACAGATGCATAAACTGTTTACATTTTCTTTTTAGTATTTTCCATTTATATTTCTCTGGAATTCAATAGTTGCCTTATTTTTTATCTGATTACTTTTACTATTACTAAGACATTCCTACACTTTCCAGCAAAACTGTAGATCTGTAGGTGTCAGCTTTTTGTTTTATTTTGAGTGAGGTACTGTAACTCTGATTGAAACCTCTGAGGATATGGATAGGTTTGTCTGGTAAGGTGATTTCCTGAAATAAGACAGATTTGGCTCTTTCACTGGGGAAGATTTCAAATCTCAGAATATGGAGTTATTGAGTCAGGATGGAAAAGGAGTAATTGTTTGACTACATGGTACAGAGAAGTGATGAGGAAATCAGGGAATTTTTTTCTTTTTCTATTGTAATAGCTGCTTTTATATAGAATGTTTCATAATTTTCTTCAGTAACTACCAATATTTCTGCATTGTATTGCCATCACTTTTGCCCAAATATCTATTACTTAATTGCACATGATTTTAATCCTCCAGCCTTTTACCTTTTTTTGTTTGTACTGCACCTAAATGATAGTCTCTAGAACTTATATAGTCTATACATAAATCATGTTCTCTAATAAGTATTTTGATTTTGCTGTTAGAGATTTTTTGAAAAATTTTTTCATTCCATTTATTTCCTCTTACATCAGATATTATTTTCTTTTCATTCTTTTCTCTCATTATAGCACTTTCTTATGTAATGTAGTTCATATATTATTGATATATATATACCATTTAATCAAACTAGAATGTGTATATATATATATATATATAAAATGTTTAATTTTTAAGAAATTGCCAAACTGTTTTCAAGTGGCTATGTCAGCCCAACTTGCAGTGACAAAGTTCCAGTTGCTATGCAACCTCATTAATACTTCATTCTGTCACACTTTTAATTTAAGACATTCCAATGTGTGTGTAGTGATAACTCATGGGTGTGTTAATTTAGAATTTTCAAATAATTCATGATGTTTATTTGTCAAGTGTTTATTTGTCATCTCTATATAGTCTTTGATAAAGTACATATTCAAGTAATTGTGCCATTTTAAAAGTGAGTTGTTTATGGGATTACCTGGTGGCACAGTGCTTAAAAATCTGCCTGCTAATGCAGGGGACACAGGTTTGATCCCTGGCCCAGGAAGATCCCACATGCCGCGGAGCAACTAAACCCATGCGCCACAACTACTGAGCCCGTGTGCCACAACTACTGAAACTTGTGCACCTAGAGCCCATGCTACACAACAAGAGAAGCCATGATGATGAGAAGGCTTCACACCACAAAGAAGAGTAGCCCCCGCTCACCACAACTAGAGAAAGCCTGCACACAGCAACAAAGACCCAACACAGCCAAAAATAAAAATAAATAAATAAATTTATAAAAATAAATAAATAAATGAATAAAAGTGATTTGTTTGCTTTCTTATTACTAAGTTTTTAGAGTTATTAATACATTCTGGATGAAAGTCCTTTTTCAGATATATGATTTTTTAATATTTTATTCCACTCTGTGGCTTGTCTCTTTGTTTTCCTCACATCATCTTTTGAAGAAGAGTTTTACATTTTGTTGAAGTCCAGCTTTTTAAAAAATGTTGTAGACAGGCTTTTGGTGTCATATTTTAAAATATTTGCTTAACTCAGGATCAAAAATTTTATTCTTTCTTCCAGAATTCTAATAGTTTTAGGTTTTATGTTTAGGTATATGATTTATCTTTATTTAAGTTTTGTATGCAGTGAAAGGTACAGATCTAAATTCATATTTCTGCATATGAATATCTAATTGGTCTAGCACCACTTGTTACAAAAACAATCCTCTCCATAAATTGCCTTGGTAACTTAGTTAAAAATCAATTGACTGTATCTGTGTGGGTCTTTTACCAGACTTTCTATCCTATTCCATTGAAATATTTATCTAGATTTATGCTTATATTATAATCTTATTCTCTGCAACTTTAAAATGGAATTTTAAAATAAAGTTCCCTTTCCTTTTATGTGGTATATTTTAAATATGCTCTTCATTTAATCAAACTAGAATGTATGTATTGTCTTTCATTAGATATTACTTCCATACAAATGCATCAACCTACTACAATTTTGACTCATTTCTATGTAAAATCTATTATAAAATTTTACATTATTTGCTAAATTTGATTATAGTTAATTACCCTACATAATTCTAAATATACTTGTTTTATATATTTAATATTTCTTGAATAACAATAAGTTTTTCTTATAATATCCATTGACCTTGGCTATATTTATCAGTTTGACAGGTTTTGTTTCAGTTTTTATCACTGATCATTATTACATCCTTATTCATGTTTCACTAAGCTTTTTTCTTATTATTTTTATATTTTCTTGAGTTAAGTGTATAGATAATGTATTATACATGTTTTTCTTATTACAAAATAATTTTAAAGCTATGAATTTTACTCTAAGCAGCATTTGAGCATTATCACCAACATTCTGAAATTAGGCCCAAATAATGACATGGTTTATTCTCTAATTATGAAGAAGCTGGGCCAATGTTTATTTTGTTTCTATTTTGTCTTTTTTTTTTTTAACATCTTTATTGGAGTATAATTGCTCTGCAGTTGTGTGTTAGTTTCTGCTTTATAACAAAGTGAATCAGCTATACTATTTTGCCTTAATCTCCATGTCACATATAAGATGTGGCTTTGCCAGGCTTTTTGGTGATGCTTCTCTAGTTCCCACCAGTGAGAAACTCAACATATTAGGAAAATGCTGAATTATGGGAAACACTCTCATCATTAAGAGTTTGACCTAATTTGGCTTAGTTTATCTTTAGATCTCTCAGCCTAGTTGTCTCTTGATAATGGATACTTTCAATAATTTTTCTTTTCTGTTTCATTATCCATTTAGGTCCCAGCCTTTTCCCCTAGAAGTTGAGGAAGTGAAGTTCATGTTGAAATAAGATATACTCATCTTCTTTTCGTTTCTTTAGAACTCAGTGGTGTTTTGTCTGAAGGGGTTTTTGAGAAAATTCCACAATGCCTTTTCACACACTTTGCAAAGTTTAATTCTTTGTATGTGGCATATGGGTGTCACTCTCCTCTACATTACACACAGACTTTTCCCTTGTTTTTATATTATTTGATCTTTTCAATAGTATCTTTTGAAGAGCTAAATATGAAAACGTTTTTGCAATTGTCAACTCTTCCTAATTTTCAACTGCTGTAACTATCCTTGGTTTATAATAAACATAAATAAACATCAGGTAAGTCTAGCTTTCCTTACCATTAAATTCCTAGATATACTTCCTTAATATACTTAGCCACTTATTTTTTGTGTGTGAAATAATTTTTTATAAGATTATAAGAAAAATTCTTTAAGAATTTTAGATTAATTAGAGAATAGACAACATTGCAACATTTAGGCATTTTCTCAAGAAATCTGCTATATCATCCCATTTGTTCACATTTTTTTTTTCTCTCAGATTTTCTAACTTATGTAATATAGGTCATTCATTCTTCATGTTAACATTATTCCTAGACACTTAATGTATATTGCTTGTATCATAAATGGTATTTCCATTTATATTATATATTTTAACCAATTATTCATGATTTTTTAATGTGTAACTCTTTAGGAAATCTAAGACTTCAGACAAAAATAAAACTAAATGTTTTCAAAAATCAAAGAAGACTTGCATTGTTCCCCTATTGTTTCCTTAGCATGATATTATTGGCATTGAAAATTTTTCCTGTTATTCAAACTATACCTTTATTCTCAAAACTTCTTACAACTGTCATTGTTCAAATATGCTTTATATCAATATAACATAAATGTCATTGTAAAATGTATGATATACACAGTGAAATATTAATTCCTCATACTTTAAAGTTCATAAAATGAAAACAAACCTCCCATCTTTTATGTATACTTTAGAGTCAGCATACAAATGTCTCTTTAAGAAGACATCTTATCTTAAGAAGATCGTAAGTTGCATTGAGCATGCATGAAAATATATATTTTGGCATAAGGTAAAATACCGAGCTTTCTACATAGTGTCAAACAGTGATCAAATAGGACACAGCTGAATACAAAGACATAGAAAGATGAATTCTAATTACTACTATATAAATATTAATTCTAATAAGAAGAATAGGATTTTCATAAAATATTGACGAAAATAATGAAAAAAAGGCAATTGGTTGCCACAAAAAGAAATCTTCACACAGAAAACATCTAAGTTTTTACAGTTTGCAAATAAATTGGTAAATAAATTGCTGTATATGTAAATTAGTTATTGAACTAAATGGCATGACTTGAAAGCACTGAAGTTCTCCTTGAAGAAATATGACAGAAATAGTGACATGAAAAATAATTTATAAAGTAGAATAAGAAACAATGAAGTAATGACAAATATTTTTACTTAAATTAGGGAAAGAGAATGAAGCATTCCAGGTAAAGGGAGATGAAAATTAAAATGAGACTTGAAGACTAGTTACGTGACAGAAATAGAGATGGAAAACTATTCATAGTAATTGGAATAAGGTAAAGATATAATTGTGAAAGTTTATAAAGTAAACATATATGGTTTCAGAAGAGAAAAAGAGGATGGCAAAAAACAAAAACAAAACAACAACAAAGATTTTAAGGTAGAGATATGTTTTTGAGAACCTTATATGTGAAGTGATGGTTGTTTGATTTTATTTTGAAAGCCAGTGGTTCTTAACATTTCTTTAGTCATAGATATTGTTTGAGGATCTGATCAAAGTTATTGTTCTTTGACTGTATGTTACAGATGACTTATGCTGACTTGTAGTTGTTAATTCTTACATTTTTAGGAATTTCCTGAACCAACTGGTGTTAGCTACTTGAAATAGGTAGCAGTGAGAGTGAGTATTAATGCTGTGGAAATAGGCAAAAATAAAATTTGGGGTTTTTTTTGCTATTTTCTCCCTCTCTCCAGCTCCCTTTTCCCCCTACTCCTCTTCCTCCATACTCTTTCTCTCTCTGTCTTTCTCTCTCTGTACTTCTTCCCCTCTCAATCTTTTAAATTTTATTTATTCTTATTTTTGGAAAGTCAGTTGTTAGTCATTTATCTGCACACTGCTGAATTTTTTCATTACCAAATTTATTTATTCTTATACACTTGAAATTTTGAAGCAAAGTTATAAGTTTTTCATAAAACCTCTGAACTACTACATGGATTTATTCCATTTTATTTATTTATTTGAGTGTAAGATTAGGAATCATTTTATGGTTATTTAGGAGACATTGGAATATTAACTTTAAAAGCAGGGCTAGGGCTTCCCTAGTGGTGCAGTGGTTAAGAATCTGCCTGCCAATGCAGGCGACGTGGGTTCGATCCCTGGTCCGGGAAGATGCCACATGCCGCAGAGCAACTAAGCCTGTGCGCCACAACTACTGAGCCTGAGTACTACAACTACTGAAGCCCACGCACCCAGAGCCTATGCTTAGCAACAAGAGAAGCCACCGTAATGAGAAGCCTGCACACCGCAACCAAGAGTAGCCCCCACTCGCCACAACTAGAGAAAGCCTGCACGCAGCAACGAAAACCCAGTGCAGTCAAAAATAAAATAAAAGTAAAGCAGGGTTATATTACTAAAATTTAGTATATTTAAAATAATCCAGCAATGCAAGCCTAAATTTCGTGGAGGATGGAGAGAATTCCCATTTTGCAGTTGAGAAAAGTAAGGTTTACCTGAGTTCACTTAATTATGAATAACAGGAGGCAGAATTTAAACACAGGGGTTCAGCACTGAAGTTCAGGATTTTACAAGTCAGCTGGCAGACTTAAGTTTCTGAACCAGCCTTTGTTCCCAAAAGCCTTGAAGATGATGACCTATTCTCCTCCCCGTCTCATGTGACTTCCACTTGCTCTTTTGTCAAATGGCATCAATTCAATAAATTAAAGAAAACAGATGAAGAGGCACATCAAGTCGGCATTACACAATCCACTAAAGTAATTAAGCAATTACTTTCAGGAACACATTCCTCCCTCAAATATTATAATGTGTTGCATTATCAACACTTTTCTTACAGAGGATTAAGAGCATTAAGAAAATTAAGCATCATTAAGAGGCTTGCCATAAAATTACATAGTAAATTATTAAAACTAAACCCATTTTTGATTCATCAATGTGTTTTTGTTCTTTTATTTGGTAAGGATCAATTTAGTGAAGGGAAAAATAGAGAGAGGGAAGATGGAAAACCAAAGAGACTGGCATAGGCTTATCATGCCAGAGGAGATTAGTGGCAAGCTTCCAACTATGTGCTATAAAAACCTTACTTAGAGGTCTTTTCTCAATAAATTATCTAGCAACATAGATTGGAAAGGGAAAGAGAAAGTAGAGAGAGACTCATCTATGAAATCTGTGCTGATGTATAAATTCCTTTTTAGTATTCTCCAAAGTGAGCCAGCAGCTACCTAGCATCTGAAGGCAATCTTATCTCTCTCTCTCTCACACACACACACACACACACACACACACACACACACACACAGTGTCATGTCTTTGCATTGCATGAGAAAAGACTGAGGAAAAATGAAGGTGAGTCATTCACAGATATGGCAGTACAGCTGGGCACGGAGAGCTGTCACTTGCTTCTGTCAGGCCTGAGGGACTTTAATCCCTAGGTATCAGATCCTGCCCAGATGTAAAGCTGACCCTCACTTCTGCTTTCCTTAACACCAGTGGAACTGATTTCAAAGCACTGCAGAAGACGATTAATCAACTTACATGTGTTTGTAAAATGAAACTGATAAATTTGCAGGTTAGCATGACTATGACCACTTCTAACACATTAGCAATTTCTATTAGCCTAAATTTTATCACATGTTTTTTACCATTTGCTCCAAAATGGGAAACATAAGGTAACTGATTAGAAAACAAACAAACAAACAAAAAACTGTCAGATGGTCCTGGAACCTCACATGATATTAGGAAAGTGTGCTGTCTTGTCATAAGAAAACATTTTTGTGAAGAATAGATTCTCTATGTCATCAGGTAATATTATTGTGAATATCAGTAATATAAGATGGAGTTTAGGAGAACTGGCACAGCTATTAAACATCAGATTTTTAGACAGAAGCCACATATGTTAATGAAGATCTGGATGAACTCATTCACTCACATTCTCTGCTTATTTTTACCAGGTAGAATACTAAGAACATATTATTTTTTGGAAATTTTTGGAGAGTAGAAGGTAAAGAAAGAAAGAACATCAATGTTCAGAGACTGAGTGTGTTGTATAATAAGTTGTGATGGAAAATATGGAGAGACTGATTAGTTTTTAAGCATTATTTCTTAAACCATATGTTTTAATAAAGGTATCACTTGGCAGAATAATTCTATGCAGGAGGCTTTATACAAGTGGAATTTTCTAAAGAGTTACAGTCAAAACTTAAAGGCAGTGCCTCAACCGATGACCATACATGTGCCATGGATTGGTAGCACCAATGTTGTAGAGATGTACAGAAAAATGCATTTTTTGTCTCACATTCTTCCAGGAATTCAGTAAGATTGGAATGGGATCCAGAAAAGAAGTAAATGTAATCATTCCCTAACTGAGAACTATGCAATTTGGGAAACCACTGTCCCTGGCCTTTTTATACTAGAGCAATGGCCCTGCTTGAAGAGGGAGAAAAGTGCAAAGATGGCAGGGTGTTCAGAGGAAGCATAAAAGGTGCCATTTCCATTATCTGAAAGAACAAAAAGGGACCAGGTGCTATAAGTTTTGTAGCTTTGAAATTTAGACCTGAAAAATACAAAGACCATTAGTATCACTCTATTTGATTGAATCATTTTGAATAACCATCTGAAACTTCTCCCAATCTCCTTATATTACTGACATTCACAGTTATATCGTTGGTAATATATAGGTTCTCTTTCTCACAAAAATGCTTTCTTGTGATAAAACTAGCATATATATTCTTCCTTGGCGTGAATGTGAAGGGGTTTGGGGTATGGTGGGCAAGAGGGTTGAGGTCTGAATTCTTCCACTGAATTCAACTTGGGACGCTGAATTTTACATAGAGTAATCAGACACAGTCTCCACTTTGTGAAAATCTGAAATCAAGTTGCCTTTTTATAAGATTTAAGTGTCACATTTACTTAACTAAACATTGTTAAGGTAGTGACAGTCTGAATCAAGCTGATGAGAGCAGAATTGTTGCAATAAATTGGATCAGTGAAGATCTGAGTCAAAGGCCACCTAACACTTCCTGTTGTTTTTAGCACATTTTAAGCCTGATCACCAAGAATATTGTTTCAAGTCCTTCGTTCATTTAGACATGCTACAATATATGCATATCTAGGACTTGAAGGAAAAAAATCAGTCAATATGTAAACTTCAGCATTCCAAAACCTAAAAAGAAATTATTGAAAATTAATTGCAAAAAAATCTTGAATTGATGTGAAATGCCACTATTTTTGTCTAAATTATTAATAAAGAATTTCCACAAATCTATTTTGTGAAAAAATTATTATACTTATTGTTTATTCATTTAAGAACACCCTGACCTATCCAATAAATTAGATAAGGCTTTTAGATTGCTTACTGAAATAGAACAGAGATCTTCAGGGTCCTTCAGGTTAGATTAAAAGGGTCCAAGATAGGTAACTCAACCAGGAAACAAAACAGCTGCTATGAATTTTGAAAGGAAAAACAAGAATTGAATTGAATCCAAATAAAGCAATTGTTTTAGGATGCTGAAAATGTTAATTGGAAGATGCTAAGTAAAAATGATCACTCTCTGAAATCTAAAAATTTAAGTTTGATTCCACTTTCTTTGTAATTGATTAAGCCCCACAATCTCACTCGAGAAGAGGAAAATATATTTGCTGTTTTTCTCATACAGAGTCCTGGGATAACATAGGTGAACAGTACCTCTTGGATGTTATATATAATTGTGAGGTGCAGCTTGAAATTCTGAAGTCCAACGTGGGGGGCAAAGTGACAAATTAAATCCAGACCATCAGGCAAGAGAGGATAAGCTTGCTGCAGTAAAACACCACCCCAGTATCTAAAGAGCTTGAAACAAAAAATGAATTTATTCTTCACTCACATCGTATACCCAAACCCAACTCAACATCATAATTCAAAAATCAGGCAGATACAGAGAACATTATTGAAGACATGGCCAGTCTCCATGCCAGAGGAAAAGAACTTTGAAGGAGTTTGCACTAGTAGTAGCATACTGTAGTCCAGAAGTATAACATGCCATGTCTGCTCACAGCTCAGTGTCCAAAATGAGGTACGTGGTCCAGCTAACTGACTACAAAGACAAAAGAGAAGGGGGGGGGGAAGGCGGAAGATGGCGGAAGAGTAAGACGCGGAGATCACCTTCCTCCCCACAGATACACCAGAAATACAACTACACGTGGAACAACTCCTACAGAACACCTACTGAAGGCTGGCAGAAGACCTCAGACCTCCCAAAAGGCAAGAAACTCCCCACGTACCTGGGTAGGGCAAAAGAAAAAACAGAGACAAAAGAATAGGGACGGCACCTGCACCAGTGGGAGGGAGCTGTGAAGGAGGAAAAGTTTCCACACTCTAGGAAGCCCCTTCGCGGGCGGAGACTGCGGGAGGCGGAGGGGGGAGCTTCGAAGCTGCGGAGGAGTGCACAGCAACGGGTGCGGAGGGCAAAGCGGGGAGATTCCCGCACAGAGGATCGGTGCCGACCGGCACTCACCAGCCCGAGAGGCTTGTCTGCTTACCCGCCGGGGCGGGCGGGGCTGCGAGCTGAGGCCGGAGCGCAGGGAGAGGACTGGGGTTGGCGGCTTGAACATAGCCTGAAGGGGTTAGTGCACCACAGCTAGCCGGGAGGGAGTCCGGGGAAAAGCCTGCACCTGCAGAAGAGGCAGGAGACTTTTCCTTCCCTCTGTTTTCTGGGGCGTGAGGAGAGGGGTTTAAGAACGCTGCTTAAAGGAACTCCAGAGACGAGCGCGAGCCGCGGCTAAAAGCGCGAACCCCAGAGACGGGCGCGAGCCGCGGCTGAAAGCGCGGACCCCAGAGACGGGCGCGAGCCGCGGCTGAAAGCGCGGAATCCAGAGACGGGCGCGAGCCGCGGCTGAAAGCGCGGACCCCAGAGGCGGGCGGGAGACGTTAAGGCTGCTGCTGCCGCCACCGAGGGGCCTGTGTGCGAGCACAGGTCACTCTCCACACCCCTCCTCCGCGGAGCCTGTGCAGCCCGCCACTGCCGGGTTCCCGGGATCCAGGGACAACATCCCCGGGAGAGCGCACAGCGCGCCTCAGGCTGGTGCAAAGTCACGCCGGCCTTTGCCACCGCAGGCCCGCCCCGCACTCTGTGCCCCTTCGTCCCCGCCGGCCTGAGTGCGCCAGAGCCCCCAATCAGCGGCTCTTTTAACCCCATCCTGTCTGAGCAAAAAACAGACGCCCTCCAGCGATCTACACGCAGTGGCAGGGCCAAATCCAAAGCTTAGCCCTGTGAGCTGTGAGAACAAAGAAGAGAAAGGGAAATCTCTCCCAGCAGCCTCAGAAGCAGCGGATTAAAGCTCCACAATCAACTTGATGTACCCTGCATCTGTGGAATACCTGAATAGACAACCAATCATCCCAAATTAAGGAAGTGGACTTTAGGAGCAAGATCTATGATTTTTCCCCCTTTCCTCTTTTTGTGAATGTGTATGTGTATGCTTCTGTGTGAGATCTTGTCTGTATAGTCTTGCTTCCACCATTTGTCCTAGGGTTCTATCCGTCCATGTTTTTTTTTTTAATTTTTTTTCTTAATAATTAAATTTAATAACCTTATTACACTTTACCTTCGTTCTTTCTTTCTTTCTTTCCGTCCTTCCTTCCCTCCTTTAGACAACGAATCATCCCAAATCGAGGAGGTGGTCTCTGACAGCAAGATTTAGGATTTTTCCCCATTTACCTCTTTTAGTGAGGGTGTATGTGTATGCTTCTGTGTAAGATTTTGTCTGTATAGCTTTGCTTCCAACATTTGTCCTAAGGTTCTTTCCGTCCCTTTTTTTTTTTTTCTAAATAAGAAGTTTTTAATTCAATAACTTTATTATACTTTATTTTATTTTTACTGTATCTTCTTTCTTTCTGTCTTTTTTCCTTCTTTCCCTCCTTCCTTCCTTCCTCCCTCCCTCCCTCCCTCCTTTCTTTCCTTCTTTGCTTCTTTCTTTCTTTCTTCCTTCCTTCCTACCCTCCTTTCCTTCTTTCTTTCCTCATACTTCTACTAATTCCCTCTACTTTTTCTCCCTTTTATCCTGAGCCTGTGGATGAAAAGCTTTTGGTGCTCCAGCCAGGAGGCAGGGCTCTGCCTCTGAGGTAGGACAGCCAACTTCAGGACACTGATCAACAAGAGACCTCCCAGCTCCACATAATATCAAACGGCGAAAATCTCCCAGAGACCTCCATCTTAACACCAGCACCCAGCTTCACTCAACGACCAGCAAGCCACAGTGCTGGAAAACCTATGCCAAACAACTAGCAAAACAGGAACACAACCCCACCCATTAGCAGAGAGGCTGCCTAAAATCATAATAAGGCCACAGACACCCCCAAACACACCACCAGACGTGAACCTGCCTACTAGAGAGACAAGATCCAGCCTCATCCACCACAACACAGGCACTAGCCCCCTCCACCAGGAAGCCTACACAACCCACTGAACCAACCTTAGCCACTGGAGACAGACATCAAAAACAGGAGGAACTACAAACCTGCAGCCTGCAAAAACGAGACCCCAAACACAGTAAGATAAGCAAAATGAGAAGACAGAAAAACACACAGCAGATGAAGGAGCAAGATAAAAACCCACCAGACCTAACAAATGAAGAGGAAATAGGCAGTCTACCTGAAAGAGAATTCAGAATAATGATAGTAAGGTTGATCTGAAATCTTGGAGATAGAATGGACAATAGATTGGACAAAATGCAAGAATCAGTTAACAAGGACCTAGAAGAACTAAAGATGAAACAAGCAACGATGAACAACACAATAAATGAAATTAAAAGTACTCTAGATGGGATCAATAGCAGAATAACTGAGGCAGAAGAACGGATAAGTGACCTGGAAGATAAAATAGTGGAAATAACTACTGCAGAGCAGAATAAAGAAAAAAGAATGAAAAGAACTGAGGACAGTCTCAGAGACCTCTGGGACAACATTAAACGCACCAACATTCGAATTATAGGGGTTCCAGAAGAAGAAGAGAAAAAGAAAGGGACTGAGAAAATATTTGAAGAGATTATAGTTGAAAACTTCCCTAATATGGGAAAGGAAATAGTTAATCAAGTCCAGGAAGCACAGAGAGTCCCATACAGGATACATCCAAGGAGAAATATGCCAAGACACATATTAATCAAACTGTCAAAAATTAAATACAAAGAAAGCATATTAAAAGCAGCAAGGGAAAAACAACAAATAACACATAAGGGAATCCCCATAAGGTTAACAGCTGATCTCTCAGCAGAAACCCTACAAGCCAGAAGGGAGTGGCAGGACATACTGAAAGTGATGAAGGAGAAAAACATGCAGCCAAGACTACTCTACCCAGCAAGGATCTCATTCAGATTTGATGGAGAAATTAAAACCTTTACAGACAAGCAAAAGCTGAGAGAGTTCAGCACCACCAAACCAGCTTTACAACAAATGCTAAAGGATCTTCTCTGGCAAGAAACACAAGAGAAGGAAAAGACCTATAATAACGAACCCAAAACAATTTAGAAAATGGGAATAGGAACATACATATCGATAATTACCTTAAATGTAAATGGACTAAATGCTCCCACCAAAAGACACAGATTAGCTGAATGGATACAAAAACAAGACCCTTATATATGCTGTCTACAAGAGACCCACTTCAGACCTAGAGACACATACAGACTGAAAGTAAGGGGATGGAAAAAGATATTCCATGCAAATGGAAGCCAAAAGAAAGCTGGAGTAGCAATTCTCATATCAGACAAAATTGACTTTAAAATAAGGACTATTAAAAGAGACAAAGAAGGACACTACATAATGATCAAGGGATCGATCCAAGAAGAAGATATAACAATTGTAAATATTTATGCACCGAACATAGGAGCACCTCAATACATAAGGCAAATACTAACAGCCATAAAAGGGGAAATCGACAGTAACACATTCATAGTAGGGGACTTAAACACCCCACTTTCACCCATGGACAGATCATCCAAAATGAAAATAAATAAGGAAACACAAGCTTTAAATGATACATTAAACAAGATGGACTTAATTGATATTTATAGGACACTCCATCCAAAAACAACAGAATACACATTTTTCTCAAGTGCTCATGGAACATTCTCCAGGATAGATCATATCTTAGGTCACAAATCAAGCCTTGGTAAATTTAAGAAAATTGAAATTGTATCAAGTATCTTTTCTGACCACAACGCCATGAGACTAGATATCAATTACAGGAAAAGATCTGTAAAAAATACAAACACATGGAGGCTAAACAATACACTACTTAACAATGAAGAGATCACTGAAGAAATCAAAGAGGAAATCAAAAAATACCTAGAAACAAATGACAATGGAGACACAACGACCCAAAACCTGTGGGCTGCAGCAAAAGCAGTTCTAAGGGGGAAGTTTATAGCAATACAAGCCCACCTTAAGAAGCAGGAAACATCTCGAATAAACAACCTAACCTTGCACCTCAAGCAATTAGAGAAAGAAGAACAAAAAAACCCCAAAGCTAGCAGAAGGAAAGAAATCATAAAAATCAGATCAGAAATAAATGAAAAAGAAATGAAGGAAACAATAGCAAAGATCAATAAAACTAAAAGCTGGTTCTTTGAGAAGATAAACAAAATAGATAAACCACTAGCCAGACTCATCAAGAAAAAAAGGGAGAAGACTCAAATCAATAGAATTAGAAATGAAAAAGGAGAGGTAACAACTGACACTGCAGAGATAAAAGAGATCATGAGAGATTACTACAAACAACTCTATGCCAATAAAATGTACAATCTGGAAGAAATGAACAAATTCTTAGAAATGCACAACCTGCCAAGACTGAATCAGGAAGAAATAGAAAATATGAACAGACCAATCACAAGCACTGAAATTGAAACTGTGATTAAAAATCTTCCAACAAAGAAAAGCCCAGGACCAGATGGCTTCACAGGCGAATTCTATCAAACATTTAGAGAAGAGCTAACACCTATCCTTCTCAAACTCTTCCAAAATATAGCAGAGGGAGGACCACTCCCTAACTCCTTCTACGAGGCCACCATCACCTTGATACCAAAACCAGACAAGGATGTCACAAAGAAAGAAAACTACAGGCCAATATCACTGATGAACATAGATGCAAAAATCCTCAACAAAATACTAGCAAACAGAATCCAACAGCACATTAAAAGGATCATACACCATGATCAAGTGGGGTTTATTCCAGGAATGCAAGGATTCTTCAATATACGCAAATCTATCAATGTGATAAACCATATTAACAAATTGAAGGAGAAAAACCATATGATCATCTCAATAGATGCAGAGAAAGCTTTTGACAAAATTCAACACCCATTTATGATAAAAACCCTGCAGAAAGTAGGCATAGAGGGAACTTTCCTCAACATAATAAAGGCCATATATGACAAGCCCACAGCAAACATCATCCTCAATGGTGAAAAACTGAAAGCATTTCCACTAAGATCAGGAAAAAGACAAGGTTGCCCACTCTCACCACTATTATTCAACATTGTTTTGGAAGTTTTAGCCACAGCAATCAGAGAAGAAAAGGAAATAAAAGGAATCCAAATTGGAAAAGAAGAAGTAAAGCTGTCACTGTTTGCAGATGACATGATCCTATACATAGAGAACTCTAAAGATGCTACCAGAAAACTACTAGAGCTAATCAATGAATTTGGTAAAGTGGCAGGATACAAAATTAATGCACAGAAATCTCTGGCATTCCTATATACTAATGATGAAAAATCTGAAAGTGAAATCAAGAAAACACTCCCATTTACCATTGCAACAAAAAGAATAAAATATCTAGGAATAAACCTACCTAAGGAGACAAAAGACCTGTATGCAGAAAATTATAAGACACTGATGAAAGAAATTAAAGATGATATAAATAGATGGAGAGATATACCATGTTCTTGGATTGGAAGAATCAACATTGTGAAAATGACTCTACTACCCAAAGCAATCTATAGATTCAATGCAATCCCTATCAAACTACCACTGGCATTTTTCACAGAACTAGAACAAAAAATTTCACAATTTGTATGGAAACACAAAAGACCCCGAATAGCCAAAGCAATCTTGAGAACGAAAGAAGGAACTGGAGGAATCAGGCTCCCTGACTTCAGACTATACTACAAAGCTACAGTCATCAAGACGGTATGGTACTGGCACAAAAACAGAAAGATAGATCAATGGAACAGGATAGAAAGCCCAGAGATAAACCCATGCACATATGGACACCTTATCTTTGATAAAGGTGGCAGTAATGTACAATGGAGAAAGGACAGCCTCTTCAATAAGTGGTGCTGGGAAAACTGGACAGGTACATGTAGAAGTATGAGATTAGATCACTCCCTAACACCATACACAAAAATAAGCTCAAAATGGATTAAAGACCTAAATGTAAGGCCAGAAACTATCAAACTCTTAGAGGAAAACATAGGCAGAACACTCTATGACATAAATCAAAGCAAGATCCTTTCTGACCCACCCCCTAGAGTAATGGAAATAAAAACAAAAATAAACAAATGGGACCTAATGAAACTTCAAAGCTTTTGCACAGCAAAGGAAACCATAAACAAGACCAAAAGACAACCCTCAGAATGGGAGAAAATATTTGCAAATGAAGCAACCGACAAAGGATTAATCTCCAAAATTTACAAGCAGCTCATGCAGCTCAATATCAAAAAAACAAACAACCCAATCCAAAAATGGGCAGAAGACCTAAATAGACATTTCTCCAAAGAAGATATACAGACTGCCAACAAACACATGAAAGAATGCTCAACATCATTAATCATTAGAGAAATGCAAATCAAAACTACAATGAGATATCATCTCACACCAGTCAGAATGGCCATCATCAAAAAATCTAGAAACAATAAATGCTGGAGAGGGTGTGGAGAAAAGGGAACACTCTTGCACTGCTGGTGGGAATGTGAATTGGTTCAGCCACTATGGAGAACAGTATGGAGGTTCCTTAAAAAACTACAAATAGAACTACCATATGACCCAGCAATCCCACTACTGGGCATATACCCTGAGAAAACCAAAATTCAAAAAGAGTCATGTACCAAAATGTTCATTGCAGCTCTATTTACAATAGCCCGGAGATGGAAACAACCTAAGTGCCCGTCATCGGATGAATGGATAAAGAAGATGTGGCACATATAAACAATGGAATATTACTCAGCCATAAAAAGAAACGAAATTGAGCTATTTGTAATGAGGTGGATAGACCTAGAGTCTGTCATACAGAGTGAAGTAAGTCAGAAAGAAAAAGACAAATACCGTATGCTAACACATATATATGGAATTTAAGAAAAAAATGTCATGAAGAACCTAGGGGTAAAGCAGGAATAAAGACGCAGACCTCTTAGAGAACGGACTTGAGGTTATGGGGAGGGGGAAGGGTGAGCTGTGACAGGGCGAGAGAGAGTCATGGGCATATACATAGTAACAAACGCAGTAAGGTAGATAGCTAGTGGGAAGCAGCCGCATGGCACAGGGATATTGGCTCGGTGCTTTGTGACAGCCTGGAGGGGTGGGATGGGGAGGGTGGGAGGGAGGGAGACGCAACAGGGAAGACATATGGGAACATATGTTTATGTATGACTGATTCACTTTGTTATAAAGCAGAAACTAACACACCATTGTAAAGCAATTATACCCCAATAAAGATGTTAAAAAAAAAAAAAAAAAACTTAAAATAACAAAAAAAAAAAAAAAAAAAAGAGAAGGGAATATCACCATATATCTGGGAGGTGGAGAGGGAAACTATTTGGCAATTAGTAGTGACAGCTGCCATATCAAGATGTTTAGATATTTATCTGAGTTTGGGATATAAGGCAAAGGATTCAGAAGTAAAAATGTTTTGATTAATTGAAAGAATAGCATAACTCCTCAGGACTCTTAGTGATGAAGAGGTAAAAAAACTACTTAAAATTATTATGAAGATATAGCCACTGAACTAATGACAGGGGCTCTCTGTTTCCTTATCCTAGGATAAGTAGCCTTTCTGATATGGACAAACAAAATCTGGGAGGTGGGGCTGTCTCTGTGAAGCAGATGTCTTTTCAGATTTTATATATATATATATATGAGGAATTTGAAGGACACTGGAGAGCCCTCACAGTTCTGACAAGATTCTTCTTTCAAGTTTACCCTGTTTATTTTCTGGTTAGTTTCTGAAATACTCTGAAAATATTTTGGGAGTGTCCCCCATGTATAATCTGGATTCCTGGCCTCTCTCTCTTTATATATACATGTTTTATATCTTTTCTAACATAATGGGAAGGAGACTACTTCTAACTTAGTATCAGGAAAATAATAAATGTGGGAGGCTCTATCTGGGCAACAGCAAGGGAATACTAGTATGGTAAAGGGATGTTTGCATGCTAATGTACATCAGGAAACACCTGAATAAATAATGCTCTCATAATGCTGGGTACATGGTGGGAAGAAAGTGAACTGATAAATACAGAATCTGTGGAAGGTATTCTTTGCCTTCCCATAATTAATCATAATAACCCCTAACATTTTTTAAGTTGCTTATCAATGGCAGGATCCGTGGAAAGTGAGGTACATGTATTTTCTAATGTAAATTCCTCAATATCTTATGAGGTCAGGAGGAGAACAGGGCAAGGCAATATTAAACAATTTTCCACAGAGCACATAGCTAGTGGAAAACCCAGAACATTAACCCAGATGGGCTGAGTTCAGAGTCATCTTAAGTGAACACCTCAGTGTGGGTGGGAGGTAAAAATAAATAGCATCAAACTTAAATTCATGATTTGATGAGAAGAATCACATAAAGGTAGACATATGGAGTGTGTAAAAAACAAGTGAGAGAATTCAACTTTAGCAGCTTGGGAGGAGTTAGGAGACGGTAAATAATGAAAACTAATGTTGTGGTGATAGTGCTTTTTTCCTCTCTCTTATCTCCAGAAGAGTTTAACAATGTTTCAGGATGTGGGACCAGGCAACTTCCTGTATTGTTTAATGTCTGTGGACTAGGGAGTCACCAACACCGAAACAACATCCCGTTAAACTTGGTATGCTACATTAAAGTGCAAAATCAAGTTTTCCTTCTAATTAAATTTTAATGCTTAAAGCTATTTTATTGAGAGCTTGATATAACTGTTTGCTCATCATCGTCCTTAAGCAAAGACTATTTTAAAAAATAAAACAACAAAAGTAGAATAGAAGCTAGCCTAGAGATAATCTAAAGCACTGTAATAAAACTACAAGTCACCTATGACAATAAGGAAACAGGAACAGACCATCCCTGGATACAAAAATCAAGCAGCTCAGGGCTGCTTGGCTGAGGAGAGTAGAGGCAGAAATTGACTCAGCAATTGAGTTCAAAGATTGCAGTCAGCCTTGCGTACACTTAAATAGACATTTAAGAGGTGGGTAGATTTCAAAATTTTATTGTATTAATTTATATTAATATAGATGAAAGAGAAAATATAAGGAAAGTTTTCTATTAGGAAAATAATTGCAGTAAAATAATGATTAAAATATAAATGCATATGCAAAATAAATCAATCTTGAAAAAATATACCTAAGGTATGGAATTTGGATTAAAAATATTTAGAGGGGGCTTCCCTGGTGGCGCAGTGGTTGAGAGTCCACCTGCCGATGCAGGGGACACGGGTTCATGCCCTGGTCCGGGAAGGTCCCACATGCTGTGGAGCGGCTAGGCCCATGAGCCATGGCCGCTGAGCCTGCGCGTCCGGAGCCTGTGCTCTGCAACGGGAGAGGCCACAACAGTGAGAGGCCCGTGTGCCGCAAAATAAATATATATATATATATATATATATATATATATATATATATATATATATATATATATATATTTAGAGGATATATGCTGAGTGGGGCAGGAAATTGCTACAAACAAATAAATAAATAAAGGTTGATCTCAGAAGCATTAGAGTAAACATTGAAACATATATATGGAAACTAAGAAAAAAATAAAGGTCATGAAGAACCTAGGGGTAAGATGGGAATAAAGACACAAACCTACTAGAGAATGGACTTGAGGATATGGGGAGGGGGAAGGGTAAGCTGTGACAAAGTGAGAGAGTGGCATGGATATATATACACTATCAAACGTAAAATAGATAGCTAGTGGGAAGCAGCCGCATGGCACAAGGAGATCAGCCTGTTGCTTTGTGACCACCTAGAGGGGTGGGATAGGGAGGGTGGGAGGGAGACGCAAGAGGGAGGAGCTATGGGAACATATGTATAACTGATTCACTTTGTTATAAAGCAGAAACTAACACACCATTGTAAAACAATTATACTCCAATAAAGATGTTAAAAAAAAAAAGTAAGCTGGGAATTTTGGTGTAAGGTTTAGACAAGAAAGTAGAAGCCTCTCCAATTAGAATAGTTACTCAAAGGTTAGAAGTGTAAGTAAACAGAGCCTATAAAGGGAGCACGTATTTTGGGCTTTGGCCCCATGACATTCCAAAAGTGAAATCAATGGCTTGCAGTAAGATCATGGGTTATTTATTCATATTTTCAGGAGATGATACTCAATTTTCAGAATCAAGATTTCCAAGCAGCCAAATACCACTTATATTAGACTGGTTTAAAGATCAGGACCCACGTCATTGTGCAACAGTTATTCTTAAGTAAGTAAGCATATTAAAATATTTAATTTAGTGTATTGAAGGAAACTTCAAAAAGGTTCTTCACTTGATAAAACAGAATAAAATATACCCCTACCTAGACAATATATAGATAATGTTAATATCATTTAAATATCTCCATTATTTTGTCCCAACAAATATTCTCCAGCTTCCTCTCCCATTGTTACCATAATAATACAGTCGCCAATCCAATATTAGTTGCCTCAGAGGGGATTGGGGGAAATGACTGGAAATGGATGTTAGGGAAATTTCTAGAGTGATGGAAATATTATATATTCATAGAGTTCTGGGTTGCTTGAATATACATATACATGCTAAAACTCATCAAAATATAAACTTGGAATCTGTATTTTTACATATAAATTATGCATACGATGTTACGTTTAGTTCAATATAATGAAACAGAATGAAGGAAGAGGAGATAGGAGAAAAGGAATCGATAAAATGTGCATATAGATAATTATTTTCAACTCATTAGCTGCAGAAGCAAGCAATGATATAGCTCACTAACTGTTGGAAGAGTGTTATCAGGGTCCATTCTTACTGAATTTTTATAAGATGGAATACATATATACACATTTATAAACATATAAAAGCACATATATGATATCCTTGTTAGCTCTGAGATGATCCACTGTCGATGGAAAAATGATGATGCTGTAGCAATGTCGTAAGTAGAAAAGAAAATGATAGGATCTAAAACACCTTTGGTGGAATTGACTTTAACAAGAACTGCAAAGTTCACCTAAATGAACTGAAATGTGGAGTGGGTGCAGAAAGTGATAGGTATGTATATCTGCTAGCTAGAGTCTATGGAATTTCTCTTCTGATTGCCTCAAATTTTTCACAAAATTAGAAAGAGGGGCCTTTATCTGGAATGTGGAAGAAGGAGGAAGTGTTTTGTACTTGAAAGAAGAGGAAAAAGAAAGAAGCAGTCAGACAGGAGGGTAGGGAAATAAAGATCAATATCTGGCAACATCAAGACTCCAGTTGAGGTTTGTAATTATGGATCCAAAACAAGTATGTAGAGGCAGAAGAACTGGACTTTCCAGCAAATGTATTTTAAATCCAAGAAAATGGCTACTGCATGATTTTGCTTGGTCCTTAAAAGCAGAGTACTCAGCCAGCATATGAGAAGAGAGGTCCAGAAAACACATTTGGAGTTTACGATTAAAAATTTTAACCCCTGGCCCTTTCTTCTCACCTCAACACTAATCTTGTCATAAATCTATTGCTACTTCTGATACCTTGGCATCTTCTCCTTTCTTCAAATATCTTTTCCACCTCCCTACATCAGCCACTATTTTGATAGTCATACCCTAAAATTTGGCCACTGCCAGTAACTGCAATCATATAAGAATCTAGGCTGTAATCGTTTTGCATTCTGACCTTTATCTCTTAAAAATCACATCCTTTGACAGAACTACAGCTCTGTCAAGGAAATTATATTGATCCTACCATCTTTGCCATATCCCTCATTCCCACTCACACCTTTATTTTTCTTCCCATGGCCTATCACTACATTCAATCCTCCACCTACATGCTTATTTCCTTACCTTTCTCTCAACTTGTGGGAAAAATCAACTTTAGTTCATATTGACTCTGCCTGCTCTCATTCTCACCCATGCATCTAGATGTGGCTATTGAAAACCACACAGCTATGCCATAGTCTCAAGTAAGTGAAAGAAAAATAAAGTTAAGGGAGTTGCTCATCATTTCTAACACTTTCCCTAGTCTGTTTACTCTTCCATTCCATGCCCATTTCCCAACCATTTTGTTACCATACATTGATATGCCTCAAATACATTACAAGTTTGCAAAATATATGTTCCAGTACTCACAGAGCAGTTAGGAGATGTCTGGAGTGACTTATAGACCCTAGTTACCCTGGAATTACTCCCAGTCACCTCCAGCTGTGAGCAGTCTTACATGTCTTCCAGCGTTTTGCACAAATATAATTTTCCAAGTGTACCATGATGTGAAAATATTTTGAGGTACTGTAAAAAGTGACTATTTCACAACTTTCTTCTTAAATGTTAAAAGCTTCTCTCGCTTCCTCACTCTATGCTGATTACCTGACTTCTTACATCCCTGGAAAATAAACACTATAGCAGATTTTGTTAACATCATCCCCACCAGATTGACCAACCTGAAATCTTACCTCTGTATTGTACCATCCTTTCTTTCGATATGGATGAAGGTCCTATCCAATTCAACCATATTATTTTTCACTAAATTCCATTATCATTCTTCTAGTCAGGGATTTTTATTCCTGTAATTTTTCCCTTTTCCCTACATCTTGCATGGTTCTGTATGTAATGGTTCATTTTATCAGTTTATATCCTATCAGTTCACCTCTCTTCTCAAGAACACTTTATCCTGAACTCATCTCCTGTTCCCTTTATCAAACTCTTCAAAAGAGCTATCTTTAGCTTTTTTATCTAAATCTCATCTTCCCCTTCTCTTCTAAATACATTCCAATTAGAATTATTTTATACAAACTACTCTACAGAAACATTGCTTGTCAAGATTATTAATGACCTTCATGTTGCTTATCATCAATACTCAACTTTACATTTATTCCCTTTCATGGTAGGGAGAATAAGGAACCATCTAAGGACCTGCACATCCTAATCCCCAGAATCTTTGAAGGTTTCATGTTACACAGAAAAGGGGAATTAACGTTGTTAGTCAGATGATTTAAAAATAGTTTACACTAGATTATCTAAGTGGGCCCAGTGTAATCACAAGGGTCCTTAAAAGTGGAAACAAGAGGTAGAAGAAAAGTCAGTGTCAGAATAATGCAAAGTGAGGAAGATTTAACTGACCATTGCTGAAGATGGAAAAGAACCATGAGCAAGGAAGGCAGACAACCTCTAGAAGCTAGAAAATGTAAGGAAACATTCTCCCTTAAGCCTCATCATATACTTCAGAAACTTTATTTTTGGCTGCATTGGGTCTTTGTTGCTGCACATGGGCTTTCTCTAGTTGCGGCAAGCAGGGGCTACACTTTGCTGTGGTGCATGGGCTGCTCATTGCAGTGGCTTTACTTGTTGTGGAGCATGGGTTCTAGGCACGTGGGCTCAGTAGTTGTGTCTCATGGGCTCTAGAGCACAGGCTCAGTAGTTGTGGCACACGGGCTTAGTTGCTCCGTGACATGTGGTATCTCCTTGGACTAGAGCTCGAACCTGTGTCCTCTGCACTGGCAGGCAGATTCTTAACCACTGCACCACCAGGGAAGCTGCCCCAAATTATCTTTTTAAACAGTGTCTCTCTTCTGAATTCCAGACTCATATGTATCTACCTGCCTCCTTGATATCTCCACTTGAATGCTTATTGTGATCTCATATTCAGTAATTCCAAGACACACTTTCTTTTCTCCTACCCCCAACACTCCCCCCCACCAGAAAAAAACCAATACTGGCTCATATGCAGACTTCTCCACCTAAGTAAACGACATATCCATCTTTCCATTTGCACAAAAAATTGTTGTAGTTTATCCTTGATACCTTTCAAATCCTAAATGCAGTTCATTTGTAAATTATGTTGGCTGTGTCTCCAAGTTTACAAGTAATCTACCTCTCCATTTCTGATTTCACTCCTGACCTGCTATTATTTGTGCGAACAAATATCCCTCTACTTTAAGGTCTTCTCACTTGTTTCTCCATTGGTTTGTAATAAATCCAGTCCCCCATGTATCTACATGGTTTTATCCTCTTACTTCCTTCAGATCTCCCAAATGCATCATATTAAAAGCTTTCTTTAGTCCCCTTCATTAATCGCATTCCTTTCTCCAGGGTCATTCTACACTTATTAGCCTACTTTATTATACTCATGAAACCTGTCACATTCTTATATATTTTTTATTTGCTTATTATATTCCCACATCAGAATATAAGCTCCATGAGGGTAGGTTTTTGTTTACCTCTGTATCCCTTCTACCAAGAACATGATGCAGCAATGCATAGATAATAAATATTTATTAAATATTTATTTATTGACTGTGAACAAGACTTTAGGGAATGCTATATCTCATCAAGTATACAGATGCAAAGTTTTCATCCCAGCCCTTATATTAACAGAAATAATGTGGTTCAATTTGGTATTGAGAGTGTTCTGCTTCCAATATCCTTTATTTCTCAGGAATATTAATATTTAATAATTAATATTCTTGGGTATACAAATTCTGCATTTTCAATTACATCAGTTGCAAATGACAAAACTAAGAGAGGCAAGAAAAGATACTGTTTAAATTTGTGTTTTTCATTCTAGGAATAAGTTTATTACCTCTTAGAGACTGTAAGATACTTTCTAATCTTTGGAAATGAAAAGGAATTATCAAGTTTAGATACAATGCAGAAGAAAAACTAGAGAGACCTGGAAATGATTTTACTTATTACACATGACAGATATGGTTTATTCAGAGACACATAGTCATTGTTCTGAGCTATGAAATTTCCATCATCGTTAGCTTTCCTTCTTTCCCAGCCAGCATTATTTCCCAGTCCTATAGCCATAGCTCAGAAGAAACATATCACCTACAACACACACACAAACACACACACACACACACAGTCCAATAATCCTAAACTGTTAACATTCTGAGAAGGAATGAGAATGCGACAGCATGGGATAGGGAACCAGGATGGTGTCATAATTGTGTGATGAGTTTTGTGTCCTTTTGAAGTAGCATCCCTACAGCTAAATTTGCTTACCTTTAAAATACAGACACTCCAACTCTAATTCTTGGCAGCATCAGTTAGTAAGAAAATTATTTGCTTTGCTGCTTTGCTGGGGAATCTTTCACTTTATTTTTCTTTTTTAACAGGGACATTGTACACAATCTCCTTTCTGGGCAAAACATCCAAGGTGGTGAAGACAGTTGTTAATATCTCCTTACTTCACAAATCTGTATATTTACATGAACTCAGACATTATTCTTATGAAAATTATGTTCTCCTATGCTGCCTCATATGTTTCATGTTCTAATGTAAGTCACTTAACAATATCTCCTCCTAATATATATATATATATATATATATATATATGGTTTTCAGTAATTATAAATTACAGAGTATTTAAACTTCTTATGTCTCTTAAGAGTAATTATACTTTTATAGGAGTCAGAAGTTTAAATATAAAAGGGTATAAATCTAGGGACACTCTATCATTATGGTATTTATAATACACCTGGGAGTATACAATATTGTCAATCACTTTGCTCCTGCTAGTGCTAACTTATTCATGTACTCTCTATGTTTTATCCTTGTTCTTAACTTAGACATAAGCAATTTCACCTTCAATTTGACATATCTAGAAGTTCCTTTTAAAGTTTACTTTAAGAAGTAAATAATAGCATATTGAATGATATAAGATGACATAAAATATCTCTATACTATTTTTCTTTTGAAACATTTAAGCTAAAGGAGAATCTAAAGACAAAATAATTTGAGAACAAAAGGACAAATTTACTCACTGGCAACTTGCACTTTGTGTTTCTTGGAACCATTATTCTATGAGCCCAGAGAAACTTTTCAGAATCCTAACTATCTTGCTGGAGAGAATACATAGAGTTCCTGAGATTTCATAGAAGGAGAAAGGCCCAGATGAACTCAATCTTCCATATCTTTCAGCCAAAGCAAAAGGCATGTGAATAAAATAATCTCTGACTCTCCAGATCAAAACTAAATACCACTAGAGGATTTCAATCAACAGTCAGCAAAAATAGCAGAGAAATCTGCCAGGCAAGCCCTGCTTGAATTTTGCTGGCCCAAATCATGAAATATTACAAAACATTTGTTTCAGTAATTCACCAAAACTGTGGGTAGATTCTTATGCGACAAATAGTAATTGTCTAACTGATTTATGTTTACCAGTTTATTATAAATTTTAATTTGTTCTACCAGTTCCATAAGCCATTTTGTGTTCTTTCTTGTTCCTTTGTGATTAATTTATTAAAAAATAATTCTCTCTCTCTAATATAAACTATAACTTTTATCATATTTGAGTATGGTTTTGGGTTCTAAATATATTTTAATTTCAAAAACATGCTAGTATTGTGAAGGCAGATACATTTAGATTAACCCATAAATTTACCCATTTTGTTAACTTTTTTTTTTCCTTTTGGTTTCTCTAAGCTTCCTTATGGGATTACTTTTTGTTTCTTCTGGTAAAACTATTTTTTCCTATTTTTGATATGATTCCACTAGTATTTTTTTTCCTTTTATTTGTCTGTAAAACTTTATTTTAGAAGAATATTTTTTGCTAGTTTATAATTCTACATGGGCAGTTCCATTTTGTCACACATTAAAATTTTAATTCCATTGTCTTCTAAAATATATAATTACTATTGAAAGTTTAACTGTCATATATAGCTCCTTTGAATGTAATATCATTTTATTTATATTAATACTTTTTTTTTCTTTTCTTTTATTGTTTTATTCCTGACATTTTGGTTTTTGTACCTATCCTTTGCATTTATCCTTCTTGGAATTTGTTGTGCCTTTTGTGGCCTGATATTTCCCTATTTTCAGAAAATTTAGTACTTATCTTTTAAGTAGTTCCCCTATACTATTCTCTCTCTCTTCAGTTATATGCATATTAGAATATTTCACTATATCCCTTTCTTTATAACATTTTCAATAATTTCTATTATTCTGCTTTGTTTTTGTATGAACCATCTTCTATCTTTTGATGTGTCCAATCTGTTCTTAAGTTACTGTATCTTTTTTATTTCTTATTTTTCCATTTGTTTTTTTGTACATGGGCAAAATTGCCAATCTTGCTTTCTAATTTCTTAAACATACTAAGACAAGTTATTTAAAAATCTTTGTCAGTGGGAAGATCTTAAAGATGGTGGAGGAGTAAAATGTGGAGATCAACTTCCTCCCCACAAGTACATGAGAAACACATCTACATGTGGAACAACCCCTACAGAACACCTACCAAATGCTGGCAGAAGAACTCAGACTTCCCAAAAGTCAAGAAACTCCCAATGTACCTGACCGTCTGGCTGACAGGGTCTGGTGCTCCAGCCGGATGTCAGGCCTGTGCCACTGAAGTGGGAGAGTCAAGATCAGGACATTGGTCGACCAGAGACCTCCCAGCTCCATGTAATATCAAACAGTGAAAGCTGTCCCAGAGAGCTCCATCTCAATGCTAAGACCCAGCTCCACTCAACGAGCAGCAAGCTACAGTGCTGGACACCCTAAGCCAAACAACTAGAAAGACAGGAACACAACCCCACCCATTAACAGACAGGGTGCATAAAATCATAATAAGGTCACAGACATCCCAAATCATACCACCGAATGCAGTGTTGCCCACCAGAAAGACAAGATGCAGCTTCATCCACCAGAACACAGGCACCAGTCACTTCCACCAGGAAGTCTACACAATCCACTGAAACAATTTTAGCCACTAGAGGCAGACACCCAAAACAACAGGAACTATGAACTTGCAGCCTGCGAAAAGAAAACTCCAAACACAGTAAGTTAAGCAAAATGGAAGACAGAGAAATACACAGCAGATGAAGGAGCAAGGTAAAAACCCACCAGACCAAACAAATGAAGAGGAAATAGGCAGTCTACCTGAAAAAGGATTCAGAGTAATGAGAGTAAAGATGATCCAAAACATTGGAAATAAAATGGAGAAAATGCAAGAAACATTTAACAAGGACATAGAAGAACTAAAGAGCAAACAAACAATGATGAACAACAAAATAAATGAAATTAAAAATTCTCTAGAAGGAATGAATAGCAGAATAACTGAGGCAGAGGGACGGATATGTGACCTGGAAGATAAAATAGTGGAAATAACTACCACAGAGCAGATTAAAGAAAAAAGAATGAAAAGAATTAAGGACAATCTCAGAGAACTCTGGGACAACATTAAATGCACTACCATTAAAATTATAGGGGTCCCACAAGAAGAAGAGAAAAAGAAGGGGACTGAGAAAATATTTGAAGAGATTATGCTTGAAAACTTCCCTAATATGGGAAAGAAATAATAAGTCATGTCCAGGAAGTGCAGAGAGTCCCATACAGGATAAATCTAATGAGAAACATGCCAAGACACATATTAATCAAACTATCAAAAATTAAATAAAAAGAAAATATATTAAAAGCAGCAAGGAAAAAACAGCAAATAACATACAAGGGAATCCCCATAAGGTTAACAGCTGATCTTTCAGCAGAAACTGCAAACCAGAAGGGAGTGGTGGGACATATTTAAAGTGATGAAAGGGAAAAACCTACAATGAAGATAACTCTACCCAGCAAGGATCTCATTCAGATTCGATTGAGAAATTAAAACCTTTACAGACAAGCAAAAGCTAAGAGAATTCAACACCACCAAACCAGCTTCACAGAAAATGCTAAAGGAACTTCTCTAGACAGGTACCACAAGAGAAAGAGAAGAGCTACAATAACAAATCCAAAACAATTAAGAAAATGTTAATAGGAACATACATATCAATAACTACCATAAATGTAAATGTATTAAAGGCTCCAACCAAAAGACATAGACTGGTTGAATGGATGCAAAAAAAAGCCCATATATATGCTACCTGCAAGAGACCCACTTCAGGGCTAGGGACATACAGACTGAAAGTGAGGGGATGGAAAAAGGTATTCCATGCAAATGGAAATCAAAAGAAAGCTGGAATAGCAATTCTCATAGACTTTTAAAATAAAGACTATTACAAGAGACAAAGGAGGACACTACCTAATGATCAAGGGATTGATCCAAGAAGAAGATATAACAATTGTGAATATTTATGCACCCAACATAGGAACACGACAATACATAAGGCAAAAGTTAGCAGCCGTAAGAGGGGAAATCGACAGTTACACAATCATAGTAGGGGACTTTAACACCCCACTTTCACCAATGGACAGATCATCCAAAATGAAAATAAATAAGAAAACACAAGCTTTAAATGATACATTAAACAAGATGGACTTAATTGATATTTATAGGATGTCCCACCCCAAAACAACAGAATACACTTTCTTCTCAAGTGCACATGGAACATTCTCCAGGATAGATCATATCTTGGGTCACAAATCAAGCCTTGGTAAATTTAAGAAAATTGAAATCATATCCAGAGTCTTTTCGAACCACAACACTATGAGCCTACATATCAATTACAGGAAAAATACTGTAAAAAATACAAACACATGGATGACAAACAATACAGTACTACATAACCAAGAGATCACTGAATAAATTGAAGAGCAAATAAAAAAAGTACCTAAGAACAATGACAATGAAAACATGATGACCCCAAACTTATGGGATGCAGCAAAAACAGTTCTAAGAGGGCAGTTAATAGCAATACAATCGTACCTCAAGAAACAAGAAACAGCTCAAATAAACAACCTAAATTTACACCTAAAGCAGTTAGAGAATGAAGAACAACAACACCCCAAAGTTAGCAGAGGGAAAGAAATTATACAGATCAGATCAGAAATAAATGAAAAAGAAATGAAGGAAAGAATAGCAAAGATCAATAAAACTAAAAGCTGTTCTTTTGAGAGATAAAAAAAATTGATAAACTATTAGCAAGACACATCAAGAGAAAAAGAGAGAAGACTCAAATCAATAGAATTAGAAATGAAAAAGGAGAAGTAACAACAGACACTGCAGAAATACAAAGGATCATGAGACTACTACAAGCAACTCTATGCCAATAAAATGGACAACCTGGAAAAAACGGACAAATTCTTAGAAAAACACAACCTTCTGAGACTGAACGATGAAGAAATAGAAAATATTAACAGACCAATCACAAGCACTGAAATTGAGACTGTGACTAAAATTCTTCCAACAAACGAAAGACCAGGACCAGATGGCTTCACGGGCGAATTCTATCAAACATCTAAAGAAGAGTTAACACCAATCCTTCTCAAAGTCTTCCCAAATATAGCAGAGGGAGGAACTCTCCCAAACTCATTCTATGAGGCCAACATCACCCTGATACCAAAACCAGAAAAATATGTCAAAAATAAAGAAAACTACAGGCCAATATCATTGATGAACATAGATGCAAAAATTCTCAACAAAATACTAGCAAAGAGAATCCAACAGCACATTAAAAGGATCATACACCATGATCAAGTGAGGTTTATCCCTGGAATGCAAGGATTCTTCAATATACACAAATCAATCAATGTGATAAACTGTATTAACAAATTGAAGGATAAAAACCATATGATCAACTCAATAGATGCAGAAAAAGCTTTCAAAAAAATTCAACATCCATTTATGATAAAAAACAACCTCCAGAAATTAGGCATAGAGCGAATGTACCTCAACATAATAAAGGCCTTGTATGACAAACCGCCAGCCGACATCATGCTCAGTGGTGAAAAATTAAAATCATTTTTGCTAAGATCAGGAATAGGAAAAGATTATCCACTCTCACCAGTATTATTCAACATAGTTTTGGAAGTTTTAGTCACAGCAGTCAGAGAAGAAATAGAAATAAAAGGAATCCAAATTTGAAAAGAAGAAGTAAGTCTTTCACTGTTTGCAGATGACATGATTCTATACATAGAAAATCCTAAAGATGCCACCAGAAAACTACTACAGCTAATCAATTAATTTGGTAAAGTAGCAGGATACAAAAGTAATGCACAGAAACCTCTTGTATTCCTGTACACTAATGATGAAAAATCTGAAAGAGAAATTAAGGAAACACTCCCATTTACCATTGCAACAAAAAGAATAAAATACCTAGGAAAAAAATCTACCTAACGAGACAAAGACCTGTATGCAGAAAACTATAAGACACTGATGAAAGAAATTTTAATGATACAAACAGATGGAGAGATACACCATGTTCTTGGATTGGAAGAATCAACATTGTGAAAATGCCTATGCTACCCAAAGCAGTCTACAGATTCAGTGCAATCCCTATCAAACTACCAATGGCATTTTTCACAGAACTAGAACAAAATATTTCACAATTTGTATGTAAACACAAAAGATCCCGCATAGCCAAAGCAATCTTGAGAAAGAAAAATGGAGCTGGAGGAATCAGGTCCCCTGACTTCAGACTATACTACAAAGCTATAGTAATCAAGGCAGTATGTTACTGGCAGAAAAACAGAAATATAGATCAATGAAACAGGATGGAAAGCCCAGAGATAACCCCACACACATATGGTCACCTTATCTTTGATAAAGGAGGCAAGAATATCCAATGGAGAAAAGACAGCCTCTTCAATAAGTGGTGCTGGGAAAAGTGGACAGCTACATGTAAAAAAAATGAAATTAGAACACTCCCTAACACCATACACAAAAATAAACTCCAAATGGATTAAAGACCTAAATGTAAGGCTAGACACTATAAAACTCTCAGAGGAAAACATAGGCAGAACACTCTATGACATAAATCACAGCGAGATCCATTTTGACCCACCTCCTAGAGAAATGGAAATAAAAACAAAAATAAAAAAATGGGGCCTAATGAAATTTAAAAGCTTGTGCACAGCGAAGGACACCATAAACAAGATGAAAAGACAATCCTCAGAATGGGAGAAAATATTTGCAACTGAAGAAACTGACAAAGGATTAATCTCCAAAATTTACAAGCAACTCATGCAGCTCAATATCAAAAAACAAACAACCCAATCCAAAAATGGGCAGAAGACCTAAATAGACATTTCTCCAGAGAAGATATACACATTTCCAAGAAACACATGAAAGGATGCTCAACATCACTAACCATTAGAGAAATGCAAATCATAACTACAGTGAGGTATCACCTCACACCAGTCAGAATGGTCATTCTCAAAATATCTAGAAACAATGAATGCTATATAGGGTGTGGAGAAAAGGGAGCCCTCTTCCACTGTTGGTGGGAATATAAATTGATACAGCCACTATGGAGACAGTATGGAGGTTCTTTATAAAAATAAAAATAGAACTACCATATGACCCAGCAATCCCACTACTGGGGATATACCCTGAGAAAACCATAATTCAAAAAGTGTCATGTACCACATTGTTTATTGCAGCTCTATTTATAATAGCCAGGACATGGAAGCAACCTAAGTGTCCATCGACAGATGAATGGATAAAGAAGATGTGGCATATCTATACAATGGAATATTACTCAGCCATAAAAAAGAAACAAAATTGAGTGATTTGTCGTGAGGTGGATGGACCTAGAGTCTGTCATACAGAGTGAGGTAAGTCAGAAAGAGAAACACAAATACCATATGCTAACACATATATATGGAATCTAAAACAAAAGGGTTTTGTAGAACCTAGGGGCAGGACAGGAATAAAGACAAAGACGTAGAGAATGGACTTGAGGACATGGCGAGGGGGAAGGGTAAGCTGGGATGAAGTGAGAGAGTGTCAAGTACATATAGACACTACCAAATGTAAAATAGCTAGTTGGAAGCAACTGCATAGCACAGGGAGATCAGCTCAGTGCTTTTTGACCATCTAGAGCAGTGGGATAAGGAGGATGGGAAGGAGACACAAGAGGGAGGAGATATGGGGATATATGTATATGTATAGCTGATTCACTTTGTTATAAAACGGAAACTAACACACATTGTAAAGCAATTTTACTCCAATAAAGATGTTTTAAAAAAGTATATAAAATAAATTAAAAATCTTTTTCTAAAAGCCCCACTATCTGGATCCACCATTGTTCTGTTTGTATTATCTTGTGTTTCTCTTTCCTTTTGTCCATATATTTTCAGATTATGCACCTGTTATCTTTTGGTAGTTTCAGAAAATGAATATGAATATTTGTAGAAAGAATTTGAAGGTCTGTCTGTTGAATCTTTTTTTTTTTTTTTTGTCACGCGTCTAGGTTGGCAACACTAGTAAGTTTAATTTACCTAACCCAATTAGGTATTTAAGTAAAGCTAGGATTCAATATCTGTAGTGTCCTGTTCAGTGGAGTCCTGATCTATTATCAGTGGATCATTACTCCCAAGATGTAGACTTCTAAATCTAGCCTCAATTAATAGTTTTTTTTTTACCAGGCATGCTGATTTGAGGTAAACCCTAAACTCCAAATTTGCCCCCTTCGTTCTGTGAGTATATTATAAATTCTGCCTCACTTCTGAAATTTATGCATCAATTTCTCCTGTTTTGGGGATTATGTGGGTACTAAAAATAAAAAAAACAGAACCAGATACTGAGCTCAGAGCTGTGAGCTTCTAGTATTATTTAGTTCTTGCTCCTGCAATTCTCTACTTCATTGAGAGTTGCAAAATAATTTTAAAGAGATTTTGTCCATGCTCTTTTCTACTTTTCTATTTATTTTCAGTGGAAGAGTTAATTTGAAATGGCTACCTTTCCATCATTACAATCTGTATTTCCTTGGAAATACTTTAAATTTAATTCAATTAAAAAATAACAACAAATTGTTAAGTCTTGGAGACAAAAGCACCTTCAATTTTCACAGGAACACAGGACTATAATTGGATGTTCGTATAATTTTTAAGTGAAATGTGTGTTATTGATAATTATATCAGACAATAGGTCTAGACTTTTAGATTGTTCTGGAAATATCAGAATGCAAAACAATTGTATGTTACCCTAGTTTTAATTCCATATTGGAATTTTATGCAAGAATTTTGTTTGAAGTGACATGAAGGTATACATATATAAGAACAATTTCCCTTTCTTCTGTGAATAATATACTATAATAGATGAAAGGAGGTGATAATGTGATAAACCAGGCCTTCAAAGTTACATACAACTTTACCATAAGTATAGGGTCTTCATAGGAAAAAAATAAATGGTGAAGTTATAGAGGTATCAATGTCCTTCATACATTTAAGGAGGGAAAGTTGTAGTAGACAACATTAATATTGTTCAGTTGCCTGTAACAATACTTTAAAGACTTTTAACTGCTTTACAAAATATATGACAAGTGATAAGTATATAACACGAAGAAGGTTTGACTGCCTAAAGCAGGTAGTTTCTGGGGTATAAGAATTCATTCTAAAATGAAGTATTATCATCTCTCTATCAATTTACAAATGCTTGTCATTAAATGTTTTATGTTTTTCTTTTAATTTAATCTCCTCATTGACTAAGGCAATAAAATATTATAGAAGTTCAATAAATACTATCTGAATTAATTAATAGCACCAACTACATTTTTGTTAGTTTCTTTTTTTTTTTTTTTTTTTTTTTGCGGTATGTGGGCCTCTCACTGTTGTGGCCTCTCCCGTTGAGGAGCACAGGCTCCAGACGCGCAGGCTCAGCGGCCACGGCCCACGGGCCCAGCTGCTCCACAGCATGTGGGATCCTCCCAGACCAGGGCACGAACCTGCGTCACCTGCATCAGCAGGTGGACCCCGAACCACTGCGCCACCAGGGAAGCCCCATTTTTGTTAGATTTTTTACCACATATTTGTCTTCTCCACACAGTCTCAAAATCTTTCAAGAATAAAAATTTACTACCTAGCACACAGATAACAAAAATTTAAAAAAATAACTGCATAAATAAATTTCACACAACTCCTAAAATGTACATATTTTATAAAAGTACATTTTCTTTTATTTTATTTTAAAATAGGAAATGGCCTGACCTTCAGTTCAAAATAGGAGGTTCATCTGGAAACACAGATTTAACTCTGGCATGAAGGAAATAATTAATATCCAATCTTCTTCTGAGAACTGGAAAATAATACAAGAGTGGTAATAGCCCAAGGGGATGGAAAGGGCATAACACAGTGTAACACACAGTGTATAATATAAGAAGATTTATATTATATAAAGAGTACCTAAGAACTTCATTCAAATTCTTTTTATTAAAGCAAATTCTGCACAAACCCACCACTTTGTATGTAAGAGGATTGTCATGATTTGTAGTATCACATATGGCAAATAATTATCTAGTAGTTTCTCCACAAGCAAGGTGTAAGTATCCTCCTACTCTGATTTGCTGGGAGTCCAAAATCTGTTCTCTAGAGCTACTCTAGCCTCTAAATATACTCTGCCAAGGCATGTACTAATGTAGAAAGACATAGATATGTTTGCTTCTTGCCACCCACACAATGAAAACTCAGCTAAAAGTTATTCTACATCAAAATATGCCAGGACTCCATTATTATAGCACATTAGATTTCCATTAGATTTGTCTACTTGGCCATTTTCTCAAGAAAATGATCTGGGTCAAGGTCAGTTATATTCCATCTGACAAACGACAAGTCAACGTTTCTGTTCCTTTTTTTTTTTTTTTTTAAGTGAAGGGTTAATTTCATTGATTCATGCCCTTTACAAAAGGGTACTTTTTTTTTTTTTTTTTTTTTGCGGTACACGGGCCTCTCACTGTTGTGGCCTCTCCCGTTGCGGAGCACAGGCTCCGGACCCGCAGGCTCAGTGGCCATGGCTCACGGGCCCAGCCGCTCTGCGGCATGTGGGATCATCCCGGACCGGGGCACGAACCCGTGTCCCCTGCATCGGCAGGCGGGCTCTCAACCACTGCGACACCAGGGAAGCCCAAAAGGGTACTTCTTGTGATTCATTGTTCAGAGCCCCTTGTTCTTCCTGAGGGATATCAAGAAACACTTAGATATTGAGGAATATTATTCAAGGTCTCAATACTTTACCACCAAGCAGCATTTAGTTTTCAGATGCACTTTTATCATACCTTCAGCCTCATTATCTTTGTATCCTATATATCGTTTCTCCCAGGGAGGGGGCACATTTACTTTCCCAAAAACTAGCTCTTTTGCTCTCCCTTTTTTTTTTTTAATGACCATTATTACATCACCCCTGGACCACCGTAATAATTAAAAATGCACATATGTTGTGAGAAAACATTTCAGCCTCTGGTACAAAGTTGTCTTGGCCAAACACTCAAGTATTTAATGAACTGTAGTGGGAGCTAAAGTCAAAATTCTGCATTTTATATTTTAAAGACCTGATAATCTTACACAGAAGCAGGGAAAAACATCCATTCCAAAACAACATTTTTCAACTAAAAACTCATTGAAATAAAATGTTATTAGGCTAGTGTATGGGTATGAGTGGGGAGGCTGTTTATATATAGTTAAGGGATCATTTACTTATTTATAGTGTGGTCAATGATAATCTGGAGCAAAAATGTTTTCCACAAGAATATTTTCCTTTTGTGTCTGTGTCTGTTTATTTTATCAAAATACTATACCACCTCATAACATATTCCTAGTTAAAAATTAGCATATACTGTGAAAGTCCTAAATTTGGATTTTAATTATGAAATTACTAATTTGATTGCAATGAAGTATGTATTCTTTAAACCTTTATCTGTAACAATGCATCTATAGTCAGGCAATAATTATTGAAATTGACACAATGTCTCCATCTCTTTTGAAAATATTGAATTGAAAACACTTCCATTCCACAAGAGTAAGGAAAACATCTGATATCATATACATTTTAACTCCTATATGTCTAGCATAATGTTTGACATTGTACAGGCATACCTCATGTTATTTTGCTTCACTTTATTGCATTTTGCAGATATTGCATTCTTTACAAATTAAAGGTTTGTGGCAAAATCTGTGTAGAGCAAGTCAATTGGCACCTTTCTTCCAACAGCATTTGCTCAATCTGGGTCTCTGTGTCATGTTTTGGTAATTTTTGTACTATTTTAAACTTTTTCATTATTATTATATCTGTTATGGTGATCTGTGATCAGTGATCTTTGATGTTGTTATTGTAACTGTTTTGGAGCATGATGAACAGCATTCACAGATGATGGCAAACTTGATAAATGTGTGTGTTCTAACTGCTCCATCAACTGGCTTTCCCCCAAATCTCTCCTGCTCCTTGGGCTTCCCTATTCCCTGAGACACAATAATATTGAAATTAAGCCAATTAATAACACTACAAAATAGCTCTAAGTGTTCAAGTGAGAGGAAGTCACACATCTCTCACTTTAAATCAAAAGCTGGAAATGAGGAAGCTTAGTGAGGAAGGCAGGTTGAAAGCTGGGATCAGCAGGAAGCTAAGTCTCTTGTGCCAAAAGGTTAACCAGGTTGTGAATGCAAAGGAAAAGTTCTTGAAGGAAATAAAAAGTGATAATTCAGTGAACAAACAAATGGTACGAAAGTGAAAGAGCCTTATTGTTGATATGGAGAAAGTTTTAGTGGTCTGGATAGAAGATCAAACCAGACACAATGTACGATTAAGCCAAAACCTAATACAGAGCAAGGCTCTAAGTCTCTTCAATTCTATGAAGGCAAGAGAGGTGAGGAACCTGCAGAAGAAAAGTTTGAAGTAAGCAGTGGTTGCTTCATGAGGTTTGAGGAAAAAGAAACCGTCTTTATGACATAAAAGTGCAAAGTGTAGCAGCAAGTGGTGATATAGATGCTGAAAGAAGTTATCCAGAAGATCTAGCTAAGGTGATTAACGAAGATGACTACACTAAATAACAGATTTTCATGTAGACAAAACAGCTTTCTATTAGAAGATGTCATCTAGGAATTTCATAACTAGAGAGAAGTAAATGCCTGCCTTCAAAGCTTCATAGGACAGACTGACTCTTCTATTAGGGGCTAATGAAACTGGTTGACTTCAAGTTGAAGCCAATGTTTATTTACCATTTCAAACATTTGAGGGCCCTTAAGAATTATGTGAAATCTACTCTGCTTGTGCTCTGTAAATGGAACAACAAACTCTGGATGACAGCACATCTCTTTACAACATGATTTACTGAATATTTTATGCTTACTGTTGAGACCCACAACTCAGAAATTAAAAAAAAAAGCCTTTCAAAATCTGACTGCTCATTGACAATGCAGCTGTTTACCCAAGAGTTCTGATGGAGGTGTACAGTAAGATTATTGCTGTCTTCATTCCTGATAGCACAACAGCCATTCTGCACCCCATAGATCAAGGAGTAATTTCAACTTTCAAGTGTTATTATTTAAGAAATACATTTTGTATGTATGACTGAATTGCTGCAATCTCAGGATAAATCTTCAGCAGATGAGGAGTTGCTTCTTATGAATGAGCAAAGAAAGTGGTTTCTTGAAATGGAATGTATTCCTGGTGAAGATGCTGTGAAGACTGTTTAAAAGATAGCAAATGACATAAACTTAGTTGATAAAGTAGAGGCAGGGTTAGAGAGGATTGACTCCAATTGTAGAAAGAAGTTCTACTATGGGTAAAATGCTATCAAACAGCATTGCATGATCCAGAGAAATTATTTATGAAAGGAAGAGTCAATTGACTGGGCAAACTTCATTGTTGTCTTATTTTAAATGTCTACAGTGACCCCCAGCTTTCAGCAACCACAACCCTGATCAGTCAGCAGTCACCAACATCAAGGCAAGACCCTCCACCAGCAAAATGATTATGACTCGGTGAAGACTCAGATGATAGCCGTTTTCAGCAATAAAGTATTTTTAATTAAGGTATGTATGTTGCTTTTTTAGACATAATACTATTGTACGTTGCTAGACTACATTATAGTGTAAACATAAATTTTATGTGCGCTGGGAAACCAAAAAAATTTTTGTGACTTTTTTATTCCAATATTCATTTTATTGTGGTGGTCTGGAACCAAACTCACAACATCTCTGAGGTGTGCCTTTCTAAACCAATATTCACTGAACAACAAACAACCAAAAAAGATAGAATATAAAGTCCTAAAAAAACTATCATCAATAAAATAAAATATTTTACATCTAGTGAAAAAGTAAACTGCAATGAATAAAATGTCAATATATGTACAGAAAAATCATAAAAAGATTTTACAGATTTAGTCCAATTCCTGTTTAGTCTAATTCCTGAAAATATAAGACTTTTCAGTTTATATATTCCAATAAAATATTATATTTATTTTAGTTTTTTGTACACACTACATGGTAGGTAAAAAAAGCACCAGCAACATTTTAAACTTATAGTAAATCAAGAAACAGTGAACAGATATGTAACAAAAAACTTTTGCCACCATACTGAAAAAAAGATAATTTAAAATTCTCATAATTGCCATAAGGTTTTGGCTATGAAATGGGTGTGTCAATCAAGCCAAAGGAAACTGGCCAACAAAAGAAACATAATTCAGCTGAAGAAAATATATAGAAACAAAATGATAAAAAAAAATTGCCTAAAACTTTAATATGACTCATACTCCCAAGAAAATAGTAATAAAATATTTCAATTATGAGCATGTTTCAATTATGACACATTTCAGCAACTGTGTCAGGTATTTTTTTTTTATGGTTTCCTGTGGATGAAAGGTCATCCTGAGGCCATATATTTCCCTTGCTGTCCCTCTCTTTCTCTCTGTCTCCCTGTTTCTCTCTTTTACACACACACACACACACACACACACACACACACTGAAACATCACATAATAAACATTACTTATGTTCTGAAAATAAGTGGCTGAAGATAACCTATTCCCTTTCCAAATAATGCAAATTCTAAATCACAAAATCTTATTTTGAGAGTTTTTTGGAAGTGTTATTGCATTGAATATTCAATCAACTAATGCTAATGCATATTAAGAGATAGAGAAAGCATGGGGCTTACAACCGAATTGAGAGAAAAAATATTATTTTGCTAGAAAACTAGAATATCTTTTTTTTTTTCTCTTGGGTCTTGGAAAAGAGTAACTGCATTGAAACTGCTTTCTCTTTTCTTGTCTGAAGATAGATTGCTGAGCAGGTAGGATTATGAAAATGGTTATTCAGCTTAGCATTAAAAATTTCTAACTGGTATTTCTACATTTTTGTACAACTCTTTTATTAAGGCTTTTGGGAAATGATTATGCCTGCAAATTCCAATGTGTTGTATCTATGCATTTGAAAATAAATGACAAGATTTCCTTCCATGTTTCCTTAAAGTATATTTTTAAAAAAATTATCTCATTGAAGTCAATCTGCTTATAAGACTAGTTGTTCCTAGGATATGAGAAATAAAAATCTGCTTTCTGTTAAATAAGAAAGTATCAACACATATTTCTAAAAGAAAAGCATATATTTTGTTAATCCTTTGAAAACATGGAATTGTGCCACTTATGTGCATGCTTTGTATAAAGGTTGCAATTATTTGCTTTTGTAAATATTTCTTAGAGATATTTTAATTATTCCCATTTTGTAAAAGTTGGCAATAAAATAGTGAGATTGCCATAAGAGAGATCAGGTTTTAAAACAACTGTTAATTATTATATTGTTTCAAAACCAAATGCTGAAAATATTTTGCTAAAATTTAGTGATAAAATAAACCACAATCCCGTTATTTTCCTATGCAATTCCTCTCACTATGTATGTGAACTCGATCAGGTAGTCCATATGGCCAGCCTTTTCTGTTCAAAGATAATATTTATTTTTACTAATACCCTGATGTGCTGCTGAGTCCTGAGGTGACACAATTTGAAGTAAAATACATATATTTGAAATATATTCAATATTTGGTTTGTTTTATCAGAGTTTTTTTTAAAAACAATGCACCTTTGAATAGTGGTTTTTATATTCTTATTGTTAGGAATATTTATTCATTCTTTTCCTATGATTTCACTATATTTCATTTCATATTCATATTAAAATACTTTATAGTTAATTCCAGATAATCTGGGGGAAGAGATATAACTAATTTTAAGGTGAAGAGTTGTTAAGCCTCTGTAAGTTTTAAAGTATAGTTTGGATCTAAAGCTCCCCCACTCCCAAATTAAGCTGTGTTTGATGGCTTCAGATATATATAGGCTTACTTGATGAAAAAAAAGGAATCAAGAAATGGGTGGGAAGAAACAGAGGATCAGTGTGTTCCCCTCCTCTGGCGCCTAAAGACTGACAACATGTTGTAGAGTTCCTGGGTTTCAACTTCCTAAGCATTTTTTGCAGAGTTGAGTAGCAGAGCTTTCTTAAACAAACAGCTAATTATAAAATCAATCAAACTGGCCAATGACAAAGATTTTTCATTTTGTCTTCACAATGTTTTTGAGTTTCCCATGGTCACCAACCTTCTCAAGAATTTCCATGATTCATCAATATTTAGTGGCAATATACCATTTATTTGACTCCTACAAAAGGCTTCAAATTTTATGTGAACAAGGAAAATTGTTCCTTCTTGGTCTCTCCGGAACATATCACAAAACTGTTGAATGTAGCAGGAAACAATAAACATATATTAAACACATAAATAACTGACTGACTGATTCACTGAATGGATCCATGAATTTACTATCTTACAGAAGTAGCTTGACTGAGTAATGGAGATGTTACATTTATATAAACAATTTGCAATTCAGTATTTCAGAGGGATCAATATTAATAATCAATGAGCAAAGGTAGACTACATAGTGATTTCCCCTATTACTATTAGGTAAAATTATATTTTCTCTAATCATGGTTGTCTGATCTCCCTGTGGTTTCCAAAACTCAATTGTCTCTGGATTCTGGTTATGAGATGAGTTCTGCAATGGTAACTTGGCTTCATAACAGTGATAAAACATGAACTTAAGGTTTGATGGAGATAAAGGGCACTAGCCAAAACAAAAAACAAACAAACAAAAAACTCAGCATATTTTTACTTTCATTGGAAAGCAAGCATAGCATTCTTTAATACATTTTCTTAGAATTCTTTCTAAAGGCTGCTTCTCTAGTTTTTCTGGATTCTTTGAAATTAACTCCCTTTTTCTTTCCTCTTCTTTACCATATGATAATAGTTATTTTGTGAGTGTGGACACAAGCTTAAGTGAGATTGTTCAAGCAAACTAAACTTTTAAAATTTGCATCAACTAATTTTTGTGCTTTCCAAAAATTATTTTTCAAGCATATAATGATCTGGATAGAAAACAAAAATGACATGTATCTTCATTTTGCTTGAATGAAGCTAGACATGTTCTTCCAAACAATTACAATTTTCTCCAAATTACTATTTAGATCTGTATCATTCTTTTACTAAAACCCCTCTCTGTAGATTATTCCAGTTTTGCCTTAATAAAGTGATCAGCAACTAGAAGTTTTGTGCTTTTTATTAAGCCTGGGTTGCATGTGATGCTAAAATATCACTATACAAAGAATACCTACCACTTAGACTTGCTTCCATTTTCCACTCTATAGGGTACACCCTTTTATGGGCTCGAGTTCTTTTCATTGGTGTATGCCTTCATAATAGGTACTACTGCCATACAAATTCAATGAACAGCACAACTGCCTGCATTTTGTCTCTCGTATGTCATAAAATATGGCAGGAACAGCTAGTTGACCACCAAAATTCATGATCTCTTGCATATTAAAGAGTTGCTATTGTGCACTAAATAGCAACATCAATGTATATGAAAGTATACAATACTGGTAAATGCAGATATATAGACAAACAAATAAGTCTGTAATGCTACAAAGGTAATATGTAAGTCACATGTGATTTTAGTATAAAAGTTAAAGACAAAACTATTAAAGATAATTATAAGTACAAAATTTGTTAGTATTATAGATACACAATTAAAACATGTAAATTGTCATATCACATAAACTGTGATGGAGGAATAAATGGTAGTGTTTTATATATGATTGCAATTAAGTTGTTACCAGTTTAAAATAGATTGTTATAATACATTTTATGAAGGCCTCACTGTAACGCAAAGGAAATACCTATAGAAGATACACAAAGAAGGGATCAAAACATATCACTACAAAAAGTAAAAGAAATACAAAGGGGTGACCAATACATTTAGAGTAGTTGCTACTTATTGTTTAATATATCAATTCAGTATAATGTCAGTGTGATATCTTTTTATTGAAATACAGTTGCTGTACAATATTATGTTAGTTTTAGGTATACCACACAGTGATTTGACATTTACATATTTTATGAAAAGATCAACATGATAAGTGCAGTAAATATCTCTCACTATACAAAGTGATTACAATATTACTGACGATATTCCTTATGCTGTAGATTACATTCCCATGGTTTATTTATTGTATAATTGAAAGTTTGTACCTCTTAATCTCCTTCACCTATTTCACCAAATACCCTACCACCATCCCCTCTGGCAACCACTGGTTTGGTCTTTGTATCAATGAGTCTATTTGCATTTTGTTGTTTGGGTTTTTAGAGTCCACGAGTCAGTGAGATGATATGGTATTTGTTTTGCTGTCTGCCTTAGCAAGATCCATCCATGGATCTAGATCCATCCATGTTGTCACAATGGCAAGATTTCTATTTCTTTTTATTGCTAATGAAGCCGAATCTGGCCTCTGTACACTAACACTGAATTAAATCTCAGAGAGAGTTTTCAATGAAGTAGAAAAGAGAAGTTTTATTGCTTTGCCAGGTAAAGTGGGCCACAGTGGGCTAAAGCCCTCAAAACTGCGTGTCCCAACCTGGAGGGGGTAGTGAGAAGTTTTATAGTAATTGTTCAAAGAGGCTTGATCAGCTCGTGGACATTCTTCTGACAGGTAAGTTGGAGTCAGCATCATCAACTTTCTGATTCCAACTGGTCTTGGAACTACATGCTTGTGTGCAGCATACAGTTAACTTCCGCCACCTGATGGGGATTTTAGTATCTGCAAAACAGCTCAAAGATATTATGTGTATCCTTGATGGGGAACCAGGACCTTGCCCCAAGGCTGCACTATTGTTTCTCTTGACTGTTCCTCCCTTATCTCTCATCCCCTCCCTTCCCTAATTAACAACTGCTTGAACCTGCCCATTGGAACTCAGGGAATGTCATGGGAGCTCAATGAAGCCCACTTCCTGTAATCAAAGAAATGGGGGACACAGGAAGGCTTTTGTGCCCAGAAGCCCCACAGGATCATGCTTGGTATCACTAAGTATATTCTATCATATATAAATATTACATATTTTTAATCTGTTCATCGACTGATAGACATCTAGGTTGTTTCCATATCTTGGCAATTGTAAACAATGATGCAATGAAGATAATGCTGCATATATCTTTTTGAATATGTTTTTTTCTTTTCTTTGGGTAAATAATCAGATGTAAAAATGCTGGTTCAGGGACTTCCCTGGCTGTCCAATGGTTAAGACTCTGTGTTTCTACGGCAGAAGGCATGGGTTTTAACCCTGGTCAGGGAACTAGGATCCTGAATGTCTCATGGTGTAGCCAAAAAACAAATGTTGGTTCATACAGAAGTTTTATTTTTAATTTTTTTAGGAACCTTCATAATGTTTTCCATAGTGGCTGAACCAATTTACAATCTCAACAACAGTGCACGAGAGCTTCTTTTTTACCACATCCTAGCCAACACTTGTAATTTGTTGGGTTTTTGATAATAGCCATTCTGAAAGGCATGAGGTAATATCTCATTATGGTTTTGATTTGCATTTCCCAGATAATTAGATATTGAGCATCTTTTCATGTGTCTGTTGGCCACTTGTTTGTCTTCTTTGGAAAAATGTCTACTCAGGTCCTCTCCCCATTTTTTAATCAAGTTGTTTGTTGGTGCTGAATTGTGTGAGTTATTTGTATATTTTGGATATTAACACCTTGTCAGATATATCATTTGCTAAAATCTTTTCCCATTCATTATACTGCCTTTTTGTTTTGTTGATGGTTGCCTTTGCTGTGAAGAAGCTTTTAGTTTCAAGTAGTCATGTTTGTTTATTTTTGCTTTTGTTGCCCTTGCCTGACTTGACAGATCCAGAATAACATTGATAAGACTGATGGTAAAGAGTGTACTGCCCATATTCTCTTCTAGGAGTTTTACGGTTTCAAGCCTTACATTTAAGTCTTTAATCTGTTATGAGTTTATTTTCCTGTACGGTGTGAGAAAGTAGTATAATTATTTTGCATATAGCTGTCCATTTTTCCCAGCACCATTTATGGAAGAGACAGTCTTTTCCCATCTATCTGTATCTATCTATCTATCTATCTATCTATCTATCTATCTACTATCTATCTATATCCCTACTTCTATGTATTTCCAAAATATATTTCACCAAGCGACCTTAGCCCAATTGATGGAAAATCCATTCTTCCAGTTGCTTAGGCTAAACACCTTAAAGTTGTTCTTGACTCTTCTCTTTCTTTCAAATTCTACATGTCATCATAATATCTAAAATGTGACCATTTCTCATCACCTTCACTTGCTTTGTTCATGGCATAACTCAGGGGCCCACAGCAGTGCCTGACATGTAGTACTCCTTGAAAAATAATTTGTGAATAAATGGATTAATAAATGAACAAATGGTTAAAAGAATTTGGAGAGGTATTAGTAAAGCAATGGAAACAGATTTTCATGGCTTCTTTGGATAAAAGTGAACGGCCAAAATGAATGTTGGGTAAGATTCATTTGGGGAGAGAGGCAAAGGGTAAATGGTAGATAAGTTTAAATGGAAAAAGAAAGTTAAGATCGTTTTGCAAAACTTACAGCAATGAGAATTTTGGATTTTAGCCTAGAAATTCTTTAAATTCCATTATTTGGAATTTTTAAGAAGGACCTTAAACCTCACTAAGAGTTAAATCAAAAGAGAACCATTTAACTAGAAAGCTGAAACTACTATGAAATAAATTTCCTCATTAAAAGGGGAAACCTTAAATTTTTGCAAGCTTGAAAAACATCGCTCATTAAAATGTTTAAAATATCAGCTGGTTCTTAAATTATATTAATTAGAAACAATGCCAAACACTTTTATTTTGCCTTAGAGTCATCCTAATTTAAAAAGTCCAATGTTCACTTGAAAGAAAGTTTCCTAGGGCTTGTCCAAGGGATGTCAGTAAAAAATACAAAGAGATGTCAGAAAATACTACAGTATTTTGAGTATCAATGTCTGATAAAGTTCAATGAACCCATTGGGATCACACACACACACACACACACACACACACACACACACACATACACACACACAGGATATACTTTCAAAAATCGTTGTGATTCCCTTGTCAAAATATCAAATACACAAAATAAGATCTTATTTCTATTCTATGGGTACAGCTTTCTTAAATCATTTCTTCAGTCACTTACTAAAGAAACAGATTCTGTAGAACACTGAAGTCTAAAAATATGTGTTGAGTACTATGGAGAATACAGATAAGTATGGAGCTTCTTGACTATATATGATATGAAGATGGAGATACTGTCAATTTGTTCACTATTATCTCCCTGACACGTATCATAGCTTTGGGCACATTGTAGATGTTCCAAAAATGTCCAAAAAATCTGAAAATTTAGTTTATATAATAAGGTATACATTTGCAAATACTAATTAAATTTCTTCCTGTATTTATAATTAATCCCTCATTTTTGCATGGCAATTATAAATTTTCCAAGTACTTGCCTAAGAAATCTCATTTGATTTTTACAACTCCTTTGCATTGAGCACTTTTCTTTTACTAATTAGGACACATTAATTGTTGTGTCCAAATTCACACAACAGAGCCACTAAAACTCAGAGCTCTACTTCTTTTTTTCCATGAAATTATATTCCCTGTATGATATATTTATATTATAAAGCATATGAACTAAGGAAATTGTTCAAAATCACCTGCTCTGTGACACTGTTCTCAAATATAGTTTCTATACATGCTAGTAAGGCAATTCAAGAGGAGTATCTAAATCCAGTTCTTCCAGTAAGAAATCACTATATCATACATTGTTTAATATTTCCCTACCGTAATATTTAGATACTGTTGTATGAAATATGAAGTAAAAAGTACTGACTTTTTAAAGTAATTTTTTCCTGATCATTTTCATTTCTCTATCCAAGGAGTCTAAGACTAGGAGGTCGATGGGGATAATTAATTCTGCCTTATTATTCTGAACAATTATTTAAATTACACACTTTTTAAAGATAGTCAATTAATGTGTATTGATAGCATACTATTCAGATTTTTTATTGAAATATTTTTTTCCCTACAAAATCCCTATGAGGTAGGCACTGGTATATGCTACTATTGTGATGAGGACATCAAGGCTCAGAAGTTTCAAGTAACTTTTCTAAGTTAAGTATTAAAACAAAGACTGGAACAAAGGCAATCTCATTCCTTTTAATCTTACGCTTACCTAAGTGTTTTTGCTTGTGTGTGTTTTCCCAACGTGTATGTACGTGTGTATAAACATAAATGTTGTAGTGATTATCTTCTTTCTGTGTTTTCATTCTTCTGCTCTTACTGGTAAATTATTTGTTCCACAAACATGTAAGTATATGTATACAAATATATATATATATATATATATATATATATATATATATATATATATATATATATATATATATAATTGTACTTTTGTGGATTCCATTTTCTAAGTGGAAACTCAGGCACTGAGTTCTCTTTCCTTAGTCACAATTCACATTTAAGAAATATCATCCTGTGTCTATTATCACTGAAATGTATGACCAAGCAACAGTTTCTATCCCTCCAACATATTCCAATAAGCATAATTTATGACATTCATAATCTCAACTCCTAAAGCAATGCTACCCATATTACTCTGCTAATAACAAGGGGGTTTTCAAATAGATTAAACCCTTAGTCATACCCTGTATTCCCTGTTAATTCACCTGTGAACTCAAAAGTTGGATTTGGCCTTCGTTTTAGCAGGGGACCTAATCTGCTTTCTTTAAACTTCATGTGGGTCTTTGACACTTTTTTTGAATAGTGATCTTTAAATTATAGATTCATTTAGACTGCTGTGAGCACAGAAGATGCCCTCAAATTACAATTCTATTTGTGCTGGTTGGCAAGTGCATTTATTAGCATTAATGTATCTATTATTTTTAATTAGTTCTTAGAACTTCTCTTTCACCAATAGTGAAGTCATTAGCTGCAATTTGCAAATGAAAATTATCACACTGTTTCCCATTCCCCACACAGTAGTGCTTCTCATTATCTAACCCAGAAAACCACTTATTATTTCCTTTTATTTTAGTCCCTCTTTTCTCTGTATCTGTTAGCCCAACAACATGTGGAAATCTTAACAATGTAGCAAAAATTTCCTAATTGTTCCTTTCCTCCTTTTCACTGACACCATGGTGAATTTTGACCTCCTCTATTATTTTTGCAAGTTTATTTCTGTGTAGCTCAAACAACAAAATACATTTTTGAGGAAAAAATAAAAAACAAAACAAAAAAACCCTGCCTTTGGAACTCACAGCAGTTTTGTATTTTAACTGAGAGGAGAAAATCTTTCGACCTCCACCTTCCAGATCATTTCAGACCTTAAGTGATTATAGTCTTTCATTCCAGGCAATTCGTTGCATGATTAGTTTAAAAGTGATCAAATTTTGAATGTTATTTTAATATTTTAAATGCATTAACAAATCACAAATGCATTTCTTTGCCAGAACAGTTGATTCATATCTGGTGGTATCACAAATTTATTCTAGGAATAAACTAAACGTAGAACCAAAAGATTAAGTTGCTCTATATAAAAGAGACTCAGGTTAACCTGTCAAACAATAAGCTCACTGAACATGTAATTCAAAATTAAAAATCAACACTTAAATCATTGAATTATGAACCAAGGTTAATACTTAAAAAATTTTTTTAAAGTTCAGTTAAGAGTAGTTTAAGTGAAGCAACACAACATATAATTTACTTGAATGAGGTAGAATATCCAAATTCTCTGAATTGAAGTTTAACTTTATTTGTATTTTTTATTATGGTACAAAGACATCACAAATTTGTATGCAGTATCAAATGTTATTTCAGTGGCTTTCAATCCATGCTCCTTTGGACCAAATTTAGGCAGCAACTGCAGGTTACACATGGAAAGTCTTAGACACATAGCTAATAGTCATAACCAGGACTATCCTGGTTACAAGAAAATTAAAATGAAATTAATAAGCAAAATACTAAATACTTTACAATTTATGTTCCTTATTATTTATATTTTAAAGCACATTAGCATATATAATTCATTCAATTTAAAAGTAATGTCAGGGGGCTTACATGTTAGCCATTATTTTGTACTGAATACACAATTCCTCAAACATTTTAAGTAATTTCATCAAGGTAAATCGATAATTAGTAGATAAGACAGAGTTGAAACCAAACTCCACTGATTCCTGTGTCATCACAATGCTACTGTTACAATAAATTATCATTTCCAACAACTAAGATTCCATTGTTAATTCAATCAATACATATACTGAGTGACTTTTTTGTAAGGTGAATTTTAAATGAAGGCAAGGATACTGAGAAATATATGTCAACGATCACACAGAGAAAATTGGAGCAGGTGCTCACTACCAGAAATGGCAATCATAATCAAAATGTATTGATTTCAATTAGAACAATGTGGAAAAGGGCAAGAATGGAGGATAAGGAAAAGGGAATAAGCATTTACATAGCACTTACTCCTGTTCCCCAAACATAGTCTGTGCTATGTGGTTTGTATACCTTAATTTATCTCAGTTCCCACCAGACTGATATGGTAGCATGCTTGCCATTAAGTTTACAAATGAGAAATGGTCTGAGATCATTTAAAGGAGTTACCCAGGTTCACACCGAATGGGAAGAGCAATGCCAGACTTGCAATCAGTTCTGTTTTGCATCAAAGTCATGCTCACTTGAAGGTTAAGAACATGATAACAAAGAAATGGGTCAACTGGAGCAGTCATCTATTTAATACTGAAAAACTAGGAAACTTTCAGAAACAAAGATGGTAGGAAGAATAGAAAGGTTTTGTCTTTTATATCTAGAAAGAATTTAATACACTTTACTGTTGATTCACAAACTGGTCCTCATACGCGAAAGGCAAGGAGAGACCCAGGAAAGAGGCAGACCACTGCAGATTGGTTTGTGGCAGGTTTTATAAGCAGGGGAACTTACATAGGAGGTTTGTCTTGGGTAGCCACAGAGGAGTAGATCTCTGCACCCACCAGAATCTTAACATCTACATAGAGGTCTTAAGTGGGTGTATATAGAACCACTTATACCATCCAGGTGACCTTAACAAAACACTGCTCTCTCAATGGTGCATCCTTGAAAACAGCTCCAGCTGTGGGGACAGTGGGCAGCACGTATATTCCAAGGGTAGGGGATGAGGATTGCCTCTGATTGCCCAGGTCTAACTCTTGGGCCAAGTGGCGGCCAGGTCCTCTCTATGATCTTCTCCAACAATTACTAGGAATAGATTCATAAATTCTAGAAATACTTCTTTTTCTGAGGTTCATACTCATTCATTTAATCTTTTCTTCATCCTTTCTTTCTTTGTTCAACAATTATGTAATTATGCCTACTTAAACATCAGACAAAAAATAATTACATTTGAGCATTGGGTGAGTCCCTCCATATATACAGCAATGTGCCAGGTACCTTAAAAAACACAGCTTATTATCTCTGAGTCTCAGACAGTTGTCAGGATAAAGATATAAATCTAGTCAGAAAAATTCTCTTTATCCTCTGTAATGGAAGAAAAAATCAGGTGATTATCTTCTCCCATGGAATTCTTTGTGTTTTGGAGAGTATGGTACTATAACATATGAGGGATCCAGTGTTAGTCACAGCTACCAGAATACTAAAAACACCCAAATCCTAGTCAGTTTTAGAGAGCCAAGGAATAGACTTCATTCCTGCTATCACGGCCACTTTGTCTTCAGCTAATTCAACCATCCATCTTACACGTGGGTCATGTATATACTCATGTTCTGCATCATACTGAGAAGTTCATTTATATATTTTTTCTTCAAATTTCCTTATATTGTCCATTTTTTGTTCCAATTCCTTGATCGTTTAGACAGAGTAGTTGACACTGCCTTTGTGTCAGAGTAAATCCACATTACAGAATGTCTCTTTTACCAGGCAAAATGGGCATTGGACAAATTTTCTTTCTCCGCTGCCTGTAAGTAAATTTCAATCCTGAAATTTACTCATGGGCAGTGGAGAAAGAAAATTTGATGCCGCTTTATTCACCCTGATGCTGATGCCAATACATCTCTAAACCAGGCTCATTTTGTTTCTTCTACTTCCATCAACTGGTAATAGAAAATTCCCTGTGAAGCCACTAGGATTTCAAGTTTTAAGAACTTATAAAAACCTTTCCTTAAGAATCACAATGCTTATATCTCCAGTTTATATAACAAAACCTTAGTCAGTGTAACAACTTTATGGATATTTTGTGAAGTGAGGCAGGAATACTGATGTAATAATCCATCCAGGTTTGTTATCTTGTGATTCATTCCTCTAGTAATCTCCTTTTAATAGGCCATTATTTCATCTAGATTTGCATTAATAGAACCTCACCTGCTTGAGTGAGCATGGACTCTTTTAGACACACACTTTCCATTAAAACTGAGCTAAAATATATACTATCTCCTTCTTCAAAAAACACCCTAAAATTCACTCCATGTACACAATCCCAGATTTTAGTGAATTGCTATAGTTCTTTTCAGAAATACTTTTCTCTTTGGGATATATTCTGCATTTGAAAGTTTGGGACAAATTAGGATGCACCAATTATAGATATAATAGTAAAAATCATAGGGAAATGAGGGGTATCTTTAAGTACCAACTACTATGGCATTCAGGTGAAGGGACTACAGCATCTTCAACAGAAAATGATCAGAGAAGGGAGAGTCAACTTTTTATAAGAGAGAAGAGAGTGGCAGAGAGGATATTCAGGCATTAGGACCCTCCAGATCCTCCTGGATAAAACTATTTCAACATTTCAGATAATATATTTTCCTTCTTTATTTGTATTAATATCTCTTTACACAAATGCTGAGAATACAGAAAAAGCTGAGAATACAGCTCTTAATGCAATTTAACAACCTGAGAAATTTTAAGTTTGATTTCTGGTCATTTCAATTGTCAGTTGTAAGAAAATAGATGTTATTTGTTATTTCAGTATAGTCACACATAAAAGTCCTTGAGTTTCAGTGACTTGAGAGAACTCAAATATTTGAGCTGGGCTATTAGTTTACTTTGAATTACCCCACCTATCCATTCATGGCTACACTACTGTGTGGCCTTAGAACTCCTGCTCTTTACAATAATCTGTGGCAGAAGTTGTGTAGTAGTCAAGAGCAACTTCTGCCACAGAAAAACTTAATTTTTTCCCTTTATGTGCCATGGACTGTGAAGCCCCATGCCAGATTAGAGCATAGTTTTCTATCCTATTATAAATTTACTACTTTGATGCTCTATTGAATAGATCCAATCCTCTAGTTTGCTGTTCTTTATCAATTAGAACACTTTAGCTGCAGTTAAGATGGTCTGACTCTAGTTACAAAATCATAAGGGCACTTATTTGAAGGAAAAACTAGAAATCAGACATGGAAATTGGTAGTTATCAATGCAATTCAGATGTGCCTGGATCTGATACAGTTGTATTACAAGAGCAGCATCATGGAGATTTAGCTGCAAGGACTGAGTGAACTCCAAAATTTAGGTGTCTTTATTCATTTCCTTATGATTCATTTTTCAGGAAAAGAAGATTCAGTTGTCTAACTTGGGTTTCACATTTACTCTTTGTCTAGGGTAGGAGCTAACTTCATTATACAGAATTCTGTGGAGGAAAAGTTAAAACATCCAAAGACCATCAGGATGATTTTTAAAAGTGGAAATATATGCTGCATATGTGGGTTACATTAGGTTTAAATATTTGTGTTTTGGAAATCCATTTCCCTGCTCAGCATTATACAGGTCTACAAAACCTAAATAGGGTTCAAATGGCTCCACTTATCTGATACAGGTAGAGCCTCCATACTCACCTGTCTCTGTTGTAGGATGCTTATATGGTACAGGTTTTATGATCTTCATCATAAGATTATACAGGCTCAGAGGACATAATCCATGTTGCATTCATGTCTTTTATCTCCCATAGTGCTTCACCTGTGGTAGAAGCCTTATGAATATTAGTTGAATTGAAACATATAAATAATAGTTTAAGCTAGTGACTGTGTATGTTTTCTTACTTGGAGTCTTTTTTTTTCCCCACAATGTAGGAGATGTAGTTGTTAGATTACTTGATGTATGTTATTCAGGTAACAATATAATAATTGACTTAACATTCAGGACCTTTAAAAATCAAATTAGAAAAACATGACATTATTTTGAGAAGCATGGATCAAACTCATTTCTATGACTATCACTTGATGACGCTTTCTCATTTATGTCATTATTTATGGTCTCACATTTATTTTTCATTAACTCCTATATACAACAAAGCCTCTGTTACATGCAAGCAAATAACATTTCTACATACTAACTCTGTCAGGGATTTCAATAGTTTTCTGAAAAGTTATAATGATAACTTTTCCATAACTATAAAGTGTATCCCCTTTATGAGACCCCAGGTGATAGGTAGTGATAGCTTGGACTTCTGAAATACAATTCCCCCCTTCTGTGAACAGAGGAGAAACAAAACTCTTTTTCTTTAGAAGAGAAAGGTCCAGAGTGAGTTGTATTTTGATTATTTGTGTTAGTTATAATAACTTTTGTATTTGTCAAGTGTTACAATTGGAATGTTTTGAAGTTTGCACCCTGACTGTAATTGGAAAATAAATTTCAAGTCTTCTTTGTTTACCTAGAGATGAGCCTCACATTTTCAAAAGCACAAGTGATCTAGGTTTAAGGATTCAATGTGAGAGTGTGTGTAGGAATTGAAGCCTCTTACTATCTGTGGACCCTACAAAGGCAAATCCTATGCCTAGATACTGACACTCTTAATTTTGTTAAGAATTTCCCTGTAGGTCTTCCAAGAAGTAAAGACCCCCTCCAGAGTAAGAAATATACAACTCTGGGCTAGTTTGCAGTCAAATTGGGATGCATTTTCTTGTTTATTATCCCATGTTGCATGGGATCTCCTGAGTTACATAGCAAGAAGACTGTGATGGTTTTATTGTCCCAAATGACCCTGGCTCATTCCATTATCTCAGAAGAACCTGTTTTTCTTTCATCATCACCCACCACTTGTGCTAAACTGTCCGGGTTTGCATTGGTAAACAAGCAGAGATTATATCAACCACAGGGCCCTTTCCCTTGCTGTTTCCTCTGTTTGGGATGTTCATTTAAAGACATACATACGTTTAGTTTCCTCTCATAAATGTGGCACAACCTCCATGCCATCTCCCCAGAGAGGCCTTCCCTGACCACATTTTCTAATCTGGGCTTTCTAGGCAATATCCCATTACCTTGGGATATTATATTTGTTTATTATATATATTTGTTTATTTGATACCCAGGCAAGAATGGAAGCTTCTTTAACTATGACCTTGCCTGTCCTCAGAATGTACAGTATTACTTTTTGCATGGTGGTATTAATAAAAGCTAACTCATAGCAATCCTTATTAGTTTCTAGACTCTGTTCTTATCACATAACTCATTTGATACTCAAAACAACACCTTAAGTTATTTAACCACTTTCCTCTTTCTAGAGATGAGGAAACTGAGGCACAGGGAAGTTATGTCAGTTTTCTCCACACATACCTATCATCAAGGCATTTAGGACCCAGAGCCTGTGGTCTCAAATACTAACTACTTTTCTTGAGCTGACACTCAAAAATGTTTATTTATTTATTTATTTTTAAAAAAAATTTTTTGTGGTACGCAGGCCTCTCACTGTTGTGGCCTCTCCCATTGCGGAGCACAGGCTCCGGACGTGCAGGCTCAGGGGCCATGGCTCACGGGCCTAGCCGCTCTGCGGCCTGTGGGATCTTCCCAGACCGGGGCACGAACCCGTGTCCCCTGCATCGGCAAGCGGACTCTCAACCGCTGCACCACCAGGGAAGCCCCAAAAATATTTATTGATGCATGAATCAACACAGAATTCATGAAAGGCTAAGAATAAACATGATTTGCAGCTATTTTCTAAATATATGATAAAGCATAAATCTATACCATACAGAGAATATATAATTCTAACTCAACTCAGAACTATATTATTACAGATGTTTTCTTATCTGGCATGGTTCAATTTAGAGTTGTTTGGTTGAAATTTTTTAATTATAGTTCAGAATAATTAAATATTGATGCAAATTTATCTTAAATATTAACTTAAACACCAATGCATGCAGTCTGTGCTGGAAAACCCAGGAGGGAAGTGGTGGTTGATTGAGGCAGGCAGCGGCAATTTCATGTGTTCCCTGCACCTGTTGAAAGTATTGCAGGTGCTGGCTGAGAGACAAGACTTAAATACTTCAATATTAATGTTTATTAATATAGAATATTTAATTATTTATCTAAAAATGCTATTTTTTTACATACAATGCATGTGGAAAATCAGCGAAGAAAGTGCAAATGGGTAATACATGTGGTTTTTTGGATGCAGGCTCAAAGTTTTTGGTTTGAGTACCTTCCCACTAATTTGAAATCTCCGTCATCTTTCTCGGGTAAATCACATCCAAAAATGAACTCTAGACAATTTCAGAGTCAAGTTTTTTAAAAGAGAGAGCAAAATAAAAACTGTTTGCAAAGTCATCTTAGTGCAAAACGCTTCTGTTATTTTTTTGGATAATATCTCCAGTCTTTTTCAGCTTTCGTGCCCTCACTTAATTAGCAAATTTTTAGTGACTTGCCTGGTTGTACTTGAAAGCATTCAACTAATTTTTATGGAAACACCTCTTTTCTGACAATTATAATTGGATTGATGCAATATTTAATTAAATTATGTAAATATAATAACTGATATAGCTGGAATGAATAGGCTTGGAAACAACAAAATCAATTTTAATGAACATAATATTCAGCTTGTGGGAGCAAATATTCATAAGCTTTTTAGAGAGTAATCTACCAACTGCATGTGTTTATCAACCTTTGGGCTAAGTTAAATTCTTGAGCTGAAGAGTAGAACATAGATTAATCCTGGAAAAAGTTAAGCAGGCTTTATTTAAAATAAATTCCTCAGTCATAATGGTCAGTCACAGGTATCTGATGACTGTTGATTATGTTGTTCATAACTGTATGTAGCTCACATGTGAAGTACCTCACCTGCACTGGCGTCTGAAGGGTAGCAGAATATGCCACCCCAAAATATGCCACTTTGACATAAGGTTTATTTTGAGCTAAAATCACTTAAAAAACAGCAGACACAGGAAGATCATTTGAATCTTCCCTGTCTTCCTGAAGATAGGAGGTAAAAACTCCCTTATGAAAGATGTCCTCCCTGTACCAGGAAAAAAGAAACATTCTTCAATAAGAGTCATAGCCGAGAGAATTCTGCACAAACAGCCGTTGGTAAAATCATTCTTATCTTCCTTTAGCTTCCTCACATAGTTTAGCAACTTTTTCACATCTACCTTTCTTTGTTAAACCTGGTATAAATACATTTAGGTTTTGTTACTTCTTTGGATCTTCTTTTCCTTATGAGGGCTCCTGTGTCACATAAAACTTATATAAATCTGTATCCTTTTCCCCTGTTAATCTGCCTTATGTCAGTTTAATCCTCAGGTCCAGCCAAAAAGCTCTAAGAGGATAGAAGTAAAAATCTGCCGCCTCCACACCTCTTAGTTTTATCATGCCAAGTTTAAGAGCAAGATATTTTAGAATAAAAAATAATATATTGAATTCAATCTCAAATTTACCACTTATTAGCTGTGTTATTTTTTAGTAAATTTCTTAACCTCTCCACATCTCAGATTCCTCAATGATAAAATGGAAATTATATATATATATATATATATATATATATATATATACATACATATATACATCAGCTTGTTGCTAAAGTAAAATCAATATACAATGAATTGAATGTAATACCAGGTAAAAAGTATAGATTAAAGATATGGTAGCTGTAACTATACTCCCAGTTTTCTATAATACCTATAATCTATAATACCTTCTTTTATCAGAGTTATCCTTGTTTCTGTATTTTCTACATACCCTTCAGGCTTGGAAAGGTCTAAGATATACAATTTTACTCCTCATACTTTCTCTTGGAAATGCCTTTCTATTAATGCTGTCCTCAGTTCACTACATTCTCTCACTCTGTCCATCAGTGAGAAACATTTGGTTAATCCAGCTCCTTTCCATTTTTGCCAATGCATGTTATCGCCTATTAGTTTGTTGAGAAAACTCATCTGAAGTAATTTTCTGACATACATGTAATTGAATTGGGTGGTAAAAAATCCAACCAAAGTATGCAATGGAGGAGCAATTGAATACCCTATTTATTATAAGAAAAATCAGAAACTTAATAGAGGGCAAGCATGAGAGATTATCTTTGAGATATTTAGAGTAATAGTGTAAGAGCAAAGCTAGAAGACAGATAAGTAAAGTTCTGAGACCTGGACGTGTAGTTGTAGAGCCATTGCCACAGGAAAGAGAACTTTCCTGATTATCCAAAAGGCACTCCTTTGCAGGAGGCATCACATAAACATTACTGTTCAGGTTCTAATTATGAGCACAATCCTCTGCTGTAAGATGTACATTAGAGGCCCTGGTCACATCCTAAACCTGTAAAAAGCCTAATCACTGCAGTAAAAGTATACCTGGACACCAAAATAATTTTAAGTTTGGTAAATATAGTAGACATATAACAATGATTTTAGTCACTATAGAAATAGGAAAACTAAAAATGTTGTAATTCAAGTCTATAAAATCATAAAAAGAACCAGAGACTTTGGAGCATGAAGTGTTTCCCCACATCCCAGAGCATTCATACTAGAGCACTTTCTCCTTAAAAACTTGAAAGAGATCATTTCAAGGTAAATAAAACAGATTCCACTGTACCTTGAAAGTAAATTTATGAAAATTATTATCCTGAAAAGTAATGAGTCTTAGAGACCAAAATTATAAATTGCATTCTCATGTCAGTTGCTAAGGCTACATGCATAAATATCTTAAAATTTGCTCTTTCTTCCTTCCTTCTTTCTCTTTCTCTCTCTTTCTTGCTCTTACTCTCTTCTCTCTCTCTCTCATTAGATTTCCCTCATAGATAACTCAATCATTATGATTTTTACTGAATTGTACATAACCAGGAACTTGACTGTAAAAAACAAATCTCTCAATAGGACAAAAAATGTTTTAATGGAAAGGTGGAAAGAAAGACTGAACTACTTCTAAAATTTTATATGTGTTCTCTGAAAACATAGGAGCATTGCACTATGACTAATAGAGTTAATGAGTCATTTCCAATACTGATTAGTTGTATGGTCTTGTAAACCTTAGTTTGTTTATCTTCAAAATGGCAACAAAATCTTTCTCACGGTTATGTTGGTGAAATAAAGGAGATGATAAACTATGCAACATGTTTCCTACAATTCCTGGTACAGAGGAAGCTTTTGATAAATGGTAATTAAATTGTTTTGATCAGTATCCACTATTGTACTATAATTTATATGATATAAGGAAGTAAAATTAAGCTGAGTGCATGTTTGACAAGCCAGCTGATTTTGGATTTCCACAAATGACAGGTGCTACAAACTTTACTGTAGTTAGTAATGTCATACTCTGTACCATTTATTCAGATGGAAACCACTGGACCGCCACAGAAAACTCAAGCAAACACTATATGTGTATGTATATATATATATATATATATATATTTATTTATTTATTTATATCTATATTATATATATATAATATGTATGCATATAGATAAGAACTAAACATATGTATTTTTTTCTAAATCAAACACCATTAGACATTACATTCTAGCCTACAAGGTAGTAGAAAGACCCCAGGAGCTAAATAACAGCTATGGTGAAAAAAAATTCCTAACCTTATCACATTTCAGGGTCTTCTAAAGCAGCAGCTAGATCTCATTTTCTGTAATATATATGGATACAGATAAAAATACAGAGCTATGTGTGAAGTTTTGTGGACAATATAATAAAGGCATGCCATTAACTGATGTTTTGGGAAGCTTACAGTGTTTTGAAGAAATAAAAATTTTAGGGGATTAAACAAATAAAAGACTCAGGATAGTATATAATTAATTAGAATATATTATTTAATATATATATGATAAGCCATTGAGACAATATCTGGTCTGTTACTAAAAAATGATTAATTCACCTGATGAGTATATAGGACATAAAGTTGTACTTTATTACTTGCAGAGAATAAGACCAAAGCTCATGCATAGACTGAGTTGAATCTTTGACCAAGATTAATGCTTGCGAGTTGCTCTAATTACACCTACCTGATCTAGAAGACACATTTTCTGTAATTCAAAACCATGATTGACAAGGCACCAGTGGGCATATGGGAAGAGGAAACTTGCTTATTTGTAATGACTATCACGTACCAGTGTAAGGAACCCATGATTATTAATTAGAAGTGCAGAGCAAAATCACTAGGACACCTTTCTCAAGGACTTAATTTCCAAGGAGCCTGACTTATCACCCTCACTTGAGAAGCACTGCTGTAAAGAATAATCAGTTCCTGATTTCTCAGATCAAGGGCTCTACAACTTGTCCTATAGTAGAGGAAGTTTATGGAAGTTGTATGCAATTAAAATACTTTGTAAGAGCTTAAAAAATTGTACTTCCAAAATATCTGGAGTGGAGTGAGTGAAAAGATGGAATAGAATTGATCTATATTTTACCAATGAACAAAACTTGGATTGGTGAATCAAGAAAGCAGACTTCAGTACAGTGTGAAAAAGATTCAGGATATATTGAAATGGCCCTCTTTCAATGAAGTGTTACTCTATCATGACAAATTTCTACAGGAAGTTGAAATATCAGTGGCATATATATGGCACTCCTGTTCTTCTGCTCTATCAGTTATAGTTACAATTAATTGATTATTATGCTTTTTTTTTTTCCTGCTGAGCTTGGATGAAGTAAGAATGTTTCTTAACACAGCATTGTGGGTAGTGAATAAAATGGATTAAATTTGGCATGCAATATAAAATCTATTTGCTGTACTGGAACTAAATGATTTCTATCTCTTTAAATCTAAGATTTATGAATCAATATTCAGGATATTTTAAGAAATATACAAGCATAATTTTTGTAATTCTGGTGTCTGCCCTTCTGCATATGCATTGTGAAATCCAGAGGGCTTCACTGTAAAGCTATTTCTCCAAAACAGTCAAAATATTCAGAAGTACTTTCAAATTTTTCTCAGTAAATATTAATCATATATAAGAGAATAATAGTACTGAATTTCCTAAAATCCAATGTAAATTTATAAAATATTACTTCGTGTGGAAAACATTTAGTGACCTACAATACAGATGCAATTCTAATGGACTTGTTGCAAGTGTAATATATGCGGACATGGAAAATTTTGTTTTAACAAGTGTTATAAAAAAGAAGTGTACTTATGAAAGTCATAATACCCAAAGGATAAGAACTAGAAGACAAAAAATTATTACATCTATTCCAAAATCATATTTAAGATGTTAAAATCATATTATGCTCAGCCATTAAATTCAAATGTTTTATTAGTAACATAGGTGATATTGATATTGATTAGAAGAGTCAATTGTTAAAACTTTTAGAATGCATCCTGACATTATTTTTACTAGATAATGACAAAATCATTAGTCTTACATTTTTCATGGTCACTAAGCCTGTTCTGGTTTAAGTAACTAAATATTCTGGTTTGTGGTTGTTAATTATTGCTGCATAACAAATTATCCCAGGATAAATAGTTTGTTATCTCATAACTTCTGTGAGTCAGGAATTCCAGACACCATTTAGCTGGGTCATCTGATTCAGGTCTCTGAAAAGACTTCAATCAAATTGTCAGCTGAGACTATGGTTTCTCATCTGAAGGGTCAGTTGGGGCAATCCACTTCTGAGCTCATCCATATGATTTTCGGCAGGATTCAATTTATTGTGAGCTGTTGAACTGAGTTCTCTGTTCCACATTGGAGCTTCTCACAGGTCTTTATCATGTAGACCTCTCCATAGGTCAACTCACACCATATCAACTGTCTTCCCTCAGATTCAGTGAGGGAGAAAATAACAAATGACTTGCAAAAGTATTTTATCAATAGTGCTGGTTACCTAAGTAAAATCTGATGAAGAGCTCATACTTTCCATAGAATTATGGGGAAAAATTAACTGTTATTAAAGATAATTTTAAATCCTTGTACTTTATTTGGTTTAAAATCTAGTTTATTTGTAAGAGCAATATGGATCACCAATGTAAGAAAAGCAGGATATTTCTTTTTGTGCATCTTGTTCCACTATTTATATGCTGCATTAAGGTATTTGCTCTTCTGATTTTCTATTAACTCAGAACTTTATTCTGTTATGGTTTCATGGAGGCTCCAAGTTGTAAATGACCTTAAAAGTCTTCAAGTTAGATTCCAAGTACACTTAAATGCATGAAAGACTACTCCTTCTATGGGATTACTGTAGCTGAGTACTCCAAATAATAAAAAACAAAAAATAAAGCAAAACAAACACAATTTTGAGCTTTTCTACTTGAAAGTTGTCATTATTTAAGTACTGCTTGCTATCATTTCTGTCCTGTGGCTTCAAATAGTAATCTAATATACTTCTATATTAAAATGACTTTTTATCCCTCCGAGTAATTTTTTTTTCCATCAACTGCTGTTGATGATACACAGACTAATGGAAAGAGCATTGCCTTTGGAGCCCAAAGGAACTTGGTTAACATCTAAAATTAATTGGTGTTATTTTCATGGATGGACTTTAGCAAGTTGCTTAAACTCTTGAATCCTACCTTTGTTTATAAGTAAATGGGGTTAATAACATCTCTCAAGACAGATATGATCCTTAATAAGAAAACATTTTAATATTATAGCATTATTCTTGTCATATAGTGGGACAACTATGCATAAAGATCCCTTCCTTCATTTGCTAATTTATGTATTACAATGTGTCATCTGAATATTTAAGGATTTCCCTACAAGATAAATGCAGTTAAGGAGAAAATTCTAAGTTAAAATTGATAAGACTGGATACTCAGTTTCTCAGCCTTACTTTTTTTGTGGGACGCAGGCTTCTCACTGTTGTGGCCTCTCCCATTGCAGAGCACAGGCTCCGGACGTGCAGGCTTAGCGGCCATGGCTCATGGGCCTAGCCGCTCTGCGGCATGTGGGATCTTCCCGGACGGGGGCATGAACCCGTGTCCCCTGCATCAGCAGGCGGACTGTCAACCACTGCGCCACCAGGGAAGCCCAGGCTTACTTTCTTAAGGAGCAGATGAGTTTGTCAGCCCAGTGATCAACAGTTGAAAGAGCAGGTTTCTTCCATGTCACACCTATTTTAAATAGTGCTGCAATGAACGTTGGGGTGCATGTATCTTTTTGAATTATGGTTTTCTCCAAATATATGCCCAGGAGTGGGATTGTGGGATCATATGCAACCTAAGTGGCCATCAACTGATGAACAGATAAAGAAGATGTGGTGTATATATACAATGGAATATCACTCAGCCATAAAAAATGAATGAAATAATACCATTGCAACAACATGGGTGGACCAAGAGATTATAAAGTTAAGTGAAGCAAGCTAGAAATAGAAGGACAAATATCATATATCACTTATATGTGGAATAAAAAAAATGATACAAATGAACTTATTTACAAAATAGACATAGATTCACAGACATAGAAAATAAACTTATGGTTACCAAAGGGGAGATTGGAGGGAGGGATAAATTAGGAGTTTGAGGTAAAATATACACACTACTATATATAAATTAGATAACCAACAAGGACCTACTATATATCACAGGGAACTATGCTCAATATCTTGTAATAACTTACAATGGAAGAGGATGTAAAAAAGTATATATATATATGAATATACATATGTATAATAGAATATAAATATGTATAACTTTGCTGTATATCTGAAACTAACACAAAATTGTAAATCAACTATATTTCAATAATTTTTTTCATAAAAAAGAGTAAAGGAGCAGGGACAATGGAGAATTCATGAGGGTAATAGGCACAGTCTCAGCAGTCCATTCTGGTTTTGGAAGCAATAATGTGCAAAGTTTCAGTGCTCAGTATCCAGCACTCATGGAATAGTCTAGAGTAAATAGTGATTCTAATCTACATTATAGTATGTATTTGAGAAAGTCAATACTTTGATTTTCAGAAAATATAAGAAAATTTGTTCTATTTTATTTTTCAATTAGTTTATTTCAAAACTTCTTTGGCCTCTATCACTTGGGGACCTATTTGCTGAATTAAATATATTTGTAGTTATTTTATATTTCTTTTAAATGAATGATTTTCTAAAATGCTTGAGAGTTCCTAAAATGTACTGTTTGTCTAACTTTTTAAAACCCACCTTTATCTATCTTGATCACTCATACTCTTAATAAAGGGAGAGGATAAAAATAAAAATTATCAGATATCCTACACCCTGTAGTCTTTTTGTTGTAAACTATGTTTTACAGCATTTTAGTGTAAATATACAGTATTAAAACAAACACTAAACTTAGAGTCAGATAAGTGGATTCTATTCAGAGGTCTATAACTAACTAGTTGAAGGACTTGAGCATGCAGATTTGGTTATTCTTTCTAGGCTTTATTGATTTTTGTTTGTTAAAAATTGGAAGCAAAGATTTTCAAGATGATGGAAGAGCAGGAGGATGTGGAGTTTGTCTCTGTCCACAAATGCATCAAGAATACATGTACAGATGGAACAATTCTCACAGAACAGCGGCTAAACACTAGCAGAAGACCTTGGACACCAGAAAGGACAATAAAGACCCCTGCATAACCAGGTAGGATGAAAGAAAGAAGGGAGAAAGAAGAGGAGAGGAAGAGGGATGGGACTTGCACCCCTGGAGGAGAGCTGAAGCAGAGGAGAGGTTCCTGCATCTGGGAAAACCCTCTCACCAATGAGGAAATTGGTTGGGACAGAAGCAAACCATCTGAGGCTGTGGGAGGAGTGTGAAAAGGCCAGTTTGTGGCAGACAGGACCGAGTAAGAACTACACAGATGGTCCGTACCACCACCCTGCACGCCTGGAACTGGGACGTGTTTCTGCTGGTGTGCACAGGGGCTAGGAGCTGGAGCATGGGGACTGGAGAGCAAACCTGGGGAGGAGGACTACTGTTGGCTGTGAGAAGACAGGCTGAGGGGATGGGAGGGAGGAAATCTACAATCTGGAATGCCTGTGGAGGAAACTGAGACTGCCATGGAAGCACCACTCTTGAGTGACATGCAGAGGATGGAGCTGCCATTGCAGCCTCTCTCTCCTCATGTGCCAGTCCCTGACCCCCAGAAGCTAGGAAAGGGCCCCGTCAGGGCTGGCCCTCAGGTGTCTGCCACCGGGCACTAGAAAAGTCTCCCACTAGGGCCGGATCTCTTGCATCATGGCCACTGGCTTCCCCATGCACCTGTCACCTCTGGGGCTCCCATTACCCAGGCAGCCGTGCCACCTCCATGTTCTGTCCTCACTGAGGCAGACACAAGTGCTCCAGGGAATCCTCAGGAGAAGATTCCTCTGGGTGGCCCACAGGCAGAGGTGAGGCTAAAACCACAGCTGTTCCCCAGGGGTGAGGCAACTAAGAAAGAGGAATGAAAATCTTTCCATCAGCTGAACAAGCTGCAGCTTAAATCCCCATGATTGGCTTGGTAGACCCTACGTATATGGAATATCTGAATGGACAATGAGTGTTCCCACAAATGAAACTGGTCTGGCTCTGGCAGCTGTGGACTTTGGGAGCAAGCACACATGGGAGCTGGGCCAGATCAGAGTCTGAGCTCTCTCTACAGTTCCCATAGCGGGTGCAGAGACAAATCTAGAGGCATTGGAGGGCCTCCCAGGGAGGTGGAGGTGAGCTGTGGCTCACAGCCGGGGCAAGGACATTGACAGCTGAGACTCCAGGATAATATTATAATTACTATTATTTTTATTATGTTTTCATTTGTTCCATTGTTGATTTTGTTTTTTTTTAATTCTTATTTTTTTATTTAGTTTTTTGGGGGGGTTTGGTTTGTTTGGATTTTTCTTTTTTCTTGCTTTATAAATTTTTAAACATATTTTTATTTTTTTATATTTCTATTTTTACTTTGTTTTTTTGTTGTTCTGTGTTTTTTCCCTTTTCCCCCTTGTTCTATTTTGTTTTTATCCTGTTTTTTTCTTTATTCTGTTTTGTTTTTATCTTTTTAAAAATCATTTTTGTGTGTTTGTTTTGTTTTCTTTGTTTTACTTTTCAGTTTGCATTCTGCTTTGTTTTCTGTTTTGTGTATTTTTTAGTTTTGTTTTTAATTGTTTGATTTCATTTTGGGGTACTTTTGTTTGTCTGGTTGTTCTCTTGTGTTTTTTTTTTTGTTTGTTTGTTTGTTTGTTTGTTTTAAAGAAGGTCCTTTTTATTTTTGCAATGTCATTCCATACAAAAGCAATAGAAACACAACAGTCTTAACAAGAAGTTTACAATTGAATATTTGAACAGAAAATCTGTACACATTATCATTCACAACAATTTTACACGGTAAATTAACTGACTGTAAAAAAAATGTTCTTTCTAAATCTTTCTGCTTTCTAAACTCTTGGAAACAGTATAGGTAGAAGGCCTACTTAGTGCTATTTACAAATAACAAATTAAGACTGTATAACTTACATAAACCCCATTAATTTACCAGCTCAATTTAATATCTCACTATTCAGTTCTCTGTATGAAGAAAAAAGCCAATCTTGACATATTAACAAACAGCCCAAACCCTAACCCTTTCCATAAAGATATTAAAGGTATCTGATTATGAGGACACTGACACTGACACTTGTCAGGTTGACTTCAAGGATGCGGGAGATTAAGCAATTAAGATTGTTGCAAGATTGCTTCGAGTTCAATTTTCCTCGGAATTGGAATTTTAGTTCCATTTTACAGTTTAAAATATGCAGAATACACTCCCTCTACATAAAATTAACGTTTCTTAAGAAAATAAGGCAAGAACAACAATTCACCATGAGACTGTACACTATTAGAAACCTCCAGTTACAAACGCAGGATGCATGCTTGGCGGGCCACTTCCCACCTGGGGAGGCAGCGCTGCTCCCAGTGGCCTCCAGGTGGCGACAGTTAGCTCATGGCTGAGAAGTCTTCAAGGGTTCAGTTAAACAGGCTTTTCTTTGGTTTCTTGTGTGTGTGTGTTTTGTTTGTTTGGTTTTGCTTTTACCAATTGTCTGGGGTTTTGTTGGTCTTTTTTATTGCTGTTGTTGCTGTTTGTTTGTTTCTGTCTTTGTTATTTGTCTTGGGTTTTGTTTCTCTGTTTGTTTTTATTTGTTTTCTTCCCCCATATTTTTTCCTTTGTTTTCCCTCCTTTATTTCCATGACTTGTGGTTTGAGGGGTCTTGGTTCCCCAGCAGGGGGTCAGGCCTGAGCCTCTGTGGTGGGAGCAGTGAGTTCAGGATGCTGGACTGCCAGGGAATTCCAGGCCCAGGGAATATTAATCAGCAAGAGCTCTCCAGGAATTCTCCATCTAGAATCCAAGACCTGGATCCACCCATACACCTGCAGGCTCCAATGCTGAATGCCTTACGCCAAACAACAGGCAAGAGAGGAACACAAACTCACCCATCATCAGACAGGCTGCCTAAAGTCCTACTAGCTCACAGATACCACAAAACACACCAAATGACACAGCCCTGCCCATCAAAGGGACAATATCCATCTCCACTCACAAGAATGCAGGCACCAGTCCTTCCCACCAGGAAGCTTACAGAAGTCACTGGACCAACCTCATCCACCAAGGGCAGACACCAGAAGCAAGAGAAACTATGACCCTGCAGCCTGTGCAAAGAAGACCTTAAACACAGTAAGACAAAATGAGATGACAGAGAAATATGTTGCAGACTAAGGAGCAACGTAAAAATGCACAAGACCAAATAAATGAGGAGGAAATAGGCAACCTATCTGAAAAAGAATACAAAGTAATGGTAGTAAAGATGATGCAAAATCTTGGAAATAGAATGGAGGCATGGATAGAAGAAATACAACTGTTTAACAAGGACCTAGAAGAACTAAAGAACAAATAGTGATGGACAACACAATAACTGAAATGAAGAATACACTAGAACGAATCAATAGCAGAATAAGAGGCAGATGGACAGATACGTGACCTGACAGATAGAATGATGGAAATAATTGCTGCAGAACAGAATAAAGAAAAGAGAATGAAAATAAATGAGGACAATATCAGAGACTTCTGGGACAACATTAAACACACCAACATTCAAATTATAGGGGTCCCAGAGGAAGAGAAAGGGAAAGTGTCTGAGAAAATATTTGAAGAGATTATACTTGAAAACTTTCTTAACATGGGAAAGGAAATAGTCAATCAAGTCCAGAAAGTGCAGAGAGTCCCATACCAGATAAATCCAAGGAGAAACAAGATTAAACACTTATTAACCAAACTAACAAAAATTAAACACAGAAAATATATTGAAAGAAGTAAGGGAAAAGCAATAAATAACATACAAAGGAATTCACATAAGGTTAACAGCCGATTTTTCAGCATAAACTCTGCAAGAAGAAGGGAGTGGCACAATATATTTAAAATGATGAAAGGGAAACACCTACAACCAAGATGACTATATCTAGCAAGGATCTCATTCAAATTTGACAAAGAAATCAAAAGCTTTACAGACAAGCAAAAGCTAAAAGAATTCACACCACCAAAACAGCTTTACAACAAATGCTAAAAGAACTTATCTGGGCAGGAAACACAAGGAAGAAAAAGACCTACAGAAAGAAACAGAACAATTAAGAAAATGGTAATAGGAACACATATATCAATAATTATGTTAAATGTAAATGGATTAAATGCTCCAACAAAAAAGGTACAGACTAGCTGAATGGATACAAAAATAAGACACATATATATGCTGTCTTTGAGACCCACTTGAGACCTAGGGACACATACAGACTGAAAGTGAAGGGTTGGAAAAGATATTCCGTGCAAATGGAAATCAAAAGAAATCTGGAGTAGCAATACTCCTATCAGATAAAATAGACTTTAAAATAAAGACTGTTACAAGAGATAAGGCAGGACACTACATAATGATCAAGGGATCAATCCAAGAAGAAGATATAACAGCTGTAAATATTTATGGCCCCAGCATAGGAGCACCTCAATATATATGGAAACTGGCTACAGCCATAAAAGGGGAAATCAACACTGACACAATAATAGTGGAGGACTTTAACAATACACTTACACCAATGGGTAGATCATGCTGCAGAAAAGTAATAAGGAAACACAAGATTTAAATGACACTTTAGACCTGATAAACTTAATTATAAGACATTCCATCCAAAAGCAGTAGAATGCACTTTCTTCTCAAGTGCACATGGAACATTGGCCAGGACAGATCACATTTTGCGTCACAAGGCAAGCCTTACTAAATTTTTAAAAAATGAAATTGTATCAAGCTTCTTTTCCAGCCACGACACTATGAGATTAGAAATAAATTACAGGGAAAAAAACCCATAAAAAACACAAACACATGGAGACTAAACAATATGTTACTAAATAACCAAAAGATCACTGAAGAAATCAAAGAGGATATCAAAAAATACCTAGAAACAAATGATAATGAAAAAAATGACAATCCAAAACCTATGCAATGCGGCAAAAGCAATTCTAAGAGGGAAGTTTATAGCAACACAATGTTACCTCAAGAAACAAGAAAAATCTCAAGTAAACAACCTAACTTTACACCTAAAGCAACTACAGAAAGAAGTACAAATAAAACCCAAAGTGAGTAGACGGGAAGAAATCATAAAGATCAGAGCAGAAGTAAATAAAATGGAAATGAAGAAAATTATAACAAAGAACAATAAAACTAAAAGATGGCTCTTCGAGAAGGTAAACAAAATTGATAAACCTTCAGCTAGATTAATCAAGAAAAAAAGGGAGAGGACTCAAATCAATAAAGTTATACAGGAAAAAGGAGAAGTTACAACTGACACCACAGAAATACAAAGGATCATAAGAGACTACTATAAGCAAATATGCCAAGGTACAACAGCAAAAGACTGAACCAGGAAGAAATAGAAAATATGAATAGACAAATCACAAGTAATGAAATTGAAACTGTGATAAAAAAATCTTCCAACAAACAAATGTCCAGGACCAGATGGCTTCACAGGTGAATTCCATCAAACATTTAGACAAGAGCTAACACCCATCCTTCTCAAACTCTTCCAAAATTAGCAGAGGGAGGAACACTCCCGAACTCCTTCTATGAGTCCACCATCAACCTGATACAAAAACCAGACAAAAATATCACAAAAAAGAAAATTACAGGCCTATATCACTGATGAACATAGATGCAAAATACTAAATAAAGTACTAGCTAACAGAATCCAGCAACACATTAAAAGGATCATACACCATGATCAAGTGGGATTTATCCCAGGGATGCAAGGATTCTTTAACATATACAAATCAATAAATGTGATACACCATATTGACAAATTGAAGGATAAAAACCATATGATCATCGCAAAAGGTGAAGAAAAACTTTTGACAAAATTCAACAGCCAGTTATGATAAAAACTCTCCAGAAACTGAGCATAGAGGGGAACTACCTCAACATAATAAAGGCCATGTATGACAAACCCACAGCAAACATCATTCTCAATGGTGAAAAACTGAAAGCATGTCCTCTAAGATCAGGAAAAGACAAAGATATCTACTCTCTCCACTTTTATTCAACATAATTTTGGAAGTCCTAGCCATGGCAACCAGAGAAGAAACAGAAATAAAAGGAATACAAATTGGAAAAAAAGAATTAAAACTGTCACTGTTTGCAGATGACATGGTACTATACATAGAAAAGCCTAAAAGTATCACCAGAAAATTACTAGAGCTAATCAATGAATTTGATAAAGTTGCAGGATAAAAAATTAATACACAGAAATCTTTTGCATTCCTATACACTAACAATGAAAGATCAGAAAGTGAAATTAAGGAAACTATCCTATTCACCACTGCAACACAAAGAAGAAAATACCTAGGAATGAACCTACATAAGGAGGCAAAAACCTGTACACAGAAAACTATAAGACACTGATGAAAGAAATCAAAGACAACACAAACAGATGGAGAGGTAGACCATGTTCTTGGATTGGAAGAATCAATATTGTGAAAATGACTATACTACCAAAAGCAATCTACTGATTCAATGCAATCCCTGTCAAATACCAATGGCATTTTTCACAGAACTAGAACAAAATTTTACAATTTGTATGGAAACACAAAAGACCCTGAATAGCCAAAACAATCTTGAGAATGAAAAACGGAGATGGAGAAATCAGACTCACTGAGTTCAGACTATACTACAAAGCTACAGTCATCAAAACAGTATGGTTTTGATGGACAGCTACATGTAAAAGAATGAAATTAGAGCACTCCCTAACACCATACACACAAAAAAAACTCAAAATGGATAAAAGATCAAAATGTAAGGCCAGACAGTATAAAATTGTTAGAGGAAAACATAGGCAGAACACTTGATGTAATCACAGCAAGATCATTTTTGACCAACTTCCTAGAGTAATGAAAATAAAAACAAAAGTAAACAAAAGGGACCTAATGAAACTTAAAAACTTTTGCACAGCAATGGAAACCATAAACAAGATGGAAAGACAACCCTCAGAATGGGAGAAAATATTTGCAAAAGAAGCAACTGACAAAGGATTAATCTCCAAAATATACAAACAACTCATTCATTTCAATATCAAAAACACAAACAACACAATCAAAAAAATGGGCAGAACACCTAAATAGACATTTTCCAAAGAAGACATACAGATGGCCAAGAGGCACATGAAAAGAAGCTCAACATCATTAATTATTAGAGAAATGTTAATCAAAACTACAATGAGGTATCACCTCACACCAGTCAAAATGGCCATCATCCAAATATCTACAAACAATAAATGCTGGAGAGGGTGTGGAGAAAAGGGAACCCTCTTGCACTGTTGGTGGGAATGTAAATTGATACAACCACTATGAAGAACAGTATGGAGTTTCCTTAAAAAACTAAAAATAGAACTACCATATGACCCAGCAATCCCACTACTGGGCCTATACCCTGAGAAAATAATAATTCAAAAAGACACATGCACTCCAATATTCATTGTGACACTATTTACAATAGCCTGGCATGTAAGCAACCTAAATATCTATCAACAGATGGATGGATAAAGAAGATGTGGTATATATATATATATATATAAAATGGAATATTACTCAGCCATAAAAAGGAATGAAATTGGATCATTTGTAGAGACGTGGATGGACCTAGAGACTGTCATACAGAAGTAGAAGTAAGTCAGAAAGAAAAAAAGAAATATCGTATATTAACACATATATGTAGAATCTAAAAAAATGGCATAGATGATATTTTTGCAAAGCAGAATTAGAGACACAGACATAGAGAACAAACGTATGGATACCAAGGGGCAAGGGATGTGGGATGATTTGGGAGAGGTGGATACACATATATATACTATTGATACTATGTATAAAATAGATAACTAATGAGAACCTATTGTATAGCATAAGGAACTCTACTCAGTGCTCTGAGGTGACCTAAATGTGAAGGAAATCCATAAAAGGGTAATATATGTATATGTATAGCTGATTCACTTTGCTGTACAGTAGAAACTAACACAACATTGTAAAGCACCTATACTCCAATAAAAATTTTAAGAAAATGGAAGCAAACACAAAATATAGGAATGGAGAGACCTAAAATTACACTGCTAAAGTTCTTACTTATTAATAAATGAAATTCCTGCACTCTAATCCATATATACTATAATAACTGAAATTATCAAAGGTGTTTCTTTCCATCCTAGCAAGGAATTGTGGAATGAATGTTTTCACAGGTGACTAAATATTGGAAGGGTACCTTAAGAGATCTGATATCCTAAACATATCATGTTCAATATGACTTTAAATTGAATATTAAAGTCATTTATTACTAGACAGTGTTTCTTATTAAGTAATGTAACAGCTACCACTGCTGAGTTCACTACATGCATGCTCACCTGAAGAAGTATTCAGATGATTAAAGCATTTGAAATAATTTTCAAAAATGATATCACAAATTCATAAGATATGTAAAATGTATTGTCTCCAGTGTCTCTACTTGTAATATGGAATACATTTTTTCTTAGCAGTTAATATGTCAGTCAACTTCAAACAGTCACATTGAATTTTGCTGCTTTACCCAGTGAAAGACTGAACATTCCTGTTTCATAGCTATATCTATACTTATACCTCTATCTATCTATTTATCTATCTATCCATTTATCTTCTTATATTAGGTAAGTAGAGAATTTGGTAAGAAATATAGTTGGTGGTATGGGCCTTCACTCAAGCATAAAAAGCCTCCCACATCATCTTTGAGAATAAGGAAAACAAAACCCTTCTTTTTCTTATGTTAGGCAGCCTTCTAAAATAATCTCAATGATCCACATCCTTGTGCAGTCCTCTCTTCTTGAGTGTTAGATGAACCTAGTAATTTGCCTCTAATAAATAGAAAGTTGTAAAAGTGATAGACCACCATTTTCAAATTTAGACAAAAAACACCATGACTTCCTTCTTTCTCATACTCCAACTTTTACCTTCTTAGGTTCTCTGCATTTCTCTGTCATCATCATCGTCATCATCTTGCTTGCTTGCTCTGATGAAGCAAACTGGCATGTTGTGAGCTACCCAATGGAGAGACCCATGTGACAAGGAACTGAGAGCAGTCTCTGGTCAAAATTATTGAGGAATTGTGGCCTTAATTTGACAGCCCATGAGTAATGGAAACAAGCCAAACACAATGTGAGTGAACTTGGAACTGAATTCTTCCCCAATCTAGCTTTCAGTTGAGACTGCAGTCCCAACAGACTTGTGAGAGCATGCAGTCTTATAAAAGACCCTTATCCAAAATACCCAGTTAAACTATACCAAGATTCCTAGCCCACAAAGACTGTGAGATAACACATGTTTTGAGCAGTTAAGTTTTGTCAGATTTTACTAGTAATAATAGATAATTAATACATCCCTCCTGCAATATTGACTTCTGGTGGATAAAGCTATATTAATCTTTTGTGTGTTACTCTATGATCATTCTTACTTTTTTTACAGTTCTGTTAATTCAGACTGGAGCGTACAGAGAATAAATAGGCTTGAATATTCATATTTCATATAATACATATAATGTACATATATATATATATGCATTCACTGCACGCAAATCCTGAAATATTAGTGAATAGAAATTTAAATGTGAATTTTCAGTTTGAAGATGTAAATGTCTATGAAATGTCTCTTGTACTGATACAACAAAGCAACTGAGATTTTGAGTTCTACAAGGAAATGAGATAACTCACCTATTTGGTTAACATTTGTGTTTGTCTTATTCAAATTCTCATCTCAAAAGATATGAAAATTTTTTCAAATTTAGCCTTAGGCTCCTCATAGTCTTGCCTCAGCCCTTCATAATTCCTTTTATATTTTGTGTTTTTTTAATCATTTGCTTTCATTGCCTCTAAAAGTGGCAAGTTTCTGAAAGTCTTAGAATTGAATTATCTATTAAAATCTGCTTGAAATATTTACCACTGACTAGAGAACAAGGTTGATAGGGTTTAATCTTTCAAGTCAAGTGATAAATATAACATGATCCAGGGATCAGATTAAGTGGAAGTGACTGCATTATGTATCCTAATGCTGGTAAATGCTTAGGTAAGTAATTTAAAGATGCTAAATAGGAGGTTCCTGAAAAGGAAGGGAACCCTTCCAATTAGCTCACTGTGAAAAGGTCAGCTTTGGAACTTAGAGTCAGCAAATTTGTCTTTGTGGCCTAACAATTATCCAAATGTCACAATGTAATTGTATCCTTATCTAATGCACTAAGCTGACAGTTACCCCAGGATGGTAATTTTGATATGTGCAGTTGCATTCCATCAGCAACTGGTTTAACACTTCCTGTTACATGGTCAGAACTCTATAAGAAATGGATGCAAATAGAAAAACAAATGTGAAAGACAAAGACCTAAGTTCCCCTTACCATGAGAAAATGGTGGTGATAACCCAGGTTTGGGATGTCTCCTCAAGTAATAAGGGACTTACTTCTTATTGCATGTATTAAAATAGTGGCATTAATTGACAAGGTTGTGTAAAAGAAGGTTGAAAATACTGAGCTATCAGTATATTCCTTAACAGCCCATGGCTAACTCAAAAGCAGCCAAACCTTTCACAAAAGTACTAGGAAAAAAAGAAAAAGAAAGACCCAATTGATTTATATTTAAAATGCCATTCTAAATATCAGAACTCAGCGGGGTAAATTTTTCATGTTGATTTTTCAATAACATGTGTATAGTAAGTTTCAGTATTTGGAGAATTGACAAATATATTTTATTATTTGATCCTGATAATAACATCATCAGAAAAGTAAGACTGGACTTTTGAATTTCATTGCCATTTAAAAATGAAGGAAAAAAAAATTCCAGAGAAGTTATAGGATTTACTGAAGGGAACACAGCTAGAAAAAGGTAGCCCTGGTGTTTATAACCAAACAGTCTGACCCTAGCTCCTTCTGTTCTAATTTAAAAAAATTTTAATTAATTGTATTGCAAACACACATTGTATGTGTGAGCATTTATGCATATGTACACATCCAATAAATTCTGGCACATGAGTTTATTCTTTTGCTAGGAATTTTTTTTTTGTAGTAGTAGTGTCTCTTTTGGAGGGGGATAAAGGTAATTGGCTATATGAATTACATTGAATTACTTGAGCAGGTGTGAATAAACACCTGTCTGAGCAATGATGCAAGTAAGTATAACCCTTTCCCCTGCAACCTACATACTTTTTACTTGAAACCCATGTCAAAAAGATAATCTCATTAAGCAAGGTATAAAACTCATTATCTCACTCATTAAAAAAATGTTCTTTTGTTTTAACTCCAAGAAAGTTAATAAGAACTAACCATCCTAAACCAAAGACTTTTAAGAGGTTTATAGAACATGGAATTAGAAAATGGGATCTCAGATGATTTTATTTTGTTGCTTTTTACTAGAAGTAGTTTTATCAAACTAAGAAAATCTTTAGGCAAGGCAGACAATACAAAACTGAAAACTTAGCTGACATGTCTGGTGTGAAAGAGCTAAAGGAAAACTATTTACTAATTCTAAAAATAATAACTGGTAATCAATAATGTCTGAGGAAAGTGCCCAGTGGAACAAAGCAGTTAGAAATAAAGCATGTGGTTTCAGAAAAATAAAGTTCATAGCAGTTTGAGTCATATCTAGTCTATAAATGCTGGAAGCCCTGAAGAAACTCTTCCCATGACCAGGTTCCTTGGCAGTGTATGTCATTAAGAAATATGGTGCTAGTGACTAAATATTTGTGCCTCCCCAAATCCATATGTTAAATCCTAACATTTAGTGTGATGGTATTTGGAAATGGGGGTCTTTAGGAGGTGATTAGGTCATGAAGATGTACCCATCACAATGAGATTAGTGCTCTTAAAAAAGGGCACTAGAGAACTTCCTCAACCCCTGCAGCCATGTGAACACAGAGAAAGATGGCCGTCTATGAACAAGGAAGGGAGCTCTCACCAGACACCAAATTGGCCAGCACTTTGACCTTGGACTTCCTAGCTTCCAGAATCATGAGAAATAAATTTCTGTTGTTCATAAGCCACCCAGTCTATGGCATTCTGTTATAGCAGGCTAAATGGACTAAGACACTTGACAAAGATAAAATTTGTGGTGGTACTGGTGGTGATATTGTGTATTTATATGTAAATGTTTGAGCTGAGAAGTTGAAGAGAGTTTTGTTGCTCAATACCATATAATTTAGGGCCAAACTCATGAATTATATAGGATTAGGATTCAGAAAATGTGATGCAAAGAGCCAAGAAAAAATTTACTTAAATTGCTTCCTTAGATAGAATCTAAGCTGTCTTTTTCACTGAAACATATAGAAACACTTTTGTATGTCTCATCTTTCCTGAAAATAATTTGCTTTCTTTCATCACTCCTCAAATGGGGGCAGGGAAAAGCAGAGAACAGAATGGCTTTGCTTGGGGGGAGAAAAGAGCTACGACCAGAAATACCCTTCAAACAGCTCTGAGGAAGTGTTAATAATTATTCCCCTAGGAAAGAAGGCATTTTGTGTCTACATATGACCCAAATCAGCATTATGCCAGTTCATTGGAAGGAAAGAGAAAAGATTTGGCAGCTACAAAGACTGATGGCCAGTTAAACAAGTCATTAGGTGGTTGGATCGTTTTGAAAAATAGATTTTGCTCCCCCTTGCTTGATTAATGCACAAGTCAAGGTAGAAATTTTATTCGTAAGTCATTCTGAAAGGCAAAGTGTTCACATAACTAAAAATTTTATTGAGGGGAAAGACATTTGTGCAACCATATAATGATATCCTTTTTATTGGACTATCATTAAAGAATTATATCTTATTCAGTATTGCAAATCATTCCCATAAACACTGTAATGGGAGTGAAATGTTGTTTGGTCATAGAGGAGATCTCCCATAATATTAATATTAAATTTAGTTAATGCTTGGTGTGCCATCCTCTGCATTGCAAAAAGATCTTTTGCTAAGTTAAAAGCATTGTTAAAGGAGCACAAACATAATAATGAAGCTGAGTTACAGCCCAGTGCTAATAAAGACCATGTAGGACTACATTTTAAAAGTAAATTAAATTAGGCTTAGAGAAATCATAAACATTTTTGGAAAAGAAGCACTGTTTCCCTATTCAGTCTAAGATAAAAGACTTGTCATCTGAAAGACATGACATGAAAGACATGATTTGGTGAGGAAAGGATAAATGAGTTAAGAAAAAAATTAATCTAGCTAATGGTTATCTTGAAAAGTTAGAAGTAAGAAGAAGAACCTTGCAGTTGATATTGTCCTTAAGTCATGGTCACTGGAGCACAGGAATCATAGAACTAATGTAGCCACACAGATACTTAGGATTCTGCCAGGCCACATTTAATACTAAGCAAAGTTTTTACATTGACAGGATCACAGTGCTAAAACAGACTGGTTTCAAGCAAGACAGGCATTTCCAGATAAATATTTTAAGACTGGGATCCTGAAAATCTGCAGACATTACCTTTCATGAGTGTACAAGAAACAGAGATAAATCTCTCCTCCTCTGCTCTATTTCTGCTCTCAGTGACTTCCCATTGTTATCCCTGTCCAACTTAGCACCATAAAGTTGGGAGAGCGGCAAACTATGAATCAGGAAAAAGTCTAATTCAAAAGGTCAGATCATCTTTTGTAAACATAATTTCATGAGATAAATAGATGGGGCGGGAATTCTGAACTGCTGACTGAGAAGAGGTTTTTCCACTCAGGGCTCACAACTTTGATAAAGACTCTGGCCTCTAATTCCTGCTTTGTGCCTGAGGTTATCAAAATGGCCATAACAATTATGGGAAAAGGGTAATTGAATATTGAATAGAAGAATAGTTTTCTCTTTTCTTTGCTTAAGAAAAGGTAATATCGACTGGTGGTATCCACTTGATTCAGGCTTGTGAGAAGGTTAGAAGAGATAAGTTCAATATGGGATTTTAGGAACAAAAAGATTTTGTCTAACAACCAAAACCTGACACTGGCTCTAAGTCCATTGTAATTATTCTTTTAGTGCAAAAATTAAATGACTAAAAGTTATCTTTAGAAGATACAAATATGTGTATTGATATTAATTGATTATGATTCATTAACATGTTGACATTCTTGAATTAATCATATTTGCTGACAAGTCATTTAGATTATATAAGATATAAAGGGAACCTAAGGAGAATAGGCACTAGACAGCTAAGATCTGGTTTCAGTAGTTTGCAAGAATGATCAGAAAATGTTCAGGATACCTGAAGATAAGTAACACTCAAAAATAAGAACATATTGGATAAGAGGCTAATGAAGCACAAAATAATCTTAATCAGTGTAACTACTTCCCTAATATTCCAGTAATTTTATCTGCTTTGAATACCTTATCTTTAGATTCTTTTAGAAGATGGGATATATAATAAAATACTAAATTACATGGTTTTGGATTTATGAGCTTTAAAAAAGGATGGTGGAGGAGTTATAAATTAAGGGGCTTTGTTATATATATATTTTTCTAAAGTGTTCTGTATCATATAATTATGATTCATTGGTAAATCCTGAAAATAAAAGATTATTTAACAACAGATTTGCAAGACTTCCCAGTGCAAAAATCCCTGAACAAATCTCCCTAAGAGAAAATCTATGTTCTCCAATTAAAATCTTCAAGGAAAGAAAAATCCTGATATCCAAGTGTGGTCTAGTTATTTGGAAATTTTGATTATTAGAACTGCCTTTCTTATAGCAAACTGACATCTTTTTCCTTATACATTTAAACTCTTGGTCCAAAAACTCTGTGGCCATGAAGATGAAGGTGTAATCTTTCTTCTAAGTAATAGAATTTAGATGATATAAAAGAAATTTCCCCATGAATATTCTTTAATCAATGAAACCTATTTTTCATATGTGTTGTACTGATTTACTTTTCAAGATGATTACTTTACCTGGACACATTTCAGTTTGTCAATGTCATAGTTTAAACTGTGATGCCTAGATTCAGTCAAAAGGAGGCATTTCATGATGGTGGTGCCTGGAAAAGCCTGAACTTACTTCCTATCATTAACATAACAAATATACAGTGACATGGATCAATTCCCTCTGAAAGGGACCTGAGAACTAGGTGAATACCTGCTCCAGGTATTCAAAGGGACCATATCGAGATGCATTTCAACACACCCTCAACAACAGGAACATATATCAAGAATGAATTAGGTGGTATAGACAACCACAAAGATTCTACAGACAACCAAGATCTAGGGTAGGATTGAAGGAGAAAGATCATCCTCTAAACATGGCCACTCCTTCAAGACTGAGAGAGTTAAGTTTGGTCTAATACACAGAAACATACACAGGGAGACATACAAAATGAGGAAACAATGAAATATTTCAAAATGAAAGAACAAGACAAAATGCAAAAACAGATGTTAATGATATAGAGATAATAATCTACCTGATAAAGAATTCAAAGTAGTGGTCATAAAGATGCTCATAAAACTCAAGAGAAGAATGGATGAACATAATAAGTGCTTCAACAAAGAGAAAATAGAAGAGAGAACCATTCAGAGCTGAAGAATACAGTAACTGAAAAGAAAAATATGCTAGAGGGAATCAACAGCAATTTAGATGATACAGAGGAATAGATCAGGGATCTGGAAGACAGGTTAGTAGAAATCGCTGAATCAGAGCAGCCAAAGGGAAAAATAAAATTTTTAATGAGAATTGTTTAAGGAACCTCTCTAACAACATCAAGCATACTAATATTCACATTGTAGCAGTCACAGACAAAGAAACAGAGAAAGAAGCAGAAAACCTATTTGAAGAAATAATGACAGAAAAATTCCCTAACCTGGGGAAGAAAACAGACATCCAGATCATGGAATCAAAGAGATTTTCAAAAAAGAGGATCCCAAAGAAATCTATACCAAGACACGTTATAATTAAAATATCAAAAGTTAAGTATAAAGAAATAATTTAAAACCAGCAAGAAGAAAATAATATGTTACATATATAAGTGAACCCCCCATAAGATAATTAGCAAATTTCTTATCAGAAACTGTGCAGGCCAAAAGGGAGTGGAATGATGTATTCAAAGTGCTGAAGGAAAAAGAAAAAAGCACTTACAACCAAGAATACACTATCTGGCAAAGTTATCATTCAGAATTGAAGGAGGGATAAAGCATTTCCCAGACAAGCAAAAACCAAAGGCCTTCATCACCACTAAACCAGCCTGACAAGAAATGTTAAAGGAACTGCTTTAAGTGGGGGAAAATGTCATAACTAGAAATAAGAAAATATATGAAAGAAAAAAATTCTAACTAGTAAAAACAAATATATACTACAGGAAGTAGAACAACATCTCATAAAGTTAGAATGACGAGTTAAAGAAAAAATGTAGTAAAATAACTAAAACTACAATAAGTAGTTAAGGGATGCACAAAATAAAAAAAAGTTATAACTTATGATGTAAAAAAATTAAATGTGGGGGGATAGTAAAAATTTAGTGTTTTAGAATGCATTTGAACTTAAGTAAGGATCAACTTAAAATACTCTGCTTTATATATAGATTGTTATATATGAACCTCATAGTAACAACAAAACCAAAGCCTATAATACGTACACAAAAAGTAATGACAAAGAAATCCAAAGATAACAGTAAAGAAAATCATCAAACCCAAAGTGAAGAGACTAAAAGAAAAATAAATGAACAGAGAAGAACCACAAAAATAACCAGAAAAAGATTAACAAAATGCAATAAGTATGTCCCTATCAATAATCACTTTAAATGAAATGGATTAATGCTCCAATCAAAAGACATAGGGTGACTTAATGCATAAAAAAAAAGATAAAAAAAACCCAAAAAACAAGATCTATCTATATGCTTTCCACAAGAGACTCACTTCATATCTAAAGACACATGCAGGCTGAATGTAAAGGGATGCAAAAAAAGATATTTCATGCAAATGGAAGCAAATAGAAAGCTGGGGTATTAATATTTATATCAGATAAAATAGACTTTAAAACAAAGATTGTAACAAAACACAAAGAAGGGTGTCACATAATGATAAAGGGGTCAATCCAACAAGAGGATATAACATACTTATGTATCCACCATAGGAGCATCTAAATATATAAAGTAAATATCAACAGAAATAAAGGGAGAAAAAGACAGCATTGCAATAAGAGCATTGAGATATTATAATTGCATTAAGTAAAGCCATATTATGCAATTGTTTTATTTAATAACAACAGGACTAATTATTTTTCCCATTAAATTTATACTTAGATGTTCCATTCCAATTTGTCCAGATCCTTCTGGAGTCTACATACCATTCGTGTTATTAACAAACTCTCTTATCTTTCTCTTATTGAAAGACTTGACAAAGTAAAGCAGCAGGTTGAGGCTTTGAACTCAGACATCTGAAATAAAATTAAATATTAATATCTTAATAATTATGTAATCTGAGCTTTTGTGATTCAACTTCTTTATCTGTACAATGGGGAAAGATCTGCTTGAGTGTTTAAGTTTTTTGCCTTAGCACTCTCATTTGCATTATACTAGTCCAGGTCCTAATTTTCTTTAATTGCAACCTAACCCAGTTTAGATCAATGAAAATCAGGTGTGAAACTTTCTCTTGAACAATTTGAAGTGAACCTATGGAGTACCTAAATCAGTAGGACATAAGCCAAGAGATAACGACCCTATATCTGCCAAAACAAATAGTAGGCCTGAGAATTAAGCCAGCACAGCAGAAATAGAGCGTGAATAAGAAGGACTCCCTAGAAATATGTTTTAAGCCCCTAGATACAGGTGTATAAAGTGATTTTAATGTCTTATTTATTTATTGTTCTAGATAACATTGGCCAATAAATTCTGTTTGTTATCTTAGCCAATTAAATTTCCTCCACTGGCAACCAAGATTTTACTTTGTGATTCATTCCACCCACTAAACTATCAGGAGTTATCATCTTCTATTCATCTCATAAAAAACTGCTTTCTCTTTATAAATATTATTTGTTTCGGAAATTTATTTTAGATTTTGAAAAATATATATGTATACATACAGCTACAGTTGAAATCTAATAATAAACATGCTCCTATGGAAACCACATGGAGATTAAGAATTGGAACCTCACCAATTCCTTTGCAGAATCCTCTCTACTGTATCTGTCTTATTCCTCTTCTCAAATAAACATTATTTATAATTTAGTAATAGGTTTTTATCACTAAACAATACATTATTTATTTTTATTGAATAATTTATAGATAAACTTTCTAGAGTTTTTGAGTTAAAATTTACATATAATAAAGTTCACCCATGTGGGCTTCCCTGGTGGCACATTGGTTGAGAGTCCGCCTGCCGATGCAGGGGACACAGGTTCGTGCCCCGGTCCGGGAAGATCCCACATGCTGCGGAGTCCGTGAGCCATGGCCGCTGAGCCTGCACATCCGGAGCCTGTGCTCTGCGACGGGAGAGGCCATAACAGTGAGAGGCCCGCATCCTGCAAAAAAAAAAAAAAAAAAAAAAAAAAAATTCACCCATGTTAAAATATGGTTCTGAGTTTAGATAAATAAATCAAGTTACATCACAGTGATCACAATCAAGATTTAGAATAATTCTACCACCCCCAACATGTTTCCTCAAACTCCTCTAGAGTACACTCCTCTCCATACACTCAGCCCATTGCAAACACAGAATATTCACCATCACTGTAGTTTAACACTTTTACAGACTTTTACATAAATAGAATTATATCATATTAAACTTTGAGTCTGGTTTATTTCTTATAGCATAAAATGTGTGATATCCATAGTCACTACTGTAGTTTTATAATGAGTCATGGAATTAGGTAATGTGAGTCTTTCAACAACCTTCTAATTGTTCTTTGCCAAAATTGTATTGTAATTATATTAACTTTGCAATTTCATATAAATTTTAGAATCATGTGGTCTATTTCCATTAATTAAAATATTCTGGCACTTTGAGCTTGCTTTAAATGAACAGATATATTTGGGAGAATTGATTTCTTAACAGTGTTGAATTATCCAACTCATAAACCTGATCTACCTCTCCATTTATTTATGTCTTCTTTGATTATGTTCAACAGTATTTTGTAGTTATTAGAATGCTGACCTTGCATGTATTTTGCCAAACTTATGATTAAGTATTTTTGGGTATTTGGTTTTAATGATAATGGTTCTATTAACAATAATTGTTCTATTATGGTTATTAATCTATTAATTTCTTTTTATTGCAAATATACAGACATACAATTAAATCTCATATTTAATTGTATATTGAAATTGTGTTCTACAGTATTGCAGTACTCCTTGGTAGTTCCAATATATATATTTTTAGATATTTTGGGGGATTTACTTTGAAGACAATTATGCCATCTTCAAATAGATATACGTTTTTCTTCTTTTCCAATCTATATGTTTTCATTTTGCTTTCTTGCCTTATTGCTCTGGTTAAGACTTCTAGTGTGACAATGAATAGGTGTGGTAACAACAAACACATTTGCCTTCTTATATACTGGGGTAAAACATTCAACATTTTACCCATATGCAAAATGTAAAATGCAGGATTTTGTTTTTCCTGTTGATGTTTTACCTCACGTTGAAGATGTTCCTTTTTATTCCTATTTTGCCAAGAGTCTTACCATGAATGTGCCTTGAATTTGTCAAATGTTTGTTTGCAGCTATTGCAGTAATATATATTTTTTCTTGTTCAGACAATTTATATGGCAAATTGCCTTAACTATTTTCAAATGTGAAACCAACCTTACATTCCTGGAATAAACTCCACTTAACCATGACATAGTTGGCTCTCCATATCTGTGGATTCCACATCCACTGATTCAACCAAGCTTGGATTGATACTATCCAAAAAAAATCCCAGAAGTTCCAAAGAGCAAAACTTGAATTTGTTGAATGCCAGCAACTATTTACATGACATTTTCATTGTATTTAAAACTATTTACATAGCATTTTCATTTTATTAGGTACTATAAATAATCTAGAGTGATCGATACAGGGAACATATTGCTGATTGCCAGAGGTGGGGAGTGAATGGTTGGATGAAATGGGTAAAGGGGGTCAAAAGGTATAAAATTCCTCACACACACTACTATATATAAAATAGACAACCAACAAGGATCTATTGTATATCACAGGGAACTATACTCAATATTTTATAATAACTTATAAAGGAAAAGAATCTGAAAAATTGAATCACTGTGCTATACACCTGAAACTAACATGACATTGCAATTAAACTATACTTCAATAAAATAAAATTTTAAAAAAGGTATAAACTTCCAGTTGTAAGTCATGGGGGTGCAATGCATAGAAAGGTGGCTATCATTAATAATACTATATTATTGCAAGTATTATTATTCAAGTATTGCATATTTGAAACTTGCTAAGAAAGTAGATTTTAAAAGTTTTCATCATGAGTAAAAATATGTAACCATGTGAGGTGACAGATGTTAGATATTGTAGTAATCATTTTGCAACTTATACAAATATCAAATCATTATGTTGTACATCTGAAACTGGTAAGTTATATGTTAATTATATCTCAATTAAAATTTTTGAAAAAACAAAATGGTAACTATGTGAAGTGATGGATATAATTTGCTTGATTATGGTGATTATTTCACAAGGTATACATATATCAAAACATCAAGTTGTACAACTTACATATAATTTTTGTCAATTAAACCTCAATAAAGCTGGAAAAAAGAAAACTGCTTCAGTATTTATATGGTAATGAAATGGAACAAAATAACCAAGAGAATGTTGAATAGGATCACACATTATCTGTGTATTTTGGTTTAAGAAATGATGTATTAATACAAAAGAGTGAAAATAATAGAGAAAACAGACTGACACAGAAGCATTCACCTAATTATAATAAATATGAAACTTTTGCTGCAAGGTAAGGGTACACTTTTCGGGAATGGGTGCTTGTCCATATAGAAACATGATCTTGATATTGAGCATCCATACCTCACTTCATATTGATCTTGAGCATCCATACCTCACTTCATACAGCATAAAAGTTCCAGATGTGTCGTAGGTCTAAATATAATAGGTAAAAATTATTCTGAATATAAAATAAAAATTATGAAGCTTTTAGAGAATTATCTTAATAAACTTAGACTAGGAGATGGTTCCTTAAGTAGGACAATCATAAAAGAAACTATGGAATTACACATTAGAGAAAACCAAATTACTTTATCAAACTACATCAAAATTAAGAACTTCTCTTTAATTAAGAACACCATTAAGGTTATGAAAAGCCAAGAGTGGAGAAGATATCTGCAAAATATATCTGAAATAGATAACCACTATTTCACGAGAATAGTGAATTTTCTTTTTTTTTTTCTCGATCAGACCCTTTATTTCTGGACTGTCGCCAAGGCCAATTTGGGTCACAGGCACGTCACGGAGTACCGGGGAAAGTGGGCCAGTAGGGCCCAGCGGGGCTGCCTGCAGCTGCCGCCTCCTTATGGGGAGCTGAGCCGGCCGCAGAAGAGAAGCCCGCTGGTCTTGCTGTGCTGGATAAAGATGAAGAAAAGGTTGGGCTTCCCGGGTGGCGCCGTGGTTGAGAGTCCGCCTGCTGAGGCAGGGACATGGGTTCGTGCCCCGGTCCGGGAAGATACCACATGCCGCGGAGCGGCTGGGCCTGTGAGCCATGGCTGCTGAACCTGTACGTCCGGAACCTGTTCTCTGCAATGGGAGAGGCCACAACAGTGAGAGGCCCACATACCGCAAAAAAAAAAAAAGAGGAGGAAAGGGTGTTCGGCTCGGAACCTGGGGGTGATTCTGGTGCAGCGCAACATCAGGACTGCGGCGGAGGCCGTGGCCGCCTCTGTGCCCTCCTCGTCGACCTCCACAAAGGTCTTGTGGATGACCTGGGACAGGCGCAGGTCCCTCTGGGCCGACATGGCTGAGAAATCCGCCCTGGTGTCCTCGAAGGCGTCGGTCACACCCAGGGTGCGGAGGACACCCTCCATGCCGTAGCTCTTCCCCAGCTTAAACCTGGGCAGGGACACCTCCACCTCCTCCTCTATCAGGTCCGGCCTCGTCCACTCGATGAATTTCTCATAAGCAAGGTCCTTTTCCACTGTTTTCAAATCGGTGTTTTCATTGGGAAGCATGATGATCATATTGAGCTCCCTGCCGATGTAGGGAAGCACCAGAATCTTCGTGAATATCTCTCCAATGTAGTTCATTTTAAAGGTGGATTTCTTGAAGATCATTTGCACAGCCTTCTCCACATTCTTGCTGACTTTGAACAGACTTTCCTTGGTGTGCTGTTTGTTAAACTGATTCTTCCAGTTTCCTTTGAAGTAGATGGCGTTCACGAGAACCAGACAGGTCATGGGGTCCACTGTATTTGGAGACAGCAGGTCTGTAATTTTTCCTTCTGTCCTTTGGGCTACCCAGGTGTTTATGTGTTTCCTGGATTCCTCCGCAGCACTGATAAAGTCCAGCTCTTCCGTCTCTGCTTGGTAGAATTTGCGGCAGGAATCTTTGAAAGATGGGAGGAAACCATAAGTCTTCTCTCCAAAGAGCCTGTTGACGGTTCGGAGCAAGTACTATATGCTGGTCCTGTTAACTTCGGTGAGAAGGTTCTGGAAACCCTGGTGGACGTCTCCACCTCCACTGCTGCTTTTGCTTAGAGAAAGTGCCTGGGACATCTGGGCCACAGTGTTTCCCTTTGCCCCCATGAAGACCATGGCCAGGGCAGAGGGGATGCTTATGGGTGAGAAAAACACATTTTTCGAGTTGTCTTCACCCAGGTGTTCAGAAGACATGAACCAAAGACTTAAATAAGTAATTCATACACACACACAAAGTTGGCATATGATGAATTTTCATTTTCCTACATTTATATATTTTTTCTAACAAGTGTTTTCTACTATTACAATCTTATTTGACCTAAAATATAATTATTTCCACTGTGTATAGTATAATTATTTATACTAAAACATAATTATTTTTTCTTGGCTCCTTCTTTTCCCAGTTTAATATTAGGTCTATGCTATCTTCTTCAAGTGAAGTGTGGAGATTTCCTCAATCTGTGCTTTAGAATAGAATGTGTAGTATTAAATTTTTGTTAACATTTGCTACATAAAGCTACCTAGGTTTGAATTTTTTTTAGAAAAATTTGCCTCTTTACTCAGTCTTTATTATGAAACAATTAAGATTTTCTAATTTTTCCTTGCACCAAGTTCAACTTTTTTCACCTGAGTTGTCCCTAAATTTTTCTCACTATTCTTTATCTTCTTTAGCTTATGTAATTAGTAATTCTTTCTCATTTTGGTGTGTTTATGAGTGTGGGAACATACCTTCTCTTCCCTTCCCTCTTTCTGTCCTCAGTCTTGCCAGAGATTTGTCAATGCATTAGTCTTTCCAAAGTCCAACTTTAATTTTATTGATCTACTCCTCTTCATTTTATGTTGATGTTTTATTTAATTAAATTGGACTCATTTTATTTCTCTTTGAGTTTTAAAAAATTATTTTAGGCCAAATTGCCTCATTAATTTTCATCATTTTTTTCTTTTAAGATATATGCATTTAAGGCTTTGCATATCCTTCTTAGCATCACTTTAGTTCTATCCCAAAGGTTTGGATGTGTTATAAATGTTTTCTAATTTCCACTATTATATATATATATATATATATATATATATATATATATATATATATATATTTCTACCCAAAGGTCATTTAAGTGGAAGACATTAATTTTCAAAAACATGGGGATTTTTATGTTAAATCCTTTCATTTCTAGCTTAGTGCATTGCAATCAGAATGCATATAGGGGTCATATATGCTTGAAGTCCTTGTACACAATCAATTTTATAAATGTTCTTGTGCTTGGAAAGATTAAATTCTCCAGTTTCTGAGCTCAGTCTTCTCTATATAGATATCAGGTTAAGTTTTAAAATATGTTAAATCTTCTATGACTCTTATTTAACGTTAGCCAATTTTTTCTATTAATTACCAAAAAAGTGTCAAGTAAAATATCTAGTACTCTGTCTTTTGCTTTCTCTGTCTTGAGGGTAAATTATCATGTGAATGGTCTTTCAGAACACTTATGTAGTCATGGTTATTGGATTTTTATCATTGGAGTGACTAAAATTTTTGGCTACTAATTATTTGTGCCTTAACTTCTCTGTTTTTCTGTTATTAATATAACTATACCAGCTCCTTTGGTTTGAATTTGTGTAGTAATTCCTTTTCGTCTTTTACAATCAACTATTTTGATAATTTATGATATAGCTGTGTCTCTTGTAAACAGAAGAGGTTGGATCATATATCTAAAGCGTGATGACAAGTTTTACCCCTGAGGAATCTAATCGATTTTGGTAACAAAAATTAATGCCATATATGGACCTGTTTTTCACTTTACATTCTATCTATTTTATGTTTTTCTTTTCTCTTAGACTTTAGCTTCCATTTGAACTTATTATTTGTTCTTTCTGTTTTTATTCCTCTACTAGTTTGGAAGTTACACTTTCTGTTTCTATGCTATATTGCGTTTTTTAAACATTATAAATTGCACACTTGATATGTCAGTCTAAATTTCATCAATATATTTTAAGTTTTCCCCCACAATGCTAATATTTTAGAACACTTTAATTTCATTCTTGTATATCAAAAATTACATACAAATATGTATGCATGTTAATTTTTTATTTAATGACTATTATTGTTTTATGCAATCAACATACATTTAGTATTACATATATATACCACAACACATTGTACGTTATCTTTTTCTTTCTTGGTACTCAAATCCTCCTTCAGCACAACATTTAAATTTTTCTTTAGAGAGTATCTGTAGGTGGCATGCATGTCAATTTTTGTTAGAAAATGTCTTTATATCACTTTCATTTTGAAAGACACCTTCACTGGTTATAATGATTTAGGCTGACAGTTATTCTCTCTCAGCACATTGACTTTGTCATATTTCTGTCTTCTGGCATCCATTGTGACAGAAGTCATCTGTCAAGCTGTTACCCCTTTCAATGTAAACCTTTAGTTCTGGCATCTTATAAAATCTATATCTCATCTTTGGTTTTTGTCATTATCACCACAATGCAAATTTCATTTCCTTTATCCTGCTTATAAATTTTGTGACTCTTCGGGTTTCTTAAATCTTTCATAAGTTCTATCACTTGTGTCTTCTCAGTTCTAGATAGTCTCAGAATTATATCTTCAAATATTTTCTTTGATACACCCTTCTGGAATCAGCAAAAATAATTAATTTAGGTATATAGCCCACAATACTAGTGGAAATGCAAGTCTTCTTCACCACTTTCTATGTAACACTATTGTTATTTGATCTTTTTTTTTTTTTTTTTTTTTTGCGGTACATGGGCTTCTCACTCTTGTGGCCTCTCCTGTTGCAGAGCACAGGCTCTGGACACACAGGCTCAGCAGCCATGGCTCACAGGCCTAGCCGCTCTGAAGCATGTGGCATCTTCCTGGACTGGGGCACGAACCCATGTCCCCCGCATCGGCAGGCGGACTCTCAACCACTGTGCCACCAGGGAAGCCCCCTGATCATGTTTTTAAAGAAAATTATTAGAATCTATGTAGCTTGAGGAGAGAGAACACTTATTATGTATCCATGTATTCCTTGTAGTCCTGACCATGATAACAAGTTAATATTTGGTGATTATTTTTAACAATTCATTATTTTTCCTAAATAGAATTGACAATAGAAACCAGTATTGAAACAGGCCAATAGCTATGTCAGTGATTTATGTGATATTGAAACAGGGCTTTGAAGAATTTTGATGCTTTTTCTCCTCTAGTATATTAAGACATTTTGTCATGGTGATAAGTATTAAGAAATGTTATTGTCTATAGATATTTTAATATAGGAACTATAAACTGTTTGAAAGTTATGCCCCTGAGCGTGGATAAATAAAGTGAGACAGCCACTTGAGATTACTATTTCTCTTTTTAACCTATAGTATATCTTAAATATTATGGGCATTTCAAGTAAATGAAATTGTAGAACCAGAAGTGAAAGCATTCTTTAAGGTGGGAAAAATTATGGGTTTAAATGTCGTTAATTTAGAGATCTGAGAACACACTGTCCTAGGTGTAGTACTCTACTTGTTCTTTGTTAGATTTTTTTTTAAGTTTAAAAAATTAGAGACAATTAAGAAAACTTGATTCTGTTCCTAATCCTTTCTTGGATTATTTGACATTGAGGAAGTGGTTTAACTCTTCACAACTAGGTATGCTCATCTCAAAAAATTAGTTGATTGGAATTATCTTTGTAGCAGAACCCACAGGGAAATAGATTGTGTACCTTGACAAAACCAGTAAGTCACAGGTACTTATTGAAACATTTATTAAGTTGATTAAGAATAAACTTGTAATAATTTGCATATATAAGTAACCAAAGGGGATATCTGCATTTTCACTCAATTTCCACAGATGTGCACATAGCCACAGTACCTGATAACAGTGTTACCTAACCTGGATTTGGATCCACTGGCCAGACATGCAGCAAAGCCAATCTACTGACACTGGGTTGCAGTGAAGGAAAGTGCAATATTTGTTGCAGGGCATCAAGAAAGGAGAACAGGCAGCTAATGCTCAAAAGACCTGAACTCCTTGATGGCTTCAGGGAAGGGTTTTTAAAGGCAATATTAGGATTGTGGATTGCAGGGTACCTGATCAGCTCGTGGATATTTTTCTGATTGGTTGGTGATGAGGTAACAGGGTGATGTTTTGTAAGTCAACATCATCAACCTTTTGGTCCCAGCTGGTCTGGGGTGTTCATGTTTCTGGTTAGCCGTTTTCATCTGGTGGGGTTCTGGTTTCTGTAAAAACAACTTAGGAATGTGCGTCAGTCCTTATCTATATCATTCAGAGAATGGGGAGTTCAGTGACTCTGATATGTGGCTGATTTAGAGTCTAAATTGTTACCAGTTTCCTGGCCCAAAAGGTATCCTTTGTTCCTGCATTTTTACATTTCCTAATCATTAACTCTCAAGCCAGTCTTCTGAGACTCAGGAGAGGCCTGGGAGAATAAAGCAAAAATCTTTTTCTTCAAAAGATAGGGACATGGGGTCTTGCAAGACATGGGTCTTGCAGCTCACATGAAGTGAGTTTGTCCATGTAGGATTAGCAAAAGCAGACACACGACTTGCTTTCTTATAGCCTGATCTACCTAGAATTGTGTGACACAACCAGGAGGATGGTTTAACCTGGGTTCAATCTTTCAATGGAGGATTCTCAAGTAACAAAGCATGTACTTGTTTCTCTTTCTTCAACAAACTTAAATACACACATTGTGCACACATGCACGTACACAGAAAAGATATATAAAAATCATATTCATCTTAATTTGATAGTTACATTGTAGTGGGAATTCTATATTGCAGACATCCCTGTTATGTGAATAACTGGAGAGTAATCCAGGAAATTATGTCACCTATTGGGTACTTCCAGTGAATAAATGCATCTTCTTCCACATATTCAGTCTAGAAACAGAGGGAGCTATTGTTGACCTAAAACAAATAGGCTGCCAGATATTTCTGCAGCAAAGATGAGTTTATTGCAGATCACTGGAGAATTGCAAATTTGGGGTCTGCAACCACGGCAAGCCTTGGACAAGTCCCTGCAGGACAAGGGAAGAAAAATTATTTTATATTTGGGAAAAGGACATTGGGAGGGCTGTAGTAAACAAAAACTCCATGGTTTTTCATTGACTGAGTACTCACTAGGAAAGAAGAGGCGTATACCTCTTGTTGGGCTCTGCTATCATTGCAGGGCCTGAGAGCTTCCCTTTCTGGTCTCCCAGCTCTATTTAGTTTCTATTTTTAAATTTCTTTTGCTGTGTAACCTCTCTAATGTCACTGATACCTTAATTGGAAATCAGGAATATGTTACTTTTTCCTTTCTTGGGGAGATACAAATAAATGACAGGCGTTCATGATCAACTCAGCAATTTATGTTTTTGTTTCACTTTGTTTTTAATTAAGTGAATGATTTTACTGAGGTGAAAACTACTTACATTGTATTTTATAATCCCGATAACATTGTGAAAGATCTCCCTCAAGGTGTTTTTTTGTTTGTTTGTTTTCAATACTTTTACAGATAAAATGTGAGAGATAAAAATGAAAGAGGAATAAAGAATATATCTACACATGGGGTTAACAGTTTAGGAATTTGTGATTCAGACTGACTTCTCCATGTTCATATTTCTCAGTGCTGTCTATTCCACCTTTTCCTTTTTTCTCCTCCTTCCTCTCTCCTGATCCCTTCTCCCCTTTTCCTTCCCTCTCTTCCTCCCCTCACCCTCTCCCTTCCTCTCTATTTCCTCCCCTTCCTCTTCTTCTCCCTCCATCTCCTCATCCTCCTTCTTTGTCTGTTTCTGTCTCTCCCTAATAGCTTGTCATGAGATAAAAATCAAAGGCAAAACTGAGTGTAGCAGAATTCTTTAGTGATGGCACATTCTGCCTGACTACAAGAATTACTGGGGAATTTCTTCTTGATCATGGCTTGTGAAATTGTTTAGCTGAAAAATACTGTAAGATACACATTGTACATCACAACCTAGAATACACATATAAACTCTGGAAAACAGAGTCTCCTTAGCAATGCTATATGTGGTACACACATGTTCTACTATATTTTAATTTAAATTATTTTTTTTATAATGCTTATGCCTACACAGTTGTTGTTATATAGCTAATTTGTTATATAACTTACAGTTTAAAAGTTAGTCATGAAGGGACATTCATGGTCTTAATGATAGAAGGACTTTCATTCAGAGACCACTGTCCTAAACTAGAATTGAGGATACAGGTACAGATTATAGGCTGAATATGAGGTAACGCTTGAATTATATTTTTTAATATCAATTTATAATGAGGCTTATTTTCTTGTCATTTGTCTCTTGTTTATATATGTCAACCAGAGCTAAAAATAAAATTCAAAATAGAAGGTTTTGGTTAATTAGGTTCTAGCTAATCATACTGCAACCTTTTAAGCTATAGAGATTTTGTTCTATCAAATTAGGAACTAATTAAGTGGAAAATTACATATAAAATGCCCAATAATTCATTTATTTATTTAAATATTCATCTATGTCTTATACTATGAAAAAATTTTAAAGACAACTTCAAGCACTGCTGTTTTCCTGTAGAAGCCTTTATATTGTTTTAGAAAAAAAAAAAAGAAAGGTATAAAAATTGGGTAATAGATTGGTTCCTTAGGTTACGGGATTTTGGAAGTGGCAGGCTAATCAGGGAATATCCTTTGCCAAGTTAAAAACTGTTTACTGTGATAGGTAAACTCCCTTAGGTTTATTTAATCATAATCATGCTCACTCCAATATTTTTTTCTGATATTCTGTGCCCATAGTGTGAATCTTCAAACTCTATTTAACAACACACATCTTTTTATTTAATTCAGATTAATTAATTTTACAATGCAAATGATGTTTTCTTGTTGATATAAAAAGAGTAGGACATATTTTTGTAGTAAAATCCTCCCTCAAAGTTATTTAAATTCCTATGACCCAAGGCAATATTTTAATGTTTTAATATGTACTTTACATTTATTATAGTTGTGCTCACACCCTTTCATTTGTGATTTCTTACAATAATTTACTGTATGAATTAATGATATGCTGTAACATTTCTCTATATGAGTATTTACAAGTACATTAAAATAAATTTTTGTTCAACAAGTATGGTATTTGCAAAGATGTATTGAAATAATCAATATTTCAGTTTTCTTAACCTTTCTGTATGTATTGGTTAGAAACAGGTGTTGTAACAATAGTTCTCTGCCTTGGCTGCATGTCAGAATCAATGGCAGAGGTTTACAAATGTCAACTCCTATGTTGTTTACTAGAATAATGAATTGGAAGCTCTGGGGGTGAGACACAGATCACAGTGTTTTTAAGCTCCTTAGGTTATTTCAAATGCTTAGCTAAGGTAGAAAAGCACTGCAAATAAAGAGTAATAGTTGAGATTAATAGAGTGGATAAATCTTGTTGAAGCATTACTGTTACTCTTCCCAAAATTTACTCTTCTTTGTGAGATGCAAAGAAATGAAAGGCAAATCATATTGCAAATATAATTTTTCTTTTGATAAAATTCAAGCATCATAATCAAATTTTCAGCTATTCATCATGCAAAATTATAGTTAATGACCTATGTGATATGTCTTGTTTTTGAAGAAGTTCAAATATTGAGTGTTTCGCTGTTACCAAAGTTCTTTTCTTTTTAAATATTTCTTGGAGTATATTTGATTTACAACATTGTCTTAGTTTCAGGTGTACAGCAAAGAGAATCAGTTATATATATACATATATCCACTCTTTTTTTAGATTTTAGATTTTTAGATAGGCTGTTACAAAATATTGAGTAGAGTTCCCTGTGCTATACGGTATGTTCTTATTAGTTATCTATTTTATGCATAGTAGTGTGTATATGTCAATCCCAATCTCCCAATTTATTCCTCACTGCACTTATCCACTGGTAACCATAAGTTTGTTTTCAACATCTGTGACCCTACTTCTGTTTTGTAAATAAGTTCATTTGTACCCTTTTTTTAGGTTCCACATATAAGTGTTATCATATGATATTTGTCTTTCTGTATCTGACTTACTTCACTCCATATGACAATCTCTATGTCCATCCATGTTGCTGCAAATAGAATTATTTTGTTCTTTTTTATGGCTAATTTCCACTGTATATATGTACCACATCTTCTTTATCCATTCATCTGTCATTAGACATTTAGGTTGTTTCCATGTCATCGTTATTGTAAATAGTGCTGCAATGAACATTGGGGTGCATGTATCTTTTCGAATTATGGTTTTCTCTGGGTGCATGCCTAAGAGTGGGATTGTGGGTCATATGGTAGTTCTACTTTTAGTTTTTTAAGGAACCTCCATACTGTTCTCCATAGTGGCTGTACCAATTTACATTCCCACCAGCAGTGTAGGAGGGTTGCCTTTTCTCACTATTTCCTGTAGCTTTAAAAAAATAGGAATCAAATTTATGTTAAGGTTTGCCTCATTCTACCATAAGCTAATCATCTAAGAACATATCACTTAAAGATATGCTAAATAAAATCTAACATTTTACATTTAATATTATTTTCAATATGTGTACTCTATGCTAATTAAATGCAAAAATATTTGGGGGATATGGAACTGTATGATTGTAGGAAATTATTTATATAATATATATAAATATATATTACAATATTATATGTCACAATAATGTTCTATACAATATATGTACACATATACACATAAATTATACGTACATTTAACCATAGGTATATCAATGTACATATTTTTGTTGCCAAGTAGTATATCAGTGATTTAAAAAAACTTTCAAACATAGAAATATATTAAATTAGTATAATATTTGTGGAATAAGTGGAGTAAAAATATATAAGAACCAGGGACTTCCCTGGTGGTGCACTGGTTAAGAATCCACCTGCCAATGCAGGGGACATGGATTCAATCCCTGGCTCGGGAAGATCCCACACGCCGCAGAGCAACTAAGCCTGTGTGCCACAACTACTGAGCCTGTACTATAGAGCCCACAAGCCACAACTACTAAGCCCATGCGACACAACTACTGAACCCCATGTGTCCTAGAGCCTGCACACCACAACTACTGAACTCATGAGCCACAACTATTGAAACTCGCATGCTCTAGGGCCCACGTGCCGCAACTACTGAGCTCACATGCTGCAACTGCTGAAGGCTGTGCACCTAGAGCCCATGCTCTGCAACAGGAGAAGCCTGCGCACCACAACGAAGGGTAACCCCCACTTACTGCAAATAGAGAAAGCCTGTATGCAGCAATTAAGACCCAATGCAGCCAAAAAATAAATATAAAAATAAATTAAAAATTTTAAAAATATAAGTACCAGAAGGAAAAATGCACTACATAAAAAATTTCTACACTTTTAAAAATTTTAATAGAGAAAATTTTAAATCTCTATGGAATTCAGATTCATTTAGTTGTGTTTAATACAGTTACTTCACCATTTTATTGTAAAATATTTACATTTGTAATGTCAGAAATTAAATTATTGTAACTATAAAATTTGATGAAGTAATTTATATATGAATTTTAACACAGGAATGATATAGTTATTCAAAATTGTTTTAGTATTGTTTCAAACAAACAATAGTTTGTTAAGACTATTGTTCCCCTTCCCATTTTTTAGTTTCCTTTAATTATAATTTTTAGCACTCTCTTAAATAAACTTTGGAATAATATTTTATTCCCCCAATATAATTAAAATTTTTATCAGAATTATAGTAATTTTAAACATAATTGAAAATACTAGATATAGTTTTGTTGTTCATGCTTTTTTCATAGTAATAGATTAATTTACATTGATTGGTATTTTGGGTTTATATTTGTGTAATCTCTTAATATAATAGCTGTATGTTTTTTAGTGTTTATTTCTAAGTAGTTTGTTTTTAACTTTTATTGTGTTAGAGATTTCTTTTCTTGGTCTCAATTTATTTACTGGCATATAGAATAGCTATTGTATTCTATACATTCATTTTAAACATTTGTCAACATGTGTATATCTTTTATGATTCTAGCATTGTTTGTTGATTGTGTTAGGTTTTCTAATCTAAGGTAACATACTTTTTAGGAAAATACTAATAAATAAATTCATCTTTTAAAAATTATTTATTTTATCTCTTAATCTTATAGCTCTGGCTAGAGATTCTAAGCTAACATTAAATGATTGTTGCAGTTTTTATCTTGCTACTGATAGAAATTTCTCTATTTTCCTTTTATATTTTTACTGAGTATTTTAAAATTGGGAGTAAATGTAGACTTCTATCAGAATCACTGTGAGCATTAGTGTACTCGTATCTTTCCTCAACGTGTTTGTGTTTTAAATTATAGTAATATATTTCCTAATAGTAAACCAGGTCTTCATTTTTAGTATCCTGCTTGTTCTGAGTGAATGGTTACACTGTCACACTGCTTTACTAATACTCTGCTTAAAACTGTGGACTCTAAATTGAAACTGAAGTTGTTCTGAATATATTGTGCATTGTGGTCTCTGATTTTGGTTCATCTAATAAAATAAGTTGTGAAACCAATTTAAGTGATTTGGAATTATCATTCTCTCCAATATTTGAGATAAATTATTTGTAAAAACATAAGTATGTAGATCCTCTTTAGGGGTCAAATAGGTTAATAGATTTTCTGATTCTCTTTACTTCTGACATCTTACTTTTATTAATCTTTTCAAAGAAAGTGTTTTTGGACATATTTGTAAATATTTTCCATCTTATCTAATTTAATATAGTTTTGCTTCAAATTTAATAATTTCTACCTTTAGACTTTTGATATTTTTATGGCATAACTTATTTACCTATATTTGGTTGATTTTTATATTTGTTTTATATATTTTTCTTAATTAGGAAAACATGTGCTGTGATTTCCCTATGACTCAACAGTTGGCTGTATTCTCTCATCTTTTATTTCTAAATTAATACAGAAGTGGAAATAATAATGGGATGCATTTTGTAATGAAATAAGCAAGTCTGGACATTTGGGTATCTCTTCCTTTCATTAATAAAAGATGTGGTGATTTTGCTCTAGGAAGACCCACACATTTGGGGTGTGCAACTGATATTATTAATCATCTTTCTTTTTGTCCCATGTATTTCTGTAATACTGACTTGATATTTAATATTAGCCCTTCAGCATTCTTATTTACATACCTACTTTTTTCTTTTCTTAATGTCCAAATAAGGGGATGATGATGATACTAATTGAAGGTTAAATTTTATTGTCCTATTGAATTTCTTTTGAGTTTCCAGAGAAAGTTTAGAGAAAATATTTAATATCTACATCCTCATTTTCAATTCATAACAACTGTACTGAGTGTTATATTAATTTTCTCATTCTGTTCTCATAATACTGTGGAAGGAGAGCTATTTTTATCCCCATTTTACAAAAGAGGAATTAGGCTTATAAGAGACAAGAAAAAAATTAGAGTTTGAATCCACAAGTACGTAACTTTAAAAGTTAAGCATTCATATGTAGCATCTTACAGTAGACATTTTTTTTTAAACATCTTTATTGGAGTATTATTGCTTTACAATGGTGTGTTAGTTTCTGCTTTATAACAAAGTGAATTAGCTATACATATACATATATCCCCATATCTCTTCCCTCTTGCATCTCCCTCCCTCCCACCCTCCCTATCCCACCCCTCTAGACATTTAAATAGAGGCCAATGCAACAAAAGAAGAAACTTCTGAATAATTAGTAGAATGTTATGCTTTAACCAAGGGATAAAAGTAAAGTAGGGAAATTATGAAGGAAAATAACCAGAGACTAAACAATATATCTAAAATCACAAACACATCAATTTTAAGTGGGGCCTAATACAATTATGACTGAAGATTAAGCAAGATAGTTTATCAATGACCCACAGTAGTTCAATATAGAGTTTTATGAGATAGGCTTCAAGAAACAGTCTTTTCTCTCTGGAAATTCTGATTCCAAAACAAAAAATGTTAACTAATCTAAAAAGAGTAGAGCTGCAGATATGTGATACAACCACAAGATTGACTTGATTTGGTGCCCAAGCAAAGTTGCCAACATTTAGTAAGTTGAAGCACATATTCCAGGATATATGAAAATCCTAGCGATGATGCCTGAATCCTCTGGCTTTGGAATGTTTACTTCAGAGCTATCTTGTTATCTGGAAGAAAGAAAAACAGCCATAAACCCATTCAACATAATTTATTGACAGCAAAGCTTATTTATGCTTCTATTTTGATAAATAGATGAAATAGCAACTTGCAGCACATGAGCCTTTTGAAATTCATTCCATGCTTAAAAATAAGGGGAAATACATGTGGTAACACACATTTGGAAATTTAGCAAACCTCAGACTTTTATTGTGAGATATTTGATGAACTCAAACACAGCTGTGTACACTTTTACCAATTGCACATGGCATTTTCCCTCAAAAACAGCAAATACCTTTTCATACTATCAGCCTACTTATGATGACACCATCCTGATTAAAAAATATCTTTGCTCCTCCAGAGAATATTTATCAAGGAGAAAGGCTTGTTTTCAGCCCATGCACAGGCTGAAATTCAATGAGGAAAATACTGTTTCTAGAATAATTTAATATCCTGATGAAGCCCTAAGTGTTATTAAAAACAAACAAGTTTGATTAAATGAGATATGAATGACCATTGAGCAAATGAATGGAAAGTCTACTGGCATGATTTGTATGGCAGGTTAAAATAAAAATAATAGAGTATTTCAAAGAATTCCATCTTATAATTTGATACCATGTACTTTATCATTGGTTTAAATGAATTTATTTTAAAGATTTTTTGGCATGGTGTGGGTAAAAATCACCTGAAAATAGGGAAAAAATAAAACATTGGACTTGAAATAGTCTTTGTCAGACAATGAAACATTGTTTATGTATACTTTCCTCAAAAGGTAGCAAAAATGTCAGCATAATAATGCAACAAAACAATAAGATACTAAAAACAAAAGCAGAAGCAAACAACATTGTGGATAGTATATAGATTCATATATGAAATTCATATAATTTATTCCCATATGTACAGCTGTAGAGCTCTTATATTTATCATTAGCTTCATGTCTGTTAGTTTCCTCTCAGCTAAATAATAGAATAACAGTTTTTATGAGAGCTCAGATTATCAAAAATTTTATAGATATAAATATACATACAAAATTTTTGATAATATATATATACATATATAAATATATGTATAAATATATATATATAAATATATTTAAAGCTGGTGAAAAAATATCAAATGTGTAACAAGTGTTCAATTGTAGTCCTAACAGGAAAGGAGGGTGAGAATATGGCAGAATGGAATATTTGAAAAAATAATTATATGATCCATGAATCCCATTCCTGGGCATACATCCAGAGAAAAATATGGTTCAAAAGGATACATGCACCCCAATGTTCATTGCAGCACTATTTACAATAACCAGGACATGGAGGCCACCTAAATGTCCATTGACAGGTAAATGGTTAAAGAAGATGTGGTACATATATACAATGGAATATTACTCAGCTATTAAAAAGAATGAAATAATGCCCTTTACAGCAACATGGATGGACCTGGAGATGATCATACTAAGTGAAGTAACTCAGATAGAGAAAGACAATTATATGATATCGTTTATATGCAGAATCAAAAAAAAACAAAAAACAAATGAACTTATTTACAAAACAGAAAGAGACTCACAGACTTAGAGAACAAACTTATGGTTACTCTAGGGGAAGGGGAAGGGAGAGGGACAGATTGGGAGTTTGGGATTAACATGTTCACACTGCTATATTTAAAATAGATAACCAACAAGGACCTACTGTACAGCACAGGGAACTCTGATCAATATTCTGTAATAACCTAAAAGGGAGAAGAATTTGAAAAAGAATAGATACATATATATATATATATATATATATATATATATATATATATATATAACTGAATCATTTTGCTGTACACCTGAAACTAACACAATATTTTTATTATTATTATTAATTTTTTATTTTTGCAGTATGCGGGTCTCTCACTGTTGTGGCCTCTCCCGTTGCGGAGCACAGGCTCCGGACGCACAGGCTCAGCGGCCATGACTCACGGGCCTAGCCGCTCCGCGGCATGTGGGATCTTCCTGGACCAGGGCATGAACCCGTGTCCCCTGCATTGGCAGGCGGACTCTCAACCACTGTGCCACCAGGGAAGCCCCAACACAATATTTTTAATCAACTGTACTCCAATATAAAATGAAAAATCTTAAAAAAAATTTAAAAAATGGGTAAAAATTTCCCAATTTGGTGAAATACAAAAGAAATATAGATATAAACACCTCAGCAAATAAAAGCAGGATAAATACAGAGAAAATTACATCTACACATATATTTAAACTGCTGAAAACCGAAGATGAAGAGAAAACCTCGAAAGCAGCTAAAATAATACAACATATGGGGAACAATGTTTTAGATAACCATTGACCTCTCATCTGAAACTGGAACCAAGAAGATAATAGATTCATTAAGAACAGTGAGGAGAAATAAAAGGACAAATCAAAATTTGAAATCCAGTTTCAATGTTTTTGAGAATTAAGGCAAAATATATTTTTACATAAAAGGAAACTAAAAAAAAATTATAGTAAACAGACCTGCCCTACAAGAAATTCTAAACAAAATTCTATCAAGAGCAGAAATGTAATACTCAACTTTCAGGAAGGGATGAAGAATATCAAAATTAATATTTATCTTGGTAAATATAAAAGGCTTTCTTTCTAAATATCCACTTTTATTATGTATAATCAATATTTTATGTAGGCACTTGCCAGTACAAGTAGATAAGAAAACTACTGTAAAATATATAAAATATAGAAAGGAAAAATTAAAATTGTTTCTATTTTAATATTATATAATTGGCTTGTAGAAATCCTAAGATATATACAAAACTAATTTTAGAACTAAAAATTGAATTTTGTAATGTCACAGTATTCAAGGTTAATATTATTGAAAACCATATTTCAGATACTAGTAACAAACAATTGGAAACAGTAAAAACCAATTCTGTTATCAGTAGTATTAAAAATAAAAATAGCTAGGAATAAATTTACCAAAAGTTGTCCAAGAATTCTACACTGAAAAATTTAAAATATTGCTAAGACTAAAATAGGAAAAAGCAAAAAATTGGAACAAATGACATAATTATGGAATGGAATACTTGATGCTGTTAAGATACTAATTTTTCCAATTGATTTATGGATTCAATACAGTCACAATCATATAAGCATACTTTGGAGATATAGCAGGTTTGTTTCCAAACTACCACTGAAAAGCCAATATTGCAATTAAGTGAGTCACAATTTTTTTTTTGCTCCCAGTGCATATAAAAGTTATGTTTACATTATATTGTACTATAGTGTATTAAGTATTCAATAGAATTATATCCGAAAAAACAAAGTACATACCTTAATTTAAAAATACTTTATTGTTAAAAATACCAACCACCATATGAGCCTTCAGTGAGTTGAAATCTTTTTGCTGGTGGAGGGTCTTGCCTCACTGTTGATGGCTGCTGACTGATCAGGGTGCTGGTTGCTAAAGGTTGAGGTACCTGTGGCAATATCTTAAATAAGACAAAAATCAAGATTTCCCCATCTATGGAAACTTCCTTTCATGAACAATTTCTCTGTAGTACTTAATGCTTGTTGATAACATGTTACCCACAGTAGAACTTCTTTCAAAATTGGAGTCAATCCGCTCAAACCCTGCCACTACTACATCAACTCAGTTTATGTAATATTCTAAATACTTTGTTGTCATTTTAACAGTCTTCACAGCATCTTCAACAGGATTAGTTTCCATATCAAGAAAATACTTTCTTTGCTCATCCATAAGAAGCAACTCCTCATTCCTTAAAGATTTATCATGAGATTGCAGAAGTTCAGTTAGATCTTCAGACTCCACTTCTAATTCTAGGTCTCTTGCCATTTCCACAACATATTAGTGACTTCCTCCACTGAAGTCTTGAACTTCTCAAAGTCATCCATGAGGGTTGGAGTCAACTTCTCCTAAACTCCTGTTAGTGTTGATATTTTGACCTCTTCTCATGAAACAAGTGTTCTTCAAGGGATCTGGAATGATGAATCCTTTCCAGAGGTTTTCAATTGACTTTGCCCAGATCCATAGGAGGGATCATTATCAGTGGCAGCCATAGCCTTACAAAATATATTTTTAAAATAAAAAACACTTGAAAGTTGAAATTACTCCTTGACCCATGGGCTGCAGAATGGATGTTTTGTTTTCAGGCATGAAAACATCACTAATGTCATTGTACATCTCCATCAAAGCTCTTAAGTAACCAGTTTCATTGTCAGTGAGCAGTCATATTTTGAAAGAAACCATTTTTTTCTGAGTAGTAGGTCTCAACAGTGAGCTCAAAATATTCAGTAAACCATGTTGTAAACAGATGTGCAGTGGTCTAGGTTTTGTTGTTCCAATTATAGAGCATAGATCAAGTAGATTTAACATACTTGTTCAGGACTCTATGATTTTCAGAATGGTAAATGAACACTGGCTTCAACTTAAAGTCACCAGCTACTTTAGCCCTAACCAGAGTGGTGGCATGACCTTTGAAGTTTTGAAGCCAGGCACTGACTTCTCTCTACCTATGAAAGTCCTAGATGGCATCTTCTTCCAATAGAGGGTTGTTTCATCTACATAGACAATTTGTAGTTTAGTATAGCCACCTTCATTAATTATCTCAGCTAGATCTTCCAGATAACTTGCTGCAGCTTCTACATCAACACCTGCTGCTTCACCTTGCACTTTTATGTTATGCAGATGGCTTCTTCCCTTAAACCTTATGAATCATCTGCTAACTTCAAATTTTTATTCTTCAACTTCCTCACCTCTCCCAGCCTTCATGGAACTGAAAACAGTTAAGACCTTTCTCTGGATTAGGCTTTGGCTTAAGGGAACATTGTGGCTAGTTTGACCTTCTATGCAGACAGTTAGAGCTTTCTCCATACCAACGATAAGGCTGTCCCACTTTCTTATCATTTTTGTGTTCACTAGAGTAGCACTTTTAATTTCCTTCAAGAACTTTTCCTTTGCACCGACAACTTGGCTAACTGTTTGGCGTAAGAGGTCTATATTTCAGCTTATCTCAACTTTTGACATACCTTTCTCAGTGTTTAATTATTTCTAACTTTTGTTTTAAAATGAGAAATATGTAACTCTTTCTTTCACTTGAACACTTAGAGACCATTTTAAGCTTACTAAATATTGGCCTAATTTCAATATTTTTGTGTCTCAGGAAATAGGGAAGCCTGAGGAGAGGGAGAGAGATGGGGGAACATGTGGTCTGACAACATTTATCAATTAAGTTCACCTTCATGTATGGGTGTGGGTTTTGGCACCTCAAAAAGATTATAATATTAACATCAAAGATTATATATTATAAATCACCATAAAAATATAATAATAATGAAAACGTTTGAAATATTGCAAAAATTATTGGAATGTGACACAGAGATACAAAGTGAGCAAATGCAGTTGTGAAAATGGCACCTATAGACTTGTTAGACACAGGGTTGCAGCAAACCTCCAGTATGTAAAAACAAAGTAACTGAAAAGCACAGTAAATAAAAGTGCAATAAAATGAGGTACGCTTATAATTGAAGTAAGCTTTTCTTTAGTAGAAAATTACAAATAGAATCTAAAATTTTAAATGGAAACACAAAGGACACAGAATATCCAAAGTAATCTTGAGAAATATAAATGAAGTTGTGGGAACTAGTCTATCTGATTTCAAGTCAGTGTGTTACTGGCATAGGATCAAAAAAAGATCAATGGAAATAAAAGAAATTCCAGAAATAGATCCACAATTTTGTGATTACTTCATTTTTTTTTTTACAAAGAAGAGCTGAATATTAAAATGAAGCCTGTATTCCTACCTCACATCATATACAATATTAATTCAGACTTATAATGTATCTAAATATAAAGTAAAAAATCAGAAATATTTTGGTGGAATTGTAGAATAATCTTCATGATTTAATGGTAGGCCAAGTTTTCTTAGACCATGTAAAGAAATAACTTAAAATTTTAAAAAATAGGCTTCATCAAAATTAAAACTTCTGCTCATCAAAAGGCAGAATTAATCAGTGAATAATTAAGCCACAGACAAGGGGGACATATTTATAAATCATATATTTGAAAAAGATGATAACTATTGTATATAATTTCTATAAACTAATAAAGATAAAGACAATTTACAAATAGTTAATGAGGGCCCATTTTGCTCAACATTATTAATAATTAGAGAAATACAAATTAGAACCACATGAGATACCACATGTCGACCAAAATGGCTCATATAAATATTAGAGAGAAATAAAAAGAGAGAGGCATCATCAAACACTGGTAAGTTTGTTGAAATGGAAAACTCATTGCTTATGGGAAGTTAAAACGGTAAAACTATTTTGAAAACTTACTAGTGGTTTCTTACAAAACTAAATGTATACCTACCGAATGACCCAGCCATTCTACCCCTTTGTATTCACTCAAGAGAAATAATAATCTTTTTTGAACTTAAATAAAATATTATATAATTTTAACTACTATTAATAACGTCCTAAACATCATGAATGGCTTTCAAAAATATTATTCCATATTATGAAAAAACTTTTCCAAAAATACATCATGTATAATTTTATTAACATGAAATTCTGGAAGAGGGGAAACTATTATATGGGAAAAGAAAAGGACAAAATGGTTGTCTCACAGGGATAGGAGCAAAAAAATAACTAGGGAACTGCATAGGGAGATTTCTGAGCAAAGGTAAACCTCTGTAACTAGCTAGTATTTTGGGTTACACAGGTAAATACTTTTTTCTAGACTTTTTGAATGTATACTTATGAATTGTATATTTAATTGTATGTAAATTATACATTAAATTAAAATCCTACAGATATCAAACTCAAATTAATGATATGCATACTTAGAGAATCAGAAAATTTTACTTCAAAATTTATTAAAAATAACATGGATTAATGGTTGTGTAGAGAAGTGGGTCAGATATATGATAGAGCAAGAATAATATAATATTAATCTACAAAATATGATTATAGGTATTCTCTGTTAAATTATTTTAAATTTTTATTATGATTGATAATCATAACAAAATATTGGGAAAAACAAAAATTGTCTTCTGGAATTTTACATTTTGTTTTTCTTTTGAAGCCCCTTTCACCCACTACTAATTTTACAGCAATCATGCTCATCATTCAGAAAGCATGGGAACCTAAATGTTAAGAAAATGTCATTAAATCACCAGGTAGAGAATCTTTACCAATTAATGAAGCATTCATATTTCTAACACAAGTTTCACTAGGTGATGCTGGTCAATTTCCTCCTATGTTCCACACCTCAGGTCCATGTCTAGGAATAATCTCTGAGTTTCCTCTCAGCCCAATTATTTTAGGATTAAGAATCTGAGTCTATATTCTCATAATCAAAGGCAGTATTAGAATATTCAGTGGGTATGAGATCTAGTTGAAATGGTACAGGCTTTGGAACTATGTGGACTAGAATTTAAATCCCAGCTTCCATATTTTTGTAGAAGAAAAGTAGCATAGCTTCCTTAAGATTACATTAGCTAAAAGATGTGCTGCCTTATGATGCACTTCACACTCATTAAAGTTAATTTACCTTTTCCTTTAAATGTGCCTATAAATAGCCAAGTTATGGGTACTTTCAAATGAATGGAATTTACACAATTGGAATAATTCTAAAATTCACAAATTGGAAATATTTTAAAACATTATATACAACTGTAGATGAATCATATTCAATATCATAGTTCAAAAATTAATGAGAGTAGGAATGGCTGAAGATTGATGGTATCAGACTGGGTACTTCTTGGTCAGTGGAGAAAATTCAACACATCCTTGAATGGAATTATTTTTTAATCATCTCGAAAATGTTTTTCAAAAATGTATACTTCATTTCCTTCAATGTGTCTAATCCTTTGGCAAATATGTAGATTCTGGGTCTTGAAAAGTTACTTAACACAAAATTTAGATATAGAGTTTGAAGAAGAAATATGAAATATTAAAATATGCTTAAATATTTATTTTCTTATGTGTAAAGTTGGTTAGATAATAAATACCAGTATACTCTGTTGCTGAAAGGGAAAAATATATTTCTATTTCATTAACTATGGGTACTATGAATCAAGTCTATCCTAAATTACAGTCATTTTAAGTTGCATTACATAATATTTAGCACATATGAAAAAGGTATATAATCTATATAGGAAGTATGAACCAAAAAGAAATAGACTTCTATAAGCACAGCTGGATCATTAACAACACTTCTGCCTGTACCTTGGTGCTTCTTCCCCATTCTTTATCCTTCTTTCCTCATTAAGCGCCTGAAGTATATATTGTCTATAATCTCTTTGCTTTATATATTTTTATTTAAGGTTTTATTTTTAAAAGCAGTTTTAGAATCACAGCAAAATTGAGAAGAAAGTACAGAAAATTTCCATATACTCCCATCTTCACACATGCTTAGCCTCCCCCATTATCAACATCCTTTCTACTTAATTCATTAGAGCCCTTAGCATATTCATCACTGTTATTTGCAATTCCGGTTTGATAATTCCATCATCCTTGCATGTCTCATTCTGAAGTTTGCTGTGTCTCTTCAAATTGTACCTTTAGTCTTTTGTTATGTCTCATAATGCTTGATAGTTGGACATGCAGTACTTGGCAAAAGGAATTGCTGTAAATAGGTTTTTAATGATGCAGTGGTGATGCGGGGGGAAAGGAAAATTTTTGTACTCCTATGACTGGGTCTCAGTCTTTTAGTGAGGCTATACCTCTGGACTGTTGACTTCACAAGAGTTTCTCAGGCTTCTTCTTCCTTCTTAGGTGGAACAGGATGATTAGAACTAGCTGGTATCTCCATTCTCCCAGGTTATTTAGGCTCTGATAATACTCCCACAGGTTAGACTCTGGTTAACTAGTTTTTCCTGTGGCCAGACCTTGTTAATAAGAACAGAGTGCTTTGGCATATTGCAAAATTGTTCCTTTTCCACTTCCCCTGCTAGAAACGCGTGGGGATTTTTCTCTGATATTTACTGTGGAAATCTGGGCAAGTTCCTGGAGATAAATCTCACAACATCGAGGGGGACCCCATATGGCTGGGGTCCCCTGGAGTTTTTAACACTCAGACTTGATGACATTGAGCCTCCAGCAATTCATCAATTACAGTTCAGCTTTTCCTGCCCCTGCACTGGTTTGCAGGGTGGTTTTCACTCTTGCAAATCTCTGTTCCACTAAGCAGCAACTCCCTGTATTTTCCTGTCTCTCCAATCTTGGAGTCTGTGGTTTGCCTTATGTTTTTCCACCTATTATGAATCAAAGAAGAGTTGTTGATTTTTTGTCTGTTCAGCTTTTTACTTGTTAGTACTGAATGGCAATTTCCAAGCTCCTTACATGCAGAACTAGAACCAGAAGTGAAAATCGTGAAACTTTAGAGGAAATAATTCATCAGGCTCTAACTGAGACCCAAAGATAGTGCAAAACAGTAGGGTTTGTTCTAAAATTCTAATGATGCTTTATGTTTTTATGGACTTACATAGTCTGCTATACGTTTTTCCTATATACAATCTTTTTAAATTCTCACAAGGACACTTATCGGCAGGTTAGACTTAAAAGTGGCAATTTTATCATTAGTGACCAGCCCATGAGAAAAGCTATCCTTGGGTATGGTCTAAATAGATTAAAAATTTTATGTTGCACTCTGAAGAGCATTTTTCTCCAGTGGTTTCCATACAACTAGTAGGTTACTTCCACCATCTTTGATTTAGCCCCATACATTACCATATATAGAAAGTTGTGGATATGCAGGTTCAGCAAACAGATGTTGGCATATTAAGCAAGTAAACAGACCATATCAATGACAGCAAGCATCTTTACATTTGGGTGTTTGACCTGGAGTATATCATATAAAGAATAGCTGACAACTGTATGATTATGTTTTGAAAGTTTAATGGCAGAAATGAGCTGATTTTTCCTAACCTCAAGAAACATGTTCAAAAGAAATGCAGAAGACTTCAATTAAAAAGCATCTAAAAACTCTTTTTCCTAAATGATCCTGCTGTGTCAATTTTCTGTAATGTATATTGTATTTCTCTTTTGATCCTTTCATATCTTTTACGTATTGAGTGTTTTTGAGTCAGCAGTTTCTTATCCTCAATTAAAACATCATTCACAAAACAGATTTGCTGCATATACTTTTTAAATGGGCTATGTACATTGTATTTATTTCCAAAGGTTTCAGTTTGATTTTTTAACCTATTTATTTTATTGTGCTAAAAAACACATAAGATTAAGTTTAGCATCATCATTTTAAGTATACAATTCAGTAGTGTTAAGTATACTCACATTGCTATGCAAAAAATCCTCTAGAACTTTTACCATCTTGCAAAATTGAAACTCTATATCCAAAAAATGAATTTCACTTCCACCCCAGCCCTTAGCAACCACCTTTCTAAATTCTGTTTCTATGATTTTGAGTACTTTAGCTACGTCGCATGAGTAGAATTATATAGTATTTGTCTTTCTGTAAGTGGCTTATTGTACTTAGTATAATGTCCTCATGGTTCATCTGTGTTGTAACAAGTGACAGTGTTTCCTTGTATTTTTAAGGCTGAATATATAATACACATTTTCTTTATCCATTCAACATTGAACGTTTGGGTTACTTCCACCTCTTCCCACTTGTGCATAATGCTGTTACAAACATGGGTGTTTAAATATCCTTTCAAGACCCTGCTTTACATTCTTTTGGATATATACTCAGAGGTAGGATTACTGGATCATATTGTAATTCCAATTTTAATTTTTTTTGAAATTAATCTCCATACTGTTTTCCAAAATACCTCTACCATTTTATACTCCCATCAATAGTGTTCGAATTTCTTTGTTTCCTCTCCAATGCTTGTTATTTTCTGCTCTTTTGATAGTAGTCATACTGATGGGTATGAGGTGATATCTCACTGTAGCTTTGATTTGCATTTCTCTTACAATTAGTGATGCTGAGTATATTTTCATACACTTGTAGGCCATTTGTATAGCTTCTTGGGAGAATTGTATATTCAAATTTTTTCACGGTGGTTTTAAATCAGGTTATTTGTTTTTTTCATTTTTGAGTTGTAGAAGTTCCTTATATATTTTGGATATTAACCCCTTACCAACTACATAATTTGCATATATTTTCTCCCATATGTAGTCCTATTTGTCTATTTTTTTCTTTAACTTATTTATTTTTGTTTTTACTGCCTAAGTTTTGGTGTTATGTTCAATAAATTATTGTCAACTCCAATGTTCTGAAGATTTTCCCCCTATTTTTTAATTCCAGAAGTTTTTTATTTTAGGTTTTATTTTTAGGTATTTGTTTAATACTTTTGAGTTAATTTTCATGTATGCTGTAAAGTAAGGTTTCAACTTTGATTTTTTCAGTTTTGGATGTTCCTTTTCCTCAGTACCTTTTGTTGAAGAAACTGTCCTTTTACCATTGTGTTGTCTTGACACCTTGACAAAAATCATGTGTTTATATACACAGGGGTTTATTTCTGTTCCACTGGTCTATATATGTCTTTATGCCAGTACTGCACTGTCTTGATTACTATTACTTTGTAGTGTTTTTTTTTTTTTTTCTTTTTTTTGAGGTACGCGGACCTCTTGCTGTTGAGGCCTCTCCCGTTGCGGAGCACAGGCTCCGGACGCACAGGCTCAGCGGCCATGGCTCACGGGCCCAGGCGCTCTGCGGCATGTGGGATCTTCCCGGACCAGGGCACGAACCCGTGTCCCCTGCATCGGCAGGCAGACTCTCAACCACTGCGCCACCAGGGAAGCCCTGTAGTATGTTTTGAAATCAGAAAGTGTAAGGCCTCTAACATTTTAAGATTCTTTTTGCTATTCAGAATCCTTTGAGATTCCATATGAATTTTAGGAAGTATTTTCTATTTCTGCAAAAATGCCATTGGGATTTCGATAGAAATTTCACTGACTGTGTAAATCACTTTGCGTAGTATGAATATTTTAACAATTTAATCCATGAGTATGGGGTGGCATTTATTTTATACCCCAATTTTCTTTGAATGTTCTCTTCAAATGTTGAGGTTCAATTATAGGCTGTGACATGTACAGATTTTAAAAAATAAAATTGAACTCCGTTATGGAACCAAACACTTGTGAAATGAAATCACTTTAGAGGGGAGAGGATCTCAGCCACAGTCCTCAATGACACAATGACGAGAGCTGTTGTTAGTCTTCTTTGCTACAAAACAAATTACCAAAAACATAATGACTTAAAACAGCACACATTTATTATTTCAAAGATTCCCTAGGTTAGAAAGTTAGACACAGGTTAAATGTCTTCTACTCATGGTCTCAGAAGACTGGAAAAAAATGCATTGGCTTTGTATCAATTTCACTTGATATTCTTTTATACCCACATGGTTGTGATAGATTTCAGAACTTTGAGGTTGTAGGACAGATACCCTCAGCTCTTAGAGGCTATCTGTCTCTCTGTTATAATCTGAATATTTATGTCTTCTCAAAACTCCTAAGCCTCAAAGTTGATGGTAGGCTTTTGGAAGGTGATTATTTGTGAGAGATCTGCTCTCATGAATAGGATTAGTGCCTTTATGAAAGAGACTCCACAGAGATCCCTTGCACCTTCTACCATGTAAAAACACAGCAAGAAGACTAATGGATTGAGACATTCCCTAATCCTCTGCTACCTCTGGGAATAATAGCTTTGGAAAGGAGATAAAATGAGGCTCATTTGTAACTTCTGGACTAATTTTTAATCATTAAATTGTACAGAATATATATATCCATTAACATAGTTAAAACAATTATTATCTTGTGCAAGAACAAAACTTGAGGCATCACACTTCCTGACTTCAATTTATACAAAGCTATAGTAATCAAAACTGTATGACACTGGAAAAAGCAAAACTTCAGACACATTAAACTAATGGAATAGACTATAGAGCCCAGATATAACACACATAAAGTGTAGGTCAACTAACCTTTGACAAAGGTGGCACTAATACACTCTGTGAAAAGGACAGTCTCTTCAATAAATGGTGTTGGAAGAAGAATGACAGTGTACCTTCTCTTTCACTACACAAAAAATGAACTCAAAATGTATTAAAGACTTCAGTAGAAGTTGCAAAGGTGAATTTTTCCCAGATCATTACATTGCTGAGCATTTTATCTTTCAAGGCAGTATATATTTCTGTCACTGTGTTTGATCAAAGGTAAAATGAAATCTTTTAATTATAGGATAGCTGTTTGGACAACATAATATTTAAGGTACATCCCTAATCAATAATCTAATACTTTATAATTCTGAATGAGTGATGTGATATCTCCCTGAATATCATTAGCATACTCAGATGGAAGATGGTATCACAGAGGGGCTGGGATGAAATATGTATCAATGCAGGATTTCAATTTAGAGATTATATTTAAGAAATGGTGAAATAAATACAAAAACATTAGTGTTCTCATTTTAAAATAACTCTAGTAAAACATCTTCGTGATTGAGCATTAACTATTGTGTTAGGATTATAGACAAATATACCTGTATATATTTTTATTGATCCATTTTTTGCATTTTTAAAGGTGTTAAGTAAAGTACACCTCAGTATACTTCTTGCATTCACAAGAAATGAAAATCTATATTAAATTTTGTAGCATTCTTGTTGTGTTAGAAAACTACTATATATATATATATATATATATAGTAGCCTATATAGAGAGAGAGAGACAGAGAAAATGGGAAGGTTGGTCAGATTTTCTAATTCAAACCTGTTCTGCCTGATGCTACTGTAAAATTGAGTTTCTTTATAATAGTTTTATATGGAAATCATATATTTTTATAGATTTATGTGTGACTTTAATTGAAACTTTGCCATAAGATTTATTAATCTCCTCTGATTATATATGTCTAAAGTAAATTTTGATGAGTTACAATTTCCTAAAGTGTCCATTGAAATTTCAAACTTATTAGAATAGAACAGTATATAGTTTTTCCTAGTTTTTTTATTATCTTCCTTATCTGTGTTTTACTTTATTTTCACAGCTAGCTTTTGAATGTAGTCATTATAACTACTCTGTTTTCCTTTATAGTTTCAAATTAGTGTACATTTACATATACTTGCATTTGTTTTCTCCTTTTTGAAAACATTAGGTTGCAGCCACTCTGAAAAGGCTACATACACTATGATTCTGAACATATGACATTCTGGAAAGGGTTTTCTATGGAGACAGTAGAAATATCAGTGGTTGCCAGGGGTTGAGAGGGAGAGATGAATAGGCAGAGCACAGAGGATTTTTAGGGCAGTGAAAATACTGTATGATACTATAATGGTGGATACATGTCATTATATATTTGTCCAAAACCATAGAATGTGCAACTGCAAGAGTAAACTCTAACATAAATTATGGACTTTTGGTGATAATGATGTGGCAGTATAGGTTTATCAAGTATTACAAAAATGTACCACTCTTTTTGCTGGTGTCATTGACAGAGGAGTCTAAGCATGTGTGGAAGCAGGCAGTATATAGGAAATCTCTACCTCTTCCTCTCAATTGTGCTCTGAGCCTCAAACTTCACTGAAAAAAAAAAATAAAGTCTTAAAGATTGTGTTAAAACTGCAATTAATTTCATTTTAAATAAAGATATGTACTGCTATATATTTGCCTCTAAATATGACTACTATAAGATTTCATATTTTCAATCGATAATCTTATAGTTATTATTTCTAAGTAATTTTCAATTATAGTTTGTAATTTTCTGACCCAGGAGTTATAAGGAGGTTTTTTTTTAATTTACCATTTCTAAATTCTCAGAATTGTTGTTTGTAGTTTTGTTATGTATTTGAGCATTGTGTAGTGTGCCCAGAGACTGTGACACACCGAAATGAAATTTTTTGTCCTTGGCCTAACACAATCACATTTTGTAAAAGTTGCAAAGGATCCAAACTGTGTTAAACACACATGTGTGGGAAGGGAGCAATATCAAAAAATGCACCCATTACCTACATTCATGCTACACTGAAATTTATTTACCTTATAATATTTATAGATGAAAATGATGCAAGAACTCTTGTAACACTGTATGTGATAATTCACTGATTTAGTGTTATCATGGATAGTAAAAGTTGGAAAGTCTATACAGACTGTAACTACAGATAATTTGGCCCAGCGTCTTTATTTGCAGATGAACAAACTTGGATTTGGGATCTTTAAAACCACTTGTCCGGTGCCACATAGGAAATTAGTGGATTAAGAGATGTGGACTCCAGGCCCTTTACCATCATTTAGGATCTTCTCTGCTGCCAAAAAGCTTTGAAGATCACTTCATCACTGACCATGAATAGGAAATATAACATAAAATAAAATATAATTTATGTGTTTCAAATTCAGAGAGCAGAAATCCTTCAGGAAGCAGGCTCAATATTATATATATGCAAATTAAACAGTTTCTTTTGTGGTTTGAGAAGAATGGCATTAGAAAAGACTTTTGTATCCACCAATATATCTCCCTGACTTCCTGGCCACAATTGACTTTATCACTCATAAGTCATTCTTTGGGTTTAGACAGAGGTCTTCTTACTTCTAATTTTTAAATGCAAATGTTCCCATTACATATTAAAGGCTTTCACCTTAAGTGTCTGATTTTTATCACACCCTTTTTAGGAGAAAGAAGAAGAACCATGAAAGCAGAAAAATGATAACAATCCTAAGTGAGACCTGATGAAGAAATCTTCCATTCATTTTAAATTGTGGACTGCACAGGCTGTGTTCTGGAATCAGAAGACTAGTGCAGATTTGCATGTGAAGTTTCTCGTATGTTGTGCTTACTGATGCAGTGTTTTAATCAGCATTTGATGTAAGCTTTCCTGTTTCCCTCCAATGGAAACAATATTGGGCCCTCTGGCATTTCATAAGAAGAAAATTTTCCCTTTGCTCACAGATATGGACTGCAAAGAGATATAAAATAAATCTTCAGAGGACTTCTCTTTACTGTTTTAACAGCCTTGTCTTCAAGCATCAGGTCACGAAGAGATACAGAGAGAAACTTATCTTTTATTTCAGTACATACCATTCTTGATTTTTTAAAAATTGGTCAATATAGTCCTGCCTGATCAATAAATTTTGATATCTGGCTTCTCAGAAATCAATATCTGCTTCTTCAGTCTATTTTTTCTTAATGGCACTGAGAGGTTGATTAGTATGGGCAGTGCCATGGGGTGACTCATCTACTAAGTCCTGTCTAAGAAAACTAGAACTGTGAATTACTACCCCATGTTCAACAACAAAAAGCACTGTCTTTTAAAGAAAACACAACTGCTTGTTTATGCGAACTTCTGAATCCTTTGTCATCAAAATTCCAAACTTGATATTGTTTATAAATTGTTTGTATTCTGAGATAGTCTGATATCTATCTAGATGTTATGAGTTCCTTAAACCTTCGAGAAAAAAAGAATTATTATATTAAAGCTCTGAATATAAGTAAAGAAAGTGATCCTCTCAGTTGTTTAAAATGGAAAATTCAAATGGTTCTGAAGAACCTAGGGACAGGACAGGAATAAAGACACAGATGTAGAGAATGGACTTGAGGACATGGGGAAGGGGAAGGGTAAGCTGGGACAAAGTGAGAGAGTGGCATTGACATATATACACTACCGAATGTAAAATAGATAGCTAGTGGGAAGAAGCCATATAGCACAGGGAGATCAGCTCAGTGCTTTGTGACCACCTAGAAGGTGGGAGAGGGAGGGTGGGAGGGAGATGCAAGAGGGAGTAGATATTGGGATATATGTATATGTATAGCTGATTCACATTGTTATAAAGCAGAAACTAACACACCATTGTAAAGCAACTATAATCCAATAAAGAGGTTAAAAAAAAAAAAGAAATGAGAAGACCTTTGCCTTCCCCCACCCCCCAAAAAAAGGAAAATTTTCATGGAGTTAGCACTTGAAATCTAACTTTTCTTGATCATAACTGGGTCTTTGGGTTATGAAATCTAACTTTTCTGGATCATAACTGGGTCTTTTGGGTACATTCTTAGAGTTCAAAAACTTTATTGATTATTCAACTATTCAGTTCTGAATCTATGTAATTTTAATCAGGAAATGACTTCAAGTATTAGAATGTAGAAGAGAGTACTATTGGGATGTCCAATGTTAGCAGGGGTTTGAAGTACAGCTGCACGTTTCTGCAGGATTTTATTCTCCATTGTGTCTTTGTTTCTATTACTTCTAAAATTTTAATAGGCAGATTCTAAATCATTGAGTCTTGATTTGGGCCTGAGATTCTGCATTTTTAACAGACTCTCATGCTATTCTAAAGCAACAGCAGAAACTTGAAGTTTGTTACACAGTGGTTCTTGAACCAGCAAATATAACATGAACCAGTTATTTTTGCAATAACTGGAAACCTTTTAAAAATACCTATTAGAATCTGCGGTGGGTCTCAGGCTTTGGTATTTTTTGTAAAGCTCCTGAAGAGATGCTAATTGAGTGTAAGGATTGGAAATCACCAGTATTGGAATTTATATCATTCTTCAAAACCCAAGTCAGTCTCCACCTCCACTAGCTTTTCCTTGATAAGTCTCCCCTGTTAATTCTACTCTTCACTTTTCTCCCATTATCCTGATGATTTGAAACACTTTCTGAGGACTTCCTCAGTGGTCCAGTGGTTAAGACTCTGCACTTCCACTCCAGGGGGCACAGGTTCGATCCCTGGTTGGGGAACTAAGATACTACATGCCACGTGGTGTGGCCAAAAAAACAATTAAGTTAAAAAAAAAGAAACACTTTCTGGTCAAAGTGACTTATTATTAAGACTTATATATCCTACCCTCTAAATGGAAGTCTCCTGGATCTACTTTTTAATTTCCCCAGGGCATTTAGATTATTACCCCCATCTTCCACTGATCTCTGGACTTTGACCTTTTTGTAATTAAAGGTATTAAAAGACACACCTTGATATCTATAAGATAATCCCCTTCATTTTGTTTGTTTATTTTAGCAATAATCATATAGTATCTGCTTTAAAAAAATTCAGGAAGAAGTACATGTTACCTTTTGTAGGCTGAGAATTGAACCAGTTCAGGACAGCCATTGGAGTTTCTAAATTTGGTCTTTAACACTATTTTAAGGAAAGCTAGATATTCTTATGCCAATATTTAGGCCTAACAGTGGAACATCTAACTTTATCAGGGACAACATAATCTTATGTTAGGGTTCATTTCTCCTTTTGTAGTTATTGCAAAAATAACCCACCAGCATAGTCAATTCATCTATATTTTTGCAGCAATGTCATAGATAACATGATGCAACCTAATTTTCATTTAATATTATAAATATTTTTGGCTTGCTACATTATTATTTCATTCTTTTTTTACCTTCACTTTTCCACAAAAAACATTTTTCTGTGCTTATGCTATCCCATATAACACACACACACAGCATTAAAATTATTATGAGTTTATTAAAGTACCCTTAAGTTTCAAATCCTTATGGTCAGTTGTATCAGTCAGCTCAGGCTGCCATAATAAAATATCATAGTCTGGGTAGTTTAAACAACAGAACTGTATTTTGTCTCAGTTCTGGATGCTGAAAGTCTAAGATCAGAATGCCAGCACAGTAGAGTTCTGGTGAGAGCTCTCTTCCTGACTTGCAGATGGCCACCTTCTTGCTGTGTCATGACACAGCAGAGAGAGATAATTTTTCTCTCTTCCTTTTCCTGTAAGGTCACCAATCCCATAGGATTACCTGCTTACTCTTATGATCTCATTTAACCTTAAATACCTCCTAAAATACCTGTCTGCAAATGCAGGCACTTTGGTGTTTAGGATTTCAACATACGAATTGGGGGTGGGGCACAATTCAGTCCACAGCAGTTGTCCAGTGGGTTACATGGAACTGAGCCTCCATAAACCCACCTTACCTATGTGATAACTATACAGATTTGCATAGATTTTACATGTTATAAATGTCAGTAAACTTGTATCAATCCCACGATAGCACCATTGAGCCCTTGACAATTTCAGAAATCAGTAGTAAGGGCAGAATTCTGAGGGAACCAAACAATGAATCTTGGTTCCTGCTTTACAATATCAAAAAGTCTACTGCGTTTCTTTATGTAGACCAAGTTTGGTAAACATTATCAATATATCATTTAAAAGTTTGAGCTTGTGAAATTTAGTACTAAATCTCCAATTTCATTTATTGGCCTGAAATTGAATTAATCTTTTAAAATTCTTGAAATATGTGTATATATAAATTATTAACTAAAATTAGGAATGACTTTATATTTGAATTTTGTACAAAGAGAAAAAAATAACTATGCCTAATACAGACTTTGATCCCTGACTTTGCGGATAAAGAGAATAATTTCAAGGTAGAATTTGAAATTCACCATTTCCTCTTTGCAAATTATGACCTAAATCAAATTGTTTAAACATAACTTTTAAGGAAATTGACTTTAGGAAAGTGAGTTTTATTTTATGTTACATTGTTATCCCCTTATGCACTTAGATATCTAATGTAGGAGGAGTAATAACACCAGGAGGAGGAAAAAAATAACTTTCTAGTATCTTTTTATACCTGGTTTTCATGAAATGTATCACATATTGTTACATACAGGGAGGCTTAATAAATATGTATTGAAAAAAATTGTCTCAATTAAGGATAAATTAATTATATAAAGTGTCCACTACACTTGAATGTCTTTAGGAAAGAGAATAATGTATAAAATATAATTTCTTCTCTTAAGAAAATTAGAGAAACAAGACTATTACAGGAGAAAAAATAACAAACAATATCACAATATATAATCAACAAAGTGCAGTATGGATTTTAATTCGTGGAAGGCTTAATGGGAAATTAGTAGCTTTAGATTACTATCAAATGACAGGGAGAATTTGTATAGAAGAGTATAAAGAGATATAGGGGAAATAGAAAGATTAAAGCAGCCAGAATTAAATAGTTAAGAAATCAGGTTGAAGAGAGGGATCACACTGGTATATAGTGAGACTAGATAAAATAAATAGGATCTAACGTGATACTTTTTGGTTGTTATGTTTTTGCTTCTCAATCAATATTCTGCATTGATATTTTGTATAAGTTCTAAGGTTGGCTTTCCTGACCCTTATTGAAATTCCTGTGTCATAGACACGTTTTGGCAGTTCTGACCAGCTTATCACAAATCTTTTCTCTGAATTTTTGGTCCTCTTGCTTAGGGTTGCCTGCTCTCTCAGTTCACAAACTAGATTTCTACTATTTCTTCACCTCTGTCCATTTACTTGGACCAGGAGTGGACACAGGATCCAGATTTGCTACTAAAATTAGAAATTGGGATTCAAAGATAACTAATTATCTATGTTGGTTAATATGAAAAACAGTTAAAATTCAGAAGTTTTGAGATAGTTATATAATGTGGAAAGGGAAGTCTTACAAAATTGAATGCTTTGCAGTCCATATTATCCTCCCCTCACCCCTCCCTTCTTTCCTTGCTTCTTTCCTTCCTTTCTTCCTTCCTCCTTTCCTTTCTTCCTTCCTTCTTTCCACTTCATTAGCTAATTTAGATAGTTTCTGTAACATGCATCTAGAAGTAAATCATGGATGAGACTGCCGATGTTATGGTATAATAAATTTTAGTAGTAGTGTGTTTCCTTTGATTATCCCACTATCAGCCCAAATCAAATATAATGTAATACTAGCAATCATATAATATACTAACTCAGTCAAATACCAGAAATGTAAGGAGAACTAGGGAAAGTTAAGTATCTTAAAAAATATAGAAAATCAATTTGATTGGGAATATCATCCTAGTCACACACTGTGATTCCTTGTAGTAGTATCTAAAACAATAGCAATAAGTAGGAAAACCAATTGATTTAAAGGTTCTTTTTTTTTTTTTTTTTTTTTTTTTTTTGCGGTACGTGGGCCTCTCACTGTTGTGGCCTCTCCCATTGCAGAGCACAGGCTCTGGACGCGCAGGCTCAGCGGCCACGGCTCACAGGCCTAGCCGCTCCACGGCATGTGGGATCTTCCCGGACCAGGGCAAGAACCCGTGTCCCCTGCATCGGCAGGCAGACTCTCAACCACTGTACCACCAGGGAAGCCCTAAACGTTCTTTTATGTCATATAAATTTTCAGGGCGAAATGTCTTCAGTTTGACATCCTCTAACTAAAATTTGTATTGTTGGGCTGCTGAGCAAAAATTATATATGTTTAATAGAGAAAATTACTATTACTGTCCAAGCTTTCCAAAGCCTAAATAAGTTTATAAAAGAAGCAACAATCCTCTGAGACTTAAAGAATTGTCCTCATTTAGGAAATTAATTTTAACGTTTTATTAAGCCCAGCTGTTTGATGATGGTTGAGACACTGAATAAAATTTAAAACTTCTGCATGTTATTTGAAGAAAAGAATTGACTCTGTAAGTGAGTGTTAAATTATTTTGGAAGAGAGTATGGTTAAGGATATTTTTCCTGTTTTAAAGTATTATTATAGAATGTTAGGAGTGCAGAGGAGATCTCTAAGTTTGAACAGGGACAAAACCATTGGGAATAGAGAAGTGAGAGAAAATATTCTCTTAGGCAAGCATCAGTGCAGGATGGCTTTAATGACTTCTTCCAGAATGTAACTGGTGGACTTCCCTCGTGGCACAGTGGTTGAGAGTCCGCCTGCCAATGCAGGGGACGTGGGTTCGTGCCCCGGTCCGGGAAGATCCCACATGCCGCGGACCAGCTGGGCCCCTGAGCCATGGCCGCTGAGCCTGTGCATCCAGAGCCTGTGCTCTGCAACAGAAGAGGCCACAACAGTGAGAGGCCTGCGTACCGCAAAAAAAAAAAAAAAAAAAAAAAAAAAAAAAAAAAAAAAAAAAAAAAAGAATGTAACTGGCTTTGTCAATATCTCTACAGAGTTTACATAGGCTCCAGAAGTATTAGTAGTAGAATTACTATAGGGAGTAGAAAAAATGAAGAAATAGTAGATGCCCTCTAAAAGCAGAGGGGACTGTGTACATGAGTACACATGAGATGCTCCAGGGCACTCTGAGAAATAATTGTGTGTGTAAGGAGGGGAGGAGGTGGTGAGGGAAGTGACATAGAAAGAAAAAAGAATAGCAGTGCTATGTGAGCAAAATATAAAATTATTCAGACTCCATTTTTAACCTCAGGTGGGTATGACTTTGGAAGCCAGCCTACTTTTAAAGCAAAAGCTATTCTAGGTTAGAGATTTTCACATTGTTAGTGTTCAAAATGTATATCCTTTTTTAAAAATAAAAAGTGTGAATAGCCTCAAACAATTAATTGGCTTTATAAATTAAACATGGTGATATCAAAAATGTAGATGGGGAAATATACTATACTATCTTTTCTATTTAACATCAAACAAATCCTTTTGTCTTAGTCTTTCAGGAAGGATTCATTTATATATTTCTAAAACTTTGAAATCTGCATAGAATCCAAGTTCCACACTAATATACATATAAAATGTATGCTATTTTTTATGAACGACAGGGTCAGAAATGTCCTCCATCTAGCTTCTTTGAAGTTTTGAAGCAAATTATTTTTTCTGATATAGATTAAAGTAGTCATTTTATGAAATAAAATAATTATAGAAACATTGAATTTTCAAAGATACATTCTCTTTAAATAGATGTCTCCATTTATGACTCTTTTGGAATATATTCCTAAATAATATGATTGTTTTTGGTGCAGTGAAAATATCCCCTTTCATTTCACACTGGAGTGCATTTCCTCAATAAGTTTTACTAAGAGCATTGTGCTTTCCATTCCTTTGACTATATTTCAAAATAAAGATTAAGATAGAAATTGATATTGTGTGTATATTTGTATATTTTAGGTTTATTATTTTTTCCAACATCAATATATTTTATGTAAAAATTGGTCATCCAGAGACTATTGACAAGAAGGCTTCTTTGTGGGAACTGCCTATGTAACTGAGGCAGAAGCACAGATAAAATTGCTGAATTTTATCTCAACTATAGAGAAAACACATACAAAGGAGTTTGATAATCTTGTTTCCACTTACATTTTCCATTGATGATGTAGCAAATACTATGGGTTGCTAAGTTATTTTTTTTTTACTTTCTATATTGATCCATTGGAACATCAACTTCTGACAAAGATGGAGTATAACTGGCTCAATTTGAATACCTGCCATTAACCACTACTGAACCAGAAAAAATATACGAAACAGCAGTTTTCAGACATTGGTCAGGTAGCACTGGAGAGGTAACCTGAAAAGAAAAGGAACAAACAAAATAGCCCAGAATTATCCCAGCTATTATTACTACATTGTATGGAGGGGGCACCCATATTCAGACTTGTATTGGGGAAACATAATTGAAAATTTGTGAAGCCAGCTAGAAAGTTCAGGCAGAGTGCAGGAGAGGAGAGAGCTGCATGTAGAGAAGAGAGTTTTGCAGAGAAGTCTGAAGAAATGCTTCCCTTCAAGTCTGGAGCTGAGTACTGATCAGCTCAAGTACATTATGCATGCATGTGAAAAAAGTACTCGAGATTGGAGAAAGACCAATAAAAAAACAAACAAGCAAACAAAAGCCCAAAAAATTCTCAGACCTCAAAAAGACCTACAAATAGTTTGTATTCCTACCTGCCAAAATGCAAAAACCTTAAAATAGACTGAAGAGTGTATAGAATATTCAGTAAGGTTTTGCTTGAGAAGTGTCAAGAAATCGGTCCTAGACTATCAGTTGCTCTGCTTCTTCTGAAAATAAGATTAAATGTGAGACTTAAAAATATCAAACCATTTTCAGTGACTTAACTGTGTCTCAAAACAAAGCTCAGAGATATTTATAGAAATATACAAATATCTAGCACAAAACAGGATAAAATTTACAATATCTGTCATCCAATAAAAAAGTTGCTAGGCATACAAAATGCAGGAAAATATGACTCATGATGAAGAGAGAAATTAAAAATAAAAAAAGACCCAAACTGAATATCTAGAAATGAAAAAAAGTCTGAGATGAAAAGTACCCTACATAGAATTAACAATACAGTAGACATTGCTGAATACAGATTAGCAAGTTTGTAGTGATAACAATAATTCAAAATAAAACATATAGAAAAAAATAATAAATAAATTGTGTATCAGTGAACTATGGAACATCTTCAAGTGGCTTCATATACATGTAATTGAAGATGTCAAAGGAGAGAAGGGGTGGGGAGAGGAGTCTTTGGGAAATAATGGCCCAAATTTTTCCACTTTGATGAAAAATATTAACTCAAAAATCCAAGACATTCAACAAACCAAACTTCAAACACAAGAAACATGAAAAAACTACACTAAGGAATATCAAATCAAATTACTCAAAACCCATGATAAATAGACAATCTTAAAAGTAGCCCCAAAAGACATATTACATCTAGAGGAACAAAAATAATGACAGTAGACTGTTGTCATAGACAAATGTAAGTCAGAAGACAGTAGAACAACATCTTTAGAATATTAGAAAGATACAAGTGTCAACTTAGAATTTTATACCTATCAAAAATATCTTTCAAAAGTAAAGGTAAAATAAATACTCTCTCTGAAATACAACACCTGGAAGAATTGATCACTTCACTCCAGAAAGAGAATACCCAATGGAAATCTGGATCTACACAGATAATTAAGAAGAGTAGAAATGGTAACTATGTGGGTAAACAAAACAAAATAAAAATGTCTTATTATTTTTAACATATCTATTAAGGATAATTGATGTTTTTAACAAAATTAAGAAACTTTCTGAGTGTTCTGCATGCTCCATATATTGACTGGGATGGAAAGCAAATGAGTGTCAAATATTTCTCAAGTTTCATTGAATTGTAAACTAAGATCTATACAATATTTTTGTCTAAATTAAATTTAAAAAATGATTGATAAACAAACTATTAGGGATATTGAAGTTATATTTTATACTTTTTCATATACTTACAGCTTAATTGTATTACTTTTGTGTTGATAATTATTTGAATCTCTCTCCAATTTTGTTTCATAAAATGTTCTTTAGTGGGTGAAAATCATTCATTCTAGCTACTATAATAACATGTTAAGTTTAAGGTGGAGAATCAGTCAACAAGTAAAGAAGTGCATGTAGACAGTATAGACTGCCAAAATATGTCAGTGGTGTCTTTTTTTAAAGACGCCTATTTAGATTGGTCTAACTGATGGTTTCATCATTACTCCCAATTTATCTGTTTTACCCTTAAGATAGAAACCAGGATTATCTGGTGTCTAAGTTAATGTATTTATTGTCTTGTCTCTAAATTATACACGTTATGTACAGTAAAAGCCAAGGAAGAAAACCTCAAAATGTACTAGTAAAGATTTACATAATATGAATGAAAGAATTTATCCTAGATTAACTTTTGCATGGGACTATGGCATGTAGTTATAGAAGATCCTTCCATGAGGATTTTTTTTAAGAACATTTTAAAGAAATTTAGTGCCTTCTCTCCTGAAAACTGCAGACTCCTCAGAACTCTACCGTCTGTGTAGGCATATAACATATTTTTAGCGCTGTGCAATTATTTCAACCAATCCAAATAGAATTACTCAAATCCCATTATTTAAATGAATTTTTCATAATAGGAGGAATCATTGCTGGGATTTGATTCTAAGTATCTTAACCATAAGGGTCAATTATTTTTATGGAAATTACTGTATATCCCACCAATGTCCTTGATCTTGATGATTTTTATTCCTAGATTGGTAAAGACATGGAATGGAGATTGTAATTTCTTTTAAACATATACTAAATTACAACTCTTTTTCAAAAATGTAACATGATATATAGGTGTTATGTTTATCCTGGCCTCAAATTCTCAGAGACACAGAGCTTTATTATTAGAAACTGTCAGTTGAGTTATTCCATAACTGTCAGATACACTGCTATTAGGGAATCTAGGCAACCATGTCCCTTTTGCCATATTCAGCATATTGGCATTTTCTTTTAAATCAGGGTGAGAAGCCAAGGATAGATTTGGCAGTTAGCTAAGGGGTTTAATTAGTGGCAGCTGGATATACTGAACTTCCACTACTCAGACTGGAAAAGCGACTGCATTTCCACCCTCTTTTTGAGGATAATGCTAGCCTTCACCTTGAGATCTTCTCCTTATCTCCAAATTACTCTTCCTTACTATTGCAGACCATGAGCCTATTTAAACACCTGAATCAAGGAATGGAATCGTGCTAATGTGGATTATTGCTACCAAATACATTTTTGCTCTACTCCTAAGACATTTTTTTTCCATGTGGCATCTGCTTTTTTTAGCCTTTATTTTAGACCAGTGGTTTTAGATCACTGGACCAACTGCATCAGTATCACCTGAGAACTTGTTAGAAATGAAAATCTTAAGTCCAGTTACGTATCTAATAAGTTAAAAAATCTGGTGGTGGGGAACAAAAATCTGTGTTTTAAAAAGTTTGATAATCACTCCTCTGCATATAGCATTGCTTTATCCTTTCATTGGAATCTACTTCTTCAACACCCTCCTTTAACCTCAAGAAATACCTTTTTCTTTCCTAAGCTTTAAAAGTACTATTATTTAAAAATGTAACCTCAGGAAATGGATGAAGTTTTGCCTGATTTTCTTGGTTTCAAATCCAAAATCCTCAGGGCCGAGTCTTAAATGGCAAAATTTGGGTCATGCTCCTATCCCTAAAGTATTCAACTGTGGTCAAAGAATAGTGTTTTACATTATATTACACCTTTTTCCACTACAGTCATGTGGATTATGAGGGAGATGGGAAAAATATCAATTCCTAGAAGAAAGAGCTAGGCACACAATCCCAGAGTGTCCAATTCAACATTCATCCAAGTTTGGAATCCCTATACTCCTTGAAGGACTTTCACCTTCAACTGGATCTTAAGTGCCTTGTAAACAACTTTCCATTGTACATTAACATTTCTCTAATATATACTTTGATACCTAAAGGGCCGAATCAGCAGTAGTTTCCAGAGGTTTTTACACTGTTTGCTGATCTTAATTTGATCATGGGAAATTTACTTTGCTATACTTAAGGTCAAAACTATTCCCAGTGAATGGAAAATTATCTCTCCACCAAGGGTAATATACCATCATTAAGATCCACAAAGAATGACATCATTCTATTTCTTGTAGCCACCTTTTTCCAGAAACATGGGAGAAATTTGCCTTTGACCAAGTTAGAGGATATTTGAGTGGGATGTATCACAGACTCATTTCACTGCAATGTGTCCATCCCAGTTAATATCTTAGATCTACAATATTTCCTTATATCTAGGATACAACTCAAGGTTGTTGTATTCATTGTTTCATTCAAGTTATTGAATGAAACACCAAAGACGTGGAAGTCATTGGAAATCATCTTGTATCTTGATTAATGCTGAGATGTTTTCCTGATTCAATTATTCATTGGCTGAGTCCAAACATGCTGAAATTTGTGGTTCTGACACATCTCTTTGCTTATTATGAGAAACAAGATTGCTCACACACCTTACTATTGAACACAAATTTCTTATTCTGCTGCCTTCTTCAGTTTTACTTTACTATCCCAGGAGACTCTTGACCAGAAACTTAGAGCTGCAAACATCTTTACTTCTCTCCTTCCAGGAATTTCCTAAAATACTCATCAAATCTTCTAAAGAAAATATCTAACTACAGTTTATGACAAAGACACTTTGAATCTATTGTCTCAAAATTCTTGTCTTACTCTATTCACCAATACTGTACTATTGTATCACATTTTCTCCATTCCTAAGGTCTCGCACTGAAAGAACTACCTTAAAATGATATTAAAATCTCAGTAAATATTCTGACTTTGCCCTCCCTTTCTGAGACTATGCTAAGACCATAGCAAAATGATATTCTTTCCTACAATAGTAAGCAGTAAACTCAAATTTGTCTTATCAACAGGTAATTTCGTGAAGTTTCAGAGAGTCAGCATTTGAAAATCTATATAATGTAACAGAATTGCACATTTATTCAGTCCAATCTTATGTACAGAGTAAATACAGTGCCCATAACTAGTTTGTTCCTAATTATGAGACTCTATCTGCTGACTAACATGGCCTCACCTTAGTTCTACTTGAGGTTATAAAACCACTGAGTCTCTGTCATGGTATCCGTTTAGACCCCCACTAGAAATTTGGAAATGGGTTCCCTCCCACCTGGCCCCAGCACTCAAATCAACTAACTTCCAAATGGATTCTTCCTAGGGAAAAAATGTAGCACATTTTAAAAATGTAGCTTCTGTTCTTCCTGATATAACTCCCCCTGTCAGTGTTCCATTATCCTAGAGTTCCCAATGAATGTATCTTTGAGAAACAATTGAAGAATGGAACACAGTTATCACATATAACTAACTGAACTTCCATCGCATATCTGAATCAGGGCTTTCTGATAGACATCTAATTGAAAAATGTAAGTTAGATTTTAGTACTGCATTGTGATTCCTGTTTCTCTCCCATGGTCTAAATCATGGGATTTGCTTGGGCCTGAGGGAATAATCTGCACAAAATGCTTCTCTCCTCAATAATATAGGCCCAGAGAGACTGAAGTCAGATGAAACATCAGAGCACCAATGACCTTCTCCAGGCCCTAGTCGTCAGCCATGGTTCAGATCCAGCCCAAGTCCATGGTGGCCTATGTTTTGCAACCTTCTATTAATGTTCTCTGCAGGATTTACTTTGCTTTATCTAACTGTAAATGAGCATCACCTATGGGCCAGTACTAAAACAAGAGATTGAAATGAAATTAAAAGCTCCTAAAATATGTACTTGTTAATATCACTCAGAAGAGTCTAAGTTATGCTGTAGTCACACGTGACCTCAAACTCAGAGGCTTATAATAGCACATGATTTTTGCCCATATTACATGAGCAACATGGGTCAACTCTGCCTGTACTCCACACACAGTCCTATGCAAAGTCCAGGCTGATTGAAGTAACCTCCTCCTACTGCCTTGCCCATCTCATGACCCAAAGAAAATAATCATTATTACCCATGCACTAGCTCTAAAATCTTTTCCTTGAAGATAACACACTTTACTTGGACTCACATTTCATTATTCGGAGCAAATCTTATGGCCACACCTTTAGCCAATGGAACAAAGAATGATAATAATCTCCTAAGAAGATGTAGCCAATATTTGTGAAAAACAGAGACACATGCGTGCACACACATAAAATCTATTACTCTTACCCCCAACCCTAACATCATTAACTATCAGTTCAGCTCCAGCCCTGTCCAGGAACAATGGAGAGAGTTCACTTTGGGATCACCCCATCAACACTTGACAGTGTAACCACAATATGGTTGACCATTTTTCAGTCTAGTAAGGATTTTTAATCTAATAAGTTTCTTCACATTTTGTTGTTCCAACAATACTTAAAATAATTCTGGGCATAAGATACATGCTCTATAAATGCTCCTTCAGCATTTAATTAAATATTTTAAATGTTTTCCTGAAAAAATTAAGTGCCATAACATAAATCTCTTAAACACCTGTAAGTGCTTGACCTGGATATAAGTCCACTGTGCCTTCAAATTAAATAGAATGGGTACAACATGGATAATATAAAGCAGATGTCTGTTTCATGAATGCCTTCTATTGAAACAACTGCGAAGCCACAGACAGGTTAATCATGACCATCAAGACCAGAGTAACTAAATGAATGGCAATGATTTTGAACTGGAGGATATAAAGAGACATATAAATAACAATAACATCATAAAACTTATGTATATTTAGAGACAGAAACAGCAAGATTCAAAATATAAGTTCTCTCAACTGAAAATGCTAATGAGATAGCAAGAACACCCTCTCGCAAAACACAGGCACACACATACACACACACACATACAGGCACATACCCACATGGTATGAAAATTCTTTAATAAGGAATTTTTGATTATATAGTGTGGTGCAGAATCTGGTATCCTGATAAAATGGATAAAATGTTTTAAAGAAAGTTACAATATAAATCAATTTCCGAGAATCGTAATTCAATAAAATTTTCTGAACATTAAAGCTCTGTTGAATATACTTTTTGTTTTCTCTATTTCAGAAAGCAATTTAAAACATTACAGGGCATTAGAAATGTTTCTTATATTTGTAGCCCATTAAATTTTATAATGTACTCTCATTTCCATTGTCTTTTGATTCTCATGCAAACCTTATGAAAGGGAAAACATTATTATGCCCCATTAGTATAGCTCATAGCATATAATAGGCAATTGTTGAAAGGTACTTTTTGTTGGAATAAGTGAATGGATTCCAGTGTCAGTTATAAGAAAGGTGAACTTAAAAGAGTTAACTGTTTCACTCAAGGTGACAGATCCTGAAGCCAGGACTTTAGCTTTATATTAAACCTTTCTCTTCACCATGAATATGATCTCCCTTTAAAAGTCAGGTCACTTTGCTCAAACTGTATTTGGAAATAGAAAGGTGTAAATAATTCATTAAAGTGTAAATTGGCCCTATAATTGTAAATATTTATTTTATATAAAACCAAAATTTTAATAGAATAAGTTATTTGCCTTAAAACATAATATAGATAAATCCATTTATGCACATATTTTAAATATATTTATTTGAAGATTTGCAGAACCTTGGGTCCAGTGCTGCTGGTGATATAAAGCAGTGGGAACCATAGCCTCTGGCTCCCACTTTTTGCTTCATAGATTGCTTGGCAGTATAGTGAAGCAAAGGACCCTTTCTCAGAACAATATTTTTAAATGAAATAAAGTATGTAAGATTACAAAGGAAAGCCATTTTCTTTAACAATACTTCTATCCATGTTGAGAATTATCACATGGATAGTTAAATGATAATGGTGGTTATTATTATTGATCATTATCCATGATCTTTTAATGCTGTATGTCCTATTAGAACAAGAAGGGAGCTACAAATCTTTGTACAGTACACATGTATTTGTTCAAAGACAGAACAAAAGTGAAAACGTACATTTCACTCCATAAAATACTAACAGTAACACATAGCTAAAATTGAACACTATGGTTTTAAAGGTCATGATAGGGCAAGAATTATGGATCTTATTCCAAACACTTCTGGGTGAACCTGAGTTAACCATTTAATATACTATCCATACCTCTCAAAGGGAGAAAATAACATACATCTAATATTATTTCATGGATTATTTATTTATTTATTTATTTATTTATTTTTCTGCGGTACGCGGGCCTCTCAGTGTTGTGGCCTGTCGCGTTGCAGAGCACAGGCTCCGGACACGCAGGCTTCCGATGCGCAGGCTCCGCGGCCATGGCTCACGGGCCTAGCCGCTTTGCAGCATGTGGGATCTTCCCGGACCGAGGCACGAACCCGTGTACCCTGCATCGGCAGGCGGACTCTCAACCACTGCGCCACCTATTGTGAAGGTAAGACACACTAGCACATTATAAGAAAATTTTAATTGTATAAAACACCTAAAATGCAAGGTAGAATTTCATGGAATAAACAATAAATTAAAGTATGAAATTAGAAAGAAAACACAAGACCACAATACTTGAAGTAATTAACAGGACATAAATACTAGAATGGTTCAATAAAACAGTGAAGAAATATCATAAAACAGCAAATTCATGTTTAATTGTCCAGTGCATCATGTAGACCACTAGGATAGTTGGAGATTGTAGTTTAAGAAATCACTATGGTCTGAAATGGTAAAGAAAAGCTAACTTATAGAGGAAGTATTTGGAAGGAAGGAAGAATGAAAAGATGGAAGGAAGGAAGGAAGGAAGGGAGAGAGGGAGGGAGGGAAGGAAGGAAAGACATTTTAAAATATCTTAGTCACAGGATTATTAAGAAAATTAGGAACAACAAATCTAAAATTTTTGACATATACTCAATATTCAATACGTGAGAGCTATTATTACAACTTTACCTCAGGCAAACTGCAAGAGAGCACCTTTAGATTGCAACACCCATCATGAAAAATATATGTCCAGGTGTCTTTTACAGTGAAAGACCTAATAACAGAGTTCTTAACTAGCAATCATTTTGGTGCAAGTGTTTGATTTCTTTTCCAATCCGCTAAAGCCACAAAGGTAACTTATTTGAAGAAATTAACAGTGTCTGATAAGACTTAAGACCCCACAAGAGACTGCAAACATAAAAGAAGCATCTGCAAAAGTCACAGGATCCAAGTGTCCTTGACATAAAGCACCCACATCATAACTAGAAAATAATTACAAATTTGACAGAGGAGACATGTATATGCCATCCAATTTGTAGAATATTTTAGTTGGCATTCATTGAGAATACGACCTATATCCATCATGAAACTAGTTTATTCCTAGCTTGAGAAACAAAAACTACTACTTTTTTCTCCTAATTTTAGTCAAAACCTCACTGCAAATCATACAAGTCAGATAAAATATGGACACCAAACCAGAGGATTGTATATGCATATCCATATGCATGCATATATGTGCCTACGTGTGCTTGTATATTTACATAGATTTATTATGTAAAAGTTTTGTGATACATATAGAAAAAATATAATTCTCACACACATAGACTCACATACACACATGCAGACACACCTCACCTTAAAGAATTCTATCCTAAATCTCTCATTTATTAACACACATAGATAGTCAGTGCTATCTCAGTTGTGCTCTTAACAATGTATATCTGCCTCTTTTTACATTTTTCAAACTTTAAGGAGATGATACACAATGCTCCACAAATTGCTTTTCAAAATTATTCTATCATGTATATCTTTTTGAGAACCATATACCTGAAAATTATTCCTTTCAAAGTTTGCCCAGTTTCACAATATACTTGTACTATACATTATTTTAGCATATTCATACTTATGAACATTTAGATTTTCTTCAGTTTCTTTGCTACTGGATTTTAAGTAAAAATTAACTCACACATACACACTATCAATATGACTGGAGGAAAAAAATCATTTATTTATTTGTTATTTATTTATTCATTCCAATCTTAAAGGATTTTTATAAACACTTTATTCCACTTCTTGTTCATTTATATTCCTTCTTCTGGGGATAACCTATTCATGTTCACAGGTATCATAGAATCCTCAAGTGACACTGGAAAAGTTAGCACATGGGAGCTGTTTGTCAAGATGTATAAAAACAAAACAACATCAGAATGGGCTCTCAAAATTGAAGGGTAGACTCGTTATCAGCCAGTTAATCCTACCACACATGACTGTAAAAGAATTTGTAGAAATGATCAGACTTTAATTTGAGTTGGCCCTCACACCAGCTCCTGTTTTCCCTCATCCTCATCAAATTGGTTAAGTTTAGACACTTATTTTATTTCTACTTAATGAAATGAGAAGAAAAAGCAGAATTAGTTAAATGGTCATATAACTGAATCAACAGCTTATAGACTATCACTGTTTTGCTTTGCTTTGGTTTTGTTGTTGTTTGGTTCTATAGAAAATCTGTCAACTATGCCAGTGTGATACTGAGGAGATGACATTCCGAAAACACTGATAAAGAAAACAAAAATAATGACAAAAAATAGTAAACCTATGAGACAAAGCCTTCTTCCTCACTTTTTATACTTCTAATTTTTTGGTTAAGAATGAGAAAAAGGCTACTACCATGGGTCATAGAAAAAAATGCCTAAACAGTAAACAACATTCTATGATGTAGGCATTGTGTTTCTTAATTTTTTCTTGATCAATGAAACAAATTAGTCATTTTGACTGTCCAAATTCATTTACTTGTGAGGAAAAACAAAGCGGCTCAAGAGTAAACCTTTTGTCCACACCCCACATTATGAAGGACCCAATGACACATGAGGTATAATAACAGGCCAGGGGAGGTTTGTTAACTCTAATTAGTCACTACATTTTCTGTGGGAACCTAGCCAGAATATCTGAAAGGAAAGCATGCCTGATGTTAATTGTCTCCCTTATCCTTATTTTCATTCTGTTTGACTTATATTAATTATAGATCTTCCTCTTATACTCTGCACATATGTACTCTACCCTCCGATTTTTCCTTATGTCAACTGCTTGGCTGGGTGCCATCTGTTAACTGTTGTCATTGTCTCCAGGTATCAGGCCTAAATGTCCTTCCATTATGTGCTGCTGAGTCCTTTCCAGCCATCTTACAGTGGTACTGTTTTGTTTATGGGCCTCTGTGATCGGATCACATGCTTACCAAGCCTCAAACTTCTCTATCAACGGCCTATTTTGCCTGCCAAAAGGGTCACCCAATTTAAGGTTCCACAATGTTCTACTTTGATTAAAAGTAAAAAGGTCTTGAAAGTTTCTGTTTAAATATATCCAATTTAATTACATAGTCACTGATTTATTGATGATCATGTAAATGTCATTATTACTCATGTAATTCCTTAAAGGATGAGACCATATGCTCATTGCAATGTGATTTTCTCTCAATTTCATTAAGATTTGATAAACAACCTTGATATAAATTAAGTCACTGTTCACATATTTTTGTCCTTCTTTGGGAATATTCTCTGTTTAAGAACCATAGATTTACTATAGGCAATATGATAGTAATTTTTTTTAATAAATGTGATCCAGTGTCTTGAACAGCACTGAAATGGATGATAAATGGCTTGTGCTAGCACAAATATGAAGGCAGTAATATTGGGAAAGTGACTGCTTTGGTTTTCTGACTTACCCTTTGACTGATGTTGGCACACTCTAGACCTTTTCCTCTCTAACTTTACTTTTTAAGGGCATGAAAAAAATTACTTAGTTTATTTCAGAAACTGTCATATATTTAGTTTAACTCTTTTTTTTTATACTTCTACTTTAATCTCAAATGCTTATCTTCTCTGCTTTGGAGATTATATTATAAATATTCTTAATGTCTTGCTGAAACACTTGGTCACTTTTATTGATCCTGAATTTACCTTCCACCTTCTGCCTGGAATCATATCACTCTTACCTGGGTTTTACTGCTTTCTACCCTAGATAGATTCTTCCTGTCTATCCCTTACAACTGACAGTTTGCCTGGAAAATATGACATTTTAGTTTCAGGGTCATTCATAGATGGTGCATCTTAAACCTCTCACCATAGTGTTTTCCCTTATAAACTGGGAAAATGCCCTGACCCACCCCCATAGGCAGGTATAACTGCAGGTGTCACATCCCAGCTAAGGCAGAGTTCCCTGGGTCTCTAAAATAATTAATCACAGGAGCACATAGAGTTAAAAGTTCCAAGGACCTGGAGGATATTTCAGAAGAGATGCTGGAGGGTAAGAAACCATATGGTATATATAGGTCGGGATATCCAGGTTGATGATAGTCAAAGTTCATCTAAGCAGGTTCAGTAATTAGTATGCAATTGATAGTATAAGGTGATGAGTAAGAGCATGGTCTCTACAGCCAGCTTGCCTGGGATGAAATTTCAGCTGGATCTAATCATGTGACATCAGATAAATTACTAAGATTCTTAATATCTAGGTAACCATTTCTCTATAGGAGGAATAGTAATAATAGTACTTACCCCATGATATTTTTGTGAGATTTAACATGCAATGTTAACATACAATTTAACATACTATGTTAACAAACATGATTTAACATACAATGCACTTAAACAATGTTTAAAATATAATGAGTGTTATGTAAGTTTAGATATTATTATCAAAATTCTATGGGCCACTTTATAAATCTAAATTTGACTATGTAGTGCCCTGCAAGCCTTGGGATGTTTATTCTTTAGAAGCAAGACAGACCACCTGCAACAGAACCTCTTGTGAGCAATGGTTAAAAATTCAGATCTCTGAACCCACTAGGTGACTGTTTTTACCTAAAAGTCAAGCAGGGTGAAGACGGTCTTTTGTAGGACCATGTTGTATAACTTACGGTATTTATTTGAATCTAATAGGAATTGAAGATGGCAAAGCTTGCATCCGAGGTGCTTTTGCACAGGGTTCTTCCTCTCTAATACTGATGTTTAACTGGATATAACTTGTACAGTGGGGATCATGAACACAGAACATTTTCTCTGCCCCTCTTGTTCTTGTATTCAAGCTGAGAGAGTCTTCCCCTGAGGGGAACCTGACAGAAACCTGACAGAAACTAAACTCATCATATTCCTGATGAAAACGGTTCAGCTCATGAGATGATACAATTCTCTCTAGTTATGGCCCAAGGACAGCCCCTATCTCCAAATCTCTGGAAACCCCTATCACTCAGATTTTGAATGATGAAATAAGAGATTAAAGAAAAACATATAGACATGTTTATTAAAACATTTTCTCTATAGTCTGAGGAGGTGAAGAGAAAAGTTGACGTTTGGAAAAGAATGGTTTGCTTTTTATCACTTGATAGAAGAGAGTTAACAAAATACAAAACTTTAAATATTTTTGAGATCTTATTTTTCAATAATCTGTCTTATAAGTATGCCTAGTTGAGACAAAGTATATTTCATTAAAAAAAAAAGTTTGAATAAAGGCAGGTAAAGGATCATCTGGCAGCCTGAACTTTCAAAAGCTGTCTTAACATCATAGAATATATTTTCCCAGCAACAAATACTCAGCTTCACATGGAATCAATATTGCTGGAAAGTGTTATTTCCTCTAACCTATTAAAGGTGTACTAGAATATGCATTTCATTATATTAAAACATCCTGAGGTGACTTCAGGCCAGAATTCAAGATGAGCAATAGTTATGAGCAGAAAAGAGAGAGACAAGGAAGGGGAGAATAAATACATTGGCTTGAGAGCTGAACCATTGTTCCTTATGGGATGAATTCTCTCTTAACTTTTCAAAAATTTACAACTGATGGACATACAGGCAAGAGTTAGAGCTCTGATTTCTCCTTGATAAGCTGCTGAACAATGGTCAGAATCTAAATCAGGGAACCTAAAACTTTTTTGAGAAAAAAGATGAATTTTATTTCCTTGAATTCAGAGGGAAGGAGTTAAGGCATAACATGGGGAGAAGATGCAATTGTTATTTGGGAGCAAAAGGAAAGAAAATAGCATTAACCACAATTATGAGGCCTGCAGCTTAATTATGACTCTAATTGTAACAAAGAAAAAAACAACTATGTGACTTTTGGCAAGCCATTTCTCTTTTCTTACTTACAAACTTAGGAAGTTGCACTAAATGATCTTCATGAAGAACTAAGAGAAGAAATCTGTTGGTTAGATGGATATTTTATGGGAAAAAATATGATACAGGTATTGGATTGTCACATGGTTATAAAATAGTTTTAATTGTGATATCTCACTATAGGAAGGAGTATTAGAGATAAATATAAATGTCTTCAAATTTAATAATTTTACATGTCTTGGATAAGGGACTGATTGGGAGAAAAGTCTTAAGGATCTGCCTGAAAAGACAGGTCGAGAAGAAGATGGAAATTCTGCCTAATAATTTCCCTCTTTGTTTCAAAGACTCGATACATTCTATGACTAAGGAATAGATTTAGGAAAAAAATATATGCTACGTCTTTTGGGATGGGATGGGAACCAGTGCAAACAGTGGGAATGCCAAGAAAGCTGGGAGCTTGTATGACCTCAAGAGAAACAAAAGTGCCTCAGTGTTTTGCACACTGGTCTAAGGAAGGGAGGGAATACCAGTAACAGTAGAAAGAGTGAATAGATTTTAAATACTGACAAAACTCACTACCCTTCAAAATCAATGAGAAATGTATACCCATCCACCTTCATACATGTATAATCTCTAACTTCTTATTAATTATAGTTACCTAAGATAATCAGAAATTTCTAGAAGTTCTGGCAGAAAATACTTTTTATGATTATTTCAATATAATATAATTATTAAGAATTTTCAATTCTCAGTAGAGAATTTGTTTAGATGCACTTATAAAAATTTGCATCAGTGAATTGAATGAAAAATTTTTGAAGTGCAAATTTTAAAATTTGAGTTTATTTTTATCTCATCATGTTTACACCAAATAGAAATGTAAGGTATTGATAGAAATTCTTATGAACATTGCCCCACAGTATAAGTTATGTTCCAGAAGACTGAATTTTCCAAACATGTCTGAGCTTCTTTGTTGCCCACCACAAATGTAACACAGAGATATACTAACAGCTTACATAACAGTGTGAAAAGATCTGAATTCTAGGAATTAACATATATAAATATATCTCTGTGTTATTCTATTACAACTGGTACCTAGATGTGTCTTTAGGAAACATTGGGCTGGAGAATAGTGCAAACATCATTCTTAATACAAAAGGCTTTAGACTATTTCCAATATTTCTTTCCAAAATTTCTCCATATTTCAGTATTCTTTAGATTATTCTGTTTACTATAACGAAAAGACTATATGATGTGCTAAGAAGTGTTTTGTACTTGAGTCTAAGCAGTGATAAGTTTTCAGGGTGCATGCTCCACATTTAGAACCATTAATCCTCAACCCATGGTGTGTGTGGGGGTGTGGTAAGAGGGAGGAGGGAGCTGACAGAATTGTTTGGATGAGTGTGGAAGATGAAGTTATTTGGTAATCGTGTTTATAGTCCTCAGTAGTTTATACCTCTGAAACCAAGTCATTTGTAAAGTATGGAAAAATTTTAAAAACACTTTTCATCAAAAATCTCTGAAGTGTTTCCATATGTGTTGGGGGGTGTGTGTGTGTGTGTGTTTGTGCGTGTGTCTGTCTGAGGAAGTGTAAGTCATCTTGAAGCAGTTAATTGTTTGCTATCTGAAGAGGGTAGAAGTTTTGAAAATTGGTCCTTACCTTGGAGTTAGTTGTGCCTTTCAGTTTATGGAGTTCCAATCTATTTATGCCCGAGCTAGGTGATGACTTAGGAAAATGAGTGTTATTGTATATATATGAGGGGAAATTTATGCCAGAGGAGGGAGACTGACAAGCCAGGATGAACCAAAGAAGTCCCTGGCTAATGGAAGACTGGAATCCCATAAGGTGTTACCAGCTCATATCAAGGGGCTCAATATTTAGCTACAAGCTCAATGGAATCAAGAGTTTGATTGTTGATGTTTTAAGTTTTCTTTTGCTGCTGTAACAAATTACTACAAAATTTGTACTTTAAAACCACACCAATTTAACTGGACCTCCGTGTGCAAAAGAAAAAAAATTCTAGACACGGACCTTACATTTCTCAGAAAAATTAATTCACAGTGGACCACAGACATAAATGTAAAATGCAAAACTAAAAAACTCCTAGAAGATAACACATAGGAGAAAAACTAGATGACCTTGGTTATGGCAATGACTTTTTATGATACAAACCAAAGGTACAATACATGAAACAAATAATTGCTAAGTTGGACTTTATTAAAATTAAAAACTTTTGCTCTGGAAAAGACCATGTTGAGAGAATGAGAAAACATACCACACACTGGGAGGAAATATTTGTAAAACATACATCTGATAAAGAACTGTTACCCAAAATATACAAATAAATCTTAAATGTCAACAATAGGAAAAGAAACAACCCTATTAAAAATGGTCCAAAAGCCTTAACAGATGTCTCACCAAAGAAGATACACATGTGGCAAAAAAACATGTGAAAATAGGCACTACATAAAATATTATCAGGTAAATGCAAATTAAACAGTAATTAGATCCTACTATACATCTATTAGGATGGTCAAATCCAGAACACTGACAAAACAAAATGCTGGCAAGAATGTGAAGCTACCAGAACTCTCATTCATCGCTGGTGGGAATGCAAAATGGTACAGCCACTTTGGAAGACAGTTTAGAGATTTCTTACAAAACTAACTATACTCTTACCATATGATCTAGCAATTATGCTCTTTGGCATTTACCCAAAGGAGTTGAAAATGTATGTCCACAGAAAAACCTGCACATGGATGTTTATAGCAGCTTTATTTATAATTACTGAAACTCAGAAGAAACCAAGATATCCTTCGAAGGTGAATAAATAAATAAATGGTGGAATATTATTCAGTGCTAAAAACAAATGAGCTATCAAGCCAGGATAAGATATGGAGGAAATTTAACTGTATATTTCTAAGTGAAAGAAGGCAATTTGAAAAGGCTACATACTGTATGATTCCAAATATATGACATTCTGGAAAAAGCAAAACTATGGAGACAGTAAAAAAAATGAGGGGTTTTTGGAGAAAGGGATGAATAGGTGGAGCACAGAAAATTTTTAGAGAAATGAAAAATATTCTGTGTGATACTATAATGATCAATACATAATATTTTACTTTTGCCCAAACCCATATAATGTACAACACCAAAAATGAATTTTAATACTAACTATGGACTTTGCATGATTACGATACATCAATGTAGGTTTATCAATTGTAACAAATATATCACTCTGGTGGGGGATGTTGATAATAGGGAAGGTTATGCATGTGTGTAAGTAAAGAGTATATGGGAAATCTCTGTATTTTTTATCATTTTTGCTGTGTACATAAAACTGCTATAAAAATATAGTCTTAAGAAACACCTAATTTTTTCTTTTATATTTCTGTAGGTCAGAAGTCTGAAATGAATTTCATGGGGCTAAAATGAAGGCATTTTCAAGGCTGGTTCCTTTTGGATATTCTAGGGGGAATTTGTTTCTGGACTTTTCCAGCTTCTAGAGGCTTCCCCCATTCCTTGGATTGTCGCTGAATCTCTCCAAACTCTGCTCCTATCATCACTTTGCCTTCTCTGACTCTGACTCCTCCTGCATTTGTTTTGTGAGGACCCTGTTATGACATTGGAACCATTAAAATAGTATAGGATAATCTCCCCCCCATCTCAAGAACTTTAACTTAAACACATCTGCAGAGTCCCTCTTGCTGTATAAAGTTACATTCACAGGTTCCAGGGATTAAGACATGGGTGTACTTGGGAACCCATTACTCTGTCATGCTAAATCCTAAACAAACTTATCCAACTGATTAAATCTCAGCATCATGTTTTCCCAAACTGACTCTCTTCTTGCTTCCCAGATAAGCATCTTTTTTAAATGGTCCTTGGAGTCCAAAATAATTCAGAAAGCATGCAGTGGGAATTACTGCAACAGTAGATGAAAAATAGTGTGAAAATATGTGTCACATAGCATATTCTCTGATGAGAACGGGTGACAGCGGAAGGCTGCTTGGTTTTCAGGTTGCTCAGTCACCAACCCCAATTGTGGTAAATCACTCTGTTCTCAAATGTCATATTAGGCTTTATTGGGAGCCACATGCAAATAAGAGTAGAATAGAGCTGACATCTAACTTCCTTATGGGGAGCATGGATAGGGTGGAATGAAATAAGGAGGATAGACTAACATTTAGGATGGGAATAGATTAATCCTCTGAAATGACAGTTATGGGTCAATCATATGATGTAATTAATTTAGACCATTTGTTTCTAATAGTTATGTAATGTTGTATCTTCATGTGTGCTACTTCTACTTCTGATTTTAAAGTCTGAAATGGTTGCAAAGTAGTTTTCTAAGACTGGATGTTTACAATATTTTGTCAACATTTACTTTTAACTTAGACTCATGAGTTTAATCCACCATTAAAAAGCATAATTCTCTTAGATTTGATCGCTATAGGGAAATCTTCTAGGGGATTTGGATTGTCTCATCTAAGTAAGTTTTTTTTTGACATTAAAATTAAAATGTCAAAGTCATTAATAAATTGTAAATATCTGCACCAAAATTAAATTCCATAAGATCAAATTTGAATTTAGAAAATTTGTAAATGTTCTATCTCTTTAATAAGTTAAGATGAGATTAATACTGCCTTTACTTCCAGATTTAGGTCATTAAAAATTATCTTACCCAACATGAATATGTTCTTTTTTTTAAGACAAAAAGAAGCAATTTAATGAGAGTACTCCTTGAATTATAATTGTGCTTCCATTATTAAATTAGAAGCTAAAACAAAGATTTTGAAATACAGGGTTTTTTTTCATTTAAAACATTCTACTGTCATTAGAAACAGCTTTTTAATTTTATATTTCCCTTGTCAGCCCAGACTAATTACAGTAACATGCCAAAAACTATTATATTAAACTACTAAAAGCATCAATACTTTAATCTTTTCAACAAACTTTTGCATTTTGTTAAATGAATTTCTGGGGTTAAGGACCTATTATAAAATGTTTAGTTTACCTTTAGATGTATATATTATGAATCAAACAAAGGAAAAAGTATGAATGGAGAAAGCATTTGATTCACAGTCAACTAATTTTGATACTAATGCCATTTTGGTTATGTTAATCTTCTCAAACATAAAAGGTATAAGATAAGGAGGAAAGAGTACACAACAGATTTATTTTATGCATTTGGAATTTTCCAAATCTATTAGCTATCATTTTCTGGTAAGTTACAAATGGACGGTTGATTTGGGAAAATAAATCTTAGTTTGGGAATTAGTATGACTGTTAACTCAAGTACTACCTCTCACCATGTAACACTAGGTGAGAATTTAAACATTTTTGACATGAGAGTCCTTTATATATATGAACTGGGTTGGATTATGGCATCTCTGTGGTCTCTTCTATATCACTGATATGTTGTAGCTTTATTGTCAGGCATGACAAATTCCCACTCTCTTATATGTACACCAAAGGAGACATAAAAGCTTTCAATGGAGAGTATTTTTGAGCGGAAACAGTCTGACAAGTATATGTGCAACTAAATTTAAAGTAGATTTTGAGCTCCTACTGGTGTTTTATTTAGGACACAATGAATAAAACTTTATTTATTGAATGTAAATAACCTGTGATTTCATTAGAATGTAGGTTCTAATCAAGTAGGGCCCATGGCTCCTGTTTTTTCCCACTGTATACTTTCCTCACTTCTATATTTAGTTTTTATTTTTTTTGCAAAAATGTGGCTAATTTATATAAGGACTCCAAACCAACTTAACAATCTCAATAATGGGCTAAAATTAACCAAATGAAACTAAACAAACAATGTAAATTTTTGTATATTTAGATTCAAAATGTCAATATGTTTACTGTTGATTCCTATCGGCTTTCCTACCAATCTCACCCATCTCTCCTGGATTTCTTTCTTAAAGCTCTATTTCCTATGTGTTTTCCTACCAATCTCATCCATCTCTTCCCCATTTCTTTCTTAAAGCTCTATTTCCTGATGTAATTATAAATGCTTTTGCCCACTATTTCTGTCCCAGTTCCTATTTGGCCTCCCTAGAAGATGGAAACAGCACAGCAGAGTTGACCATCTGTAGAAGCAGATATTCTTGTAAACTAGACATTATATGGCACATTTTTTTTTTGTCTATGCCTTTGCTCAGCTAATTAGATAACATGTGCTCATATAAAGTTTTGTCCTAAGGCTAAATCTAGATCATCTTCAGTAGATACTATAAGCTTTATATGTGAGTACTCTGCCATCAGAACTGAAATCTACATCAATAAATCTTCATCCCTGTGGTTTGTGTTATCCCACCCACAATTACTTCCCCAACAGACTTAGTACTGTGACCCAGTATGATTTAGCCTCAAAGTCCACCAATTAATTTCTTTACTGTGATTTCATGCTATAGATTATTAGTTGATAGAGCAAGAACCAAATTGAAACTGGCTTTAAATAAAATATTAAAGAGGTAAAAATGTATTTATTGATGTGTTTATAAAAGAAAGTTTATTTCAACAACGTATTTGAAATGGATGAAAACAAGTTATATACGTCTCAGTTTTATCCTTCTCTCGATTTAAAGTCCCTAATGTTAAGTGAGTGCATCTTTAATTCTTTGAGGTATGTCATATAACCTACATTACTTGGTTTGGTCCCTTGAGACCTTCCCAGATCTATCAGAACCCTTGGCTGAATGGTTCAGTCTGTATGCCAGCATACATTTAAAGAATGTGCATGGTCTATTCTCAGCCAAATTTCCCTTTGACAAAACCAAACTTCCTCTTTGATTTGCATATCTCAACTGTGTCCATAACCATGACCAAGTTTTCTTAAATAAAGTAGGAAAGAAATAAATTAAGCAAACAGGGCAAGATTTTATCTTTTTGTAGACTTGAATTTAGTATAGCAAAATTAGCAACTAAGTTTCAGAATATGCTAGGAAATCACCCTGTGAGTCTTTATCACTGTAATACCTAAATAATAGAGTTTGTATTATTGCTTTCTTAGGTATTAATATTTGTATGGTAAGTACCTGAAAGGATGATTGTTATTTGAGACACAAACAAAAAAATCAGTATGGTTGTTATTAGAGGAAATTTGACATGTAGTTCTTACCACCTTGAGATTTTACTTTCTTGTTCTGGGGACTTTGAAGCTGTTTGTCTGCTTTAGTGAATGGATGTCCTCACAGGTTGGATCCTCCAGGAAGCTGATTGTGAGATGAGACTGGCTACCTGAGAGACATTATGGAATACCTTTAGGATCAACATTGGTGAAGGGAAGGAAAGGAAGCAGAAATAGATAAGGAAGAAGTTGAGTTCTAATGTAGTCTCTGAAGGCCTTATGGTGGTCTCTGAATTGGGATGCCCTGCAGTTGGAGCAAGGGGCCTGGATTTTACATCCCCTTGTCAACCAGATATTTGATGCAGGCTGCCCAGGAAGGTGGTATGACCTTGTAAAGGGGCAGCTCACTTCAGCTGAGGCAATTCAGAAGAGGCCTAATAGTTAAGGACTGACAACTAGCAGTCAGTCCAGCAGCTGGAGGAACAAGTCCTTCCACCCTTGAGGAGGATGTGGAAAGCACATCACAGCAAGGACTACACATACTCTGGCAAAACAAGTCCGGGAGATTCAGTGCAACTCCTATACCATCCATCACTAAAGCCTGGAATTCTTCCATTAATTATTATCCTCTCACTCTCTTTTGAAATATAACTGTCCACATAGCAACACATTGTCACATATATTTGTGAACTAAACGTATCTGTTTTGTCACTCTGTAAAGAATGTGCTCTTAGTGGATATCTGCTTGAAAAGAACTATTAAGATAGGGGAGAGTGGGGCTTCTCTGGTGGCGCAGGGGTTAAGAATCCACCTGCCAATGCAGGGGACACAGGTTCAAGCCCTGCTCCGGGAAGATCCCACATGCCATGGAGCAACTAAGCTGGTGCGCCACAACTACAGAGCCTGCTCTCTAGAGCCTGTGAGCCACAAGTACTGAGTCCACATGCCACAGCTACTGAAGCCTGCATGCCTAGAGCCTGTGCTCCACAACAAGAAAAGCCACCGCACTGAGAAGCCCGCCCACCACAACGAAGAGTAGCTCCCGCTCACCACAACTAGAGAAAGCCAGTGTGCAACAACAGAGACCCAATGCAGCCAAAAATAAATGAATAAAATAAATTAATTTAAAAAAAAAAGATGGGGGAGAGGTGGAGGGAAGAATTTCCAAGTTGCTAGGTGGAAGAGAATCCTTTCAAATAGTGCTTTCCATAAATGTCTGCAACTAAATCAGTGAGAAAGTCTTGGGTAAGTTACTTAGAATTAATCATATGTGTAATATAAGGGACTCTAAAAAATAGTCTTCATAAATACCACCATTTGATGCTTGCCTAAATAAAACTTGCATCATTTTCATCTTGTCTGTACTTTAAAATACCAATAGCAGAGAAAGTACAGTCCATATTTAGATAATGGAATCATTCACCTAACCATCCATCTTTTAAGCAAATATTTGCTGAGCACCTATTACATGCCTCTACTTGTGCTAAAAGCTTGGGACACAAGCCTGTCGGTCACCAGCACAAGGAGTTTACTGTCCAGTAATGGAGAAAAACAATAAAATAGAGCTAAAAAGTACAGTAATTACAATAGAGATGTGTACAGATTTTAGTGGTGACTGGAAGAAAGCGTTGTGGGAAAGCAGAAAGGTTGGTACTAGAAATTAATCTTAAAGAATGTGCAGTTGCTTTTCTTCACAGAAAAGACAGAGTTTTTGAGGCAAAAGATATAGACTATAAACAAACCGTCTTTCTTTCACCCAAGTTATAACTGTTATTTAAAAGTTTCTTTTCACATTAAGCATAATACCTGTTTCTCAGTGTTTATACACATGAGACAAAATACAGCCCTAAGGGTGCATTCTAGTGGAAGTCTCCACACAGAATAGTTGGAAGGATCCCTACAAAATGGCTTTCACTTTAGATTTCTTGAAAGCTGTTATATAGAATCCTTCTCTGCTATATTATATTTCATTCACCACTCCCACCACAGGACTTTAATGTCACCCACTAAGTCTCAGTTTCCTCATCTGAAAAATGAGATTTGTTTGAATGATGACAGTGGTTCCTTTGAAATTCAATATTTTGTGAATTCACTTTAAATCCACATAAGAGAGATCTTATATTTTTCTTTTCATCATAACGGCTGCATCTTTGATGTTTTATTAATCATTCCAGGCAATCAATATAAATGAAATAATGTGAAAACATGGATTAAACAATTTTCTAGTATGTACTTGAGTAAATGTCATCTGATTGCCCAAAAGTCAAACACAATTATTTTAAAACTGAACTTACTTGGTGAAGACAACAGAAACAGTCTAAGTTTCTATTCAGTGGCCTTGTCCTCTACTGTTGTTTCCACGCACTGCAATGACATTTTCATGTCATGGAATTTCGTTGCAATTATGCCCCCCAAAATAGTTTCTTTAAATTTATAAAAGTGATGAAAAGAGTAAATTCCATATATCAACATCCTACATAATCCACTTAATGACCTATATAAGGAAGGAAGGATAGAAAGAAGGAAGGAAGGAAGAGCAAATAGACATGTGAGTTAAGCCAAAGCTGAAGAAATCATTTCCAGACTTTTGGGTAGCTCACTTACATATACTTTAGAAGTGGCCATCAGTTATGTTAAAATATTTAAACATGGCTCAACAGATACCTTCAACAGTGCACTCCCTCACTATGTCCCAATAATAAACACTAATTCATATTTTTGAAACCTGCATTTGTATGGATTTATTGCAACTACACATCTAAAGTCAGAATTAATAAGTTGAATGATCCTTGCATTTTTGGATGGGAAAAACTACTCTCTAAACTGACAGGTTTTAAGCAAAATTGTAACATTCAAGTATATTTTGATCTACTTTCAATAGAGCTACAATCAGTAGAATTCAGAGACCTAATACATGTGTATCATTTTGATCTGTAATAAACTAAGACTGTTCAATTAGACAATAGTGTAGCTTCTAATATCATCTTTAACTAATTCAATTTATCTTTTTGTGCTTCACTGTTAAGCATCGGTGAGATAAGGGGAAAACACTAAGACAAAGCTTCAGGTTGAACTAGAATGACAAGGGAGATGTGGAGATTCATATATGGACAAAAATTTCCACCTGTTAAGCAAATATCTTGTAAATAGTTATTAATTCTTGATTAGGTAACATCACTGCAAAAATATCCATTCCTATTCACTTTGCTATAACAACAGAAGCACTCTGTTTTAATTCTTATGTTAAAATACACTTGTAATTTATAAGCCGATTTTATATATCTTGACCCCACCTATGCACACATTGTTTGAGCTTAAATCACAAAGGTATGTATACTCTTTCCTCAGTGTTCAAGAGCTCTACCAGTAAAGTTAGAAACCCTGTGATCTGTCTTCAAATCCATACCCTTAGATTGTCTGCGCTAAAATTGATTCAGAATGCATGGGATTATTTTAAGAACATGCATTATTTAATGTGGCAAAGCAACAGAGTTTCTTAGCCATTTTGCTGTTTCAAATAAAGAAAGAGCTACTAGTGTTTCCTCACAGATTATTTACTTGCTATAAGGAAAAATAATAACTATACATTAGAGAAGCCTATAACATTCTTCCTAGGTGATCAAAATTAATGTTTCCAATGAGGGACAGATATTCATCATGTGTTTTTAGAAGAAAAGCCCTGAGAAAGATGCAGTGTCATTTATGTACTCTTCTGCCTGAGAATTCACAGCTTGAATCTGGTCATGAGGAAACATCAAATAAAATCAAAATGAAGAACATTGTTATAGTAGTAATAATAATAACAATAATGGTAATAATAAAGTATTATATCCTTCAAAAATGTCAATGTAATAAAGGACAAAAAAATGAAAAAGACTGAAGAGACATGACAATTAAATTCAATATTTTACCTTTGACCAGATCTTGTACTGGAGATTAAACAACATTATACAGGAAACTATAGGGTTAATTTCTTTAAATGAATAAGGATGATAAACTAGATGAAAATATTGTATCAATTTTAAATTTACTGAGTAATAACTCTCTGTGATTCTGTCAGAGAATAATATCCTTATTTATAAGAAATATGAAGGTGTTCATTGGTCAAGGGACATAATATAGGCAACTTGGTCTCAAATGGTTAAAAAAAAATACACACACACTCATACACACACACAAACCATGTAAGGAATGAGAAAGACAGAAGGAGAGAGATGGAGAATGAGAGAGAAGTGTGAAAGCAAATGGGGCAAAATGTTAATAATATGCAAAACTAGGTAAGAGATATCAGTGTTCTTTGTACTATTCTTATTCTTTCATCATTTCTGTAAGCTTAATTTTAATAAAAATCTTTAAAAATTAAAAACTGAAAGAAAAGCATGAAAATGTTTATTTTTTTGGAAAATGTACATGTACTACTTTGCTGAGTTTTAAAAAATAATTAATTAAAAGAAAAAAGCACTGAGTTGTAGGAAAAGAACTCAGAATGGAGAAAAAGGATGTTCAATGTTACCATTTAATGAGCATCTAACATATGTCAACTGTAGTGATTGCACTTTCTTCACCACCCCCAGCCCACCAAAAAAAATCTTTTGAACAAGCATTACTCACTTCTTGTTACAGAGGAAGAAGGTGAGACATGGGGAGTTTACCAAAATAATTTTTACAGCTATTTAAAGGCAGAAATACTGATTGTATTCATTATATTTTCATTATATCAAACTTCTGTTTATCTGGTCCACACTTTCATTGTACAAACCGGAAACATGAGGTCTTAAAGATATGAAATGACTTGACTCACAAACATGGCTCACTGTTGGGTTAGATTACTGCTGTGATTGATCAATTAATTAACTGAGCATAGATGGAAAGAACAGTACACGTGAAGTTGAAGTTGACAAGGATATTCAATTCCATCTGAATGGCCAAGGCAAACTGATGAAGTTACAATGGAAAATTGGCTTACATATATGAGACTAGATTATTGTTAAACACCTTCCATACTTTTGAACAATTATTAATTCATGATTTATACGTTATAGAGTGAGTTTTTCTTTATTAAATTATAGTATACATACAGAAAAGTGGGAAAATCATAAATTTAAATCTCATTTAATTTTTATAAAGTGAAAAACAAGTTACCATCTCCCAAATCAAAGAACAGATCAAAAAATGGAACACTGTCAGCACCCTAGAAGCCCCAAGTTTCTCCCTCTCACCAAAGGAAGCTACTACTCTGACCCAATCATTGAAATTACTTTTGCCTATCTTGGAACATCCTATAAATGATGTCAAGGAACAAACTCTTTTGTATCTGCCTTCTTTTGCTCAATATTTGTGAAATGTAATCATGTTACTTATTGAAATAACGTATTCATTTTCATTATTGTGTAGTATTTGTTTGTGACTATACCACCATATACTTGTTTATTTTACTGCTGAGGAGTACTTGGAAAGTTATGAGTAATACTACTCTGCACATCCTTGTACATGCTTTTTGTGAACCTATTCATGCATTTCTGGTAGAATTATACCTAGGACTAGATTAGATGAGATATTATTCAGCTTTAACAGATACCACTCAACAGCTTTCCAAAAGGCATGTATCAATTGATACCCCCTCAGATAGTATAGGAGAGTTCCAGTTGTTCCAGATCTTTGTCCTTGCCAACACTTAGAATTGTCTCTCTGTTTTATTTTATTTTAGTTATTTGGATGGGTATTTAGTAGAGTCACACTGTGATTTTCTGTTAAGTTTCGTTTCATATATTAATTGGCTGTTTGGATATCCTGCTTCATGGATTGCCTGTTCATGTTCTTACCTATATTTTATTTAAATTTTTCTTATTGAGTAATAAGAGTAGGACTTGTATTATGTATGAGTCTTTCCTAGCTATATGTATTGCAAATATCTTCTATTATATGGTTTTCCTTTTCTCCCTCTTAATGACATATTCTGATGAACACAAGAATGAATTAATTCCAATTTATCCATCTTTTCCTTATGGCTACTGAATTTGTATCATATGGTGTTCCAACTCCCAAGACCATGAAATCTACACCCTTATTTTTTCTTCTAGAGTTGATACTCTTTTACCTTTAAGTCTATAGGTCAAATGATTTTGGGAAATGCTGTGAAGTAGGGGAATGATTTCTCAGAATGACTCTATTTCTACTGGATTTAGTATTAGAATCCCATCTGTTTTCTCCTCTGAATCAATCTGCTCTACTACTGCATTTTTTTTCAGCCTTGATCATAGTGCGGCACGGATCAAACTTATGAAACTCTCTGAAATATCAAGGGGTAGCAAATGTGAACCTTAGGAAAATGACACCTCCCTGCTTATGCCTGGAGTATAGAAGGAAAATGTTCCAGCATCTGAGTTGGGGTAATATTTTCTCCAGGAGAAATTTAAACTTTGTGCATAAAGTTAGTTTGAGCCAAGCAGTAAAATTATGCTCTGAATCAGATAGCAAGCCTGGGAGCTGAATAATGAGGTCAAAAGTAGGTTTGCAACAAGGAGAATATAAATTCAGAAAATGCAGACTATTTGAAGGGAGGAGTTCAGGCCCTCTCTATGATTATTGTGTAGCGCTTAATTTGACATATTTATCTTTCATACAAGCATGAATGCCACTCTGATATGGTTGGTTAGGCTTGAAATCAGACAAATTCCCATTCTAAAATGGACACTTACTCTTCCTCCTGCTTTACTGAAAAATGTGCAGTCTGTTCATTTACTTCCCACTTACACAGCATGCCTTCATCTAATAATTAATAGTTTCAGTCTAAAATGCTGCTTTCTTAATATAACTGACGTTACATTACTCCCTTCTTATTCAAATAACTGAAGTTCTTTATGCATGGACACAGCACCTATTTATCTTTTGGCTTAATGCACAGTCCCCATAGATGTCAAATTCATAATTGTCAAGAGCTTTAAATGAAGGTAACAGCATGAGCATAGGTAAATTGAGCTGCCTTTACCACCTCCACTCTCCTAAGCTGAAAGCAAGAGTTTTTTTTCCCTGACATTTTAACCACTTGAGTTCTTCTTCTGGGTAGTCTCTTCATTAAACATTTCACAACCTTAGAGGCCATTTTACTGCTTCCTGATAGTCAAGTCGAGCTCATAATCATGTAATTCTTTGTGGGGAGTATCATTAAATACCTACAAACCATTTTTTTATTGCAAACTGTTTAAACCAATGAACTTGCTCTGGGGATACTAAAATGCCAAGTTATAATGTAGAGTTAAGCCTGTATCAAAGCTCATACTCAGAGTGCCTTGAACTTCAAACTGAAACCTAAGCTGTGAAACGATTTCTGCCCATGTCAGCATGATGGGGTTATTTATTTAGTTAGTTTATTTAGCAATACTTTTGCAGAACACATAAGCCAGGTTCTCATCTAGGGACTGTACAAATTAACTAATTTAATCTCCCTAACACACTTATGATGCAGCTTCTTTTATGATTCACATTTCACAAACAAGGAAACAGAAGAGATGAAAAGTTCAATAATCAAATAACTTGCCCATGGTTGCATACCTGGAAAATAGTATTCCAACCCAGAGAGTCTACCCCCATAATTCATGCTCTTAAACTGCTCTATTGATTTTTAAGAGGTCTATATTGAAGATTAAGGGGATCACTATCCAAACAGACTTGACCCTTTCCTGACTCTGATCTTTGGCACCAGTTCTCATATGGCAGGGTCCATTTTTTCAAAAAGTTTTACTCTTGCCTTGTTCCTTATATGAATCTTCTGACCTATTTTTACATGCTCTTCTAGAAATGGAGTTTTCCACTGTTTTTTCCACTTCTTTTTCCTCTTTTCTACTGTGTTCCAGAGAGAATGAAATCTTATCCTAGGTCTCTAGCTATGTCTGTGGTCCTGCTTCCTGGTATCAGACGTCACTGATGAAGTCTTTGCATCTATACAGGGCCTAAGCATACCCTTTTGTTCAGCTGCATTTTCAGGACACCTAAATTTGTGACTTTCTGTGCTACATTTCTCTAATTGTTCACCTGGGATGTTGTCAGCTACCTGCCACCATATATGGACAATATCCATATAGATATTGTCTTCTGCCTACCTAAGGAAACTTCCTAGTTTAAAAAAAAATTGTTATTGGAATATAGATGATTTACAATGTTGTGTTAGTTTCTGCTGTACAGCAAAGTGAATCAGTTATACATATACATATATCCACTCTTTATATTCTTTGCCCATATAGGACATTACAGAGTACTGAGTAGAGTCCTGTGTTATACAGTATGTCCTTATTAGTTATCTGTTTTATATATAGTAGTGTGAATATGTCAATTCCAATCTCTCAACGTATCCCTCTCCCCATTTCCCCTCTGGTAACCATAAGTTTGTTTTAGGAACTTCCTCTTTAGTATGGAGGTAGACCAACTATATTGTTGGAGTATGGAGGAGAGGGCAAATAAGAGATTTTTCAATTTAAATGTTTAACTTACCACTTAGTGTATGCTCTTCACTTAGGTCTTCAATCTAAATTCTTATAACCTTGGCCTGTCAATTTATAAAGTCCAGATAAAAGACTATGTGTGTGAACTGAAATTCTCTTACAATGTTTGGCATGTGGTTTTATCATTTCTGGGTTTGTCAACTCCAGGTTCCTTCCAGCATGTGAAATAAAATCTTCAACAGAGATCTTGTTAGCAGTGATGATAGCATCATAATTTTTGGTTGTGATATTGAAATAGAAGAGCATTATCCAAGGCGTAGCTTGTTTATGAATTTGGATGGCATTCTTCTCTTCACAATGAGAATTTAGGGGATTATTGTTAGAGAAAAACAGAAAAACAACCATGTGGAATTGAAACAGCAAAATATGGTTCTGTTCCAATTAAGACATTTTTAAATGTCTATTTTCATAGCAGAAAAAATCAATATGATTCAAAATTAAGAATATTTGGAAGAACCTGAAAAATGTATAACCAATATGATATTTAGTAATTTATTTCATCAACAAATATTTGTTACCTTTTATGGGCAGCATAAGCTATATGGGGGATACTGTTTTGAACAAAATTGATTTTTATTTCTTTCTTGCAACTTATAGTCTAATGAGCAAGCAGACAGTTAAAACAAGTAAATCAATGAAAGAGTGATAAATTTTCATTACTACTGTGATATCCAAAAGCAGGGTACTAAATTAAGATTGTTGCTGTTTGGACAGGATGAGCAAGAAAAATGCCTGAGGATGCCATATTTAAACCCCAACCTTAGGAAGGAGAAAGATCAAGCTGTTCAAAGTGGTGGGAGGGAAAACACTTTTGGTCTTCATCTTACTAAAGAACATTTGGCACAATCTTTTACCTCCTACTTCACAAATCAATTTTTAAATTGGCTTCTGGGACACCACACACTCCTGGTTTTCTTCCTAACACATTGGCCACTGTTTATTAATCTGTTTTACTGGTTTCTCCTCTTCTCAACTTCTAAATATTGGAGTGTCTACAAATAGGTCTTTGGTATTCTCCTCTATCTACATTCATTTCCTAAATTTTGTCATCTCTTCAAATGTCATTAACTGCCCTCTATTGGCTTATGATTCCCAAATTTGTAATTTTACCTGAAACCTTTCCTCTGACCTCTAGACTCTTTATAGCACCTGCCTACTCAATATGTCCACTTGGAAGGCATCTCAAAATTTGCAGCTCCTGAGATGACCAATAAACATGAGTCGATACTTAACTTCACAACCACAAAAAATATGTTTTAAAACCGTGGCATACAATTTCACATCTATTATAATGGACAGTTTTTTCTTAAATGTGTGATGGAATTGTTAAAGATGTGGTGCTAAAGGAGCTTTATAGACTGGTGCAGACACTTTAAAGAACACGTTGGCCATATTGGACCACCAGGTGCTCTTCTCAGTGTATTTGAAAGAAAATTACTTTTTATTTACAAAGAACATATCATCATATCATCATGTGTATTCCTTGTCCTGTGTTAATGACAGAAATGGAGTTGGAAATCCAGAAAGAATAATAAAAATTAAAAAAAAAAACTATGGTATATTATAAAACAGAATGCATGTAGCAGTCGAATGAACTAGAGCCATATGTGTCATGTCAAAATGTAAACATCTTAGACCATAATATTAAATCAGAAAAATCAAATTTTATAATAATAAATGGAGTAGGAACTATATATATATAAAATTCCTGACAGACTATATCATCTTTGTTCAGACATAAATAATTCACAAATATATTAAAGTCTGTATGGAAATAACCACCAATTTCAGTAAAGTAGATATGTCTGAAAAAGAAAGGGTGGAAATGGGATCATGTACTTGGTAAACAGTAGGCTTTAAACTTATCTGAAAAAATTATTATGAAAAGCAAATCTGAAGGAAATATGGAAGAAACATGATTTGGAAAAGATACATGGTGAATAAAATGGCATTCACTATAGTTTTTCCTATGAATTTCCACATATTTGCAAATGTATCTTTTAAAAACTCAATTCAAATAAGACACTTTTTGACTCTGCATGAATCTTTCACTATTTAATGGCACTACATTAACTCTGTTCCTTAGGTCAAGACATAAGAGTCATCAGCTCCTCTTACTTGTGTATAATATGTATATAGTCCATTAGCAAATCTTGTCATCTCTACATAATAATGTTCATTTCTACAACCTTAGTTTAAGACTCCTTCCTCTCTCATCTGAATTTCTGTACAAAAACAACTTCTCTATTTCCACCATTTCCCCTACAGTTAGTTTTTCCTATTGTTCTCACAGTTAGATTTTTTAAATATAAATTACACATCTCTTCCTTATAGCAAAGCTTCCAGTGCCTTTTCATCACATTCCAAATATGATCAAAGTCTTTACACAGCATGTAAGGCTGACCAAGACACTTTATCTCTCCCCTCAGCTTGACCATACTTTATGCATCCCTCTTCCTGACAATAGGCCCCTAACCTTCCCTTTTTTTAGAGCATTTATTTGTTTAAAAATGTGTTACTGTAAATTATTTCTCTGCCCCTTTGACATATAAATCTTCTCCCAGCCTCCTGACAATTTAACTACTTAGGAATACCTTTTCCAAGGAACTGAATATTCAATCATCAGGAAGAACCAGTCTCTGTCTCTGTATGAAGGTAGAAGCCATACTTCCATAAGTGTCAATGAGAAAACACAGACAGCCTGATAACATTGACCAATGCCCCCCAACCACTTCCAGTACTAAGCTGTTAGCTCACCCTTGTACTTACAAACTATTCCATTTTATGTTTCAGTGGAGTTGAGTTGGATGTCTCTCCACCACTGCAATAGTTTTGAATAAAGACTTCTTTGCTGTTTAAAACAATTATCTGGTGCAATTTCTCTTTGACAAGAGTACATGATCTGGTATCTCATGACCATTTTGACTTAATCTTTTACCATCACACATTAGCCATGTATTTTCTAACTACTCCACTTTATTTCCACCACAGGGCCATAGTACTTCAAACTTGTTCCTTGTGCTCGATTCATATTACTCCAGATTTTACTGGGATTTGCTTTCTTACCTCATTCTGATTTCTCTCATATGTCAGACTTTCAAAGGCTTTCTGTGACTACATTGTATAGATAGCTGTTTTCTTTCTTACTCTTTTCCAATGCTTCGCTCTACTGTTCTTCATAGCCCTTATTACTCATCAGAGTTATATTTAGCTGTTAACTTCTCTATTAACTCTCTCCAACATTGGTGTGCCACTCCACATGGATCAATAACATTTCATTTGTTCACCGTTGCATACCCAGATTCTATCACTTACCAGATATTCAATATTTTTAAATAAATTAATAAATGGATGAACTAATTAATTCCAGAAAGGAGGAAAGTCATGAGATTATCAGTGCCTGAGAGGTAGAAAATATCTTATCATATCTCAAGAAAAGATGTGGCTTTGCCTTCCACCACTTCAAGGGAGCTTATTTTGTTTGTTTCTTTTATTTTGTTTTATTTTCCTACATCTTTAGTACTGTTGAATCTAGAAGTGGGGTAGGTAAATTCTATTTCTGTTTATAGATCATTCTTATTTCCTCTCTTCTCATCCATGAAATACTAGTTCTGAAACTTATGTTAATATATTACATCACCCACTACCCCTGAATGTAGTTATCAAATGAAAACAAGCAGGTAAGTAAGTCCCCTTAATCTATTGAAAATGATGTCCATTGGTTCACCAAGACTAGCATCTTAGTTAATTCTAAGTTTCAAATCACACATAGATGATCCTTCCTGTGTTTATGCTCCTCAAATACTTGAGCTCATCTCTTCCAGTAATCATATCTTCCACACCACTTAAGGCATAGACTACACTTGTCATTATCATATCTAACAATGGATTCATCATCTTAATATATGTGTTATTCTGTGACTAGTGTCAAAACACAACCACATTGATTGGTCTCACTTTAAATTCAAGACCACAAGTCACAGATGGTGCTTCAATGCTGCTAGGCATTCATACTCTAGGTACCCAATCCATTCAGTCTCCCATCTGTGTATGCATGTATATATGTGTTGTTGGCTTGAGAAAAGGTTCAACATACACTGTTAAATGGAGAAAGCATGCCACAAAACAAATCATAATTCATGGGGTGCCATTTTTATTTATAAGAAATAAAATTATTTTGTCTTTTGCTTTTCAGTTTTATTTTGTTTAAAATGCATACAATGATTGGATGATAATGTGTATATGCAAATATGTGTATTTAATAAGAAGTACCCAGATATCTCAAACTGCTGATGATAAAATAGAGAACTAAAGAAAGTTATGCAAATATTACTGCTTTTAGAAATTGAATGGCTTGAGAGAAATAAAAAATTCAGTAGAATATTACAAATTCTTTATTTATTAAAAAGATACACAAACTTTACATGGGGGTGTTTACTAAGTATCAACTGGTGCCTCTGAGATACCATGAAAACACTGCAGTTAATAACATCATACATTTCTGCTCTACCTTCTACAATGAAACATGTTCCTGCTGACTAGGATTAGGAGTTTTTGATAGAGTTAACCAATAATGTTGCTTTGATCCACAAAATGCAAAAGGGAATATGTAAAAGCAGGATAAAAGAGACACCTTCAGAGAAAGGACTCTTATTCTCTCTTCATGACTTTAAGTTCCCAAATTTCTTTGGATATCTCTAGATCTTTAAATCCTGGGTAAGTATCTAAATTTATGAATGTGTCCATGTCCAATAAATAGGAATACTTTTCTTCTAAAACATCCCTTCAAATTTTATCAAAGATATGTGCTGACTGTCTTGATTATGTTTTCTTTTCCTTCCCTGTCTCTTCCATAGATTTCCAACATTCTAAAAACACTTGTGATTTTATTTTGTTTTCTTGCCATGGAGAAATTGATACTGTAGCTTCACACACACACTAAAATATTGCAATCGTAATATTATGTTTTAGAAATATTTACATTTTTTAAAAGTTATGGTTAGAAAACTCTGAAGTGGGGAGGGATTCTTGAAACTTCAGTTATTTACGGACAAAGCTCTATCTTTCAAATCTAAGTTCATGGTCTGAGCAGTTTGTTTCTTAATATAAACAAGAGTGTGAGAAACATAGTTTTTGATAGGTTTGAAATTAAATTATTCTTTATCTATGATTCTATTTGTTTACTTCATTGTAGAATAATGTAAGTCAAAAGTATTACATCTTATTTGTGAGCGGTCAACAATTTGAACCATGTGAATTTGAAATCTTCACACATCCTCTTTAGGATGTGTTCCATTTGGAAGTTGATCTTCACTCACCTCTCCTAATATTGTATCTCAGGTGGAAATTTTATTGCTAAAACAGAAAAAGTCTCAGGCAAACAGGGACCAACCCAGGTAAAAGAGGACAAATTGGTAACCCTAATTTTGATCTTGGAATTATATTTCTGAACACAGGGTTAGCCTATGAGCTGTGAAGGCCTCACAAAGACAGGATTTAAAGGAAAAAGAGAGAACAATAATGCAGGCAATTATATCCCAGGCTCGACTCTGACATGACACAGAGCCCAACAAAGGACATTCTTTGATGGTCTTGTTATTGAGCCATTTTGTTCCCCACAAAGTCTAAAGTTTATCTCAGAAGTTTGGGAATGATTTTCCATATCCCTAATTGCCTGGTCTGCATTTTTCTCTGAGAATTTACACCAAAACTTTCTGAATCTCTTTATACTTTTAATCTACATGTCTATCAGTAATGCCAATAACACCAATAATGGCATGACAAAATAAACTAAGTCAAGAACCTAAGCTTTGGAGACACACAGACCTGGGACAGCCCTTTTACAGTTTATGATTCTAGACAAGAGATTTCATCTACCTGAACTTTAGTTCTCTCATATTGTAATATGTTCTTCTATAAGAAAGCAGAAAGGCACATAAAGTTCCTAAAACATAAAGGGTTCTTAGTAAATGGCAACTTTTATATAAAATTGAGTTTTATTGTATAAATTAAGAATTTTAAAAATTAAATTGCACAAAATTATATATCTATAGCATCAAGATGTGCACATATCAAATTTAATGAGGAAATCAGGGTTTACCATTTCAATATAAGAATTTAATAATGAAGACTTAGTCCTTAAAAGTATACAGCTGTAGGAGAGCAGCAGACTTGCCATCCATAAGCCTTATGAAGTACTTATCCTTGAAAAGGTTTGTGTAATTACATGGGTGAAACATTCCCAGGGTCATGAAGTCACTTTAAGAAATTATGACTCACCTGTGCAAAAGTGATTCCAGATGATAGATGACACTGGAAGAATTATTTCCCCAACTTTAATGTATATCACTCTTACCATCATTTGCTTGTTTTATAAATTTTCTTCTCTGTAATTTATCTAATTTGACCCACTGATTGATCTGCTTCCCTGACTTTCAACCTTTCTATTTTAATTAAATCATTTTCCCTCTTGGCCCAGGATTACTTTGACAATACGATAATGAATTCCCTTAGTGATAGCTAAGTGCCCCCATTTTTGCCTTATCTCTCTCTCTCTCTCTCTCTCTCTCTCTCTCTCTCTCTCTCACACACACACACACACACACACACACACACACACACACACACCTTTTAGTGTCTTCACTGATAACACTGGCAAAGATTGGCCTGGTCCCCAAGCTATTCAGGGACAAAGTTATTCTGGTGATTGCTTCATTTCAGCTTTCTTTATGCCTTTGTATATATGTATATTTTATTGTTATATTCCCACCTCACTATTTCCTGGCAATCTACTTCAATAAGAATGTATATCACTTTTAAACTGCTATTAAAGAAAGTACTTACAATATTAAGTCACTGCATTATTAGTTACTTCTTTACCCCTATAAGTGTTAATAGTGCTGAGGATTTTAAATTGTACAGGCTACAATTAATTTGAAAGACAATTTATAGCCGTGATATTTCATGATCAAAAACACTAAAACTTTGTGTAATATCTTTACACCATATAAGATGAATTATTTTATGATAAATTTTAATCACAGAAAAAGAAACCTGTCATGCTCATTTTGTTGAAACAGTTTCTAAGATTGTCTTGAAGCAACTCATTCATTTCCCAGCATGATTTTCTTAGTCATTGAAAAGAATGTGTTGGCAGAAGATGTGCAATTGTCTGCAACTCAACTGACTCTTCAATTTCACTTTTGAAAATAATTCACTTTTGGTGCTGAGCTATTTTGTGTGACAGAGTCCCTGATTGCTCACTTAACAGACACTCTTAGCCAATTTAGCACTGAGCACTTTTCAATAATTCATAATTCCTTAAATGCTCAAATCCCTTGCCTACATTTAGAAGGGTAATTTGTGACAGTGACTATGTTAAAATCACATGTTTCTTTATCATAGCACAACAATTTTCAAGCCATCAACTTTCCTTGTCTCTCATTATTATCTATTAAAAATTAGGATTTTTAATAATTTGGAATAATCATTACACAAATAATATTTGCTTATTTCAACTTATTGTTATGATATTTGTTAAAGTATCTTTCTTTTCCTAAGAAATGTGACCAATGTATAACAATTACCATTATTTAAATAGAGTCATGTCTACATAGGCAACAGTTTAGGAATGAATGAATGAGAAAGAAATGAATAATTTATGGCATCAAAATTCAGTTATTTAGAATACATCTTTGAAACTCTTAGGGGAAAATGATGAGAAGTGAGGCTGCTGCCTACCCATTCTCCCCTGTTTAGGGGGTCTCCCTAAGAACATAATAGATCCAATACAAAATTTTGACCTTTTGATCTTACAATGCAAGTCCATGGACCATCTGACCTTGGGAACCCTCCAGAATAATTCAAAGGTGTCTCACAAGCTATACATAAGACAATCTCAAAGTATGTCAAAGAAGTTTTCATTCTTCTCTCTTCTAGTTTTCTGTGTAAATTTTTGTGAAATTCTGTCCAAACTTTGCAGTTGTTTTAGTGCTACCTTATATGCATGTAACGTTGATAATGTCCTGTCAATATTAGAATTATGTTCTCTCTTATTTCTCTATTAGTATGGAGGGATCATTTGTTACCAGGACTCTTTTATTTCCCTAAGAGAGAAACATTGCTTCAAGGAGCTAATAATATGTGATTACAAACATTTAAACTTGATGTAACACAATCTACCATTCTTGGAAATAACAATGTAAATAATAGATAGTAATAAAATATTGGCAATGCATATAACAAGTGCATAACTATAAGTTTAATTAAAAGTTTGTAAAATTAGAAAAAAGACAAAAGAAGGACAGTAGAAAAATAGGGGAAAAACATATAAATAGGCTGTCACCAAAGTGGAGAGGAAAACAGTCACTAAAGCTAGAGAAATGAAAACTGAATTAAAAGTTCCACTTCCCATCTTCTGATTCACAAAAAGACTATAATAAAAGGAGCGATAAACTCATTGCTTCTGGAGATTCCAGGGGAAAAAATCATGACATTTTCATTCAATGCTAATAAAATGTGCATTATGTATATTTTTAAAATTCTTGGATTGCCTTATGACCATAATTATTAAAATAGTTTCCACTTTTGCAAATTTATTCCATAGAAATAAGAAGTAATAATATAGACCGCAGTATTGTCTGAGAGGAGGGAAAAACTCTGTAAGGAATCTCAATGTCACTCAATGCAATATGTATACCTGTGTAGCTCTTTGTAATTGTTGTAGGTTTATGTACATTTTTCTTTGTACATTAATTAAGATAAAAAACAACTGAAGAATTTGGTCAAATTCCAAGGAGATGATTTACTTCATTCACATTCGAAAGTTAGCTCTGTCCATGGCTGGCGTATAAATTCCTGAGAATAGTAAACAGATTTCTTGCAGCACTCAGGAAAATGCTTTTTTTCAAGACCACAAAGAACAGTCTGAAGAGCCAGTCTATTTTTCCAGAAGGATCCTATAGACCAAAGAAGTGATTAGTTGGAAAATGAATGAGTAAGCAAAAAATGTCAAGGCAGCAATTTCTACCCCTCTAATTAAGTCCTTCATCATTTTTCTTTTCTTACTGGTCAGAAGTCATTTTCACTTAAGGGAAGAATGGTTGTATCTCTTCCTGTTTTTGGTGCATGATATTGGGCCAGGTGTTTAGTAGACGTTAAATACACATATATCATATGGAATTATTCAGATGAATCAATTCTTTCTTTCTGCGAGTTCTGTTGTTTTAAAGTATACATTGGTGTCTGTTTGCAATTATTTTGTAAAATTTCATCATTTTGCCATCATTGGGTTTGGATCAGGTAGGTATAATATACAGCAAACTTGTGTGACGGGAAATGAGTATGGAAATTTGAATGAAACACATAGGCATGTCACTGTCCTCTTTTCCATCATCAAATAAGATATACTTGGTATATTGTGGACCACTAACACAGAATCATTTTAATACCTCTGGGAAATTTAAACAAATGAAACTTGATATTAAAGGGTGGCAGAATATACCACCCCCAAATATGCCACTCTGGCATGTTGACTATTTTGAGTTAAAGTTACTTAAAAAACAGCAAATAGAAGAAAAACACTGATCTTCCTTCTTTTAAAAAAAGCAAGAGATGAAATTCCCATGTGAAAGTTGTCCTTCCTGTACCATAAGGAAAGTAACATTTTTATCATTAAGGATAAGAAATTTAAACTGAGAGAATTCTGTACAAATAGGCCTTGGTAAAATAATTTGTATCTTCCTTTAGCTGCCTCATAATTTAGTTACTTTTCCACAATTGTCGGTCTTTGCAGGTTTCACCATTTCTTGGAGTCTTCGTTTCCTTTTGAGGGCTCTGGTGTCATGAAAAACTTACTTAAGTGTGTATGCTTCCCTTGTTAATCTGTTTATTGTCAGTTTAATTCTCAGACCCAGTTGAAAAACCCAGAGTGTAGAGGTAAAATTTTGCCTCCCTTACGATTTCAAATGGAAATTTTAATAACTGGTATTTAAATCCAGCTACTTAGTTCTGGAAAATTTCTTATGAAATAGGTGTGCCATTCTTCTACTTTTGAAAATAAATGGGTATATAATAATTCAACACTAGCATTTGTGTTATCTAAATAATTTTGTGCAGAAGGAGCTACTTCAATTCCCAATGTCAATTAATTCTCTTTTCCAAGGCTTTAATGAAGATATTAAATAACACCTGACTTCATAGCAACCCTAGCAGCACTGATTCTGCCTCATATTCTTTGACATTTTATCACGGTGATTAATTTATCTATTGCCCTCTAGTATTTTTCGATAGCATGGCAAGTTATTTTCCTCCCTTCAAGAATATATTCCATACTAAGCCCTTTCAAATTAATTTATGGAATTAAAATTCCATAGAACATATTTACTAAAGCTCATATAAATGAAGTGTTCTAGAATGTCTTCTACTAATTTGTATTTCTACTAGTAAAAACTGTGTTAGAATGATTTCTACATAAAACAGACATGTGGCATAGCTCTCACAATCATACATTTAGGCTCTATTTTACTATATTTCAGATATATTAAAAGTTAACTTCTAAATGTCATATCCTCAGAACTTTATGAAAATCTACCTTACATTTACTTCATCACCTGTGATAACCATAATACATGTAATTTTTTCAAATAGTTTTGGAAATTTTTAAGTTAAAATGGAAAAGAGTGGATCATCCAGAAAGTAGGTCATATTTAATGAACATGTCATTGCAATTAGAGTGCATCGTTTGATTTGTTTTGGATTTGTTTGCCCTAATAACCACAGAAAGATGTAACCCTTAGCCACCCAGAAGTGCCCAAGGTTAAGGGTGATGGTCATTTGTTGGAAGCCTCTATCTATATAGTTTCCAGAACTTGAAAGAAGACTGCCTCATTAAACTGTCAACTCCTTGTATTTAAAAAAAATCTGAAGGCCAATGTTAGGTAATATGTATAAAATATATATTATATGAAAGGGAATGGTCTAAGAGGGATTTAAGCACCTTCTGCTTAATTTATTATTCCTCTCATTAATGCATAAGGTAACTGCTAGAGGTTAATACTCGACTCAATAAGCAGATAATAAGTCCTCAGGGTGATGAAAGGTTTGTTTTCAGAAGCAAGATATCCTGGATAGGAAAGTCAAAGACACTGGCAATTTTGAAAAAAAGGTGGACTTGAGTTAGAGAATAGTTCAGGATGTCCTAGGCATCCAGATGACAGTCAAACTACAATCAAGAAATAACACAGACCTGGAGGTGGAGGGTAAGTGGTTACTCTGTAGTTCTCCCTAAGGTTAATCAAATCTTGTTCTATAAAAAATAAAGGAAAGAGAGGCCAAATAGAACATCAGGAGAGGCAAGTGTGATGGCTGTAAAAATACAGATTTTAATATCAGGGGACCTCAGTTTGATCCCCAAATTTACCATTTATATTAGTCATGACACTTAGCCATTCTGAGCTTCACTTCCTCAAAGGAAAAATAGAGTAAAGTATAATTTACAAGATGAGAATGAAGATTAAGTTGGACAGTGCACACAGAAGGTCCCTGGATTAAATGTTAGTTTGTTATAACAAGTACAAATGTTCATTATAATTATATTTTCCTGAATAAGTTAACAAATGAAGCTATAATTACTTTTTGAAAGATTTGGAATTAGCCTCCTCTTGAATGACCTTAGGTAGATATATGGATGAAGAGATGGATGTACATATTTATTTTTTTCTCTATTCAAATATAACCTATATGACAGCTTAAAGACCACCTTTGAGATTTACATGCAATTTTCTTTAACCTCCTTTTTATATCTAGGGAGAAGTCCAAATCCTTTCCTAGATTTCTGAAAATCTGCAGAAGCTTACATTCTCTGGTTTACATTTCCCTCTTCTTGTTGACCTCCCATTCACACTTGAATTTTACTTCTAAAGCCTAAGCATAAATTTGGACCATAATCCCTCAAAAATTCCCAACTTAACAAGGTATGAGTATGTGGAGTATACTCCATTGTTATTAGGCTGTAATTAAACACTACTTTTAAAGTTTAATATTAGATGTACTTGTTCTTCAAAATCTTTTAATCACTCCCAGGGTGGTAATTTCTCTTTGATAAAATTTGTTCTCTAGCAAACTTCAACCCATCCCTGCTCAAACATGTTGCTTGATTCCCTTCTCTCTCCCTTGAAGCTCTCTCTAACTCAGTATTCACGTTAATTATAAGTTGTTTCTATGTTTTACTGCTTCATTCCAAACCATGCCTTAGGATCTCATGTTTTCCATTGAAAATGTCCTGTCAGCATTTTTTGAAAAAAAAAATTCCATCAAGAAATAAGTTATATGAGTCCCTGGAGGCTGATGGCACCTTAGTTATGAATATAAATAGCCTTTATTTAACTTTGTTATCCAAGTATTTATGAAGCATGTGGTCTATTTGCAATACTGATAATATGCATTTTACCCCTTGTTCTTTACTCTTCACAGGTTTGTTAATTTTTGAGAAGTGAAATATTAATCATGTTATTTTTCTCTACATCCTGTTTATTTGCTTTGAGTATTCTCACTATTCAAAGTCACCTCCAAGGATAAAGATGTGTGTCTTTTCTATAGTAAGTTAAAAGAATGGGTCTTATTCATTGTTTAAAACCCCTAAATAGGTCCTCCAAGGATGTGAAAAGTAAGTTCAGCATTTTCATGTAACAGTAAATTAAAGCAAACTTCTACAAATAGGCATTTGCTTTCTTTTTGTTAGTTTGCTTTTTGCTCTAAGTTAATTTTATAATCTTATGATCATCATCCAATCATAAAGAACTTTTCTTTTTCATGAAATTCTTTCACCAGTATAATTAGTGTCTTGTGTCTTGCTTTTCTTATGCTAAAAATGTTTACAATTGTTTTGTTATGTTCTTCAACACTTTCTCTGTATCCATATTTATAAGGTTGATATACACAATTATTTTGCTTTTTAGCATATTAATAACATATCTTGATCTATTATCTCTGTCTCTATATATTTGTTATAAAGTGAGCATAAACATTAAATTCCTATTGTAACCCTTAATAATATGTTGGTGTATTTATGCATATATATTTATATGATACTAATGCTATGTGAGCTTGAAAGTATACTTCATGAATATTCACTTGAATTCACTCCCTGCTTTGCACATTAGTGTAATTAGTAAAAAGAGCCTTATTTCAAATCCTACCTCAGTCACTCACTAGCAGTATAACTTTTGACAATTTACATAATCTGCCAAAGCTCAAAAATCATCATATCTTCACTGGGGATTTGAGGTTATGGTGCTGCTTGTGCTTAGACAAGTTAGTTCCCTTTGTATTCTTTCTTATCCACCTTTTCTCCTTTCCTCTCTTATTTGACTCTTCCTTTCCTTCTTTACCAATTCTTCAACTTTTGAAAATTTTCTAAAGTCCCACTCCATCTATGAAGTCTACCTTGATCACCCAAAATATTTACTTTCTGAAAAGTGCTTTCTGGAACTTGTACTCTGCTCAATTATTGATTTTAACTTGGATTTAGTTTCTTCGTTGCTCCATATGTGTGAATTCTTTCCTCACATCAAGTTTTTATGCTCACTAAAGTCAGAAAAATGTTTGAAATGGGCTTATCATAGATTTCTTTATATAATTCTCCTATTATGTCAAAGTAAATGTGTTGCATATTGAAAATATTCAGTAATTTTTTATCATTTTTGTTTGTATTTACTTTGAAAATATGCCATGATGCCATCAGCCTATGCTGCACAATAAATATCATTAAGAGTGCTCACTCTTACATCAGTTTCATTCTCACATGTATTTGGGCCTTTTCCTATATCTGAGACAGCTTTGCAAACACATATTGCTTTTTTCATCAGACTGACTTGGGAAAATTAAATTATGCCATAGGGACTATATTCTCCCAAATTAAAACATCACCTTAATATACTGGTTAAATAATGGTCATAAGTTTTAGTGAATGTTGAAATATTATATAATCCATTGAAATTATGAGAGTCTGATCCACAACCTAACTGGAAAATACCCGATAAACCTTTCTTGGGCTATGTCTCCATAAATAAAATAGAGATGAGAGTTAACATAATTTATTCAAAAGTTCTCTTACACAAAGGTATGACAGAATTACTATTTCCAAAAATGAACTTGTCAAACCTGAACTATTAACTTTGAACACTTAAATGGAACAATTTCCTTGTGCAAATAATAGAATGGTAAATTCCGACCATTAATAGTATAAGTTATCTTGCATAACTAATGTTTCTTCCCCACCTATTCAATAATAATAATAATAAAATTAAATTAAAATTAATATTATTTTTAACTGACACCAAAAGAAATTTGCTAAAGCACAACTTGGATCATGTTCAAAATTTCTGGGGAATGACTTGCTTTCCAAATACACAGTCACCAGCTAACCTTTAGAGTTAGTTTTTTTCCAAATTTATTTGTGACTTACCTTTATAAACTTAACTCATCTTAATTCAAACCAAATAGTCCAGTCCTGCTCTGAATACTTACAACATTCTGTGACCTTTTTTGTCCTATTTAAACCATATAGTGCCCTGCATTTTTTAGGTCTGAATCAGTGATCTCCTTTATTAAACAATGGTTCCTCAGAGCTTATATTGTTCAAGGCAATGGCCAAGAGGGGCCTTACAAAAAGAAGTCCAGTTGAAGTTCAGGCTTTAGCCTAACGAGTGTTCCATCTACAGATATCAGGTGTTTCTAGGCTCATCAGGAGCTATTTGCGTTTACTGATCTGTAATAGGATTTTTGTTGTTTTGTGATTTTTGCTTGAGAGGTGGAACAACTACAGTGATGTATTTGTATATTTGATGGAGGAAATAGAATTGTCTTCAGAAAGGAAGAAGATGGCAAGCATCTTATAAGATCAGACAACAGTTGTTCATGAGCACAAGATTTGTGTAAATCCCCAGAAGCAATTGCTGACTATTTGCTGGGAGATGAGCTTCTGTATTCTGAGGCAGAGACAAAATCCAGAGATAACACTATGGATGCTGCCTTTGTACCCATAAGAAGTGTTCAGTGGAAACCTGGATTTTAATTATTTTAAACTGACTATTTTCCCAAGTAGTAGCTCTGCTATAATCAAATGTTCTCCCCTACTATCTCACAAAAGGCATACATTTCTATATTTTTATTAGTCTTTTACCTTTCTTTGGAACCTCACCTCTGCATCTTCCTACAATCAAATTTCACTCCTCCTTCAAGGTTCAACTTCAGTATGAAGTTTACAAAAAGCTTTCCTTTACAGTTTTTGCCTGCTTATGTTCATCAACTCTTTTTCATTACCATTTCACAATATTCAGTTTAATTGCACTGGTCTTTGAATTGTTCATTTCGAATAGGTTGCCAGTTTCTCTCTAATCAGATCTTCAGCTAATTTAGAGAATGGCTTTGTCTGTTACAGTGTTCATATGGTAAATCAGGACTCAATGCTTTAGATAGAGTGCAAGCCCTATAATTAGATTGTCCGAGTTTAAACCTGGATCCATCAGTTGACAGATATGTGAGACTGTACAAGGTGTTCCTCTCTCTATACCTCACCAGCACAGTGAAGATAATGTTACCTCTTTCATATCCTTTTGTAAATATTTCACAAGTTATTCCAGATAAATATTTAAATGGTGCTTGGCATGCAGTAGGAGAGGTCTAAATGTCAGCTATTCTTATTACTGCTCTTGCCTATATTGTTTTACCTATAAATAAGGTAAGCATTGCCATTGCACACAGAGGAAAATTATATGCTGTACAAGAACCTATATAACGGAAGGAACAAACTTAAGAATCAAGAATTCTAGAAGGGAGTTTATATTCCAGGAATGTGTGCCTTAATTTTTGTGGTACCTAACAGTACAAGGAAGTTTGTATTGTCAAAGCAGAGACCAGAGAGAATGGGTTGAGATATCATCTCTGTTAATGACTTTTGTCCAGATAAGTAACCTAGGCCAATTTCAAATATATACAGAAGTAAATGGAATACTATAATAACTCCTATCTATACCAAATTGAACATCAGAAGTAAATGGAATACTATAATAACTCCTATTTATACCAAATTGAACCTCATGTTTAATTTTGCAATTATAGTCTATCAGATAACACCCACCACCATGGACAAAGGAAGAAAGCATTAGCTAGCAGTGCACTAAAAATGGGAGGACTCGGGCTTCCCTGGTGGCACAGTGGTTGAGAGTCCGCCTGCCGATGCAGGGAACACGAGTTCGTTCCCCGGTCCAGGAAGATCCCACATGCCGCGGAGCGGCTGGACCGGTGAGCCATGGCCGCTGAGCCTGTGCGTCCGGATCCTGTGCTCTGCAACGGGAGAGGCCACAACAGTGAGAGGCCCGCTTATCGAAAAAAAAAAAAAAAAAAAAAAAGGAGGACTCAATTATAAAAGAAATAAACAACCTGTGTAAAACTTTGGCCAAAGATCTTCCAGATGCATTTCCAAAGAAGATAAACAAATGGAAAATAAGCGTATGAAAATATGTTCTACATCATATGTCATCAGGGAAATGCAAACTAAAAGAACAGTGAGATGCCACTACCTACCTATTAGAATGGCTAAAGTTCAAAACACTGACAATACCAAATGCTGGTGAGGATGTAGAGCAATAGGAACTTTCATTCACTGCTGCTAGGAATGCAAAATGAGATAACCACTTAGGAAAACAGTTTGGTAGTTTCTCACAAAAATAAACACACTCTTACCACATAATATATCAAGTGTGCTCCTTGATATTTACCCAAAGGGGTTGAAAAATTATGTTCACACAATAACCTGTACATATATGTTTATACAAGCTTTATTCAAAACTGCCAAAACTTGGGAGAAACTAAGATGTCTTTCAGTAGGTGAATGACTAAACAAAGTTTGCTACATCCAAATAAAGGAATATTATTCAATGGTAAAAAGAAATAATCTATCAATAAATGAAAGAAGCCAATCTTAAAAGGCTACACACTGTATGATTCCAAGTATATGACATTCTGGAAAAGGCAAAACTATGGAGAAAGTAAAAAGATCCATGATTGCCAGGGTTTGGTGGGAGTCAGTGATGAATAAACAGAGCACAGAGGAGTTTTATGGCAGTGAAAATACAGTATATGATACCATAATGATGGTTACATGTCATTAAACACTTGTCCAAACCTATAGAGTGTACACGCTAAGAGTAAACTTTCTTGTAAACTATGAGTTTTTGGTGATTATAAAGTATCACTGTAAGTTAATTAATTGTAATCAATATACCACTCTGGGGGGGATGTTGATAACCGGGGAGGCTATGCAAGTGAGGTGGCAGGGGATATGTGGAATATTTCTGTGTCTTCCTCTCATTTTTTTTTTCTATGAACCTAAAACTGCTCTAAAAATTAAAGTCAATTTTAAAATATCACAGGGCTATATGAATTAAGAATATAAAGTATTATTCTTTTTATGGAGAAAGTCTCTTAAAATAGAATCCCCCAAATATCTTATAGTTCCATTGGGCAGAGTGATCTAGCCATCATTTACTTCTTGGAGAAAGGGAGGAGAAGATAAAGAAACAAGTTTAGTTCCAAGGTTTATTAAAAGAAATAGGAGTAATTAAGCAGAAAATCATCTATCATTTTCTGGTTTCAAACTGCATTCTTTCCAATCTTCTATACCTCTTGCATCTTGAGATACTACATTAAGCAATGAGAATAATTGAAAAAAAATTGTAGTTTTGAAACTCCCAATAATTTGGCTGGATCAAGGAAGAAAAATGAGCTTGGAAAAGGTAAAATATTTTTTTAATAGTAATCATGAAACTTACAGATGTCCTATGGTATCAAAAATGTTTAATTTGCTAGCATTCCCCATTCCTTGATCATTTTTACTCAAGAATCATCTATAGATCTTTAAATACAGCCACAGACCACAAGTGGATCCTGAGCACTTAGAATGTGCCAAGTGCGATTGAGGAAAAGCTGATTTTTAATATTCTTAATCTTAATTAATTTAAATGTAAAATATGATGCTAAATTTAATTGTTGGAAAACAATTAAACATGTGTGGAATGACTCATGTATGTGAATCTATATTTGCAATTGTAAATTGCATGGAATCCAATATGGATCAAGGATTTCCAATAAAAATTTAATGGCTAGATTAAGATGTGCTATTAGTGAAATATCTCATTAATAATTGTCATTTGAAAAAAATAATAATAATTGTCATTTGATATATGCTGCAATGATAATAATTTGAATATATTGTATTAAATAAAATGTTATAACAATTTCACCTGTTTCTTTTTGGCTTTTAAATGTGCCTATTAGAAAATTTCAAATTATCTATGTGGCCCACATAATATTACTATTATACAGAGCTGCCCTGAACACAATGCAATATAGTTGCAAATAAGGTGTGTCAGTTTCTCCCTTTTATGCTTGCCACTGTTTTTCTCTTAGAGCTGAAATTATCCTTGACTTTCCAGTGCAAATTATTTTCCTATTAAAGACTATGTCATACACAATGATTGGCTGAACTACAGAATTTACTTAAAACAATCAAAAGCAGACTCTTCGGGTATAATTTTAGTCATTTTAGAATCTGAATGTTTTAAGGATAGGCTTTAATTATTGTTCAGATTCAATCTGAGGAAAAACAGTGATGCTAACCATCAGGTCCTCATCTCTTCCTCCTATATTAGTTTCCTCCCTCAGAATGGAAGTTTAACTACCTTTCTTTTTGAGGTATTTAGTATCTGAAGGATCATTCCTCAGCATCCTTTAAGGCATGCCTACTTTAAAGCATTCCTTTTCAGCAACAGCTTAAAGATCACAGTGTTTAGTGAGTAAATTTCAAGTGTTTTTCTCACCCCATTTATTTTAGGCTTATTCATATGTTCATTCCTTTAACAGCTGTAAAACCTATCCTGAACCTAATTCTTTACTTCTCAAGTGAAATTTTAAGTGGAAACCCAATATGTAAAACAATGAGATAGAAGTGGAACCCTGAAGAGAATCTACAGAAGCACTAAAAAATTAAACAATCCTCACTCACTCAGCATACTTTTCAACTGCTGTGAGGGCCTCTGGGACATCTTGTTGGAAATTGGAAGAACATATTATTAAAAACTTCTATAGCTCTATATTGCAGGTCTTGAAGAGTGAGAATTTTGGATTAAAAATAAGTTTTGGTCACAGACTAGCTATGCATATTTAGGCTGCCACTTACACTGTGAAAGGCTTTCATCACGCATAAAACAGAAGCTGATCAAAATTATCTCACAAGGTTTTTGTGAGGAGTAAATAAAATAATGTTCATAATTTTTCTGGCATATGTAAACAACAGTTCTTACCTTATATTATATACCTTGAACTAACCTGTTCTCTTTATAATTGCCAATAATTGGCAATTATAATTACCAATCTTACACATTATTCCAATCTTACACATTGCCAATCTTACACGTTATCCACTATAGTGCCACTAAAGTGATCTATATAAAATGCAAATTTATCCATGTCTATACCTGCCTATCATATACAGAGGAAAAAAAATAAAACATCAAACTTGGATAGCAAGTAAGACAGTTCCTGAGCTGTTCTTTAGCTCTGTGGCTTCCTGCTTTGCACTATAAGCCCTAATAACATGACCAAAGTGTTTCATGACTCAGTACTTTATCTCAGGCCATTTCCTTTGCCTACAACACCCAAATATGTGCAAGCATTGAAACATGATAATATAGAATAAACTCTATCTTAGTCAGAAATAATTCCTTTGTAAATAAACAAACAAAACAAAAACTCACTCAAGGTGATCTCAGATAAGGGTGATTTGTATTCAGGATGGAGTAGTATTTCATAAACCTTATAGTTGAACTGAAATTTATTAAAACTTATTTCTTGAGGTCATATCAAGATGGTGGAGTAGGAGGGGGCAGAACTCACCTGCCCCTAAAAATACATAAAAAATACACCTATATGTGTCACAAATCTCACTGAAAACTGACTGAAGACTGGCAGGAAGAGTCTTGTACAACTAAGGCTTTGAGAAAGAGCTACATGGAATTGGTATGAAGGGAAGAGAAGTGATCAGGTTGGGACCTGTGCCCCTGGGAGGGAATTCAGAGAAAATGGGAGAATACACAGGAGGAGACTCTTCCTGGGAAATGAGCTGTTCAAGCCACATATTAGGTGCCCCAACCCTGGGGTCCAATATGAGGAGAACCAACCTTGGCTGGCTAGAGAGCTGGTGGGGCTAACAGGAGGGCTGTGGGAAGCCTGGACTCAGCTCATTAGGAGCGAACACATCCTTGCTTGCTCCAGAAGCAGGGTGGAGAGGGTGCATTGGGAACACATGGGTGGTGGTTCAGTTTCCCATAACTGCCCTGGTGTATGCCACAGCCTGAGCTGAGCAAATGTTCCATCCCTGATTACTTCACAACTCAACTCCACACTAAAGTGAGGGCTGCCACAACTGAGGAAAGAGCTTGGCTATGAGGTAACCCAGTCCCAAAGAAGCATCTGAACAGTTACTGAGGCAGCCATTACTGGTGATTACACAGGCAGAACACCAGAAGCAGTCCCAATCACTGACAGTGGCCAGACCAGACCACCACAGACCATACCCCTACACACACTGAGAGCCAGCACAGGCTCCACCTTCCCTGAACTGAAACTTTACAGGGTGAGAGAAGCAGAGGCCAAGGGGAGAGCTTAGCTGTGAGGGACAAAGTATACTCAGACCTATAGTGACATCTGAGCAGAGCAGGGAAGACATTACTGGCTCTTACCCAGGCTGTGCATCAGAAGCGATCTGGGTCTGTGTTCCAGCCAGACCACCACAGCAAAAAGAAAATCCAAAAAAAAAAAAAAAAAACACTTTAAGGAATCTCTGGGATAACATGAGGCATACCAACATTTTCAACATTGGGTTCCAGAAAGAGAAGAAAGAGAGAGGTGGGTTTGGAAATGTATGTGATGAAATTATGGCTGAAAATTTCCCAAACCTAAAGAAGGAAACAGATATCCAGATACAGGAAACACAGAGGGTCCTGAACAAGATGAGCCCACACAGACCCAGACCAGGACATAACATAATTAAAATGGCAAATTTTAAAGAGAGAATTCTAAAGGCAGGAAGAGAAAAACAAATAGTCATATAAAAGGGAACCCCTGGGGCTTCCCTGGTGGCGCAGTGGTTGAGAGTCTGCCTGCAGATGCAGGGGACACGGGTTCGTGTCCCACATGCCATGGAGCGGCTTGGCCTGTGAGCCATGGCCGCTGAGCCTGCACATCCAGAGCCTGTGTTCCACACAGTGAGAGGCCCACTTATGGAAAAATATAAAATAAAATAAGGGAACCCCTGTTAAAGCTATCAGCTGATTTTTCTGCAGAAACTTTGCAGGCCAGAAGGCAGTGGCATGATATATTCAAAGTGCTGAAAGGGATAAACATTCAGCTTAAAATACTCTACCCAACAAGGTTATTATTCAGAATTGAGGGAGAGGTAAAGAATTTCTTGGACAAGAAAAACTAAAAGGTTTTAGTAATACTAAAACTACCCTAAAGGAAATGTTCAAGTCATCCCTAAGTGGAAGAGGCTATAACAAGAAGTAAGTAAGTATCTATAGGAAAGAACAAATTCCAATAGTAAAGGCAAATGTATAGTAAAGGCGGAGGACCAACCTCTTAAATAAACTAGTACAAAGATTAAAAGACAAAAAAATGTAAAATCAAATATAAGTACAGTAAGCAGTAAAGAGATAAATATGAAGATGTAAAATATAACATTGAAAACACAAAATGTGCAAGTGGGGAGTAAAATATATAGATCTTTTAGAATGTGTTTGAACTTAAAAGACTTTAAAACAAGTAGATACAGCTATAGGTCAACACACATGAACACCATGGTAACCACAAGTCAAAAACCTATAATAGATACACAAAAGCTAGAGAGAAAGTAACACAAGCATATCACTAAAGAAAATTATGAAACCACAAGGGAAGAAACTAAAAGAAGTAGAAAAGATCAGAGAAGAATCATAAAAAAACAGGAAAGAAGCAATAAAATTGCAATAAATACATACCTATCAATAATTAAATGTCAATGGACTAAATGTTCCAATTAAAAGACATAGTGTGACAGACAATAAAAAATAAGACCCATCTATATGCTGCTTACAAGATATTCACTTCAGAGCTAAAGAACATAAAGACTGAAAGTGAGAGGGTGGAAATCGATATTTCATGAAAATGGAAACAACAAGAAAACAGGGATAGCAATATTCATATGAGACAAAATATACTTTAAAACAATGTCTATAACAAAAGACAAATGAGGGCATTACATAATAATAAAGGTATGAATACAAGAAGAAGGTATTACACTGATTACCATATATGCATCCAATACAGGAGCAACTAAATATATAAAGCAAATATTAACAGAGATAAAGGGAGTAACTGACAATAATAATAGGGGACTTTAACGACCCACTTACATCTATGAACAGATCATACAGACAGAAATTCAATAAGGCAACAGTGGTTTCAAATGACACAATAGACCAGTTGGTGTTAATAGATAACCTACAGGATACTCAATCCCAAAACAGTAGAATACACATTATTTTCAAGTGTACATAGAACATTCTACTGGATAGATCACATGGCACAAAACAAGTCTCAACAAATTTAAGAGGATAGAAATTATATTAAACATTTTTTCTGACCACAGTAGTATGAAACTAGAAATCAATTACAGGGAGGAAAATGGCAAAAGCACAAACACGTGGATACTAAACAATGTGCCACTAAAAATCCAATGTGAGAATCATGAAATCAAAGTTGAAATCAGCCTCAAGAGAAATGAAAATGAAAACACAACTTTCCAAAATCTACCAGATGCAGCAAAAACAGTTCTAAGAGGGAAGTTCATAGTGATACAGGCCTGCCTCACAAAAAAAAAAACAACAAAAACAACCCTCAGATAAACAACCTAACCTTCCACCTACAAGAATTAGAAAAAGAAGAACAAACTAAGTCCAAAGTCAGCAGAAGGAAGGCAATAATAGAGATCAGAGAGGAAATAAATAAAATAGAGATCAAAAAAACAATAGAAAAAATCAATGAAACACTCGGAGAACATACTAGTGGTTACCAGTGGGGAGAGGAACTGAGGGAGGGGCAAGTTAGGGGTAAGGTATTAAGAGATACAAACTGCTATGTATGAAATAAATAAGCAACAAAGATAATTGTTCAGAACAGGGAAATATAGCCATTAATGAGTAATGACTTTAAATGGAATATAATGTATAAAAATATTGAATCACTATTGTATACCTGAAACATAATATACTTAATCACCTATAAGTCAATTAAAAAAAACAAAAGAAAATATACCATGAAAAAGCTTATTTCTCACTCCTTTTTTCCCCTTCCTGTAGACTGACTCTATTTTCTGCTCCTTTCTTTCTGATTTTAAAAGACCCATCATGATGTGGACAGCTCCCGAGTCTATAATTACATAGGTGCCCAACCAAGACATACTATTAACTTTCTAGGTCACTCTGGGTCACAATTCAAAGAATCCAAAAGGGATAACCTGCTTGGACTGGCTGGGCTAAGGCACCTATGCCTCATTTTTGCTGAATCTTAGAAAAATTCTCTATATATGGAACTTTAATTAAGGAAAACTTACTATCATGTCTACTATATTATGTCCTCCTTGTAAAAGAGAGAAGTTGCTTAAAGTACTTATTATGGGTATCATTCTCAACTTACCTTGAATTTGTTAATTAGTACCATTGAAATATACACAGTTCATAATCAGTGGTTCATACTTGTAAGCACTTTTATTTATTTTGAAAGTCTCACATTTAATAAATAATATCAAAGTAAAAAAAAATAATTACTAGTTCCAGAAATGGGCAAGTAGCTAGTATATAGGCAGTAAATCATCAAAAGAACATTGGCAAGTGATGACCACATTCTCAGGTACATAAGATTCAGAGAGGTTAAATACTTTGTTCAGGTACTCACATTTAGTAAGAAGCACAGCTGGAAGTCAAATATCAATCTGACCATAATTTCTATGCATTCTTTGAGTGATGGAATCATTCTCTTTGTCAACAAGGAGTGCAACCTTGGATCTGCCAGTACTATTGTTTCATAGTAAAACATCCATGAAGATTTAAGAAAAATAGAATAAAATGATAATAATAGTAGAATAGCAAATACTTATACAGTGCTTACCACTTGCCAGACCTTCTTTTACACATTTTACATATATTAACTCATTTAATTCCCATGGTAATTCAATAGGTAAGCTTCCATTACTGTCTCCTGAGGAGGAAAATAAGTCAGCTCAAAACAGATCACAAGAAGTGGAAAACCACATTAAATATCCACAAGTAACACACATGCCAAATGACCTTATTTGTAAAATGTTAACAATATACTAGGAAATATAAAGTCGTGTCAATCAGCAGAAGTGGTGTGTGTGATTTTTACAAAAATGGAAGTAAAGAATAAGAGTACTTACAGAGACCTGTTAGCATTGCCTCTCCTAAAAGTATTTTCCCCCCAAAGGAGGATTCTCCTGGCACAAAGATATACTGGTCTGAGTGTAAAGATAACTTTACAGATGGAATTGTCACTCTAACTTAGCTTCTTGTCAGTAAATATTCAAATTATGTAATTAACCCCCTTGCTTAGATTCTGTGTTTATCTGGCAAGTTTTAATTACACTGTATTTTCCCACTCAGATTTCTCAGCACTAAGAGACTGTGATGTTAAGAGAGATTAAATGTATCCTCTCAAAAGTTCTGTCTATAAATACAGATTAACAAATTGTCATTAGTGTAGTATAATGGTAATGTCAGATGGTTAATGTAATTCTCACTCTTCATGTGTTGTCAAATTGGACTTTGATATTCCAATGACAGAGGTTGACCATGGTGATTTATGAGAGACACTTCACAAAGAGCCCTACTTAAAAGTGTGAGAAATTTCACTGGATTCCATACAGTACCATATTTAATTTACTAACTACTAGAACTGAGCTTGCTTATTCTTCCTTAGAAATATCCCCTGCTTCCAATTTTCCATTGCCATTTTAGTGACTCAGATCCTCAATAATTAATACCATGGGCATTATAAGATCTCTTCTCTCCTGAAATCAGCCTTTATTTCATTCAGCTCACCACTTTGAAATTAGACTTTTTTTGTGTGTGTGTGTGTGTTACGCAGACCTCTCACTGCTGTGGCCTCTCCCATTGCAGAGCACAGGCTCCGGATGCGCAGGCTCAGTGGCCATGGCTCACTGGCCCAGCCGCTCCGCGGCATGTGGGATCTTCCTGGACCAGGGCACGAACCTGTGTCCCCTGCATCGGCAGGCGGACTGTCAACCACTGCGCCCCTGGGGAAGCCCAGAAATTAGACTTCTTAAAATATTGATTGTCACCTGATCCTTTAACAACTCCTCATTTTCATTATAATAAAATTATGATACATAATCAGTATTCAATCACTACTCTTAACAAACTTCTAGTGCCCAGATAAAAGCTTGTATCCCAAAATCTGTATATATCTTTGTAAACTGGAATATTTTGATTATTTTCACAGCTCAAGAAACTGAGACAAACTGTATACTGAAGGAAGTAAACCTTTTGTGTTTCTACCACACAGACAAAAGACTTCTACTTTTTGAATGATATTGAACTTTTAGCTTATTAATAATGTGTATTTCTCTCTTGGCACTTCTATCTTAAGACCCATTACCCATTTTATCTTAGGCTGTGAATTTTTATAGATTTATCAAATTGACTTATATATTAAATATATTACAAATTTCCCCTTATAAGTGACATTATTTAAACAGAACGGCATTCTCTTTTTTAAGATGTAAAATTTATACATACTTAAATATATTCATATGTATATATAATTCTTTTAATTTTTTTTTTTTCAGTACGCGGGCCTCTCCCCGCTGTGGCCTCTCCCATTGCAGAGTACAGGCTCCGGACACGCAGGCTCAGCGGCCATGGCTCATGGGCCTAGCCGCTCTGCGACATGTGGGACCTTCCCGGACCGGGGCCCAAACCCACGTCCCCTGCATCGGCAGACGGACTCTCAACCACTGCGCCACCAGGATAGCCCTCTTTTAATTTTAAGAGTATGAGATCTGGAACAAAATCTCAAAATCTCTGAGTTAAGATCCTGACTTCTCCATTTATTAAATAAATGTCTTTAACCATCAATACTGATTGTGGAAAAACTAAATGAGTTAATATATGTTAAATCCAGTAAAATGGAAAGATTCAGTTGATACAACTGCTACCATGGTAATAATGATTATAATAATGACAAAGATACTGACAATTAAGTGGCCGTTATGATCATCATGATCATGACAGTAGTGATAATGAAAATTGTAAAATTTAATATCTTTGTTTTACTATAACTTTAAAAAATTTTCTCAAGTCAATAGTTTTTTTTTTTTTCTGCAAAGTAACATTTCAGTTACTTGGGCAAATGAGTTTATGTCACTGAAAATGCCTAAAATAGTTTCTTCCATATAACAGATAATTATAATAATACTCATAAAAATATCTTGTAATAACCTATAATGGAAAAGAATCTGAAAAAGAATATATATATATGTATATATAATATATATATATTATATATATATATATATGAACTGAAGCACTTTGCTGCACACCTGAAACTAACAAAACAGTATAAATCAACTATACTTCAATTTTTTAAAAAAGCCAGTCATATGCTTAGTATGTACAAATCTCTGAATAAATGATAAAATGTAAAAATAGTAATAACAAACCTTTATTGAGATCTCATGCACTGGTCATTATTCTAAATGTTTTGTACATCATGGGCTACTTAATTGTCAAAAACAACACAATGAAGTAAGTACAATCATTATCCTAATTTTAGATATCAAGAAATTAAAACCCCCAAATGGAGTCTTTCTTTGGGCTGTTTGGTTCTCAATAAGGTAGGCCCATGCCTTTTTCCCTTCTCTATTGAGAGGGCAATATGCATTAAGCTAAAACAGCCTCTTCAATAATGGTGCTGGGAAAACTGGACAGCTACATGTAAAAGAATGAAATTAGAACACTCCCTAACACCATACACAAAAATAAACTCAAAATGGATTAAAGACCTAAATGTAAGACTGGATACTATAAAACTCTTAGAGGAAAACACAGGAAAAAAACACTCCATGACATAAAGCACAGCAAGAACCTTTTTGACCCACCTCCTAGAGAAATGGAAATAAAAGCAAAAATAAACAAATGGGACCTAATGAAGATTAAAAGCTTTTGCACAGCAAAGGAAACTATAAACAAGACAAAAAGACAACCCTCAGAATGGGAGAAAATATTTGCAAATGAAACAACTGACAAGGGATTAATCTGCAATATATACAAACAGCTCCTGCAGCTCAATATCAAAAAAACAAACAACCCAATCAAAAAATGGCCAGATCTAAATAACCATTTCTCCAAAGAAGACATACAGATGGCCAAGAGGCACATGAAAAGCTGCTCAACATCAGTAATTATTAGCAAAATGCAAATCAAAACTACAATGAGGTAACACTTCACACCGCTCAGAATGGCCATCATCAGAAAATCTACAAACAACAAATGCTTGAGAGGGTGTGGGGAAAAAGGAACCCTCTTGCACTGTTGGTGGCAATGTAAATTGATACAGCCACTGTGGAGAACAGTATGGAGGTTCCTTAAAAAACTAAAAATAGAATTACCATTTGACCCAGCAATCCCACTAGTAGGCATATACCCTCAGAAAACTATAATTCTGAAAGGCACATGCACCCCAATGTTCACTGCAGCACTACTTACAATAGCCAGGTCATGGAAGCAACCCAAATGCCCATCAACAGATGAATAGGTAAAGAAGATGTGGTACATATATACAATGGAATATTACTCAGCCATAAAAAGGAATGAAACTGGGTCATTTGCAGAGATGTGGATGGACCTAGAGTCTGTCATACAAAGTGAAGTAAGCCAGAAAAAGAAAAACAAATATTATATATTAACACATATATGTGGAATCTAGAAAAATGGTACAGATGAACCTATTTTCAGGGCAGGAATAGAGATGTAGACGTAGAGAATAGACATGTGGACGCAGCGGGAGGAAGGGGAGTGTGGGACAAACTGGGAGATAAGGATTGACATATATAGACTACCATGTGTAAAATAGATAGCTAGTGGGAACATGCCATAAAGCACAGGAAGCTCAGCTTGGTGCTCTGTGATGACTTAGTAGGGTGGGATGGGGGGGAGGTTGGAGAGAGGCCCAAGAGGGAGGGGATATAGGTATACATATAGCTGATTCACTTCATTGTACAGCAGAAACTAACACAACATTGTAAAGCAATTATACTCCAATAAAAAAATAAATAAAAATGTTACCTTCCAAAAGTGAGAAGGGGATTAAACTGATGCTTCAGAACTATGGAATTATCTGGATGTTTTACAAATGGCTGCTACATGAACAACGAAAAAGGTAATTACGAAAACTGAACATCACAACATGATTTTAAAGACACTTTGTATTTTGCTCACATTCCCTTCAACGTTGTTCCCAAAAGTGCTCATCCTCTAGCCCAACTGGAATCTCTGGGGAGAGGCAGAGACAGTTTGGTAAAAAGGACACACGGTGGGGGTGGGAGAGGTGGTGAAAGGAGAAAGCAGCCTTCCATTTAAAGATCAGTCTTCAGTTTAAAGATCAGCTTTGGGCAGGCTGGCCTCAGGTAGAGGGAGGAGCAGTACCAGGGCAGGACTGGGGCGCTCTACATCTCATTCGGGTCAAGCACAAGTCTGACCATTCATCCTTTGTGTACGGAGGTGTTCCTCTTTGGTGCGTTTCAGTTTATCTTCCAAATCATCAACTGTCTTCCAGCTTGGCGACTGATCTCTCAGCAAACTAGCACGGGTCTCTGCCTCCTTGAGTTTAGTAGTAAGAATCTTTACCTCTTCCTCATATTTGTCTTTTTGAGAAACCTCATTGCTCTGTATAAAGTATCTGCCAAACCAGAAAGGTGATTCCAGGAGAAGCTAGCCAAAAAAAAAAAAAAAAAAAAAGTGCTCTTTAGGTTTTCAGCTTTACAGTATCTTTGGGCAACTTATTTTGATTTTTTTCATCAGAATGGACCAAACAATTTACGATGGCGAGATGTCTGTCTGAGACCAAATCCCATTACTACCCCATTCCCAACCCCTCACAGAATGGATCATGTGCGCCTTATGTTGAGGTGACCACTTACTTATTCTCCTGCCTCCCTCAAAGAAAGAAAAGAAAATTGTTTTGCCACTGAGTTAGCCATATGAAATTCATCACCCTTTTCTAGGTCTGAAGCTGCTGTCTTTAAAATTGTGATCTAATTGTGCTTTGTATCAGTTAGTGCTGGAGAAATCTTGAATAACTTATGTACAAAACATTTAAAATTTTATATATTTTTTTATTTTTCGTAATATAGCAGGTTCCTATTAGTTATCTACTTTATACATATTAATGTATATACGTCAATCCCAATATCCCAATTCATCCAACCACCACCACCACCTTTCCCCTCTTGGTGTCCCTATGCTTGTACACTACATCTGTGTCTCTATTTCTGCCTTGCAAACAGGTTAATCTGTACCATTTTTTCCAGATTCCACATATATACGTTAATATATGATATTTGATTTTCTCTTTCCGACTTACTTCACTCTGTATGACAGTCTTTAGGTACATCCTCATCTCTACAAATGACACAATTTCATTCCTTTTTAGAGTTGGGTAATATTCCATTGTATATATGTACCACATCTTCTTTACCTATTCATCTGTTGATGGACATTTAGGTTACTTCCATGACCTGGCTATTGTAAGTAGTGCTTCAATGAACATTGGGGTGCATGTGTCTTTCAGAATTATAGTTTTCTGAATGTATATGCCCACTAGTGTGATTGCTGGGTCATATGGTAATCCTATTTTTAGTTTTTAAAGGAACCTCCATACTGTTCTCCACAGTGGCTGTATCAATTTGCATTGCCACCAAGAGTGCAAGAGGGATCCCTTTTCTCCACATCCTCTCAAGCATTTGTTGTTTGTAGATTTTCTGATGATGGCCATTGTGACAGTTGTGAGATGACACCTCATTGTAGCTTTGATTTGCATTTCTCTAATGATTACTGATGTTGAGCAGCTTTTCATGTGCCTCTTGCCCATCTGTATATCTTCTTTTGAGAAATGTCTATTTAGGTATTCTACCCATGTTTTGATTTTTTTTTTTAATATTGAGCTGCATGAGCTGTTTATATATTTTGAAGGTTAATCCTTTGTCCATTGGTTCATTTGTAAATATTTTCTTTCATTCTGAGTGTTTCTTTTTGTCTTGTTTATAGTTTCCTTTGCTGTGCAAAGCTTTTAAATTTCATTAGGTTCCATTTGTTTATTTTTGTTTTTATTTCCATTTCTCTAGGAGGTGGGTCAAAAAAGATCTTGCTGTAATTTATATCAAAGAGAATTCTTCCTATGTTTTCCTCTAAGAGTTTTATAGTGTCAGGTCTTACTTTTAGGGCTTTTTTTTTTTTTTGGCGGTATGCAGGCCTCTCACTGTTGTGGCCTCTCCCATTGTGGAGCACAGGCTCTGGACACACAGGTTCAGCGGCCATGGCTCACAGGCCTAGCTGCTTCATGGCATGTGGGATCTTCCCGGACTGGGGCATGAACCCATGTCCCCTGCATCGGCAGGCGGACTCTCAACCACTGCTCCACTTTTAGGGCTTTAATCTATTTTGAGTTTATTTTTGTGTATGGTGTTAGGGAGTGTTCTAATTTCATTCATTTACATGGAACTGTCCAGTTTTCCCAGCAGCACTTATTGAAGAGACTGTCTTTTCTCCATTGTATATCCTTGCCTCCTTTGTCATAGATTAGTTGACCATCTGTGTGTGGGTTTATCTCTGAGCTTTTTATCCTGTTCCATTGATCTATATTTCTGTTTTTGTGCCAGTACCATATTGTCTTCATTACTGTAACTTTGTAGTATAGTCTGAAATCAGGGCACCTGATTCCTCCAGCTACGTTCTTTTCAGTCAATATTGCTTTCGCTATTCAGGGTCTTTTGTGTCTCCATACAAATTTTAAGATTGTTTTTTCTAGTTATGTAAAAAATGCCTGTGGTAATTTGATAGGTATTGCACTGAATCTGTAGATTGCTTTGGGTATTATAGTCATTTTCACAATATTGATTCTTCCAATCTAAGAACATGGTATATCTCCCCATCTTTTTGTGTCATCTTTGATTTCTTTCATCAGTGTCTTAAAGTTTTCTGACTACAGGTCTTTTACCAACTTAAGTAGGTTTATTCCTAGGTATTTTATACTTTTTGTTGCAATGGTGAATGGGATTGTTTCCTTCATTTCTCTTTCTGATCTTTCATTGTTATTGTATAGGAATGCAAGAAATTTCTGTGCATTAATTTTGTATCTGGCAACTTTGCTAAATTCATTGATTAGCTCTGGTAGTTTTCTGGTAGCATCTTTAGGATTCTTTACGTACAGTATCATGTCCTCTACAAACAATGACAGTTTTACTTCTTCTTTTCCAATTTGTATTCTTTTTATTTATTTTTCTTCTCTGATTGCCATGGCTAGGTCTTCCAAAACTATGTTGAATAATAGTGGTGAGAGTGGACATCCTTGTCTTATTCCTGATCTTAGAGGAAATGCTTTCAGTTTTTCACCATTGAGAATGATGTTTGCTGTGGGTTTGTCATATATGGCCTATATTATGTTGAGGTAGGTTACCTCTATTTCCATAGCTAGAGAGTTTTTATCATAAATGGGTGTTGAATTTTGTCAAAAGCTTTTTCTGCATCTATTGAGATGATTGTATGTTTTTTATTCTTCAGTTTTTCAATATAGTGTAACACATTGATTTGCGTATATTGAAGAATTCTTGCATCCTGGGGTTAAACCCCACTTGATCATGGTGTATGATCCTTTTAATATGTTGTTGGATTCTGTTTGGTAGTATTTTGTTGAGGATTTTTGCATCTATATTCATCAGTGATATTGGTCTGTAATTTTCTTTTTTTGTAGTACCTTTGTCTGGTTTTGGTATCAGGGTGATGGTGGCCTTGTAGAATGAGTTTGGGAGTCTTCCATCCTTTGCAATTTTTTGCAAGAGTTTGAGAAGGATGGGTGTTAGCTCATCTCTAAATATTTGATAGAATTCCTCTGTGAAGCATCTGGTCCTGGACTTTTGTTTGTTAGGAGATTTTTAATCACAGTTTCAATTTCATTACTTGTAATTAGCCTGCTCATATTTTCTATTTCTTCCTAGTTAAGACTTGGAAGGTTATACCTTTCTAAGAATTTGTCCATTTCTACCAGTTTTTCCATTTTATTGGCATAGATTTGCTTGTAGTAGTCAATTATGATGCTTTGTATTTCTGTGATGTCTGTTGTAACTTCTCCTTTTTCATTTCTAATTTTATTGATTTGAGTCCTCTCCCTCTTTTTCTTGATGAGTCTGGCTAAAGGTTTAACAATTCTGTTTATATTCTCAGAGAATCAGCTTTTAGTTTTGTTGATCTTTGCTATTGTTTTCTTTGTTTCTATTTTATTTGTTTCTGCTCTGATCTTTATGATTTCTTTTCTACTAAATTTGGGTATTGTTTGTTCTCCTTTTTCTAGCTCCTTTAGGTGTAAGGTTAGATTGTTTGTTTAAGATTTTTATTGTTTCTTGAGGTAAGATTGAATTGCTATAAACTTCCCTCTTAGAACTGCTTTTGCTGCATCCCATAGATTTTGGATCGTTGTGTTTTCATTGTCATATGTCTCTAGTTATATTTTTATCTCCTCTTTGATTTCTGCAGAGATCTCTTGGTTATTTAGTAAAGTATTGTTTAGTCTCCATGTGTTTGAGTTTTTTACGTTTTTTTTCCCTGTAATTTACTTCTAGTCTCATAACGTTGTGGTTGGAAAAGATGCTTGATATGATTTCAATTTTCCTAAATTTACCGAGGTTTGATTTGTGACCTAAGATATGATCTATCCTGGAGAATGTTCCGTGTGCACTTGAGAAGAAAGTGTATTCTGCAGCTTTCAGATGGAATGTACCATAAATATCAATTAAATCTATCTGGTCTTTTGTGTCACTTAAAGCTTGTGTTTCCTTATTAATTTTCTGTCTTGATGATCTGTCCATTGGTGTGAGTGATGTGTTAAAGTCCCCCACTATTATTGTGTTACTGTCAATTTCCTCTTTTATAGCTGTTAGCATTTGCCTTATGTACTGTGGTACTCTTTTGTTGGGTCCATATATATTTATAACTGTTATGTCTTCTTATTGGATTGACCGCTTGATCATTATGTAGTGTCCTTCTTTTTCTCTTGTAACATTCTTTATTTTAAAGTCTATTTTATCTGATATGAGTATTGCTACTCCAGCTTTCTTTTGATTTCCATCTACATGGAATATCTTTTTTCATCCCCTCACTTTCAATCTGTATGTGTTCCTAGATCTGAAATGGGTCTCTTGTAGACAGCATATTTATGCATCTTGTTTTTGTATACATTTAGTGAGCCTGTGTCTTTTGGTTGGAGCATGTACTCCATTCACATTTAAGGTAATTGTCAATATGTATGTTCCTATTACCATTTTCTTAATTGTTTTGGGTTTGTTTTTGCAGGTTCTTTTCTTCTCTTGTGTTTCCTGCTTAGAGAAGATCCTTTAGCATTTGTTGTAGAGCTGGTTTGGTGGTGCTGAATTCTCTTAGCTTTTGCTTTTCTGTAAAGCTTTTGATTTCTCTGTCAAATCTGAATGAGATCCTTTCCAGGTAGAGTAATCTTGGCTGTAGGTTCTTCCCTTTCATCACTTTAAATATATTGTGACACTCCCTCCTGTCTTGTAGAATTTCTGCTGAGAAATCAGCTGTTACCCTTATGGGATTTCCCTTGTATTTTATTTCTCGTTTTTCCCTTGTTGCTTTTAATAATTTTTCTTTGTCTTTAATTTTTGTCAATTTGATTTCTATGTGTCTTGGCATGTTTCTTCTTGAGTTTATCCTGTCTGGCCTCTCTGTGCTTCCTGGGCTTGGGTGGCTATTTCCTTTCCCATGTTAGGGAAGTTTTCGATTATAATCTCTTCAAATATTTTCTTGGTCCTTTTACTCTCTCTTCTCTTTCTGGGACCCCTATAATACGAATATTGGTGTTTTTTATGTTTTTTCAGAGGTCTCTTAGTCTGTCTTCATTTCTTTTCATTCTTTTTTCTTTATTCTATTCTGTGGCAGTGAATCCTACCATTCTGTCTTCTAGGTCACTTATCCAATTCTTCTGTCTCAGTTATTCTACTCTTGATTCCTTCTGTTGTATTTTTCATTTCAGTTATTGTATTGTTCATCTTTGTTTTCTTGTTCTTTAATACTTCTATGTCTTTGTTAAACATTTCTTGCATCTTCTCAATCTTTGCCTCCATTCTTTTTCCAAAGTATTGTATCATCTTCACTATCATTATTCTGAATTCTTTTTCTGGAAGGTTGCCTATCTTCATTTCATTTAGTTGTTTTTTCTGAGGTTTTACCTTGTTCCTTCATCTGGTATGTAGTCCTCTGCATTTTAGTTCTGTCTATCTTTCTGTGAATGTGGTTTTCTTTCCACAGGCTGCAGGATTGTAGTTTTTCTTGCTTCTGCTGTCTGCCCTCTCTTTAAATTTTACATTATTTTAAACCTTTGCTTCTTTGGGATTGGGGCACATTGGTCACCCCATCTGGATGTGAGAGCTCTCTACAGTCTGTGGGCTGTCAGTGTGCTGATCTTTTAAGGTCTCTTTCCCTATGTAAACTCCACTTTTTGGTGAGGTTTCAGGGAGGTCTGTTAAGTGTGCATCCTGCAGCTTAATTGGCTTAAAATGTACTTTGCTTTGGCATGGTCTCTTTGGGGTCTGATTGAGAGAAAGAAAAAACAATAGTGTAACTGTTTTGGATACTGAAAACTGATGTGTCTTTTTGAAATAAAGAAACAGTCCCTCCAAAAAAAGAAAGAAAGAAAAAAGAAAATGAAATTAAAACACCAAGTTGCAAAACTTGGCTAGTTTTTCATGCCTAGTTAGTGGCAAAGCCCTAGTGTCTAAGCAATTAACCAGAATGATACTATCTCTTGTTAATGAGTACTAAAGAAGCTTTCAGTATTGTTTAGCTATTTTGTAGTACAGCATTCGATTCTATTCACATGAAGGACTATTAAAATGTAGAGTAATATAGACCCATAAGTATATATTGTTTTTTATTTTAACATTTCCAACTTGTTAAATAAATTCTCTTACTGATCTTTGAGCTATAGTTTTTAAGAAAAAATAAATCTATTTTTAGTACTACAGAATGTTTTTCTGCTTTTGTCAAATGGATATAATTCTAAAACTTTCAAAGGGATAAATATAAAAGATCATGACTAATCATGTGATCCAGTCATTACTTAAAGACACTAGTGATCCAATTTAGAGAAATCAGCCCAGTTTTGGGGTTTGTTTTTCCCTTCTAACTAAAGAAGCATAACTCACTCTGTCAATGACATAGCTTGCCTATTATCTTAAGAAAAGTGAGGATTCCACTTGACAGATATTGTAAAGATGAGTGCCATTAATATTTCAGTGAGACGAAAGAGTAACTAAGTAATTGTTCCAACAGTTTACACAGCAGCATTTTCAAAACAAATACTATTTTGAAGATTTTGCTGCCTGAATTGTCCTGAAAGCTCTGCCTCTGTACCCAAGGTATATAAATCCCACTTATCCTTTCATAGTTCTTCAGTCTTCCATGAAGCCTTTCATAACCACTCCTAACCACATCCACACTACTTCTCTTTGCAAATCTGTGATCTTTTTCTACTGTCCTATTTATTGTTTGTTGAGAATTCAGATTAAGTTTTCTAGTTCATTATTAAGATGTTTTTTAACCATTTAATCAAACAATTAGCATATTAATATTGAACATGTATTCTCCAGATTTGAATTCTTTATCTTCTCAACTAGATTGCCAGTTTCCTCAGGGAAAGATTTGTTTTTTTTTTAATTGAAGTATAGTTAATTGGCAATATTGTTAGTTTCAGGTGTACAACAAAGTGATATATATTTTTTCAAATTCTTTTCCATTATAGGTTATTACAAGATATTAAATACAGTTCCCTATGCTATACAGTACATCTTTGTTGTTTATCTATTTTGTATATAGTAGTGTGCATATGTTATCAGCAAAAGTTTTACACATGTAAAGCTGTCCCCAAGGACAATAGGCTGGGGAAGAAAAATGTGTGTGTGAGAGACACAACAAGGACAGTAATATGTCGTGAATTAAACCACCACCAGCTTTATTTCTGAAATACCAATTAAGTCTGACACTTTTTCCTTATACTTCCAAGCCACAAAAGGTCATAAAAATCTCCTTGCTGAAGCTGGAGTCATTGATATCATACAGAGTTCCCACCTCAAGTGTCATAAACTGTCCATTACCTCTAATCAAAGCCACATAGACCATTCCTGTTTTTACATCTCTGACCACCTTTGTTTTCACCCCCATTGTTGACAGTATTTATCACCTTTCTGGGAGATGTTATACTAAGGAAGGTCTCCACACCTAAAAACCTGGTGAGATGGCCCACATACAGATATTTTCAGAGAGGGAACTCTGCCATGGGAAGGTGTGTTAAACAGCCAGGGGAAAGGACCCAAGTACAAATGATACTTTTTTCTCCTTCCAGGCCCTAGTCTAGCATCATTTCTTCTTCCTAGTGACAGGAAAATGTAAACACTTATTATTCTTGTGCCTTAGGATGGGAAGGACTGTTTGCCCCCACCCAGATTTTGTGGAGTTTATATAAAAGTATTAGTACCTCCCTCTGATCTGATCCTTATCTTTCATTCTGTATTTTCACTAGTTTTTCTTCTAATTCTCAGCTTTATGCTTCATTCTCAATTAACTCTACACCAATTCATTAGTTGTAAAACTCAAAATAATAAACAAAATAAGGGTAAAATTGAATGAGTATCAGGCTTTTTAAGTGAGTAGCTGATATGCTTTTTATTAACAGTGTTCACATGACTTCCAGTGCAAGGAAAGCAGATGAGATTTTGCCTGGTTCTGTCTTAAAAGTTCTCTACAGTTTTCTAAAATAATTACTACAAGCAAAAGTAGAGTAAACCTGGTCTGAGGTTTATCTGGGTTAAGTAAAATATTTACATAGACATCTTTGGAAAATTCAATTTCTGCATTCATTTGAGGTGAATGGGAAGCAAATTACTGGGCTTTATTTAAAATGCCATCCTTTCTCCTAGATATGCACATAACTTCAATTCAATCTAAATATATTACACTTAAGTTGCTGACTGTCTGTTTGCAGCACAAACTTCTTGTACAGCCCCAACTGAATAATGTTAATCCACTCTGAGCATCCTTTCCTTCCAATCCCTTCAGAATATCACCAGACTGTGGAGTTAGTTGTTCATTCTCTAACTGCTTACTAGACAGCTGCATATATACAAATAAAGGTTCCACTGTAGTGAGCTGAGAATTCAGTGAGACAGAGGAAGTATAGAAAATAAACATAGAATGCAAGTTTAATTACTCTGATAATGAGAAAGGAAAAAAGAGTAGGACAATAACAAGTTTGAAATTCAGGACTGAGAGGTTTTAATCATTTGTGTGTTTGTCTTGCAAGAGAAAGATGACTTGAGCCTATTTGACATGTCCAAGAAGGGATGGTGTTAACAAATCACCATCCTGTGTACAGTGTGCATTAGCTTCTTTTCTGCCTAACACTTAAATTAGCCTGGGGAACAAAGTCACTGAAAAGCAGATTTTCCTAATTCTCTCCAACCCATACCAACGGGATACTTTATTAAAACACTTATAACCAGACCTTGTTTTTATTAGGCATGCAAGAGAAAAGAAGAGGAACCTAGTACCCATTGCTCCTCAGTTCATACCTTTGGTCCCACAAATAAATAATCTTACCATCTGGACATCTATCTTTGTGAGCAATGCCATTGATATGCTATAAAATGTCCTTGCTTAATTAAGAAAAGTATGTTTCACTTCTGTTGGAGATGAAGCTCCACTCTAGCACAGATGGATTGATTAGCAGAATATGTCCTGAATTTCAGCCTTTACTTAACCTTTCAGATATATGACTGTCTTCAGAACAGAGGTTGTACAATTGTTATGGAAAACCAGCTGGGAAAATATGTTGGCTTCTGTAACTCCTCTGAGTAGGTTTCCCAGTGCTATCTGAGAAAATAGAATGTGCACTCATATCATCAAATCTGAGATCAAAACTCAAGTCTTTTTAAAAAGGTCTGAATAATTTTTCTGTGCAAAACCAGGATTCTACTTTTCATCTAGTTACATTCCCAACATTGCTCACTATTGGCTTTTCAATTCCTAAGACTCATATGATAACTGTGAGCATGAATGCCTCATTATTGGAAAAACTATCTGTTTTATCTTGTTATGTGAAACAAAGTTTAGTAAGAGTAAGAAAAATAAAACAGCATATGATAACAGATATATTGACCATAAACTTTCCAAAAGAACACCAGAAAAAAACCTGTTAATCAAGCAAAGTGTCTCAGATAGTCTTCAGAAGGAGAGAATTCCATCACAACAGTCTTAGTCATTTCTCCAAAATGTTAAAGTTAGGGTAAAATATTAACAGGCAGGACTGAAAACATAGATTACATGGCCCACTACAAAATTTTAAAATAAATTTTAAAACAATTAGTGAAAATTTCAATATGGTGGCAGCAGAACGTTAAACCATGTTGAGGTGCTTCTAAGTGTAGGGCCATGTGTGACCATACAGGTTATATGCATCATGAAGTCAGCCTGTTAATAGAGATTTAAGGCCTGGGCTCAGGGATGTTAAGGTAGTCTGTGAAAGTGGGGAACTGATTAGGATTAAACACAATTTACACATGATAACTTTAGATTAGTGAACCCAGTAAATCAATGATTTTGAAATAATCCTTCATGACGGGTAAGTTTGTGTTGAAATATAAATTGTTTTTAATTTATTTATTTTATTTATTTATTTTTGGCTGTGTTGGGTTTTCGTTGCTGTGAGCGCACGGGCTTTCTGTTGTTGCAGCCAGTGGGGGCTCTCTTCGTTGCGGTGCACAGGCTTCTCATTGCGGTGGCTTCCTTTGTTGCAGAGCACGGGCTCCAGGCACATGGGTTTCAGTAGTTGCGATGCACGGAGCCAGTATTTGTGACGCACAGGCTTAGTTGCTCCACGGCATGTGGGATCTTCCTAGACCAGGGATCAAACCCGTGTCCCCTGCATTGGCAGGCGGACTCTTAACCGCTGCACAACCAGGGAAGTCCCGTAAATTGTTTTAGTTGGTTTACACTCTTATCGTCATGGATCAAAATTGCCTAGGCAACTGCCAATTCACTTTCACTTATTCTCAGTATTATTTAGCATAGGAGCAGGGAAATATGCCTGGTCACAGAATAGTTAAACAAGGACAATTAGTTTTAGCTCATAGGTATGTCAATCATTCTTCCTTCACTCAAAACTACTCATTTATAACCAGGTCTCAGTAATGTTTCACTGGCAGGAAAAGGAGTTTGGTCCCATTATTGTTAATATCAGGAAGAGGAAATCATTTTAGTTTTAGTTCTCAAGACCCTCTCTCCCGTTTTGGTCTAGCGTAAAATGATAATGATAGATTGTTATTGATTAAGATCATATTAAATCCTCACCACTGTTGATGTGTCATGATTGGGAGTAGAGTTTGTAATGGTAGTTTTTCCAATGTCTGGAAATATGAGATATGTTTCTTTGGATGGCTACTTGTTAGGATACCAGCTGTGGTGCAAAAATTAAGACCCTGGAGATTACATATTTGAAGACTGCCACATAGTTAAATATAAAAAAAAGTTGTGATAAAAATGTATAGACTACTGCCAAGACAATAAGCAAAAAAAACCCAAAAAACAAAAAATGAATATTCCTGAAGTCAGTATCTTTGAAAGAGGCACCCCAAAACCCTATCTATTATTATTCATAGTCTTGAGTAATTTGCTTCTAAGCAATAAAATTATCAACACTGCAGGAAGTAATAATTTCATTACACGAAATTCATCTTGCTAACCTACTGTCTCCCTTGTTGACTTTGACAAAGTAAGCTGCCATATATTAAACTAATGAATGTGTATCAAGTCATTAAGTTTGTGATAATTTGCAATACAACAAAGATAACTAATAGAATAAACTATCCCCAATTTGAAGAGCTCAAAAGATGAGATATGGAGTAGCCAAATTATAAAATTTTTAACACTTTATTTTTAGAGGAGTTTTAGGTTCACAGAAATATTGAGAGGAAGTCAGAGGTTTCACAAATACTCCTTGCCCCACACATACATAGCTTCCCTCAATATTTTGGTTATGTTGGTTTTCTTCTATGATATCTTCTAGGAGTTTATAGTTTTTCATTTTACATTTAGGTCTGTGATCTATTTTTTTAAAGCAAATCTCCTTATGCTATATTTGTGTAATTTTTAAAATAATCCCAAAATTTAAATATAGGATTTTACATTTATTCTTCTCTATTTTTTAAAAAATTATCATCTTTTTATGTATTTATTTTTTTACAATAGGTCTTTGTTTGTTATCTATTTTAAATATAGCAGAGTGTACATGTCAATCCCAAACTTCCAATCTCTCCCTCCCCCTACCCTTTCCCCCCAGTAACTATAAATTCATTCTCTAAGTCGGTGAGTCTGTTTCTGTTTTGTAAATAAGTTCATATGTATCATTTTTTTTAGATTCCACATATAAGTGATATCATATGATATTTATCTTTCTCTGTCTTATTTCATTTTGTATGATAATCTCCAGGTCCATCCATGTTGCTGCAAATGGCATTATTTCATTCTCTTTAATGGCTGAGTTACATTGCATTGTAGTTATATACCACATCTTCTTTATCCATTCATCTGTAGATGGACCATTTAGGCTGTTTTCATGTCTTGACTATTATAAACAGTGCTGCAATGAACATTGGGGTGCATGTATCCTTTTGAACAATGTTTTTCTCTGGCTATATGCCCAGGAGTGGGATTGCTGGATCATATGGTAGCTCTATTTTCAGTGTTTTAAGGAATCTCTGATCTATTTTAAGTTAATTTTTCTGAAGGGTGTCAGTCTGTATATAAATCCATTTATTTTCTTTTGCGTAAAGACGTCAAATTGTTCCAGCTCCTTTTATTGAAAAGTCTATCTTTGCTCCATTGTCTTGCCTTTGCTCCTTTATCAAAGACCAGTTGACTTTATTAGGGTCTTTTTCTGGTTCTCTATTTGCTCTATTTATCTGTTCTTCCACTAATACCACACTGTCTTGATTACTGTAACTTTATAGGAAATCTTGAAGTCTGGTAGTGTCAGACCTCTAACTTTGTTCTTCTCCTTCAAAAATGTTGTGGTTATTCTGGGTATTTTGTGCCTTCATGTAAACTTTAGTATCAGTTTGTTAATATCCACAAAGTAAATTGCTGGGATTTTGATTGACATTGCATTGAATCTATAGATCAAGTTGGAAAGAACAGACACTTTGATGATATTCGGTTTTCCTAATAATGAAATAGAATATTTCTCCATTTACTTAACTCATCTTTGGTTTTTTTAATCAGGATTTTGTAGTTTCACTAGTATAGATCTTGTACATAATTAGTTATATTTATACTTATTTATATATATCATTTTCAGGGTGATAATATAAAAATTATATTCTTATTTTTTTTAATTAATTTATTTATTTTTGTGATACGCGGGCCTCTCACTGTTGTGGCCTCTCTCGTTGCGGAGCACAGGCTCTGGACACGCAGGCTCAGTGGCCATGGCTCACGAGCCCAGCCGCTCCACGGCATGTCGGATCTTCCTGGACCAGGGCACAAACCCACGTCCCCTGCATCGGCAGGCAGACCCTCAACCACTGTGCCGCAAGGGAAGCTCTTATTTTTATTTTTTTAATTGGAGTATAATTGTTTTACAATGTTGTGTTAGTTTCTGCTGTACAATGAAGTGAATCTACTCTATGTATACTTATGTATCCCTTCCCTCTGGGACCTCCCTCCCATCATCCCCCCATTCCACCCACCTAAGTCATCACAGAGCACCAAGCTGAGCTCCCTGTGCTAAACAGCAGGTTTCCAGTAGCTATCTATTTTACACATGGTAGTGTATTTATGTCAATCCTGATCTCCCAATTCATCCCACTTTCCCCTTCCTCCACTGTGCCCACATGTCTGTTCTCTACATCTACATCTCTATTCCTGCCCTGAAAATCGTTCATCTGTACCATTTTTCTAGATTACACATATATGCATTAATATATGATACTTATTTTTGTCTTTCTGGCTTACTTCACTCTGTATGACAGACTAGGTCCATCCACATCTCTACAAATGACCCAATTTCATTCCTTTTCATGGCTGAGTAGTATTCCATTGTATAAATGTACCACATATTCTTTATCCATTCATCTGTAATTGGACATTTAGGGTGTTTCCATGTCCTGACTAATGTAAATAGTGCTGCAATGAATGTTGGAGTACATGTGTCTTTTTGAATTATGGTTTCCTCAGGGCATATGCCCAGTAGTGAGATTGCTGGGTAATATGGTAGTTCTATTTTTTGTTTTTTAAGGAACCTCCATACTATTCTCCATAGAGGCTGTATCAGTTTACATTCTCATCAAGAGTGCAAAAGTGTCCCCTTTTCTCCACACCATCTACAGAATTTATTGTTTGTAGATTTTTTGATATGGCCATTCCGACTGGTGTAAAGTGACACATCATTGTAGTTTTGATTTGCATTTCTCTAATAATTAGTGATGTTGAGCATCTTTTCATGTGTCTCTTTGCCATCTGTATGTCTCCTTTGGGGAGATGTCTATTTAGGTCTTCTACCCATTTTTTAATTGGGTTGTTTGTTTTTTTTGATATTGAGCTCCATGAGCTGTTTGTATATTTTGGAGATTAATCCTTTGTCTGCTACTTCATTTGCAAATATTTTCTCCCATCTTAAGGGTTGGCTTTTCATCTTGTTTATGGTTTCCTTTGCTGTGCAAAAGCTTTTAAATTTCATTAGGTTCCATTTGTTTATTTTTGTTTTTATTTTCATTACTCTAGGAGGTGAGTCAAAAAAGACCTTGCTGTGATTTATGTCAAAGAGTGTTTTTCCTATGTTTTCGTCTAAGAGTTTTATAGTGTTCAGTTTTACATTTAGGTCTTGAATCCATTTTGAGTTTTTTTTTTTATATTTCGTGTTTTGTAGTATTCTAATTTCATTCTTTTACATGCAGCTGTCCAGTTTTCCCAGCATCACTTATTGACGAGCTTGTGTTTTCTCCATTGTATGTTCTTGTCTCCTTTGTCATAAATTAGGTGACCATATGTGTGTGGGTTTATCTCTGGGCTTTCTATCTTGTTCCACTGATCTATATTTCTGTTTTTGTGCCAGTACCATATTGTCTTGTTGACTATAGCTTTGTAGTATAGTTTGAAGTCAGGCAGCCTGATTTCTCTGGCTCCATTTTATTTTCTCAAGATTGCTTTGGCTATTCGGGGTCTTTTGTGTTTCCATATGAATTGTAAAATTTTGTTTTAATTCTGTGAAGAATGCCATTGGTAGTTTGATAAGGTTTGCATTGAATCTATAGATTAGTTTGGGTAGTATAGTCATTTCACAATATTGATTCTTCCAAACCAAGAACATGGTATATTTCTCCATCTGTTTATGTCAACTTTGATTTCTTTCATCGGTGTTTTATAGTTTTCTGAGTATAATTCTTTTGCCTCCTTATATAGGTTTATTCCAAGGTATTTTATTCTTCTTGTTGCAATGATAAATGGGATTGTTTCCTTAATTTCTCTTTCTGATTTTTCATTGTTAGTGTATAGGAATGCAAGAGATTTCTGGACATTAATTTTGTATCCTGCAACCTTACCAAATTCATTGATTAGTTCTAGTAGTTTTCTGGTGGCATCTTTAGGATTCTCTCTATATAGTATCATGGCATCTGCAAACAGTGACAGTTTCACTTCTTCTTTTCCAATTTGTATTCCTTTTATTTATTTTTCTTCTCTGATTGCCATGGCTAGGACTTCCAAAACTATGTTGAATAATAGTGACAAGAGTGGACATCCTTGTCTTGTTCCTGATCTTAGAGGAAATACTTTCAGCTTTTCACCATTGAGAATGATTTTTTCTGTGGTTCGTCATATATGTCCTTTATTATATTGAGGTAGGTTCTCTCTTTGCCCATTTTCTGGAGAATTTTTATCATAAATTGGTCTTGAATTTTGTTAAAAGTTTTTTCTGCATCTATTAAGATGACCATATGGTTTTTATTCTTCATTTTGTTAGTATGGTATATCACATTGATTGATTTGTGTAAAGAATCCTTGCATCCATGGGATAAATATAAATAATATATTATTTATATGCTAATATAGAACAAAAGCATGTAGAATAAAACATTCATTGTGTGGCTTGGTTACCTGGGTCTTATTCCAATGATATTTGTAGAAAGCTGTCTACTTCATGCTTTCATCTCCTTAATATAGAGGTTTTGCGTAAAAGCTACCTTATCACTCTAAAAAAATTCTAAGATTTCTCAGCTCTTAATCTCCAATTTCCATGATAGTTGTTAATAATGCCTAATTGTATCTTTCTTTGATATTTCATATCTATCAGCAAAGTTTGGTGTGTTAAGAAATTCTAAGGTAGTAAAAATACTCTGTATGATACTATATTGATGCATATATGTCATTATACATTTGTCCAAACCCACAGAATATAAAACACCATGAGTTAATCTTATTGTAAACTATGGACTTAGTTATTCTGATATATCATTATAGTCTCATCAGTTATAATAAATATACCTCTCTGGTGGGGAATATTGATAATGCGGAGGCTATGTATGTGTGGTGGTAGAGTGTATGTGTGACATCTCTGTACCTTCCTCTCAACTTTTCTATGAACCTAAAACTGCTCTTTAAAAAGTCCTAAACAGGAGTTCCCTGGTGGTAGTGCAGTGGTTAAAGAATCTGCCTGCCAATGCAGGGGACACAGGTTGGATTCCCGGTCCAGGAAGATCCCAAATGCCGCGGAGCAAATAACTCCATGCACCACACCTACTGAACCTGTGCTCTAGAGCCCACAAACCACAACTACTGAGCTCGTGTGACACAACTACTGAAGCCCATGTGCCTAGAGCCCATGCTCCACAACAAGAGAAGCCACCACAATGAGAAGTCTGCGCACCGCGGCAAAGAGTAGCTCCTGCTTGCCACACCTACAGAAAGTCCACATGCAGCAACGAAGACCCAAAGCAGCTGAAAATAAAAACTATTTAATTTAAAAAAATGTCCTAAACAAATCTGGTGTGTTTTACAAAACTCTGGGTTTCCAGATGTTAGGTCACGTAAGTATGAGTCGTTCAGGAAGATGCTGAGTTCAAGTTGTTAATCATGACTGCCTGTAGTACATCAGCATTTGGCCATGTTTATTTGCAATAAGGCAGAGACTAAAATCAAAGGTGAAATTCCTATAGGTATTGGTCAGACTGTTACTAAATCATAAGTGGAAAGTTGGTGAATCTCAGGAGAAAATAAATTTTTTCTTACTAAAGTGAATAGCAAAATCATAAAAGTTTAAGGGTCTCTGAGAGCTTTGCTAAATTTAGTTTTAGAAGTCCTTTTTTTTCTTCCCTGGTTGTTGGTTATGGTATGTAAATTAAAGATTTTGAGTAAGTGAGAAGATTTTGAAAAGCTCCTTAATGCACTTTCAGTAAAATGTTCCTGTCATTGAAGAGATAGGTTGGGAATTCCCTAATTGAGAATGAGAAGAATTAACTTTTGCTACTGTAAAATAAACACCTGTAAAATAAACACTACAAGTCATCTTGAGAATAAGCAAACAATGTTAAGACTATATACAGAACCCGTCATAGGCGGTAAATGTGCCAATTTTATTTAGAGATGTTAAAGTGAACTCTGAGGTGTGAGCTTTTGTCCATGTCTCACTGTTAGAGTTCCCAGGATAAAACTGGTTATAGGTGAGACAGGCACCAGAGAAATATCAGAAATTTTAGTAAATTTTTCCACTCTAAATGTTGATTCAGTACAGTGGCTATTTTTTTTCTTGCAGTGGTGGGTGATTTTATGTAAAATCTTTGCAAGTTTCCATTTGAGGTCCCTTGGACCTAAAACGCGGCTATCATGAAGACACCAAAGATTATCCTCCTGTAATTTTCAGACCAATTTTATCACTTTTCTGACTATTATGTCAACTGCTGGCATTTTATAACAACCTCTTTTAACCTCACCAAAGAAATGTACATTTGAGTTGTCATCATAGGGCTAGTATCTTAGCAGTTGTATATCTGGCATATGATCAACCAGAGCATATTCTTAAGTCTTCACGTTATCATTTTGTATGGGCCTTGGTATTTGTAATAATCACCTCATTAGGAAACAATTGAACATAAAGGACAGATTAAAGAACTTCTAACTTTTTAGAAGTTAGAAGTTAAAAGTTCTTTAATCTGTTAATTATTCTTAATTGTGTGTTCCGCTATGGTCAAAAAATTGTTTCCAAAAATCGATGGACTACCTCCAAAGCATATTGGCTAACAGTGTATATATTGACCCTCTAGTTAATCACAAATTCAGCTAACTGCAATGATTTCTTCCATCTAGACTGAATTTGCCTCTGGCAAATGTTCATATACTAGGGATAGCTGATATCTATTACGTAATCTTTTCTGATACTTTCTTGTTTCATAAACATCAACAAATAAAATTAAATATGAATTTTTAGTGGGGTTCTATAAAAATATGTTTAGTGTATAAATCATTCTTGGAAACAGACTAGGTAACTGAGTTGTCCCTTCTGTTAATAGAAAAGTGCCAGATTTTCAAATAATACACCTATGATTTGAAATGCGGGTGGTAACAGAATTCCATAGGATGAAATCTTGTGTGCTGAGAAATGTTGTATATTTTTAGTGAGTGACAAGGTTTGAACAACATGAAAGACAGTTAAGTCCCTCAAACAAAGTTGGCAAGGGTTTCCAAGGTTAGTAGTATAATGGCTCAGCTGCTATTGTCCTGAGAAAAGATGGGTTTTGAAATTAGGTCAAGGGCTTCCCTGGTGGTGCAGTGGTTGAGAGTCCATCTACCGATGCAGGGGACACGGGTTTGTGCCCCGGTCCGGGAGGATCCTACATGCCGCGGAGCAGCAGGACCCGTGAGCCATGGCCGCTGAGCCTGCGCGTTCGGAGCCTGTGCTCCGCAACGGGAGAGGCCACAACAGTGAGAGGCCCGCGTACTACAAAAAAAAAAAAAAAAGGAAATTAGGTCAAAAGAAAGTGGTGATAATCTACTAGTCTCTGATGACTTCTGTGTGCTGAGTGGGAACACCAAAGGTTTGCATAGAATTTCTTGAACATGAATAGATAGAAAGATTTTGGATTACTTGTAACATTTAAGACACGAGGAGTTTGTCTCCTTGGGATAAATTATGGCCTACATCATGAAATCAGTCTTAATGAAATTAATACATTTCTTTAAAAACTTTGTCTTTTCTGAGTTAGAAAAATGAGTCTATAGTTCAATTTAATCAATAAGAAGAGATCATCTCAATTTTAGAACAGAGCCATAATTCATCCATATATTGGACATGAGTAGAATCACAGGAAAATTTAGGTCCTTAAAGTCCTCGTTAAAGGTTTATAAAAATAAGTAGCTGTCTTAATAAATCCCAGAGGAAAAACTGTCTAGCTACATGGCTGTAATTTGAAAGGAAAGATAGAATTAACTATCTTTATCTAAAAGGATCCAAATAAGGTAGAACACAGACTTCCGCTGTAAAATATGCAGCCTCAGGTTATACTGAGGATAGATACTTTTCAGGTTTGATTCCCCAGGGAAAAATGGCATAATTATCTTATTTATGGCCCTGAAATCATAAAGTATCTATATCTTTTTCCATTGAGTGAAAGTACGAACAATGACTAGTACAAGGTGATAAGATGTGTTCTGTTTCTATTAGGTTTTAGCTTCCAGTTTCAGAGAGTATTGGGCAAGTTTGACTAAATATTTTACTTAGTCAATCTAATTCTTGGGAGGTTCAGGTACAATAATTGCACACAGCAATAGAATTTTTGTCTTATGAGGCTGACACATGATATTGGACTTAAACTTGCTCTTAGTTTAAAGCAAAGAATATGAGTAAGTAACTATTCAAATTAGTTATGATGATTCTAAATAGTGGAGATTTTAGGAATTTTCAGGAAAAGGGCATCAGGAAATCATTTAATTAAACAATTCTATTGATCATGTACATCCCCTAGTAAGAACTTGAGCAGACATCATATAGCAGGAAAGAACGCTCCTTAAAAATTTGTGAGGTGCAGTTACATACTAAGATCTGGGGAATGTCAAGATTATTAGAGATAGCCATTATGGAGATTTTTGTTGATTCTGTGGCAGAGATTGTGCAATAATGGAGGGGTTTATAAATTGGTAATTATAAAGCCTGTATTGATATCAAAGATTTGTAAGGTTGTCTTTTAGTATTTAGAGATATTTTTGTCTTGTGAGTTAAAGAGTAAAATGAAAATAAGTATAATATTGTCACTGAGAAAACCTAAACTGAACTCCTGCCACTTTTTTTCCCTCTTCAATTTTTTATCTAGTGCTGGACAATGCATTTATAATGCCCTTCCAGCTTGTAGTGAGTTGAATAATATGTCCCAGAAGTTTAAATCTCTCCAGAGCCTAGAGTGTGACCTCATTTGCAAATAAGATCTTGTAGGTATAAGAGAAAGGAAAGGGGGACTTGGACACAGGTATACAGAGGGAAAGGTCATGTGAAGATAGAGGCAGAGATGGGACTTAATGTTGCCACAAGCCAAGGAGCTCTAATGATTGTCAGAATAAAACAAATCTAAGAAAGAAAAAATTCTCCCTCAGAGTTTTCAGAAGGAGTCAACCCAAATTGTTTATTTGCCTTGGGTAAGGACTTTTTTAAATACTAAATTCTGAATTTATTTTGGAAGCATCTTTACTCCAATAAAAATGTAGAATATTGAAGATTTGAAATTTTTGAAATTTTATTATTTTCATTCTAATGAGCTTCATACATGAGTAATTCCATTCATATCACAATTTCCTCAAATAACTACTCTAATTTCAAATTATTATCTTATTATAGAATAAAGAAAAATAAGCATATGAATTATAATTTTAGCACAAAAGCTTTTAAGTCACAGGAGTCTGGCATGATTGGAGCACAGACCTAGACCAAGATGAATCTAAGAGCATGACAGTCTTTTGAATAAATTTCTTGTGTTGCTTAGACCCCTAAACTAACAGTAAGCCATTTCTATTTGCAAACCCTTAAGATCTGCAGTCCTCATTCAAAGGAAAGTTTGGAGAGATCTCTATATGAATAAGACTCTTATGGACAAAATGAGATAATAACTGAGGAAATCCTAATTCTCATAAAATTTTGATAGATGAACCAAGACAAAGTTTATCCTATAAAGATGCCAGTTTGATGAGAACTTCTAACCTTGTCAACCTTCAGGGCCAACTCTTATAGACTCATCAGATCTGTGTTCAATTTTTTTGTTATGAAATTTATTTTTTTATATTTACAACAAAAAGTAACAAAGACCAACAGAGAGATAAACAATAATGCTGTTAGTAGCAAGGCAGTTTTTCATGAAGGATAAGAATTTTTGAATCTGGTAAGATATTCAAATGACTGGTAAAATTGTTGCTTGTTCCTAGAAGAGAAAATAAATCATTTGGGAGCTTGATGAAGAGAAATCAGATCTCCGATCTAATGTGGACTCCAACCTTTTGGAGCAGTAGGCTCAGGAACACATGAGCTCTTCTAAATCAATGGTACTGAGTTACAGCAGCAAGATTGTCTTTACCGGATGTTGGTAGAACCTTGAGGATGAAGATTGTCAAACATCAACTCACTAAAAGATTATCAGAAAATCCCATTTGGTCAAGCAAAGATAATCTTATTAGGCTTTAGAGAATCCTAATAGATCACAGAAGGAGAAAGTCAGGGAAGTTACAGTATTTTTAGACCCTAGGCTAGATGAATTTAAGGCAGCTATTGCATAGTGAGAAACTGGTTGAAACTGGGCAAATTTTATGTTATAATAATTTTGAATTGGTGAGCGTAGTGAGGTGAGGGTCTTAAGAAAAACCTTGATGGATAAACTGCTATTTTTGATAATCAGCTCAATTATTTGGTTCACAGTCTTATCTTCAATTAGTAAATATTTCCTGGATCAGGTGTCTAAGTTATTTTTGCTTTTTCTATGTACTATTTAACAGAGAAACAGAAAAATATTCTGGTCCCAGAATTGTTCAATTTAGAGACAGGAAGAAATGTTGCTTTCAGTTGTCACACATGTAAATCTCTACTTCCTTTATTCAACAGTTTATATTCTAAAACTAAACATGCTCAAATTTCTCCTAAGTAATACTTATTTTCCCTAAAGTAAAATTATCATACTCCTATAGATTAAAAAATTTTTTTTCCTATTTTCCTGGTGGAATAGTGTACCCTATGAATGGGAAATTTTAGCATGGTATTTGGAGATGGAGAGAAATTTAGTGTAAGTTACATATTCTGACCCAATTTAGTGCCTACTTTTTGAACTAAATTAGTCATTATTGTACTCAAAGTCAGTACCTGAGATTATAGCCTGAGAATAGCCTGCTGGTAAATTTGTGGTGTTTTTCGTTGTTATGGTTATTTTTACTGTAGTGGTGGGGGTTTTTTTTGTGTGTGTGGGGGTTTGGTAAGAATGGATAGAGGGTGATTTTTAGAACCCTATAAAGATATCACATATACAAAGTAATACATTTTTCTAGCTTTCAATACATGGAATCTAAACTGCCAGAGAGTAGCAAGTCAGTCAGCTTTGTATTAGTGCATGGCAGGAGGGCTACTGTTGACAGGACAAGAGCACAAAACCTACACGCACAAAGATGTCAAGTGTAGAAACTAACAAATTCTAATAAATACCTGTGGGGTATACTTCTGTATTTTTATCATCTTCTGTCTAAACATATAATTTTTCTTTCTGCAAAACCAACATTCATATTTCAGAACCAAGACTGTTTTTTCTACTTGAAAGAATTTGATTCATATATCCGTTAAGAAAATACTTTTTTGGCCCATGCTTCAATGGCATTACATGTTGCTTGTTTAAAGAGAACAAACCATTTGTATACACTGAGATTCAATAAATTCTTCTTAACGCTTCATCAAATAAAGATAAGAGTAGGGATTTCTGGAATTGAGCTAGGATTATTTTTCATTTTCTCAGCTACTTGACTACTTTAATTGCTTTGCATAAGTGATAAATGATTTGTAAAACAGAATTAGACTAATGGTGAAAAGTCTTTGCCCTGAAATTGATCACTGAATGCACCAGCCAATGTGGTTAGGAGGCACCATTAATTTTGAAATATCTTATTCTGTGTAAAATAATTATATGGAATATTTATTCTTTTTATGCACGTAATTATTAAAATAGTATAATATTTCAAACATATCTATATACTTCTGTACACATTTAAAGGCATAACTATCTTAATTTTTGTTTAAATTTAGGTTCAAATATTAGAAGTATTATAGGTTAGTGCATAGATCCTTGAATTTCATGGAATTTTGCAAGGCCAAAAGATATAAGTATTTATTTTCAGACATTTTCTTTTTTGAATATTTGAATTCCTGAATACTGAGTGGGGAATTTTCTTTCTCACTTCATGACTCATTTACACGTAAACCTTCATGAGTGGTTTCATCTAAAAGATAGCAGAATGCTTGAAATAAGAAAAAAATAGCAACTCTAAAATGAGCTGTATTCAACAACAAAGTCATCAATCACAACATGGTTTGAAAAATAGTTTCAAAATATTATTGAAAAAGGCATACAAAATGATGTAAACTAGTCAAAACTTTGAAACTTTGCACACATGATTTTAAGCCATACTTATGTATCTTTAGTCAAAATGAGGTACAGCTTTCATTTCTGTCATTTTAGTTGTATCTTCTTTAGTAAGCAGTGCATCCATATTGCAGTTGAGCCAATATAGCTATTTACATACTGAAACATTATTTCATCTTTGGGCAAAACATGGAATAACTCTTGTACCTCTGATCTCTGAGCCTTCAGAATGATATTTTAGAATGGGAGTCAGGATATATGTTAGAATTGGAGACTGGATAAATAAAATTATCAAGAAATTGAGTTAACTTGCTATAAAAATGATTTTCTAATATTTCCATTATGGAAGAGCTAAGGCTTAAATTGAAATTGTTATAATTTCTAGATAACTGCAAACTTTTTCTCTGAATTTAATACTATGAGACTGAAAGCTCAAGGGAACACTTTGATTTATGAAGCAAAGATAATGAAAGAAGGGATTTGGATAAGAAAGATGTAGGAAAAATTTACTCCAGTTTTGTAGCTTCCACTAATAATTATGTGATTTTTTTGATGAAATATATGACATTAATATAATTTCAATTACTAGTTGAGGCTTTCACTCAAATCCTAAACCAGGATGTTTTTGAACTCTAGACCAAGTAAGTTTTGCAAAAATGTGTGGGAATGGCAAACAAAGAGCACCCTTGGTGTACTTTCTCATGTCTCACCCTTTCTAGGTTTTCAAGAAGATTGATAGAGAAGTGGAAAAAAACAAACATTTTCTCCTAAATGAGAAGAGGCTCCTCCCAGGTATCTTTAGTAAAGCTGAGAGAGGAGAGGCAAAAAACAAAGAATGAACAAATCCTAGAGAACAAAGAATGAGAGAGAACAAAAGCAAGAATAGAAGTAATCCTTCCCCCAAGGTGAAGCAGAAGCTCACTCTCACCACCATGTGACCCACATGGAAGGAAGCAGGTCCAAATACACTATCTCCTCTGTGGGCTTCAAAATTTAGTCCCTTTGCTGTAGATGGAAAAAAGGCCCAGCTTCTATTATGGGAGCTTATTAAAATATCTTTAACTTGGCCAATTAATTTGGTAGAAGGAGGGATTTGTGAATTCTCTCCTAACCAATGGAGATTGACAGTTTCATCCATGTTAGAAATTGACTTATAGACTTATAGAATTATGGTCATGATCTAGAATAAGAAGGTATTTCTTTTTTTTTATTGTTTTCTTTTTTTCTGTTGGATATTTATCCAGTTCTTTTAAACCTTCAAATATAGATTTGGTAATTGATTCTGTTTGTCATATAATAGTTTATAGGAAAATAAATTACTTCATATACAAGATTATCAAATTTTCTTAGCACAGGAGTACTAACAAATAACAATATATCTTATTTGTACTTAGGCTCATACAAAAGAAATGTTAATGTAGGAGAAATGTTCAAAATAGTAGAGTAGGAAGACCTGGAGCTCACCCCTCCCATGGCCATACCAAAATTATTACCATTTACTGAGCAACTATCAATGAGAACAATCTCAAGACTAGCAGAAAATAATTTCCACAACTAAAGATATAAAGAAGGAAACACAACAAAATGGGCAGAAGGACTGGAGACACAGTATAATCAAGACCCATGCCCCTGGGTACATGACCAATAAAGGAGAGGATAACACAATTGTACAAGTTCTCCTCAAAGAGTGAGGGGTCTGATCACCCCATTAAGCTCCCCAAACCACAAGTCCTATACAAAGAAGAAGAAAAGCCCTGAGAACATTTTGTTTGGAAGGCCAGGAGGGCTTGCATAGAGAACAAGACAGAGTCAGTAATTTGAAAGGAACCTGGATCAGGCTAACTTGATGATCTTGGAGCGCCTCCAGAGAGGCAGGAGGCAACTGACACTGGAGATAGAGACACTAGTGGCAGCCATTTTAGAGAGCTAATTCTACCACAAGGACATTGGTGCTGACAAGAAGCATTTTGGAGTCCTCCCTCTTGCTTTTAGTGCTAAAGACTTGCCCACTCCACAGCTGGTTGGCATCAGTCCTGGGACCCCCCCAGGCCAAATAGGTGTCTTCACAAGGACCCAGTCCCACCAAACAGTGAGCAGGTACTAGCTGTAGGTCCTCCTGTTCCTCCAGCCAGCTGCTCAGGGACCTGGCCCCACCCACCAGCAGCCATCTGCCTCCACACAAGGCAGCACTTGACAGCCAGATGGGTCGGGGCCAGCCCTGACTGCAAGTGCACCAACAGTAGTCAGTACTGCTACAACACAATGGCAATGCAGCTCACATTGGGAGTAACCCTAGAGCAAATACCTCTGGTGACCAGAGAGGAAAGTGCTTCTGAGCCCCACAGAAAGAGTCTTACATAAGACAACTTCTCCAAAATCAGGAAATGTAACTGACCTACCTAATACATAGAAATAAAGACATAGAAATAGGCAAAATGAGACAATATAGAAATTTGTTACAAAAGAAGAAACAAGATAGAACCCCAGGAGAAGAACTAAGCAAAGTGGAGATAAGCAATCTACCTGATAAAGAATTCAAGGTAATGATCATAAAGATGCCTAAGGAACTTGGGAGAAGAGTGGAAGAACACAATGAGAAGTTTAATAGAGAGTTTAAAAATATAAAAAAGAACCAAACAAAGCCAAAAAACATGATAATTAAAATAAAAATACACTAGAAGGGATCAACAGTAGATTAGATGATACAGAGAAATGGATCAGTGAACTGTAAGACAGAGTAGTGGAAATCTACCCATGCAGAGGAGAAAAAGTTAAAAACAACTTTAAAAAATGGGAAAATTCTGGGACAACATAAAGCATAATAACATTTGCATTATAGGGGTCCCAGAGGGGGAAGAGAGAGTTTACTTGAATATGTAATAACTGAAAATGTCCTTAACCTGGGAAAGGAAACAGACATGAAGTCCAAGAAACAAAGTCTCAAACAAAATCAACCCAAAGACAGCTACATCAAGACATATTGTAATTAAAATGGAAAAAATTAAAGATAAAGAGAGATCTTAAAATAGCAATGGAATAGTAACTAGGTACATACAAGAAAATTCCCATAAGACTATAAGCTAACTTTTCAGCAGAAGCATTTCAGGCAAGAAGGAAGTGGCAGATTAAATTCAGTAATGAAAGGAAAAAATCTACAACCAAGATTACTCTACCCAGCAAGGCTATCTTTTAGATTTGAAGGAGAGAAAAGAGTTTTACAAACAAGTCTTCAGCACCACTAACCAAGTTTTATAAGAAATGTTAAGGGGATGTCTCTGAGCAGAAAAGAAAAGACCACAACTAGAAATATAAAAATTACAAAAGGGAAAAAAATCTCAATAGTAAAGGTAAATATACAGTAAAGGTAGTGGATCAAACACTTACAAAGCTAGTAGGAATGTTAAAAGACAAAAGTAGTAAAATAATCTATATTCATATTAGGTATTTAAGGGATATGCAAAACAAAAAGACATAGCATGTAATGTCAGAAACATTAAAAGTGTGGAGGAAATAAAAATGCAGTGTTGTTATAATGAGTTCAAACTTAAGATATCATCAACTGAAAATAATCATATCTATATATCATCTATATCTATATCTATATCTGTATCTACATCTACCTCATGGTAACCATAAACCAAAAATCTATAATAGATAAACACAAAGAAAGAGAAAGGAATGGAAATATAACACTAAATATAATCAACAAATCACAAAAGAAGAGAACAAAAGAAGAAAGGAAAAAAAAGAACCACCAAAAGAACTGCAAAACAAGTGACAAAATGGGAATAAGTACAAGTGACAAAGTGGCAATAAGTATGTACTATTAATAAACACTTTAATGTAAATGTATTAATAAACACTCCAATTGAAATACATAGTGACTGAATGGATTAAAAAATAAGACCCATGTATATGCTGCCTACGAGAAATTCATTTCAGATCTATAGATACACACAGACTGAAAGTAAGGTGATACAAAAAGGTATCCCATGCAAATGAAAATGAAAAGAAAGTAGGGGTAGCAGTATTTATATCAGACTAAATAGACTTTAAACAAAGATTGTAACATGAGACAAAGAGGGACATTACATAATAATAGAGGAATTGATTCAAGAAGACATAACAATTGTAAATATATAATTGTCCAACATAGGAGCACCTAAATACATAAAGCAAATATTAACAAATATAAAGGGAGTAATTTACAGTAACACAATAATGGTATGAGACTTTATCACCCCCCTTATATCAATGAACAGATCATCCAGATAGAGAAATCAATAAGGAAACACTGACATTAAATGACTCATTAGATCAAAGGTAGATAGATATAAAATATGGAACATTCTCTAGGACAGATCACATGCTAGGTCACAAAACAAGTCTCAATACATTTAAGAAGATTGAAATCATATCAAGCACCTTTTCTGACCACAGTGGTATGAGACTAGAAATCTACTGTAAGAAAAACTGCAAAAAACATAGACATATGCAAGCTAAACAATATGCTACTAAACAACCAATGGGTCACTGAGGAAATCGAAAAATACCTGGACGCAAATGAAAATTGAAACAGATTGAAACAAATCCAAAACCTACAGGATACAGAAAAAGCAGTTTTAAGATGGAAGCTTATTTCTATGCAAGCCTATCTCGTTAAACAAGAAAAATATCATAAAAACTACCTAACCTTACACTAAAGGGACTGAAAAAGAAGAAGAAACAAAACCCAAAGTTAGTAGATAAAAAGAAAAATCAGCAGAAATAAATGAAATAGAGACAAAAAGAACAGAAAAAATTCATGAAACTAAGAGCTGGTTCTTTGAAAAGATAAAAAAAAAGTGTTATACATTTAGCTAGATTCATCAAGAAAAAAAGAGAGAACTGAAATAAATATCATTAGAAATAAAAAAAGAAAAGTATCAACTAAGACCATAGAAATACAAAGAATCATGAGATTACTACAGTTACCCACTAATAAAATGGACACCCTAGAAGAAGTGGATATGTTTCTAGAAATGTAACATATCTCAAGATTATATGAGGAAGATATAGACAATATGAGCAGATCAATTTCCAGCAATAAAACTGAATCAGTAGTAAAACAAACAAAAAAAACCAACAAACAAAAGTCCATGACCAGACAGCCCCACAGGTGAATTCTACAAAACATTTAAAGAGGAGTTACCTCAAATCATTCTCAAACTATTTCAAAACACTGAAGAGGAAGGAACACTTCTGAACTCCTTCTATGAGGTCAGCATCACTCTCAGACCAAAACCAGATGAAAAGCTCAAGAAAAAAGAAAACTAAAAGGTCAATATCACTGATGAACACAGATGCACAATCATGTAAAAAAACTGAATTCAACAATATATTAAAATGATCAAATGGCATTTATTCCAGGGATGTAAGAGTGATTCAATATCTGCAAATCAATCAATGTGACAGATCACATTAACAAACTGAAGAATCAAAATAATATGGTCATCTCAGTAGATGCAGTGGCAATAATTTTGTAATGCATAGAAATATGGAATCACTATCCTGTGCATCTGGAACTGACATAGTGTTGGGTCAATTATACTTCAATAAAAATTGTTTTTTAATTATTTGTAACTGTATTCAAAGAATACAAAATTTTAATATATTTTCAACAAAATTAAAATAAATAGAATTAAAATTAGTTTATATATAGTTTCCAAAAAGTTATTTTCTCCTAAAATATGTAAATGATATATTAAATTAAAAGTCAAAAAACAAATTATTTATAATATAAATTATTTAAATGAGGTGATTTTTTAAATTCATCTTTTGAAAATTTAATTAAATCTTGTAAGATATTTTCATAAAAATACAACTATCCATCTATGGACCTTTAGGTATTATGCTAAGTGAAATTAATCAGAAGAAGATTAATATATGGTACGATATCACTTATATGTGCAATCTAAAAACAAAAACAAAACAAAACAAAGTATGAAACTCACAGATACAGAGATCAGATTGGTAGTTGCCAAAGGCAGGAGATTGGGGGTTGATGAGATGAGTGAGATGCTCAAAAGGTACAAACTTCTAGTTATAAAACAAATAAGTCCTGGGAAGGTAATGCACAGCATGGTGACTATCGTTAATAAAACTGTATTGTATATTTGAAGGTTGATAATAGACTAAGTAGATCTCAAGAGTTATCACCACAAGAAAAATACTTTTGTAACTATGTATGGTGATGGATGTTAACTAGACTTATTGTGGTGATCATTTTGCAATATACACAAATATTGAATCATTACATTGTACACTTAAAACTAATATATTGTTATTATGTCAATTATATCTCAATTTAAAAAATATTCACAGAGAAAAATACTAATATAAATGTAAGTTGCTTTCTATATTTTGTTTAGCTGGCATTTTTAGAATAGAATTTACATGAAACTTTTTAATGAAAATATTTTATTCACTTTTGCTTAGCATTCTTTTATGGGTTATGCAACTTTCAGTAAAATGCAACCAAGAACATATTGTTTTAAATGGGTCTATTGCACACAAAAGATATAATTTTCTTTAAGTTGCTTGTGAAAGCTACATCAATTGTGCACCAGTTCATAAGGCAAATCAAACATCAACACTGTATTATACATGGTAGAGTATTTACAAAGGGAGATCCATCAGCTATCAAATTCCTGAAAACAGAAGACTTAAAAAAAAACACCTCCACAGGGTGTCAGGGCATCCCAACTACTGGTAAACTAGTTCATACCCAAGGGAAGAGCCTGGAAACCTAGAGCAATATTCAAATAAATGCAAAGAAAATGTTCCAGGTAGAGTCTTCTATGGTCTGTCAATATGTAAATATTCTAATTAAATCAGTGAAAATAGAACTAGTACCTTCTGTTACAAGGAAATGGAACACTGAGTTAAACTGTCAATATGCAAATATACAAACTAGAGCCTCAAAAATAGTAATAGATAGATTCTATAAGGGAGAGTTGAAGAATAGGAAGGAAAGAAATATTTTACTTATTTTTTTGCCTGAGTATATATTATGTGCAGGGTTTTTTTCCCCTCTTCATAAATGGTAAAACTTGTGGTGGTCAAAGAATAAGAAGTAACAGATCCAGAAATCAAATATGTTTAGCTTCCTTTACAATAGGCCTTCCCAAATAATTTGGAAAGTGACCAATCCAAAGCCATGTGTCTCCCTGTGTCCTAAAAGAGTATGGTGTGGGTTTTGCCAAGTTTGAAAATAGGATAAGGAATGAAAGAGTAGAGCTTCATCTAGACCTCTGTTCCCTGGAATCCAAATGTATGAAATGTTATCTCAGGTGGAGTGTTGTGAGAACAGTTACTGCCTACCTCAGTCTCCATGGTAACAACAACAGAAAAAAAAGTATAGCTTCGGTAACTAGAAACCAAATAAGAATAAGATTTCTAGGTTAATATTCCATTAATTAGAAGTGACTTCAGAAGAAAAATAATTTCTAGAGACTCTAGGTGGATTATGATAATTAAGATTTATGCCATTTACCACAAACTTTTTTTTTGCTGCATTAAAATATGTCTGCTTCTTTTAATACTGTAACTTGTCAAGGAACTCGAAATTCCCATGATCAGAGATCTATTCTGTTTATTTTATATTTGAAGCCTCTCAAAGTCTGCATAAGCTATCACCTTCCTTTTACTTGTCAGCATGAATTACATTGTCAGAAAAATTATCAATAACCAATCAGTGCATTGAGATGAATTGAATTTCAATATGAATTGAAATCAAAGTGCAGTTTCCAACATGACAGCTAACCAGATAGATACTTGTTACTGGACAAGAGAAGATAGCGAATAGCTCCAGGTAATAATGCCCTACCAGGAAAAAGCCTGCCTGTTAGATACTAAGAATAGTCCACACTGTAGCTTGAAGCTAAATATAGCTGCATGATGTTGTTCTAGTGAGAAGGGGGGTTTGTACATAGATGTGCTAAAGGAAAGAATCATTTCATACCACAGTATGATAAAAAGAGAGAGATGAATATGAATACCTACCAAATGATTTACAAGCTGGCTCATACTGTACATAATTTGTGCCCCTAAAAGAAGGCAGCCTCTGTCCATAGCAAATATACCTATTTCTTTTTTAAACACAAAATCTCCATTCTATTCTGACCCCTGAATTCGAGTCTGATAAATGTTGCCCTGATTCCTTTGATCTCGAAAATAAAATAAATTATATAATATTGAGATTATTCTCAGGCAGAATTCTACATCTTCAATATTCTTTGAAAGGAAAGCAATTGGAATATAAGACTTCTAAAACTCCCCCCACTCTTACCCCTGATTTTGATAGGTATTTATATTTTCAACAAAGAGGAGAGAAAGAGGTTACAGGGAATTTGAAAGGATTCATTAATATCAGTATTGTTTATTTAGAGCAGGGTGTGGGTTTTACATACCTCAGAGCATGAAATACAAATATATTTTTGGGTTTACCAATAATACTTGGATGAAATTTATATACACCCACCATTCCAAGTGATGCATTTTTAACCTAAATATTTGTTATCACAAAAAACATTTAAAAACATTCTATTTTAGAAATTTAGAATTTGGAAATAGGAGAGAAGTGAACATTATGTAAAATATACTGAAGAGATGAGAGATGTGTTTAGCAGAAGCATTCCTTTTGATCTGCTTCTATTCTAGGCGATGTTCAAAGATATATTTTGCAACCTCCTTTATTTTTTCCAAAATAATTCCTTTTTAAATAATGGTTGGTAGTCAGATGTGTACTTACAACCTGCTAAGTGGATTGCTGCTTTTATTTATTTGAAGTCAAGCCATTTTTAAATGGGAAGAAAATACTGTTCTGAAAATAGAATGGGTCTTCAGAAAGTTAGACTCTGAGAGGCTATCAAATGACTGGCTTAAGCAGGTGGCCTTCATTTCCGGAAGAGAGGAAAGGTAGATGCTTAATGGAGACTAAATGTTCATTACCACATCCCCCTGTAATTGTAATCTGTCATACTAGGTCTATCTGCCTAGATTAATCCCTTTCTGGCTCTCCCTTGTGAGCCAACATTTCACTGACTGATTAGATACTGTCAGTGTGGGTGAAGTATCAAGATACCACTATCCAAACATTAATACTATTTAGACTCATCAAGGTATATGAATATGGAGTAATATAGGTACGAGCTTTAAGAAGAATTATAGTGACAAGGAATGAATGACATAGGAAGAGATTGTTCTATGAGATGAGTTCTGTTTGGCTGTATGTAAAACAGAAAGTTGCAATATAGTATTTATTATGTCATTGAAAAAGGTCATGAGGTTAAAACTTTTATATATAACACTCCAGGGACAATATTATCCAATTTATAAATGAGGAAACTGAGGCATGAAGAGATGAATTAACTCAAAACACAGCTGGTAGCACCAGGGCAAGAATTCAAACGTAGAGACTCTGGCTCTAAAGCCCAGGCCTAACCTTTGTGCCACATAGCATGCCAGCCATGCATGGTATCAAGTCCTTTCACTTGAAGAGGCAACATTGCTGCTTATTAGAAACAGGGGTTTTCAATTAATTCACTGAAGAAATACACATTTCATGTTTCCTAATTTCAGACCCCATATCAGGTCCTTGAGAGAAAGAAGCAAATAAAACATAATTTTATCCTTTAAACGTTTAGAGTTAAGCCAGGTAAGTTTCAGTGAAATACTAGTAGAAAGTTTTAGTTCTCTGGGGGGATTGTGGAGAACTCAGAGAAAGTGAATATTGAGCAAAACGGTAGCACCTTACTCTTCAGATAATTGGGAAAGGGAAAATTCCTCATGAAATAGATCATCTAACAAAAGGAAAAGATGAATGAAAGTATTGGAGAAGAATAGGATTGGAAAGTCTCAGGGAGAGTGAATAGGCTGATCGAGATAAATATCAGAGCTTGTGGATGGAAGAAATCTGGGGAATGAGATCCAGTGGGAAAGTTAAAGTAAGATAATGAAAATATATTATACTGGGAGAGGGAAACATCAGAAAAATTTAAGCAGTAGTGTATATGAGGAAACATATTTTGGAATATTGGAAGAACTCTAAAAAAGAATATGAAGTTTTTACTCCATGGTGGTATATAAAACAAAAATTTGGTGACCTAAGATGTTGTGGTGTCCTGAAGTGGCTTGGCCAAATCTCTACTCCTCCATCCATGGGCTCTGCTGGAACAAGACGTGTCTTTCTTTTTCTATCTGTACTTGTTCCCTGAGATCAAATGAAAATTAGATGGTCTCATCCCTCAGAGAGTCATACAGTTCATGGTGATAGTAAATTCAAATGCATTAATAAGGATGTTATATTACAGGGGACAAACATCTGTGCCAATATTTGAAACTATAAACTCATAAGATCAACAGATTTAGGTTAGTGTTGAATATTTACCCTTATTACAGTCTCAGTACTGTGCTGATAGTACAGCTTTATTCCTTGGCTAAGACTGTAAGGTAGACAATAGTCTTAACGTTGTGCGGTCCATTTTCTGCAAACTAAAGTGGTAGGAAGGAGCCCACTGTACTAAAACTCAAATAACATTTATTTTGGTTTAGAAATTCATGTATTTGTAATGCTAACTTGAGAAGGTCACAGCTCTCAGGTCTGTCTTCTGACATATTAAATGGACTCAACAAACATTGATGGATCTTCCTCATGTAATACCTTTGAAAGTCAAATGATATTCATCTCACATTATGAGATGGTAACATGTGAAATTGCAGTTGAAGACTGTGATTGTGGTAAGAAAACCCCCTCATTAAACCAATGGATTCTGATTGCTTTACATGTCCCAAAGATAGTACCAATATTAGATTAAAAAATAAATTCAATAGTCCACCTGCAGAAAATGAAGTATTTAGCGGATAATGATGTATACAAATATAAAAATTTTAAAATGGAAATTCATAAGAGTGGTGCAAGCACAGAATTAGGTAACATCAGAAGAAGAGGATAAGCAAGCTTTCATGGTGAAGAGGATTTTAGCTGTTATTTAAGGGCATGTGTTACAGTGTGCACTCCATCCTCCATCAATTTCCCTTTGCATCCAATGGTACTAATTGTATAGTTGGTGAAGAGCTACGTTGATATTTATGTCTTGATATACATTCATAAATGTAGTCTTGCTATTTATTGAAGAATATTCTAATTTACAGGATTGACTAGTAAGACCATGTGTTATCTTCAATATTAAAGTTTTCTTTTTATGTAGAATATTTTGATGAAGAACATTATCATATTTCCAAATATCTAGATGTCAGACTACTGTTATACAGAGCCATAACCAATACAATCAAGGAGGGTTTCTTTTATCTCAGGGTATTTTTACAATGGGTTCTTTCATTTTGGTTTGGTTTGAATCTTATTTTTCTCTTTAGTCTGTGTGATCAATTTCAAATGACCTTTTATGGGGAAGCACAATTGCAGGAGAACATTTTGGGGAGATAAATGGTCTATTTACTCGAACCCCTCATCTTTCTCAAAGATTCGTAAAAAATATTTCCTCACTAGGGACCTAGTGGGCAGTCCTCTCAGATCACTTATTTCACCTTCCATTTATGAAGCGAGGGCATATTTCTGTGTGCTTGAAGTTTTCTTTCAAACAGAACTGAGTACTCTTCCAGAAATGATTTTATGACATTAGCATTTTTGTTATATCTCAAGGAGATGACGAATCTAATCCACAGGAAAGGATAAATGAACAGGAAATTTTGGGGGGGAAAGGATAAGAGTTAGAAATATAATATCATATATAATATACCATGACATATTATATATTATAAACTTAGATGCTGTCCCATAACCCCAGTAAGATACTCTCACATTGTGTTATAAGCAGCTGCCAATTTGCTGTACGCAGCAGTCATTGGAACACTTCCCTTAGATTCACAGTTTGTCACTACTATTTCCCTTTCATTCTTGAAAGGCCTGTATTAAAGATCCGCTTTCTCCCCAAACAACATTTATCTTAAGTGCTCCTTATTAAAATACAGATACATGCAGAATGGGTAACTCTGTTAACCCTTTAGCAACCACTAATACCAAGACAGCTTTCATCCGGACAAGCAAATTGTATGTTCCTCAGATATTAGTGGACTGAAGACTGTCTTATTGTTGATTTTTATCTATTTTGTTTTATTGTCTCCTAATGAGTAAGGTAGAAGAGAAAGGCCTGCAGTGTGCTCCCAATTAGCAGTGCTATCCAAGGCAGGGTTGCAGCTTTAAGACACCGCAAGATAGGGCTTCCCTGGAGGTGCAGTGGTTGAGAGTCCGCCTGCCGATGCAGGGGACACGAGTTCGTGCCCCGGTCCGGGAAGATCCCACATGCCACAGAGTCGCTGGGCCCGTGAGCCATGGCCGCTGAGCCTGCGCATCCGGAGCCTGTGCCCCACAATGGGAGAGGCCACAACAGTGAGAGGCCCGCGTACCGGAAAAAAAAAAAAGACACCACAAGATAAATTCAAACCTGCAAAGTAGAAGGAAACCTTCTATAGCAATGCCCTTTCCCAAACAGTAAGGAAGGGAAAGACATTGTTTAAGCTGCCTAGGAAAGGATTACCTGATCACCTATATTGTTATTTCACCTAAATTCTCCAGAATCTGACACTTTCTAGCCCTGTCATGGTCTATAAAAGCTGCCAACATTGGCAGACCTGTTTATTCCAAGGACACATGAAGACAATAGTGATGTGATGGCCATGTTACAACAGGCAGGTAGCTAGACATGAGCAAAGAAGCGGGGGCAAGGGCTAAGTGGCAGGAAATCACGCATCTTGTAAGCAGAGGGGGTCCATGGGCAGAAAAAGAAAAGCAGGAACCTCCAGACTGACAGGAAACCACACATTTTGGGTGATAAGTGTCCTGGAAGCAGACAAAGAAACTTGGGGAAAGGCAGGAATCTCCAGCATCTGAATGTAATCTGTTGCTCATTATGCTCTCATTACAATAAAATTAGCCTTGCAGATAAGAAGTACCCATCATGCATGGATGCCATAACACTTCTGATCTAAGCTAAATAAGGACAAAAATTCCTCCTCCCCTTGGGAAGATGGAGCTGGGATGAAAATCATGGAATACAACCCCCAAACTCCTCCTTCCTCAGTGAATATTTGGCCCCTTCTTTTGTAGGCCCCTCATAACGGCTTGCCAAAGAAACCCAGGGCAGCAGCTCCTCACCTGTCTGCCCACTCTCCCTCTAAGAGTGTATTCTTCCTTAAATAAATGCTCACTTTACTTTCTTAACCTCCCTGCTTTGTCTCCAAATTCTTTTGTGATGAGTCAAGAACATTAAATTTAACAGGAACAGCCAGACACCATGGCTTGGCAGTATGGGAAGAAAGGAAAGCAAAAAAAGGAAAATAGAAAATGCAAAATACATCTTCTATTTAGTATACTTTGCTATTAAGAACACATAGTTCTTGGGATAGGGATGAATATTGAAGCAGAATATAATCTTATCTCATTGAAGCATAATTTCTGTTAGTTAGCTGGTAAATCTCTGGCCTTAGATGAAGGAATGCTGCCCCTTCGCAGGTGTCAGGGACTTAACAATGATTGAGCATCTGGGTTTCATAAAACTGTTTCTGTAGAACATTAATAAAGTTTAGAAAAGAAGGTGGCAGGGAATAGTTTGGGAATACTTGGATTAAAAATATTTCTTTAGTAAAGGACTTCCTAGATGTTTTAATATTTGAATATGGCTCATTTTTGTGAATCTCTATAAGAGCATGTAATAGGGAATAACTAACATATTTAACCATGGATCCCTTTTTTTTCAGAGACACCATGTAAATAATGTACCACAGTTACCCATGTCAATGGCCTCCAATCAGGGCATACCTGAAGTTTTCTGCTATTTCCACTATAAAGCTTACCAGCTTCTCTGCCTGCCCTTGAGTCTCTGCCAAAATACAAGTGATGGTGGCTGACCCTGTCGTTACAACAAGCTCTGTTCTCATTTGGGTGGCCTTCATTTATTACCACAGTTACCACAGTGGTCACAGAGATCCAGCGTGCCCTGTCCATTACATAGATGCTGCATGTGCCTTGTGGAGTCTGTGACTACTTGGTAAGTCAGCACTCAGTCTGAACTCTGCTCTCTTTGCATTGAGTTCTTTAGCCCTTTATTCCCAGCTTGGTACCTGGGTTTTATTATTGGTATCAATTTGTTTGGCATCCTTGGTGGAATCAAGCTCCTTTCCATCCGTCTGTGCTCTGTACTATTAAAAGTGTTGTTTGTCATAAGAGGGAGGCTCAGAGAACAGAGGCAGAGAGGCCATGAGCCTATTGTATAAACTGGTCTCAGAGACCCATGAGTTTGAGGTTGTCACCAGACGGGCGTGAACTTGGACAAACTTGGCTCTGGGTGACGAATACAACAGGATGAAGCTATTTTTTACCTAATATTTTTTGTCCTGAGACCTTGACCTTGATCCAGAGAGAAAATTCTCTCAGGTTTTTCACCTGCCAAAAGTTGCAAATTGTTGAGTCTCTGGAGGTGGCCAACCATCAAGTTAGGGGATCTGACATATTAGATGCACAAGTATTATATTCCCACTGATGTTGCTAGCTTTCAAAGGGCTGTCAAAATATAAGCCTTCTCCCCTTCCAGGAAACACTTCTGCTTCTTACATGTACTCTCATTACAATTCCAGTTCTTGCCACTATGTTTCTGAGTGGTATAACTTCATCAAGGATAATTTGGGACTTCAGTGGCCATTCTAGGGAACATTTCACTTGAACGAAATTATTATTTGACAAGCACCTTAGAAAAGTTATGGAATAAGATTTTTCAGACCCAAATGGAAACCATTTTTTGATTGATGTACAGAGTCCTCCAAATAAACTTTTGAATCAAAAATTGCATCACTAAGAGATTCTTTGGCCAAATGGGCACAAGAAAAGATGCTCAACATCACTAATCATCAGGGAACTGCAATTCAACACCAAAATGAGATATCACCTCATACCTGTCAGAAAGGCCATCATTAAAAAGTCTACAAATAGCAGATGTTGGCAAGGATGTGAAGAAAAGGGAACATGTGTAAACTGTTGGTGGGAATATAAGTTAGTGCAGCCACTGTTGAAAACAGTATGGAGGTTTCTCAAAAAACTAAAAATGGAACTAACATATAACCCAGCAGTTCCACTCCTGGATATATATATGAAAAACAATTTTTCAAAACATACATGTATCCCAATGTTCATAACAGAATTGTTTACAGTTGCCGAGACATGGAAGCAACCTGTGTTCATCAACAAATGAATGGATAAAGAAGATGTTATGTACATAATACAATTGGATACTACTCAGCCATTAAAAAGAGTGAAATTTTCCCATTTGCAGCAATACAGATGGACTTGGAGGATATTATGCTAAATGAAATAAGTCAGACAAAGAAAGATAAATAATGTATGATATCACTTATATGTGGAATCTAAAAAATACAACAAACTAGTAAATATAGCATAAAAGAAGAAGACTCACAGATATAGAGAACAAACCGGTGGTTACCAGTGGGGATAGGGGACAGGTAATAGAGGGTGGGGAAGTGGGAGGCACAAACTGTTGGGTGTAAGATTGCCTCAGGGATGTATTGTACAACATGGGGAATATGGCAATATTTTATAACAACCATAAATGGAAAGTAATCTTTTAAAATTTTATAAAATTAAAAATTAAAAAATATATGTTTTGGCCAAAGCTAACAAGCAATTTAACAAACTTAAGCAGAACAAACTAGACTCATTTGCCTAGTAAATCCTCCCTTTTCCTCCCTCCAATTGCCTCCTTCTGTCCAGTCCTCTCTCTTCCCCCTTATCCTTCTGATCTCTCTTATTATACAGCTCTGTCTACCTTTCCCTCCTCTTCCCCTTATCCAGATGTCCTTCCTTATTTCAACAACTTTTGAAAATCCCAAAATGCAAGTTGCCACTAAAAATTAATTTGTCCTAATATTTATGTATCATTATATAGATTACTGTAGAATTTAAACCATAGACTTAAGGTAAATTAAGAGCTATGATTAAAATTTTCCTAAAACTAAAAAAGACAAGACAATATTCACAGAAGCATTTAGAATTCTTTTAAGTGCACATCACCCATGGTTACAGACCTGTATCATTCGTATATGTGTTGGTCAAAACCTCAGGGGCCAAAGCCTGGATGCTAAAATCCAATTAAACTGATCCATGAAAGGACCTAGAAAATCTCACTTTCTACAATAACTGTGAGAGTTAAAAATAGAACCCACAGATTCTCCCTATCTCCCAGCCCTTAACCATAACCCTTGGGCCCTTGACCAAAACATCCTTTTCTTCAAATTTAATTGGGAAAGACCTACTCTGCAAATGTAATTGTAATATAAAATGCATACCTGAGGAACATGATACAACTGAAAATGCACTAATGCCTTCCCCAGAAGAGAAGATGAAATCCTTGTGTGATATTTACCCCTCCCTTTGACACTTTATAACTTAAATACTGTGATGCAAGATTAACAATACTTAAACATTATAATATAAAGTAAATATATAAAAAGGGGATACGAGGGGGAGGAAAACAAAATTTATAAATATATATGTGTGTGTGTGTATTCAGGTATATCACACAGGCAAAATAAAACAAAATAATGAGTAAATACTGATGACCATTACAGTCCTTGTTTCTGTAACTGGTCATGTGGTTGTAGCTGATATATATAACTACCTTCTTCCATAAGTATCCCCTTGGCTTTCAACAACTACCTCACCTGTTAAGGTGATATAAACCTTAATTTTTGAAGGATCTGTGCCATTAGTAGTCTAGCTTGAATTGGGTTATTGTAGTTTTCCATAGTTATTCATCACAGGACATGGTAATACTAAGAGACACCCTAAGGAATCTCTGTTGTGGAGTAGTAGTCCAATTTTTCCTTGAAGTCAAGATGATCACACCAGCTAGCACAGTACCTCTTTTCCAGAGGTTTTAGGAGCCCAAAGTGACTGGACAGGAGTCTCAACCTCCAATTCAATGGAATCATTATTGTGTCTCCTGGTGGAAATATTCCTCCTTGTAGAATTAAGACTTTCAGACCAGTAGAACATAAGTTCATGAGGACAGTAAGAAAAATTTTTGTTAGTGAGTCACTAAGGAGAATGGTAAATGATACAAGTCTCACTTCCAACCATTGATTCTTGAACCTGTGAATTCTGGTGATGGGAGAAACAGCATCATATATCAGACACTGATTCAGAAGTTATACAGTCGTCTGGAGATCATTGCCCCATCCCTGCAAGATATTGTCACCTAACTGGCACTGTCATTGAGTATTCAAAAAGCAATTCCACCATTCTATCAAGCCACCTACTTCAAGATGGTGCAGAACATGGTAAGACCAATGAATTCCTTGAACATGGGCTCATTACCACTTCTTTTGCTGTGAAGTAAGTTTCTTTTCCTTTCTTTTTTTTTTTTTTTTTTTTTTTTTTGCAGTACGCGGGCCTCTCACTGTTGTGGCCTCTCTCGTTGTAGAGCACAGGCTCCGGATGCTCAGGCTCAGCGGCCATGGCTCATGGGTCCAGCTGCTCCACGGCATGTGGGATCCTCCCTGACTGGGGCACGAACCCGTGTCCCCCCCCGTCGGCAGGCGGACTCTCAACCACTGTGCCACCAGGGAAGCCCTGAAGTAAGTTTCTTGATCAGAAGCAATGCTGTATGGAAAACCATGATGGTGGATAAGGCATTCTATAAGTTCATGAATAGAAGTATTGGCAGATGCATTTTGTGTAGAAAAGGCAAATCTATGTGCAAAGTATATGTCCATTCCAGTAAGAACAAAATGTTGTTCCTTCTATGATGGAAGTGGTCCAATGTAATCAACCTGTCATCCGGTAGCTGGCTGAATACCTTAGAGAATTGTCCCATAGTAAGGATTCAGTGCTGGTCTCTGCTGCTGGCAGATTGAACACAGCATTGGCCTTAGCCAAGTCAGTCTGGGTGAGTAAAACTCTATGTTACTTATTTCAGATATAACCTCAATCCCTGCCACCATGGCTACTTTATTCATGAACCCATTAGGTAATGACGGGGCCGTCTATGAAAAGAGATTGACTTGTATCCCCAGAATGGGTCATCCTATCCACTTGATTATTAAAATCCTCCTCTGCTGAGATCACCATTTGATAGGTATTAAGGGGCACAAATAACTTCACATTTTTTGCCCATACAGAGATCTATCCTCATGTCTCTTCCCCATATTTTCTTGTAACCGATTTTCCAATCTTGTTCCTTCCAAGTTCCTGACCCTCCAGCTAAACCACTGGATACATGAATCAATATATATACATGTGGCCATTTCTCCTTCCAAGTAAAATGAACAACCAGGTGCACTGCTTGAAGTTCTGTCCATTGAGAGGATTTCTCTACAAAACTTTACTGCAGGGATGTCCCTGTAATGGACTGTAGTGCTGCAGCTCTTCACTTTGGGGTGGCGCCTGCATACACGGAATCTTCTGTAAACCAGGCTCGAGTTTTCTCTTCCTCCGTCAGCTGATGATAGGTAACTTCCCTATGATGCCAAAGGTATAGGTTGGGAGAAAGAAGTAGTGTGGCAAGAGTAAGGATGATGGCATTTGGACCACTTCTTCACAGAACTGACATGTGCCTTCAGGGCTTGCTCAGGCCTGATTACATATGTATCACTTCCATTTGGCCCATATTTATGGCTTGGTGGGTCAGCCAATGCCCAGTTCGTGACGGGTAGCTCAGGTTATATGGTAACTGAGTGGACCATGGATATACGTTCAATTTTTTAAGGGCTAGTAGTAACATAAAATCTTTCTCAAAAGCAGAACAGTTATCTGTAGAAAACAGCAGGGCTTTGCTCCAAAATTCTAAGGGTCTGGGCTATAACTTGCCAATAGGAATCTTTCAAAGGCTCCAAAGAGCATCTTTGACAAATGACACTTCAAGCACCATTGTAAATGCTGGTCATATGGCCCAAGAGGCAAAGCACCTTGCTTGGCAAACTGAACTTGTTGCAGGGCCTTCCCTTGTTCTGGCACCCAATCAAAACTAGCAGCTTTTTGAGTCAGTAGGTAAATGGTTCAGGGTAACACACCTACAAGAGGAATATATAGTCTCCATAATCCAAAAAGGCCCACTAGGCATGTGCCTCTCTTTGGCTGCAGCAGGGGTCAGATGAAACTCCTTACCCTTCACTTCAGAAGGGATACTCTCCAGGTCCCACACACTGAAATGTCACCAGGTAGAAGGCCCCTGAATTTTTTGCCAGATTTATTTCATACCCCCTGACATGTAAATGTCTCACCAATAAATCTAGAGTAGTTGCTACATCTTGCTCACAAGGTCCAATCAGTATAATGGATCAATATAATGGATCAGTATAATATTCTGTGGAAGGGAAAGACAATCAAGGTTCCTGCAAACTGAATTATGACATATGGCTGAAGAGTTAATATACCCCTAAGATAGGACAGGGAAGGTATATTGCTGGCCTTGCCACCTGAAAGCAACATGCTTCTGCTGGTCTTTTAAAAAAGGTCTGAAGAAAAAAAGCATTTTCCAGAGATAGCTGCATACCAGGTTCCAGGGTATGTGTTAATTTGTTCAAGCAACGAAACCACATCTGATACAGCAGCTGTGATTGGAGTCACCATCTAGTTAAGCTTATGATAATCCACCATCATTCTACAAGATCCATCTGTCTTCTGCACAGGCCAAATAGGTGAGTTGGTGGGGATGAGGTGGGCAAAACCACCCTGTATCTTTCAAGTCAACATGGTGGCACTAATCTCTGCATTTCCTCCAGGAATACAGTATTGCTTTAGTTTTCTATTTTCCTAGGTATAGGCAGTTCTTGTAGCTTCCACATGGTCTTTCTACCATGATAGCCCTCACTCCAGTCATCAAGGAATCAACATTGGGATTCAGCCAATTGCTGATTGTATCTATTTCAATTATACATTCCAGGTCTGAGGAATAACTACAGGATGAGTTTAGGGGCCAAGTAGGCCCATTTTGACACAGATATGAGCTAAAACTCAACTGATCATCTGATCGCTTTAAGCCCCATACTTTGACTAGTATGTCACAGTTATGTTTTGGGTCTCCTGGAATTAGTGTCAGTTCAGTGTCCAGTACCCCTGAAAGTTCTAATTATTTCCTTCTTTCTAATGCACAATTACCCTTGTAAAAGGCCATAAATCCCTTTGAAGAAGGTTGGGAGAAAGATTAACAGTTTGAATTTTCGGCAGTGTATCAGAGTCTTTCTTCAAGAAGAGTTGCCTTCCCTTCATTCAAAAGATTCTGGATCTGTAAACTGGCTCAAGTGTGGGAATTGATTGTTTTTATTATTCGGTTTTTACTTTTGTTCACTTGACCTAGAAATTCTGCTTTAACCAATTACATTGGATGCCCTACTTCTAAATTGTCTATCTTCAGCAGTCATACCTAAAGCCTTCCTTTTTTTTCACTACAAAGCTTTCTCCTGCGTCTGTCTATCTTTGAATATCTGCCAAAATGCAAGAGATGATGACTGACCCCTTTGCTTTAGCAAGCTCTGAATAAGTAGCCTTTGCTTCTTCTAATATGTGGGGTCTTCATTCATTTCCACAGCACTCAATGAATGATTTTTGAATTAATTAATCAATTAATTAATCAATTAATTATGACATTGGGTGTCGTATCTTGGCAGTAGTATTTGTTCCATTGATTTTGCAGGATTCTCTGAAGAGGTGGCATCTTGACGCAGCATGGTATTACAGAATAAGCAAGGAACAGGTCAGAAGAATTGAATTTCAGTATCTCTCCCTATGGCATATCTTCAATTTCTCTCTGTGGACCTTTTTCTCTGCAGTCTTTGGCTTCCTTATAAGTGCAATGAGAACAATAGAATGGACAATCTTTAAGGATCATCCCATCTCTGGGGTAGTGACAGCTGCAAGTGTAACTTGCCCTTGATTTCCTGATTTAAGGCTCTCTCTTCTCTCTTTTTCTCTCTCTCACACACATGCATGTAGATTTTTCTAGTTTTTCTGCAGTAATTCCTAAGATGTCCAGAGAAGTCTTCAACTAATAAATTTTAAAACCCACAATTACTATAAATTAGCATTTAGAAACTACCTGCCCATGCATAGTTTTAATTAATTTATTTGACCTCAAATGTCCCTTTCAACCGTATATCCCAAATTACATGACAAAGAATAAGTGTTTATAAATAACATGTGGATTGCTTTCAAATGCTAATTTGCATTATGAGATTGTGTGTTTGTTTGCTCTCTTTTCCCTGAGAAACATGAAGCAAATGGTTTTTTTTTGTTGTTGGTTTGCTTTTTTTGTTTTAATGATTCCCTAATCTCTTGCCAAAGAGCTTTGGTTTATTCTGAAATGCCAAAATCCCAGCCTATGAACTTGGGCTGGATCAATCATCATATTTTTCAATTCTTCATATTTCTCAATTACAGAAATCTAAGTCAAATTAAGATGGGCAGAAGATGCATGTAACTTAGGTCAGTGTTTGTAAAAACATTATAGGGTGGGCAATCCAGGAGGGTGTATGTTGTAATAAAAAGACTACCAGGCCAGAGGCCAAAACTCTTGAGCTGGAGCTTTGTCTCTGCTGCTTCTTGGCTGGCTGACCTTTAGTAAATCAATTTACATCTCTGAGTTTCAGTGTTCTTACAAATAAGATAAAGAATGGTTAACAATAACTACCATTTTTGCTTCATAGTGTTCCTCGAAGCTTATATAAGATAATATGGTACACAGAAGACATCACTTGCAGTAAGTGATGTGAATGTTAAGTGGTTGTCTCATTATTATTTTAAAACAGAAAAAGCAAATGAGACAAAGAATTAATCTCCAAAATATACAAGCAGCTCATGCAGCTCAATATCATAAAAACAAATAACCCAATCCAAAAATTGGCAGAAGACCTAAATAGACATTTCTCCAAAGAAGATATACAGATTGCCAACAAACACATGAAAGGATGCTCAACATCACTAATCATTAGAGAAATGCAAATCAAAACTACAATGAGGTATCATCTCACACCAGTCAGAATGACCATCATCGAAAAATCTACAAACAATAAATGCTGGAGAGGGTGTGGAGAAAAGAGAACCCTCTTGCACTGTTGGTAGGAATGTCAATTGATACAGCCACTATGGAGAACATTATGGAGGTTCCTTAAAAAAACTAAAAATAGAACTACCATATGACCCAGCAATCCCACTACTGGGCATATACCCTGAGAAAACCATAATTCAAAAAGAGTCATGTACCACAATGTTTATTGCAGCACAGTTTACAATAGCCAGGACATGGAAGCAACCTAAATGTCCATCAACAGATGAATGGATGAAGAAGATGTGGCATATATATACAATGGAACATTACTCAGCCAGAAAAATAAACAAAACTGAGTTATTTGTAGTGAGGTGGATGGACCTAGAGTCTGTCATACAGAGTGAAGTAAGTCAGAAAGAGGAAAACAAATACCGTATGCTAACACATATATATGGAATCTAAAAAAAAAAAATGGTTCTGAAGAATATAGGGGCAGGACAAGAATAAATATGCGGACGTAGAAAATGGATTTGAGGACATGGGGAAGGGGAAGGGTAAGCTGGGACGAAGTGAGAGAGTGGCATGGACATATATACACTACCAAATGTAAAATAGATAGCTATTGGGAAGCAGCTGCATAGCACAGGGAGATCAGCTCCGTGCTTTGTGACCACCTAGAGGGGTGGGAGGGAGATGCAAGAGGGAGGGGATATGGGGATATATGTATATGTATAGCTGATTCACTTTGTTATACAGCAGAAACTAACACAACAATGTAAAGCAATTATACTCCAATAAAGAAGTTAAAAAAAAAGAGAGAGTAAATTAGCTTATTTCTACCATCCTAATGGTAGGTTCACATTATTATATGAAACAATTCAATTGATGATACAAAATTAGACATTTGAGTGAGCCAGAGATAGGGTCTAACAAAGACAAGGCTATAGAATAAAACCCCAGGGCAAATTAATTGCAAATTTTAATCTATCACAAACTTCAGGTGAAACATTAGTCAGCATTTACTAAAAGGCTACTGTGTTCTAAGCATGAAGCCCATCATGATTCCACATTGTAAACCAAGGAATGAAAAAAGCTTATTAAAGCCTCAAGAATATCTAACCAAGAAAAGGTGAGTGAATCTAAAAACTCAAAAACAAACAAACAAGCAAACAAAAAATGACTGTCATCAATAGCTATGGGTTACAGAATTTTTATATCAATATTAGAGCCAATACAAACTTAAAGCAGAGAGAATCTACACAAACAAACATAACAGAAGCAGTTAGGAATGTCTGAAGATGGATTTAATTTTATGAACACCACTCATAAATAGGTAAAACTCTCAACAGTCAAAAAATATGTGAATCCCATAAATGGAATCAGTTTGTGTGTCGTGTGTATCTGCTATTTTCTTGGCAGCCAATATGCAATCATAATTAAGTATAATTTAACTGAAATTCATAGTTGAGGAAATTTAAAGCCTTGCTGGAATAAACAGTGTATGAGATCCAAATCACAAAGTTGAATGATTGAATAGTAATGAAATGGAAGTAGAAAAAAAAATGAGAACAAGATAAAAAAGGGTAACATATTTCATATTAAGAGAATCTTTTCAATTTTATTTCTTTTGTGGTTAAAGAAAACCTATTTCCTTCTAAAATGATATTGTTTGGAATGTTTGTTTTGAGTTTTTATTGCTTTTTAATATTTTTGTTGCATTTTTGCCTATGTCAGACAGCAGCAACATAGCTTAACTAATATTTATTTTGGCATTTTCATGATTCTTTATCAGTTATTTACTCATTTCAGTAGGTCATTATTATCCTTTTATCATGTGATCTAAAGGGATATATGATGTCATAAAATGACAAGACATATATATATATATATATATATATATATATATATATATATATATATATACATAAGCCATATAGTTTGAGTTTGAAATCAATTCTTCTATGCCAAATGATTTTGAGAATTTAGTGAGATATTCTGGACCCCCAATTCCATTTCCACTCATGTGTTGTGAAAGCATAGAAATTTGTTCCAAAAAGGCAAATTTAGGAATAATTTCTTATACTGGCTTCTTCAAGAGACATGGGAAAAATGAGAAGCAAGTAAGATCCCCAGAGCACAGTTCTTTTATTTCATGGTTATCTACTTTTCCTGGTATGACTCACAAAACTCTTGGTAGATACAGAAAATATATTTTCAGAAGATGCACCAATTTACTTCAAATTTTATTAGGAACAGGGCACAGTTTTCTTTCCTGTTCTCATTGTAAATACACATCTTAGCTGCAGAAAAGAAATACCTAGAAGCATCAAAGAAAATAGCTTCCTTCTTTCTAAGATGAAAATTCAAGTTCTCTGGAACACAGATATACATATGGCAGGTTATTATTATTTTTTTAATGATGTCTCCAAAGTAGGAACCCAAATCAGTTTCAGGATATTTTTGAACACTGTTGAACTCAGGAAAAGTTATTTTGTTTTTGAGTTTTGTGGTTGTAATTTAAAAATAAAATAAATTTCCCATACATTAATTTAGGTGTGAAATATATAATTCAAAGCCCAAGATTGAACTCATGTGAATCAGTAAACAGAAATGCTCTCAATTTTTCTGCATCCTAGAAGACTGTGGATCACTTCATTGTAAATAGACTTAAGAAGACAACTTTCATCAATGGGCAGGATGCTCCTATGAGGTAATGTCAATTGTTATTCATATCTAGGAACATTTGTTTGCTTTTGTAAAGCTGATATCGGACGGTTTAAACCAGTTTTCATAACAGACAACTTTTTTAGGTGTCAAAAGAAACCTCTTCGCCTCTTCTGTAGCCTCTGAATGGGTAGTAAATTAACAGTTATCTGAACTGACCATGTCTGAATGTAGAAATGTCTGTTGCATGCAGACTGCTTTTGAGTGTGCCATATCTCATGAATATCCCTATGAGAGTCTCTGGGTAAGTTTTTCCTTGGATTTTATGCTTATCCAGGTCCTTCCACTGTCGGAGACTTGTCACAGAAAGATGAATTCTGCTTCATTCTCCACTCATCTGACTGAGATCTACATTCTCATTTAGATATTATCAGTTTCTAGATCTCAAAGAAATCTATCCTTATTTATTCTTGCTTAAAGTCAGAAATACTAAAGATAGAAAAGGAAACACTGCACTTCTACTCTGATTCAAGGATTAGATGATTTCTTGACCTATACAAAGGCATAAATACGTTGTGCTTCTCTTAAGATTTGGTTTCAAATTGTTGATTCCTTAACTAAAGACTATCACAGATCCTAACCCTTGCTTCACTAGCATACCTCCTACTCTTCCTGGGGTATACATCACTGAGTGTTTATTATACATTTTGCCTAAAGTAGGAGACATTTTTCTTATTTGGGAGGCAGGCAGCTGCTAATACCTTAGATTTAGGAAGTCACAAAATATCTATTCATCTGATGCATATCTTTTTTTTCCTACATTTTATACCCTGTAAACTGAGTAAAGAGTAAATAGAATATGAAACATATTAAAGTGTGATATGAATATTATACCAATGTCTGTGAAATATAGAGTAAACAAAGAGCAGTATAGCATAGTGATTAAGTATGTGGCCTTTAGCACAAAGCCACTGGAGTTAAAACCCTGAGTTCATTCCCATCAGTCTCATCACCTAGGATCAGGTATTTAATGTCTCTATCCCTGAATTCATGCTAAATTAAATGAGATAAGCAGATAGTACCTTAAGCATACTAAATAATAATAGTCATAAAATCACAGACATATCATATATATTTATTAATTTATTAACTCAATAAACAGCAATATATTTTCATAAAAATTACCATTTATCTACTTCAGAGGGTCCATGTTCAAATATAGCATCACCATGAGTTGACCAGTGAACAGTGATCAGAGGCCAATATTTTTAAATTGATCTGAATTTAACCAAGATTCTCTACTCAACTCTCAATTTTCAGGAAATACAGAGGACAGGACTTGTTGAACTCCACCATAGAGCTAAAATCATTGCAATCCAACTGTGAACATGCTTACATGACAATGCATTTTCCTCTAAAAAGAAATTCCAAGTAAAGAGAGAGAGAGGGAAAGAGAGAGGTGAATTCTATACCCATAAACCCTTCTTGAATCTAGTACTAGAAGATTAGCTTTATCAACCAAATTAACTACTGAGAACACTTCCACAAATACACTGAGGGTGAGCTTTTTAAAAAATAAAATGTACATCTAATACTAGAAAAGAAATGTGGAAGAAAGAGGAAAGTTAATGTACAAGTGTTATGTGCTGTAACAAAGTTAGAAATAATATTAATGGAAAATTCAAGGACAAGAGAGTAGACCAAAATAGAGTAAGTTCATTATATCGGAAATAGGGGGTGTCAAAGGATATGCATAAAAATGGATAAGCTAGATAAAGAAAGGTTAAATAACAGGTGTCTGAGGTAATTTTAAATTTTAAATATAAAAGATATATTGATAGTATATATATATATATAGATATATACTATATACTCATATAGGTACTCGTATATTTTCATATGCATATATACACATCTTGCAAAAAAAGAAGTATAGGAAAGAAACCCAAATTCACATAATTATAAAATCTTATAGCAAAGTCAAGATCAAACATATGAATCATATCAGCATACGCAAATTAATTTCACTCACTCATTTTAAAAATTTGTTTTCAGTTTGTCTCACAAAAGAAGTTTCCACTATATGCTGTATGTAAGATAAATATTTAAAACATAGTGAGTTAAAAATAAAAGGAAAGACAAAAATATTGCAGGAAAATAGAAATAAAAAGCTAGCAGGATAGCAAGGCTGATTGCAGACAAAAGAGAAGTTCAGCCCAAAGCATTAAATATGACAAAGAACACTTTTCAATATAAAATCTACAATTCAAAATGAAGCTAGAACTTTTATAAATATCTATGCAACCAATAACCTACTACCTTTGTGAGCAAAAACTATAGGATCTGTAAGTAGACATTGAAACACATTAATGATAGAACGTGTTAATATAATAATCTCACACAGGAGAGATCAGATGGACAATAAAAGGCAACAGAAGAGGCAGAAAATATAGAAGCTAGATCTTATGGATATATATCAAACACTACATGCTAATAAGAGATTACTTACTCTTCTCAAGTTCCCATTGCACAGTCACAAAAATTCATTATATTTTAGGTAACAAATAAAATATCTAGAATTTCCATGACATATAAATATTAAAAAGAACACTCCTGGACACAATGCAATAAAATTGGAAATTACTAATGAAAAAAAAAAGGCAGAAAAACCCTTCCACCTGGAAATTGAAAATGCTTCTACTAAACTGCTCTTGAGTTAAAGAGGAAATATAAACTTAAATATCAGAATTTTTAAAAACATAATGACAAAATCTATGAGATATAGTTAATGCAGTAATTAGCAATAAACACTTTTATCAGAATAAATGAAAAAATGAAAATAAATTACTTACATTTCCAATTCAGAAAACTAGACAAAAAAATAGCAAAGTAAATTAAAAGAATATACACAAAAATAAATGATGAGAGAGAAGTAGAAATATATAAAATATACAGTATTTTAAAAGTTCAGGATGTTAATTAATTATAATCATCTTTTCTGTGAAAAGGTAATGAGCAATCTACTCACTACTCTGATAAAGTAAAAAAGAAAGTACAGATATATAAGATCAGAAATGAGGAGAAAATAACAACAGAAATAGAAGATATTTTTAAAACCCATAAGACAAATTGGCAGACTTCTATGCAAAAAAATCTGGAAAAATATAAATTAAATGGATAATTGACTAGGGCTTTCAGATTTCCCAAACTGACCCCATTAGAGTTGGTAAGTTTATACTGACCAATTTCCATATAAAAATAGAAAAAAATTATTAAGAAGCTCCTCCGTTACAAAAAGCAGTAGGCCCAAAAGATCTTACAGGGGATGTCTACCAAACCTTCCATGACTAGATAGTGCCAATGCTGTATAAATTACTCCAGGACATTGAAAAGGAATATATTTATTTGTTTATATTCCAATTACTATAGGAATGATAGTGCAGATACTAATGAAATCACTTACCAACATGAACAAAACAGAAGAAAAATCAACCAGTATGTGTGGAGATCCAAAATAGAATTTAAACTGTAACAATGAATCTAACTATATGAATAGAATAACCGCACTGAAGGGAGTGGGACAGAAAATAACTAACTTAAATAACTTGGAAAATATAATTTGATTGGATGCTATAAGAATAAAGACAAAGTAAGCTGTAAAACTTTCTGTACTCTAGTTAGTAGATTTGCTTTGCCCAGCAGTAACCTATAACAATTCTGAAACTAATTTATGTGTTTAGTAAGACTGAAAAAATACATAAACTGTAAAGAGAACCATTTCTCAGATTTGGACAAAAATAAGTACAGATAAGAGAATGAAGGAAGGCTAAATCAAACCTGTGATTTTGTTTTGGAATAAGAGGTATCAGTATGAACTCATGGTATACAATATATGCATAAATCCATATAAAGGTGTTAATGTGTGATTTGCTATATATGAAAATATAGTAAAAATATATACTCTCCCTCTGTCCATACAGGGGTGGGGTATAAAAGGCATGCCACCTAGAAGCAATGAGCATACCTAGAGTTGGATCCTGGTTTCTCAACGCCATTCTTCTTTAAAAGGGACCAGGATTCCTTGGAGAACAAGGGCTAGAAAATACAAGATGAGTCTAAAATAACTTGTTGTGCCAGAAAGTAAAGAGGTACTGAAAAATGGATGAGGGCAAGTCAAAACAATACAGAAGAAAATCTGAAAGTGTGCCAAATGGTTAAAGCTAGAACAATTTGGTAATTCAATAATTAATGAACTATTGGGCTAGAATCCTTAAAGTAAAATAAATATTCATAAGTCAATGCTGATATAGATAAATAATTGAATGAAAAATGTAATAAAAGCTAAGAGGCAGCTATTTTTTATAGAAGAGTTTCAATTAATAAAGAAAAAATGAATAAAACAAACTCTCCATTAGGCCAATTACACAGTTTATAATTGTTGCAGGCAGGATTCTTATTTACTAACGAATGAAAAAATAGTGGGTAGAAACCTGAGAAGCAACAAAATCTTCATCGTTTCAAAGTATCTGTCCCATGATATTGATTAATTAAAAAGGGAAAAATCATTGGGAATTCCCTGGCAGTCCAGTGGTTATGACTCTGTGCTTCTGTTGCTGTGGGCCTGGGTTCGATCCCTGGTCAGGGAACTAAGATCCCGTGAGCCGCAGGGCACAGCAAAAAAAGAAGGGAAAATCATGATTTTTACAGTGTAGGAACCAGGCAAACATGAACTTAAGTGATAAAAGTTAACATCACTCCAGTAATAAGACATATCAATATCATCTACCCCTAATATGATTCTGAGCCATCATACACGGAATATTTTTTTTTTTGACAAGAAAGGGATTTAATTGTCACATACAAGTTAAGAAGTATGGGAAGGCCTGTCCAGGGCTGGAATGGCAGCTAAAGTCCTCCAGCTCTGCCATCCTCATCATGGGGCTTTTGTGCCCAAGGCCCCTGTAAACATCACTTCTTAAGAAGAAGGAACTAAAGGCCAAAATTCCATACAAGTCCTGTTTTCCCAGAAGCTCTTCAATCAGAGCTGGATCTTCTAACTGCAAGGGCATCAGGACAATGAATTATTTTCAGGTGAGCAAGTTACCCTCAACAAAGGCAGGGTGCCATGGGCAGGACATAGAGTCAACCCGCATACCCACGCCATTTGTCCCCCGGGGTCTGATGTCACTGACCAAACTGGTCACCTGCCCAGGTCTGGTGTGTGTGATGTGGGGAGATTGGGGGAAAGCATGGCCCCTCTGTCCCAGGACCTGCCCCTGTCCTTGGAATTCACTGTGTCTACACCTAGTCATCCTTTGGAGATTTCAGGCTGCAAAAGGGTGGCTTTTGGGCCCAGTTTCTATACCACGTGGGCCTGCCTAGTGCCTTTAGAAAAGGAGAAAGGATCAAGTTCTCTTTGAAATTACTGGAAATTGGCTCCCATTGGGCTGGTCACCCATCTCTGGGATGACACCAAACAGCTGGGTCCTGAGCATACCTGTGGTCAGCACCCCATCTGGCAAGCGTGAACTGTGGCAGCCTGAGAGACCAGCTCACAGAGCAGGCAGCTTGCACACCCATCCAGCACAGCTGCAGCCCTTAAAGGACAACACAAACTACATGAACAATTTGACAGAGCTACAATTCAGTGGGAAATCTAACCATGACTCTTAGAATTTGAAAGATCAAATAGAGTATTTGTGTAATACAATTAAATTGTGCAACACGTGAGTCTGTGCTCCCCTTCCTCTGTCTCAACACCAACTGCTTAGAGTAGCTGGCATTAATCATGTATCAAGAGTATTTGTTGGGGTCTTGTCTGTGTTAAGATACAAAAATAAAAAGAAGAAGAAGAATTGGGTACAGTGGAATGAACAGTTTGAAGGGAAATCTGTTAAGGGAATAGGGAGAAATGAAAATGCAGAGAGAAAGGAAAGAAAAAATACTAAGTGAAAGAGTGCCTGAATAAGGAATTTAAGAAAAGAAATGTCAAATATGAAGTTATAAGTTGTCTTACTCTGGAGTTTGTGATACAAATTCCTCCCCCATTCCCCTACCAAATTGACAAACTTTTCAGTAAACTTCCATGTCTCACTACTTAGTTGAGTAGTTTCAAATGATGTACGAGAGACTTGGCCTAATAATCCCATAGTTTGATAAATTCCCTGTAAATTTCAGAAGTTTGGAGGAGTATTAATGCTTCTTTAGACAATAGAATTAAGATTTGGAACAACCTTACCTAGACACCATGGGACAGAAAGATACCAGATGACATCCTTTTTCCACACATAATTAAAAGTTTACATATATAAGTACATACTTGCACTTATGTGTACATGTGATTGGTGTGCCTATATTTATATGTGCGTGTGTGATGGCATGTATACAAATGAATCGTTGTGCAGTATTAACTTCCCAATAAAGAGAATCCTTACCCTTGTCAAATATCCATCAAGTTTGTGAAAAAATGAGGATCACCCAGGTGAAAACAAGCAAAAGTAATTTTCTCAGAAATAGATAAAGAAGTGAGAAAGCTTTATAGTGGAAAAAAGAGAAGGTTTCAGGTAAATATGCTTTGATTGGAGGCTGTTGGCATGGGGAAGCTGGAGGTGGGCTAACTATATAATTGGCTAGGAAAGCACTTTTGGCATTGTCTGTGTGGTAGTATTTGAAAGTGGGGGAGGGGCTGCACAATTATGAAAGCTGTCAGTTATTGAACAAGTCTTGGCTATTTTGGGTGGTTGCTACCAAGGTTTTGGGTCAGACTTCTGCTTTTTAATATGACATGGCCATGTCTATTTGTACATTCAGTCTTTCAAATTGTTAAAAAAAAAAAAACTCTATATGCTTTGAGCAGATGAAATTTAGATCTTACCTAAATTCTACCCATGATGAATTAATATTAGAAAATATTCATGAATATAGATAAACAAAAAATAGAAACGTCACCCCCCCCAAAATACTAAACACACACAAATACCTTTGAGATTAGTCACTGAACAGAAAAAAAAGAAAATGATAGCTTTGATAAAATTAATACAAAAAATTTAACTCAAAAATAAAACAAAATAAAAAATATTATACATATCTTAAAATGAATTTAATACTCATTTATAAAAAAGTGATGTAAAATAAATAGATCAATTCAGAGAAGGAAGAAATTGATATAAGTGAAATCAGAGGTAAATAAATAAAATAGCAAAATAATAAGAGCTTATGGATAAAATAAAGCTAATTCTAATTTTTAACAAATTAATAAAATATATATTCATTACAAAACTAACCAAAAATAACATAGGATAAATTAAAATATACATATTCAGGAGAAGAATGAATATGTAAGTATTATTAGATTGCAATGGATATTGAATAAATAATGAGTAAATAATTACAATGATACGTCAAAAATATCCACATACAAATCACTTTTTAAAGAAAAATATTAATGTGTCTGAATCAAAAGTATAAATCATGGTAGCTCAAATTTTTGTTTTTTAAGGAACCTCCATACTATTCTCCACAGTGGCTATACCAATTTACATTCCCACCAGCAGTGTAGGAGGGTTGCTTTTTCTCCACACCCTCTCAGTATTTATTATTTGTAGATTTTTTGATGATGGCCATTCTGACCAGTGTGAGGTGTTACCTCATTGTAGTTTTCATTTTCATTTCTCTAATAATTAGTACCGTTGAGTATCTTTTCATGTGCCTTTTGGCCATCTTTATGTCTTCTTTGGAGAAATGTCTTTTTAGATCTTCTGCCCATTTTTTGTTTGGGTTGTTTGTTTTTTTGATATTGAGATATATGAGATGTTTGTGTATTTTGGAAATTAATCCCTTGTCAGTTGCATTGTTTGCAAATCTTTGTTTTTCATTCTGTAAGTTGAATTTTTGTTTTGTTTACAGTTTCCTTTGCTGTGCAAAACTTTTAAGATTAATTAGGTTCCATTTGTTTATTTTTGTTTTTATTTCCATCCTGCAGGCCACTCCTGGGCATATATCTGGAGAAAAACATAATTCAAAAAGATACATGTACCCCAGTGTTCATTGCATCATTGCAGCACTATTTACAACAGACAAGGCATGGAAGTAATGTTAAGTGTCCATTGACAGATGAATGAATAAAAAAGATGTGGTGTGTATATACAATGGAATATTACTTAGCCACAAAAACAAGTGAAATAATGCTATTTGCAGCAATGTGGATGGACCTAGAGATTATTATAGTAAGTAATGTAAGCCAGACAAAGACAAATATCACATGATACCATTTATATGTGAAATCTTAGAAAAAAAGGATACAAATATACTTTTTTACAAAACAGAAATAGACTCATAGACATAGAAAACTAACTTATGGTTACCAAAGGGGAGGGGGAGAGAAGGATAGGTTAGGAATTTAGGATTAAAATATACACAGTACTGTGTATAAGGTAGATAACCAACAAGAACCTACCATATAGCACAGGGAACCATATTAAATATCTTGTAATAGCTTATAATGGAACAGAATGCAAAAAAAGAAATATATATATATGTGTATTTATGTGTATATATATAATGGAGTCATTTTGCTGTATACCCGAAACTAACACAATATTGTAAGTTAACTATATTTCAATAAAAATAAAAAAGTATAAATCATGTAATGATTAAGAAACATGAGAAGCTAGACGTCTTGAAATTTTAACCTTTAAAAATGCCTTGGGCTACATGGATTAATTTGTGAGAACTGTGGAGAATTCAGTTAAGAGAACTATTATTATATTATTCAGTATATATTTTATAATAGAAATAGTGTTTTAAATTTTTTGAAATAATTATATGAGTGTGACATAACCTGACACTGAAACACATTAAAAAAATATGGATGTACACACATGTATACAAATATACAAGAAATCTATTGGCAAACTGCAGCCAGCGAGCCCAGACCAATTTATTGCCTATTTTAGTAAATCAAGTTTTATTGAAAAGTAGCCACACCTATTCATCTGGAAAGGCAGTTGGCAGTTGACTAGCTGCAACTCAGACTTTTGGAGTAGCAAAGACTAATATATTTATTTTTTGTCCTTTATTTGTGAAAAAAAATTGCCAATCTCTGCTATAGATCAGTCTCCCATGGAATTGGATATATAAATATACCAAATAATATATCAACACATTAAAACCCATATTATATTATAATTAATTGACTGACAAAATAGAATTAATTTATAGATGCAAATATATTTAAATATTTGGCTATTTAAAGATGAAAAATGATCACAACTTTCTCCTCCATCCTTGCTATCGAAATATTAGTTTTAGTAATGGGGTTCTGGATTGAAATAGGTGTTATGACTTGACCCAGAATTAAGTTATTTTCTCCAAACTGCAAACCTCTTACATCTCATTCCCACAACCATTCCACCACCCCCACCCTGCTATTAAGGAACAAGTTTGCCCCAGTAAACTTAGCTGGTACTATAGGAGCTTCAGAATGAAGTTCTCAAAAAGAGACAAAGGAAGGTGCTCAATCATTCATGCCCAGTGCTTTCAGAAGTCTTACAATTTACTGTTTTTCAGTTGTAAAAAAATGAAGAATTTGATGATGAGGAAGTTCCTACTTTATGTAACAGGACAAAAGAGAGAATGGTTCCTCTTTATGTAACAATATAAAGTATACAATGTAATTATTGCTAGTATTTTTAAAAAGTATCCTGATTACCTCAGTCAATGACAAATAAATGTAATAAAAATTCAGCACACATTCTTGAATTATAAAACCTTTTTATAATATGGAAAATGAAAGGAAAACTAAAATCTGCAAATATTAGATTTAATAATGACAGTCTTGAGTAGTATGTTTTTTTTAACATCTTTATTGGAGTATAATTACTTTACAATGGTTTGTTAGTTTCTGCTTTATAACAAAGTGAATCAATTATACATATACATATGTTCCCATATCTCTTCCCTCCTGTGTCTCCCTCCCTTCCACCCTCCCTAACCCACCCCTCTAGTTGGTCACAAACCACCGAGCTGATCTCCCTGTGATATGCGGCTGCTTCCCACTAACTACCTATTTTGTGTTTGGTAGTATATGTACGTCCATGCCACTCTCTCATTTTGTCACAGCTTACCTTTCCCCCTCCCCATATTCTCAAGTCCATTCTCTAGTAGGTCTGTGCCTTTATTCCCATCTTACACCTAGGTTCTTCATGACCATTTTTTTTTCTTTTTTTTTTTCTTAGATTCCATATATATGTGATAGCATACAGTATTTTTTCTCTTTCTGACTTACTTCACTCTGTGTGACAGACACTAGGTCTATTCACCTGATTACAAATAACTCAATTTCATTTCTTTTTATGGCTGAATAATATTCCATTGTATATATGTGCCATATCTTCTTTATTCATTCATCTGTGGATGGACACTTAGGTTGCTTCCATGTCCTGGCTATTGTAACTAGAGCTGCAATTAATATTTTGGTACATGAGTCTTTTTGAATTATGGTTTTCTCAGGGTATATGTCCAGTAGTGGGATTGCTGGGTCATACAGTAATTCTATTTTTAGTTTTTTAAGGAACCTCCATACTGTTCTCCATAGTGGGTGTATCAATTTACATTCCCACCAACAGTGAAAGACTTCCCTTTTCTACACACCCTCTCCAGCATTTATTGTTTGTAGATATTTTAATGATGATGGTCATTCTGACTGGTGTGAGATGATATCTCATTGTACTTTTGATTTGCATTTCTCTAATGATTAACGATGTTGAGCATTCTTTCATGTGTTTGTTGGCAATCTGTATATCTTCTTTGGAGAAATGTCTATTTAGGTCTTCTGCTCATTTCTGGATTGAGGTGTTTGTGTTTTTGTTATTGAGCTGCATGAGCTGCTTGTAAATTTTGGAGATTAATACTTTGTCAGTTGCTTCATTTGCAAATATTTTCTCCCATTCTGAGGGTTGTCTTTTGGTCTTGTTTATGGTTTCGTTTGCTGTGCAAAAGCTTTTAAATTTCATTAGGTCCCATTTGTTTATTTTTATTTCCATTTATCTAAGAGGTGGGTCAAAAGGGATCTTGCTGTGATTTATGTCATAGAGTGTTTTGCCTATGTTTTCCTCTAAGAGTTTGATAGTGTCTGGCCTTATATTTAGGTCTTTAATCCATTTTGAGTTTATTTTTGTGTATGGTATTAGGGAGTGTTCTAATTTCATACTTTTACATGTACCTGTCCAGTTTTCCCACAACCACTTATTGAAGAGGCTGTCTTTTCTCCACTGTATATTTTTGCCTGCTTTATCAAAGACAAGGTGACCATATGTCCATGGGTTTATATCTGGGCTTTCTATACTGTTCCACTGATCTATATTTCTGTTTTTGTGCCAGTACCATACTGTCTTGATAACTGTAGCTTTGTAGTATAGACAAAAGTCAGGGAGACTGATTCCTCCAGCTCCATTTTTCATTCCATGATGGCTTTGGCTATTCAGAGTCTTTTGTGTTTTCATACAAATTGTGAAATTTTTTGTTCTAGTTCTGTGAAAAATGCCAGTGATAGTTTTTTAGGCATTGCATTGAATCTGTAGATTGCTTTGGGTAGTAGAGTCATTTTCACAATGTTGATTCTTCCAATCCAAGAACATGGTATATCTCTCCATCTATTTGTATCATCTTTAATGTTTCATCAGTGTCTTATAATTTTCTGCATAAAGGTCTTTTTTCTCCTTAGGTAGGTTTATTCCTAGATATTTTATTCTTTTTGTTGCAATGGTAAATGGGAGTGTTTTCCTAATTTCACTTTCAGATTTTTCATCATTAGTGTATAGGAATGCCACAAATTTCTGTGCATTAATTTTGTATCCTGCTACTTTACCAAATTCATTGATTAGCTCTAGTAGTTTTCTGGTAGCATCTTTAGGATTCTCTATGTATAGTATCATGTCATCTGCAAACAGTGGCATCTTTACTTCTTCTTTTTCAATTCGGATTCCTTTTATTTTTTTCATCTCTGAATGCTGTGGCTAAAACTTTCAAAACTATGTTGAATAATAGTTGTGAGAGTGGGCAAACTTTTCTTGTTCCTGATCTTAGTGGAAATGCTTTCAAGTTTTTCACCATTGAGGACGATGTTGGCTGTGGGTTTGTCATATATGGCCTTTATTATGTTGAAGAAAATTCCCTCTATGCTTACTTTCTGCAGGGTTTTTATCATAAATGGGTGTTGAATTTTGTCAAAAGCTTTCTCTGCATCTATTGAGATGACCATATGGTTTTTCTCCTTCAATTTGTTAATATGGTGTATCATGTTCATTGATTTGCATATATTGAAGAATCCTTGCATTCCTGGAATAAACCCCACTTGATCATGGTGTATGATCCCTTTAATGCGCTGTTGGATTCTGTTTGCTAGTATTTTGTTGAGGATTTTTGCATGTATGTTCATCAGTGATATTGGCCTGTAGTTTTCTTTCTTTGTGACATCTCTGTCTGGTTTTGGTATCAGGGTGATGGTGGCCTTGTAGAATGAGTTTGGGGGTATTCCTTCCTCTGCTACATTTTGGAAGGGTTTGAGAAGGATAGATGTGAGCTCTTCTCTAAATGTTTGATAGAATTCGCCTGTGAAGCCACCTGGTCCTGGGCTTTTGTTTGTTGGAAGATTTTAAATCACGGTTTCAATTTCAGTGCTTGTGATTAGTCTGTTCATATTTTCTATTTCTTCCTGGTTCATTCTCAGCAGGTTGTGCATTTCTAAGAATTTGTCCATTTCTTCCAGGTTGTCCATTTTATTGGCATAGAGTTGCTTGTAGTAATCTCTCATGATCCCTTGTATTTCTGCAGTGTCAGTTGTTACTTCTCCTTTTTCATTTCTAATTTTATTGATTTGAGTCTTCTCCCTTTTTTTCTTGATGAGTCTTGCTAATGGTTTATCAATTTTGTTTACCTTCTCAAAGAATCAGCTTCTGTTTTATTGATCTTTGCTATTGTTTCCTTCATTTCTTTTTCATTTATGATTTCTTTCCTTCTGCATCTATTGAGATTTCTTTCCTTCTTTCCTTATGATTTCTTTCCTTCTGCTAACTTTGGGGGGTTTTTGGACTTCTTTCTCTAATTGCTTTACATGCAAGGTTAGGTTGTTTATTTGAGATGTTTCCTGTTTCTTAAGGTAGGATTGTGTTGCTATAAACTTCCCTCTTAGAACTGCTTTTGCTGCATCCCATAGGTTTTGGGTCATCGTGTTTTCATTGTCATTTTCTTCTAGGTAATTTTTGATTTCCTCTTTGACTTCTTCAGTGATCTCTTGGTTACTAAGTAGTGTATTGTTTAGCCTCCATGTGTTTGTATTTCTTACATATTTTTTCCTGTAATTGATCTAGTCTCATAGCGTTGTAGTCGGAAAAGATACTTGATATGATTTCAATTTTCTTAAATTTACCCAGGCTTGATTTGTGAGCCAATATATGATCTATCCTGGAGAATGTTCCATGAGCACTTGAGAAGAATGTGTATTCTGTTGTTTTTGGATGGAATGTCCTATAAATATCAATTAAGTCCATCTTGCTTAATGTATTATTTAAAGCTTGTGTTTCCCTATTTATCTTCATTTTGGATGATCTGTCCATTGGTGAAACTGGGGTGTTAAAGTCCCCTACTATGTTTGTGTTACTGTCGATTTCCCTTTTTATGGTTGTTAGTATTTGCCTTATGTATTGAGGTGCTCCTATGTTGGGTACATAATATTTACAATTGTTATATCTTCTTCTTGGATCGATCCCTTGATCATTATGTAGTGTCCTTCTTTGTCTCTTGTAATAGTCTTTATTTTAAAGTCTATTTTGTTTGATATGAGAATTGCTACTCCAGCTTTCTTCTGATTTCCATTTGCATGGAATATCTTTTTCCATCCTCTCACTTTCAAATGTGTGTGTCCCTAGGTCTGAAGTCGGTCTCTTGTAGAGAGCATATATATGGGTCTTGTTTTTGTATCCATTCAGCCAGTCTGTGTCTTTTGGTGGGAGCATTTAATCCATTTACATTTAAGGTAATTATCAATATGTATGTTCCTATTACCATTTTCTTAATTGCTTTCAGTTAGTTATTGTAGGTCTTTTCCTTCTCTTTTGTTTCTTGACTAGAGAAGTTCCTTTAACATTTGTTGTAAAGCTTGTTTGGTGGTGCTGAACTCTCTCCGCTTTTGGTTGTCTGTAAAGGTTTTAATTTCTCCATCAAATCTGAATAAGATCCTTGCTGGGTAGAGTAATCTTGGTTACAGATTTTTCTCCTTCATCACTTTAAATATGTCCTGCCAGTCCCTTCTGGCTTGCAGAGTTTCTGCTGAAAGATCAGCTGTTAACTTTATGGGGATTCCCTTGTGTGTTATTTGTTGTTTTTCCCTTGCTGCTTTTAATATATTTTCTTTGTATTTAATTTTTGACACTTTGATTAATATGTGTCTTGGCGTATTTCTCCTTGGATTTATCCTCTATGGGACTGTCTGTGCTTCCTGGACTTGATTAACTATTTCCTTTCCCATATTAGGGAAGTTTTCAACTCTAATCCCTTCAAATATTTTCTCAGTCCCTTTCTTTTTCTCTTCTTCTTCTGGGACCCCTATAATTCGAATGTTGGTGTGTTTAATGTTGTCCCAGTGGTCTCTGAGACTGTCCTCAGTTCTTTTCATTCTTTTTCCTTTATTCTGCTCTGCAGTAGTTATTTCCACTATTTTGTCTTCCAGGTCACTTATCCGTTCTTCTGCCTCAGTTATTCTGCTATTGATCCCATCTAGAGTATTTTTCATTTCATTTATTGTGTTGTTCATCATTTCTTGTTTCCTTTTTAGTTCTTCTAGGTCCTTGTTAACTGTTTCTTGCATTTTGTCCATTCTACTTCCAAGATTTTGGATCATCCTTACTATCATTATTCTGAATTCTTTTTCAGGTAGACTGCATATTTCCTCTTCATTTGTTAGGTCTGGTGGGTTTTTCCCTTGCTCCTTCATCTGCTGTGTGTTTTTCTGTCTTTTCATTTTGCTTATCTTACTGTGCTTAGGGTCTCCTTTTTGCAAACTGCAGGTTCGTAGTTCCCATTGTTTTTGGTGTCTGTCCCCAGTGGTTAAGGTTGGTTCAGTGGGTTGTGTAGGTTTCCTGGTGGAGGGGACTAGTGCCTGTATTCTGGTGGATGAGGCTGGATCTTGTGTTTCTGGTGGGCAGGTCCACACCTGGTGGTGAGTTTTGTGGTGTCTGTGACCTTATTCTGATTTTAGGCAGCCTCTCTGCTAATGGATGGGGCTGTGTTCCTGTCTTGCTAGTTATTTGGCATAGGGTGTCCAGCACTGTAGCTTGCTGGTCATTGAGTGAAGCTGGGTCTTGGTGTGAGATGGAGATCTCTGGGAGATGTTTGCCATTTGATATTATGTGGAGCTGGGAGGTCTCTTGCGGACCAGTGTCCAGAAGTTGGCTCTCCCACCTCAGAGGCACAGCACTCACTCTTGGCTGGAGTACCAAGAGCCTTTCATACAAATGGCTCAGAATAAAAGGTAGAAAAAATAGAAAGCAAGAAAGAAAGAGGATAAAATAAAATAAAGATAAAATAAAGTTACCAAAATAACAAATATTATGAAAAAAAATTTTAACTAAAAAAAAAAAAAGATAAAAAGAATGGATGGACAGGGCTTCCCTGGTGGCACAGTGGTTGAGAGTCTGCCTGCCGATGCAGGGGACACGGGTTTGTGCCCCGGTTTGGGAAGATCCCACATGCCACAGAGTGGCTGGGGCCGTGAGCCATGGCCACTGAGCCTGTGCATCCGGAGCCTGTGCTCCACAACAGGAGAGGCCACAACAGTGCAAGGCCTGCGTACCAAAAAAAAAAAAAAAAAAAAAAAAAAAAAATGGACAGACAGAATCCTAGGACAAATGGTGAAAGCAAAGCTATACAGACAAAATCTCACACAGAAGCATACACATAGACACTCACAAAAAGAGGAAAAGGGGAAAAAATAATATATCTTGTTCCCAAAGTCTACCTCCTCAATTTGGGATGATTTGTTGTCTATTCATGTATTCCACAGATGCAGGGTACATCAAGTTGATAGTGGAGATTTTATCCACTGCTCCTGAGGCTGCTGGGAGAGATTTCCCTTTCTCTTCTTTGTTCGTACAGCTGCCGAGGTTCAGCTTTGGATTTGGCCTCGCATTTGCGTGTAGGTCACCTGAGGGTGTCTGTTCTTTGCTCAGACAGGACAGGGCTAAAGAAGTAGCTGATTCACGGGCTCTGGCTCACTCAGGCTGGGGAGAGGGAGGGGTACGGACGCGGGGTGAGCCTGCGGCAGCAGAGGCCAGTGTGACGTTGCACCAGCCTGTTGCATGCTGTGCGTTCTCCCAGGGAAGTTGTCCCTGGATCACGGGATCCTGGCAGTGGCGGGCTGCACAGGCTCCCAGGAGGGGAGTTGTGGAGAGTGACCTGTGCTTGCACACAGGCTTCTTGGTGGCTGCAGCAGCAGCCTTAGCATCTCATGCCCGTCTCTGGAGTCCGCCCTGATAGCCGCATCTCTCGCCAGTCTCTGGAGCTCCTTTAAGCAGCGCTCTTAATCCCCTCTCCTCGCACACCAGGAAACAAAGAGGCAAGGAAAAGTGTCTTGCCTCTTTGGCAGGTTCCGACTTTTTCCCAGACTCCCTCCCAGCTAGCTGTGGTGCACTAGCCCCCTTCAGGCTGTGTTCATGCCGTCAACCACAGTCCTCTCCCTGCGCTCTGACCGAAGCCCGAGCCTCAGCTCCCAGCCCCTGCCCGCCCCGGCGGGTGAGCAGACAAGCTTCTTGGGCTGGTGAATGCGGGTTGGAACCAATCCTCTGTGCGGGAATCTCTCCGCTTTGCCCTCCGCACCCCTGTTGCTGTGCTGTCCTCTGTAGCACCGAAGCTTCCCCCCTCCGCCACCCACAGTCTCTGCCCATGAGGGGGCTTCTAGTGTGTGGAAACCTTTCCTCCTTCACAGCTCCCTCCCACTGGTGCAGGTCCCGTTCCTACTATTTTGTCTCTGTTTTTTCTTTTTTCTTTTGCCCTACCCATGTACGTAGGGAGTTTCTTGCCTTTTGGGAGGTCTGAGGTCTTCTGCCAGCGTTCAGTAGGTGTTCTGTAGGAGTTGTTCCACATGTAGATGCATTTCTTATGTATCTGTGGGGTGGAAGGTGACATCCGCATCTTACTCTTCCGCCATTTTCTCCAGAACTCTTGAGTAGTATTTACCAGAGTATGTTTCATATACAAAACAAAATCTCAAGACAAACAAAATTTAGACTTTTTTTTTTTTCTCAAATACTTTTTAAAAAGACTCTAAACTGTATGCAGTGTTAGGGATTTCCAATGTACTTTAATGTATCGAAGCTTTGACATATCTAAGTTATATATTTATTAAATATGTAACCATGTTTAATTTAGAAATTCCCAAACAAGAAATTTTTCATTCAGTGTTCATTATCCTACTGTTGAAATGCTGAAAAAGAAAGTTTCTAAAGAGAAATTTTCTCCATTTGATCAGTGAAAAGTATATATGTGTGTATGAGTATACTTAAGTATATAAAAAACAAAATCAAGTGACATATTAACACTAGAAATAATGTTAATCACAAATGTGAAGGACCTCTGAAAAGACCTGTATATTTCTACAGATATGCCATAACAATATGAAAGTTGAGATGTTCCATTTTCATGGATACAAATATCTGTTTTCTTAAATCTGTCAATACCCTTCAAGTTCATTCATAAATTTACTTCATTTCTTTCAAAAGAAATGGAGAATTTAACAGTGAAGATTTTATTGGGTTGATTTTAAACTTTCTCTGGAAGAAAATTGATGGGTGAGAATTGTCAGGATTTGCAAGATGAAGAAGAAGGAGTGAGATAGGAGCACTTCTTTCAAAAATTAACTGAACATCCAAGAGGCTTGCAATCATCTCAGTTTCAGCTGTTTACAAGCCCTTAAAACATCTAAGTTTTCAAATATTTCTTGAATTCTGTGAACGAATAAACACAACTATTTGTGCTGTTAGTTCAAACTGCAGTTTTATTAGTTACAACCAATATCATCTGTATTAGTTACCTACTGCCGCAAAGCAAATGACTCCAGACCTTAGCAACTTGGTACATCATTTGTTACCTCACAGTTTCTGTGGGTCAGGAGTTCAGGCTCAGCTGAGTTGGGTGCCTCTGGCACAGCATTGCTCACAAGGCAGCTTTCAAGGTGTAGACCAAGGATAAAATCATCTCAAGGTTGGACTGGGGGAGGATCATTTTCAAGGTCCTTCATGTAATTGTTGGAAGCTGGGTTTGGCAGTATATACGTAACAATTAAGAAAATATAAAGGAGATTTTTGCTACGGGGCAAATAATGGGACAATGCAAAAGACTTTAGCTCCCACAGTGACTGTAAAATAAACTGAGACAAAATAAAATGCGGACTTTTAAAAATAGGACTAAAAGCTCTGGATGAAAGGAAGCCTTAAATGAACTGAATACTATAGAAATGCTGCCCCCAGTATTTGAGTAGAGAGTGTTGACAGCAACTGTAACTGAGAACAGGCTTCACCTCTGGGTTCTGGAAACCTGCTCTAGGGGAGATTGCTTACAGTGTGAGGACAAAGAACCCAAGCCAGTGACAAAAGTGTAGGTTGGCATGACAGTTTGGAGTGTGGAAATACCCTAAAGCAATAACTGATTGGGGGGCACATCAATTCCCCCTGTGTCTACTGCCTCAGATTTTTGCAAAAAAAAAAAAAAAAAAAGGCAGCAATGGAGGAAGATATATTAATTAGAGAGAAAATTCAAAAATATCTAAAACTGTGCCTGATGTATTTAAATCTCAAATACTGACAAAGACATCTGCTAGAGCCCTTAAGGGTTAGCTTAATCACAGGTAAATTTTAATCTAATAAAGTTGACCCAGCCTCAGGTTAATTTAATAATCTAATAAAGTGTGACCTAGTTTCAGATTAACTTAATTCTAGGACTCTAAATGATCAACCTCTCCCTCTAAACACCAAATTCAAGAAAATGATGTCAACAATGCTAAACCAAAGTTTTCACTGTACTCTTATACTCTAAATACATAGAAAATCATAAGATAACAAGAGAAGCTAGAAATTTTGACCTATTTTCTAAAAAAAAAATCTATGTAAATAGAACTAGATTAACAAATGACCGAAGCATTGGAATTAACAGACAAGGGTTTTAAAACAACTATTTATAGACATTACATAATTCACAGGAAAAGATGAGTTTAATAAGGGAAGGGATAAGGTAGTTCAAGAGAGATGAGGAAATACTAAAAATGAAAACAATAATTGAAAATTCAATAATTAGAAATAAAATTAATTTAAAATAAGCATGAAATGGACTTAAGAGCAGAATGAACATACAGAATAAAAAAACAGTGAACTGGAGAATGGGTAAGTACAAATTATTTAAAGTGAAACAAGAGACAAATAGTTTGGAGAAAAAAAAGAAATATAGCCTAAGCAAGTTGGGGATTAATACCATATATTCTAAAATACATGTTATTGTAGAAACGGATGGAAAAGAGAATGTGAATGGAGCAAAAATAATGGAGGATCACAAACAATATATTTCAGATTTGAAAACGTTATCTTACAGATCGAAGAATATTAATAATCCCCAAGCAGAAAAAGAAAAAAAAATAAAATAAGATTTTCATGAGTGAGAGCAAGAGTGAGAACAAGAGAGAGTGAGAGATAACAGATGCTTAACTATATCAAAGAGAAATTTCTGATAAGCAATAATAAAGATAAATCTGTAATGTGACCAGAGCAGGGAAACACACAGGATTTTACCTACAGGGCAACAAGTTAAATACAGCTGTCTTTTAATGAAACAGATAAGATTCAGAAGATGGTGAATAGACATCTGTAGGTGCTGATAGAAAAAATGAAACAAACATGTCAGTCTATAAAATCGATAGCCAGAAAAATCATCATTTAAAAACGAAGGCAAGCAAAACATTTTCAGAAACATAAAAGATACTTGGTTCTGTTAATACAGATACTTTCTAGGAGAAATGCATAAGGATATTCTATAGGTAAATTATACTAATTAAAAACTCAGAACTATAGAGAATACAATTAATAGTAAATATGTAGGTAACTATAAGACATTTTCCCCTCTTAATTTCTGTAGAAGAAAAATGACTCTTGGGGAATGAGATAAAGCAGCTGGCATAAAATCCATTTATTCACTTTGATTGGGGTTGCATCCAGGAACAAATAATAGAAATTAGGTGACAGTATAATCTCCCTGTTAACTGGCCTGCTGATCAAACAGACTGATGATATTTGCTAAAAGACTCCTTAGTTAGATGACCTTAGGAAGATGTCCCTAGCTAAGGATTACTTTTATTAAGAAAGAAAAGGTGGGAGAAGGAAGAAAAGAAAGAAAGGAAAGAGAAAAGAAGGCAGGAATGGAGGGATCTGTTACTAGACTATGTTGCTGAGTTATAAAACTGAAAATTTCATAAATTAAGTTTCCTTGTTGAAACTGAACTTTGGAAACTTATACACAATTTGGGTCAGACAGCACATGTCCAATGTGGAGAGGAAGGATGCAGGGGTCATGTGAGAAGTTCAGCAAAACTTTACTTTGAGTCAAGGATTGAGTATCTTTGAAATTATTAGTAAAGCTTGACACTGGTTCAATTGTTTAATTAGATTGAGTGTGATTTGACAATTCAACAATTTAAGATAGCACAACTGCATAAAGCAAAATAATAATCACGTTTATAGCACATAGAAGTATTTGATGAAAATCACAAAATGAATGAAGGGTGGTAAATTGAATATACTATTAGTCATTCTTTTTATCATATGTGAAGTAATAGTATTTCAAAATAGATTTAGGATTTCTTAAGGTCATACAAATGCAACAAGCAAAAATGAAACAGAGAAATAGAGGAGATAAAATCTAATATTAAAAAATTCTCACTTAATTAAAACAACAGGAAAGGAAAAAGAAAATATAAAACAGAGGAGTCAAATAGAAAAATAATCAAATGACATATTTAAATAGTCATATAAGCTAAACATTCTAAGGAAGAGATTGTCAAATTGGATATAAAAGCATGATCCAACAATGTGCCTTATACAAGATACACAATTTAGATATAAAGACAGAGAGTTTTATGGATACATTTTTATTTTGTAAATGCAAAAAGTCAATAAGAGGACAAAAACAAACATTGATAACTACACTTGCAACACTTTTGGCTAACTACACTTTGGCTAACTACACTTTGGCTGCAACAAATTCAATAAAAAAATTAAGATATATTTATGGATATACTATCAATAAACAACTGGAAAACTACAATGGAAATACCATTTCAAAAGGATAAGAAATTAGAAATATATTTAAAAGACATGCAAGAAATCTACATTGTATACAATTGTATATAATACATTGTATGAAATACTGTATATCATATATTGTATAAAATACTGCTGAGAGAAATAAAAGAAGATACAAATAAGGACATTTAAGTTTCTTGGATTAGAAGAATTTACATTGTCTGAAAAATCCATTATCCTCATATTGATCTTTAGAGTCAACAAAATCCCAAATACCCAATACCCTTTTTCTTTGTTGTTTAATATGTGAATGAATGTATAATATACATATGACATGCTGATTCTAAAACTGATATGGAAATACAGACTTAGAGTAGCCAAAACAATCTTGCAGAAAAACAAATTCAAAGACCTTAGACTATTTAATTTTATAATTTATTCTAATGCCACAACAATCAAGAAAATGTGTTCTTGATTTAAATTGAAAAAATATAATCAGTAAAATACAATAAAGGGGGTCAAAAATAGAATGATACTTAGTAAGTCAGTTGGCTTTTGACAAAGATTCCAAAACACTTCAATGTGAAAATGAAAAGCTCTTTTCCAAATATTGCTGGATTAACTAGATGACTATACAGATAAAGTTGAGGTCAAATCCCACCTCACATTAGCTATATGAAGTCTGATATACACCTAACTCTTAACAGTTTTAATATGTGATTCAAGCTGAGAGGACACTTCTCTATCGTCTTCTCTCTCTTCCTTTTTTCCCTTTTTCTTCCTACCTCCATTTACTTTCTTCCTTCCCCCCACTTTGTGTTTTTTTAATTTCTTCCTTCTTTCTTCCCTCTCATCCTTTCCCATTCCATTCTTCTGCCTTCTTTCCTACTTTCTTTCTTCCTTCCATTTTTACATTCTGCATTTCTGACTTCTTTGACCTTTCACAATGACCATGAATTACCTTATATAATAAAAACAAATGAATTTATCTTATGTTTTACACTGATATTTCTTCAAAATTATTATAGAGCTAAAGCATCCAGAAGACTCTAAGAGATTTACTACTAGAACATTATACTGTTATTGTTTTTCTGTTTGTTTGTTTGCTTTTGAACCAACTTTTCCATCTAGGGCAAGTTTTAAAAAGTCAAACATAGTAGATAATATTTATTGAATTTGATTTTTGTTTCTGCGAATCCAAATAGATAATTTGATTGATAGTTATTCCTTTGCAAAACCCACAATAAAGAGTATTAATATAATCATGTACAGGTCATGGATCAGGGCATCATTTCTGCTTAAAATTAAGAGACAGGATTTAACAACTAGAGTTGTTTTCCTGACATGACATTGAATAATGAATATATTATGGCTTTGTTTTATTTGGATTTTACCTATACTTATGTTTGTCACCTGGCTAAATAAATCAACCTTATTAATTATTTGTTATATTTTGTACTGTCTGAGCAAAGATTCAAAATATTCAACTAAACATGGAATATGCAAGTATATACTAATCTGCTTATTTCTCCTTTCCTTTCATACCTGAATAAGTCTTTGCAGTTTGGGCACAAACACATTTCAGGTAACTGTTATCAATTTAAACTTATGTTATATCAGCTCTAAGGAAGCAGTTGAAATTTAAATATCACTTTAAAATACTATGAATTTGCAAGAACATTACCAACCCTAAACAAACAAATCAACAAAAAAATCATTCTTACCCTCTTAATGTTCCCTGCTTAGTTCACATTCCTGTATTTTAAATGGTTTTCTTAGGCTTTTTGGCTCTCTCTGGTAAAAATCTATAATCTGATTCCCAAATGAGTTTGACATGCTAACTATAGGAGTACTGCAAGGTTTTAAAATCCAGCTCTTTATGAAGATCATTTCTCACAGTATGCTGAAATTTGACTTTCAGAGATTAGAATGAGAAAAAGGATATATTAGCTATTAAAGTGATCCATCCCTGCTGCCAATGAAAATCAAAATCACATTTATCAGCATGCCTCTTATGCTGGCTTTGATATAGACAAGCATATTTTTACACAGGAGAAAGCACAGAAATACATCCTCATCCAAGTTCAGTAACAAATTGTGACCCTCAGTTCTGTTACAAGACTAAAATTTTGTTTCATTGAAATAGAATTGCTATCTTTTAAAAAATACATGTTGTTTAATGTTAAATGAAATCTCATATCCTATCAACCTGTGGGCCATAATTATTTGTGTTAAATACGTATCTTCTCAATTATCAGTCTCTGAGTATTAGGACTGTCATTGTGGCCTTATCTTACGTGGAACAAACTCAGCTCTACCCCAAGGCAGGCCTAGGATCTGGTCAAGCAGGCCTTAGGTAAAAGGACCATATATTCCAGTTTAAGAACACTGTCCTATTGTATGCTCATGGTCCTGAATTTGACTCTATTTTCTACGTCTGAGCTTTATACCTTTCCCTAGAGATCTAGAAGTATCCTTGAAGCCTGACTTAAGCCACTGTATATATATCTTATTCTTATGCTAGGCCTTTGCCTTTACACTGTGTTCAGTGTACCAGTTTCAGTAAAATTGTGGTTCTACTTTTTTTTTTTTTTGTGGTTCTACTTTTTATTGGCTATTCCTTCCCAGCACCTGGGTTGCTTCCCCTGAAACTCAGTTCACTGGGTAGAAGCTCACAACATGGTGATGTACTTTCCTGATGCACACCGCCTTAGCTGTTTTTATCGTTTTCCTTTGAGTGGCCCATTTTTGTTTTATAAGAGGTTCAGTATCACAGGTCAAAACCTCCTGGATGCCCAATGCTTTCTTGAAACAACAAAGTTGTTGCAGTATTTTAACTGATCTTTCCAGAAAATTTCCATTTAGTCTACACCTCCAGTACTTACCTCACTTCAATTCATATGTATCTTTTTAAGACCTGGTACTTTTGAGTCTGCCTTTCCTACAATAGTTAACCCCCTAATACAATAATGTCTTTTTGTGCCCTAAAATATGAAAATGAGTGAATGAGAAAGGTTTTATTTTACCTAGAGTGAAGAAGAGACGGTCATATAAATTGAATATGCATTTGAACTTCTTCCTTGGAGATTAATTGCTCTTGGAGTGTCTATTATTTAATACAGCATTGCTAGGTCTTTTACCTATTTTTCTTACTCTTTTTTCCCATACCCCTGCTATATAGGTATGCTATATTCAGTTTTCTTATGATGAAATTGAGTTGCAGAAAGATTAAGGTCACTCACCTTGCAAGTGGAGAAACCAGGATTTGAAAGCCAGTCATCTTTCTACTCAGTGATGTTGCCTCTAAGCAGAGAGAATAAAAGTCCTCTGTCTCCCCAATCACCTCCATGTAATTGATTCTGAGTTTTTCAACTTAAAAGAGCTCGCTTCTCTAACATTTCCCTATGAATCCCCACATGCCATTTCATCTAATATGATATTTAATCAGATATTGCCTTGGGTTGGTAACTACTTCACATATAGATGTAATTTCTCTACAATTTTATTGTAAGCTCTGTGAGGACAAATATACTTTCACTTTTTACACTTTATGTGGCAACTAGCACAACACAGATACATCCGGTAAATTTCTCCTGAACTGCATTTTGTAACATAAATGTGGTTGTGTTCTTTGGGGGGAAATCTCTGTGCAAATAAAAGCACTTTTATAAATACTTAGTACCTATTTTCAATGTGAATGTCAGGCACTTCTTGTACTCCTTGATAATTGGAGGATGAAAGCAGACAACATAATCTTTGTTTTTTCCTCCTTTCTTTCTCTTACTGGGATTAAACAACAAATTCAATTTATGGAGAAGCCTTAATTTATTTTTAAACTCTTGTACCTATATCCATTCATTCAAAATATAGACTACAGGAAGCAACTGCTTTAATCACAATAGCAAATAAATCAATGATGAAACATGGCTCAAGTTGAATTCCTAACTGTAGGTTTTTTCTAAAATAAAAAAACAAAAGTATATCATGCTTCAACTAGAATAGTTTACCCACAGGTAAAAAAAAATACTGAATATATTATTTGAGAAAACTCACAAATAGGAGTATATATATTTCAAATTATTTTAAAACTTCACAGGTAAATCTTTTCACTCCACTCTTCAAAAAATTTCTTTAAAAATTCTTTAAAGTTCTAGTATTTCCATAATTATGGATGAAAGTATGAGGCACTACAGAAAATACAGGAAAACAACCACACTTAATCAACTTTCAGTATTACCTAGGATCAGTTGAGATATCAGTGACAGGAATAAAAAGAAAGAAAATCTCTATGCTTCTGGATCAAAGTGGCTACTATATACTCATGGTAATAGTATTAATAATCTCAGGGACTTCCCTGGTGGTCCAGTGGTTAAGACTCAGGGCTTCATTGCAGGGGGCCCAGGGTCCATCCCTGGTCAGGGAAGTGAGATCCCACATGCCCTGCAGTGTGGCCAAAAATAAATAAATAAATAATATTTAAAAAATAATAATATTCTCAAGTGACTGGGCATAAAATAATCTCCCAGTCATCTTTTCGAAAATCACAAAACCTGTTTCTCAAACCTCTGTAACTATCCACACTCTCTTGCTTTTCTGACAATGCCAGAGTGTTACAAGAGTTAAAGGAAACAACATTCTTTGTAACATGAGCTCTGAGTAATGGAAAAGACAAGAAAACACTTTGTCTAATTCCTTAGCTAAATTTAATAAATTGGAAGGCAGTCTTTATTCGCCTGAGGGATGCTCAGTTTTACTTGTTGCTGTTTGGTTATAACTTTGATTGTAATTAAAAGTTAGGTATGTCATCTTCAATTTAAATCACCAGAGATGGGTGTTGTTTCAAGATTACCAGGCTTTTGCCTCCTCAGCCATTAGTAATTAGGCATATTCGATTGGTTATTATTCTTTCTATATTCCCTTTGAATATATATTGATGGCTGCTATTCAGAGGACAATCACTTTCCCCTTGGTCTTAGGAATCTGTGAATCGACCCAATTAGAAAGCTGGTCAGTGTGTGAAATGAGTTTGACAGCTTTGATCCAAGGAGCTATAAATTCTGCCATTTTCTTCACAGAATCAATATTGTTTTCTATACTCTTTTCTCTAGTGGTAGTGGTGGGGCTATTAAAATGAGGGTTCATGTGGGACTTCTTAAAGTCTCAGAGAGTAAGAGAGTCCAAGTTCCCAGTTCGTATGAAAATTATTTCTAGAGAGGGCTTCCCTGGTGGCGCAGTGGTTAAGAATCCACCTGCCAGTGCAGGGGACATGGGTTCGATCCCTGGTCCGGGAAGATCCCACATGCTGTAGAGTAACTAAGCCCATGTGCCACAACTACTGAGCCTGTGCTCTAGAGCCTGCGAGTCACAACTACTGAAGCACACGTGCCACAACTACTGAAGCCCGTGCACCTAGATCCTGTGCTCCCCAACAAGAGAAGCCATCGCAATGAGAGACCCATGTACCACAACTAAGAGTAGCCACCACTCGCCACAACTAGAGAAAGCCTACACACAGCAATGAAGACCCAACACAGCCAAAAATAAATAAATAAATCTATTAAAAAAAAAAGTTAATTCTTTAAAAAAAATATTCTCAGAGAGAAAATAGATATTACTCTCCACATAAGAACCAAAGAGAGGTTTCAAAACCTTAATTATACAATATTTATTACCTTCATACAATTTTTCATCAATTCCTATCATATTTAGAAAGAAAATGAAATACTAATCCTTTGTAAAAAACTTGAATCTACATTACCTGCTCCCTGGCTCTTTTTCTGACTTCATTTCCTACCCACTTTTCACCTTTCAAACTCAGTTTTAGCCACATTGGTTTTCTTGATAATCCTTGAATAAAATAAGTACAGTCCAGGCTTTGCAGGTTTTGCTTACTCTTTCTGATATAACATATTCTCTGCTACCATAGCACCTCATATATTCTCATGGCTGGCTTCTGAAGGACCTGCTGTATGGAAAGTATCATCAGTAACAACAATAACAAACTGCAAAATATTTCCTGTCAACATAGCTCACCTTGGAAGCAATCCTTGACTTGGGCTTGTGCATCCTCAAATGGCCTTCCTGAATACATACCATATCGTCTAATGTAGTCCTATTTTTTCTTTGTTTTCTTACTCTGCCTTTTTCTTTTTAACAGTGATCTCTACTGATTACAAATAATAACACACACATATTATTTATTTTAGGTGACCTCTCCTAGTATGGCACTTGAACATAGACACTTTCCAATGGATATGTAATATAATTAAGAAATAAATCTTTGTAATTTTAAGACATTAAGGTTTTGGTCCTGTTTGTTACCAGTACATACCAAGACCATCTCAACTTGATCAGGTTCAATTTTATTTTATTCTATATGGAATATTAATGGTTACAAGTATTAAAATGTGCATCTTTGCAATGTCAGATCTGAAGTAAACCCAGTCATCATATTTGTTTGCATTTGGATGTATAATCTCCTCTGACCCTCATCTATCCCTAGAAGGTAATGATCCTCCCTGCAGTAGATGACAACATAGAAGTTAACATAGCTTGAACTTTTACTGAGGTTATGGTATAAGGAAGGAGTAGAACAAGGATGAAACAAAATTGAAATTGAGATCCAGACACTGTGCCCTTAAGATTACATTATAATCTGTCAAATTTAAGTGTCTGAAGGGGTAGCAAAATGTTGTAAAGTATTGTTAATAAAATGTTGTAAAATTAGTATGATGGAGTGGGCAAAACTTACTTGGTGTGGATTTCACCTTGACATTGTATCTTTTTTTTTTGCGGTATGTGGGCCTCTCACTGTTGTGGCCTCTCCCGTTGCAGAGCACAGGCTCCGGACGCTCAGGCTCAACGGCCATGGCTCACTGGCCCAGCCGCTCCACGGCATGTGGGATCTTCTCAGACCAGGGCACGAAACCGTGTCCCCTGCATCGGCAGGAAGACTCTCAACAACTGCGCCACCAGGGAAGCCCTTGACATTGTATCTTTAAGGCAGCATTATGTATTCACACACAACTACCAATGAATGTGCACTGTGAGGCTTCTCAATGCTTTTCACAGCAATTATTCTGTACCCGAATTGCTTGCTCTTGTCTCTGTTTCTGAATTTATCCTTATTATAATATTTTTGGATCCACTTCTCATTTTCTACCCTGTTACTTATCTAAACACTGCACTATATTTAAGTTGGATTTCCACAGGTTAATGCTGCTTTCCTGGGAAGACTCAGTTCAAACAAGTTGATTAGCTCCTTATGCAAAATTGTATAAAATAAATAAATAAAAATTCCCACTAACACCAACAGTACTAACTCAGGAAATATTTCTTGTCAAAGACAGCCCATGTGGAACCAATCTTGTGTCAGTCTTTTGCTGTAGGACCAGGCCTACAGCATGGAGCTGGGGGTTAAAAGTATGACCTACACCTACCAATTCCTTAGAAAATTAGTTTTTAATTGACACTCTGCTTTTTTTTTTCCCCATAGCTAAAATGCACTGTCACCACCAGCTATGTCAGTAGATTAAAATGCCTTCAATGGAATGACTTTCAAGAAAGTTGTAAGGCTGATGCTGAACATGGGCAAAATATAAGCTTGCATGGGAGGTAGGATCCGACAACAACTTTCCTCACCAACTTATCACTCACATTTAAAACCTTTTGAGGATAAATCATTACCTTTTCAGAAAGAGAGGAAGAAGAGATAAGCAGGAGTTCATTTATTTCATTCAAGATTTTTAGGAACAAAGTTACCAGGGAACAGTGTTAGGGTATGTATGACTGCACTGGTGAGTTATAATCAGAGAGGTCAGGGCTTTAGTAACTTTGTGTTTCCAGAAAAAATACTAAATTGTGACTTTCAGGAAGCAGCAATCAAGAGAGAGAAAAAAAGTTAAGTGGCTGAAGAGACAGAATTTACATAATAGTTTCAATTATATAGCACCTTTTTGGACTATAAGACTGAAAATTCACAGCCAAATCATCTACCTTTATAGTAAACAATAACAGATATTAAATGACTACAGTTAGAGATAAATAGCTTAAATAAATCATGATCCTTAAATGATATAAATTTGAAAGGATATTAATTATAAATCACATATGTATATATGCCATAGATTGAACATGATAGGGTGTAACATGTTAAGGAATTTGGAAAAAAAATACCTCAAGAAAGAGCAGAGTCAATTAAAAAAGAAAAGAAAAGAAAAGAAAAGGAATAGGCTAGAGAGAAAACTTGATAAGGCAGCTGCATTTAATCAAGTACTAGAAACTAGATAGGGCTGTGATATCCAGTCTTATGTGTCAACCTGGCTGCTCTATTGTACTCGGTTCCCAGGACTGCTGTAACAAAGTAATGTAAATGGTGTGGTTTGAAACAACATAGATGTATTATCTCACAGTTCTGGAAGTTAAATATTGAAAATCAAGATGTCAGCAAATTCTTGCTCCCTCTGAAACCTGAATTGGAAGATCTTTCATTGCCTCTTGCAGCTTCTGGTAGCCCCAGGCATTTCTTGGCTTGTGGCAACAAGCATAAATCTAATCACTGTCTCCTTCAGATGGCAAACTTTATGTCTCAGTGTACCTTTATCTCTGTGCCAAAATTTCCCTCTTCTTACAAGGATAAGAGTCATATTGGATTTAGGGCCCACCCTAACCCATTATAATTTTATTATAAATTGATGACATCTGTAAAGATCCTATTTCCAAATAAAGTCACATTCACAGATTCTGAGAGATATTCAATTTTGGAGAGAGGGAGCATATTTAACAAAGCGAGAGTACCCAGTGATTGGGTCAAATACTAATCTAGGTATTACATGAAGGTGCTTTGTAGATGGTTAACATTTACAATCAGAGGTTTTTCAGTAAAGAAGATTACCTTCCATATTGTATTGGTGTCATCAAATCAACTGAAACCCTGTAAACAAAAAACAGAAACTGAGCTTTCCTAGGGAAGAAAAATTCTGCCTCAATACTGAATCATTAAATCCTACCTGAGAGATAGAGAGAAAGGGATATTATATATATGTCATGTATTATATATAATTATATATATAAATATATATATATCCTATTATAGCCAATAGAATATATAACCAATATGTATATAATAGAATATATAACCAACGTATATATATGTTATATACATTATATATACATATGCATAGAAAACATATATAAGGAAACATCTATTTATCAATCTCCATTGTGTTTCTCTGGAAAACTGTGACTAATGCAAGGGCATAGACAAAAGGGAAGAAGCAGGACAGTATTTAAGATAAGAGAGAACAGGATCTTAAATTTAGATCACTGAGGATTTCTAACTAGGATTTTATTCTGGATTTTTTAAAGGTGAAGTTTTTATTTTACCTTCACTTATGTCTTCTTTCATTCTCTTCCTTTCTTCATGTAGATCTGAGTTTCATCTTCCTTCTCTCTAAAGTACTCTTTTTAAACATTATTATTATTTTTTTGGCAAGGTAGGTCTACTGGCAACAAATTTCCTCAATTTTTGCTTATCTGAGAAAGTCTTAATTTCTCCTTAACTTTTGAGGGGTAATTTCACATACAGAATTCTGGGTTGGTGATTCTTTTTCTCTGAACACTAGGTATTTCACTCCACCGTCTTCTTGTTTGCATGGTTTCTGAGGAGAAGTCAGATGTAATTCTTATCTATTCCTATATAGATATAGTGTTTCTCCCTGTGGCTTCTTTCAGGATTTTTTTCTTTATCTTTGATACTCTGGAGTTTAAAATTAACATGCCTAAAAGTAGTTTTTCTGTCATTTTCCTGGTGTTTCCTGAGCTTTCTGGATCTGTGGTTTCATGTTTGATAGTAAATTGGAGAAATTCTCAGTCGTTATGATTTCAAATATTTTTTTCTATTCTTTTCTCTCTTCTTTTGGTATTCTCATTACACATATGTCACACCTTTTGTAGTTACACCATAATGTTTTGCTATTCTGTTCTGTTCATTTTTTCCGCATCTTTTTTAAAATTTCTGTTTTTTTTCAGTTTTGGGAGTTTTTGCTGAGATATCCTCAAACTCAGAGATTCTTTCCTCATTCCTGTCCATTCTACTAATCAGCCCATCAAAGGTATTCTTCATTTCTGTCACAGTGCTTCTGATCTCTACCATTTCTTTTCAGTACTTTCTTAGAATTTACATCTCTCTGCTTACATTGCCTATCTGTTCTTGCATGTTGTCTATTTTATAAAAGAGCCATTAACATATTAGTCAGAGGTTTTTTGTTTTGTTTTTTTTCTTTTCTGGAATCTTAGTTCCCTGACCAGGGGTTGAACCCGCATTCCCTGCATTGGAAGGGCAGAGCCTTAACCACTGGATCACCAGGGAAATCTCTAGTCAGAGTTTTTAATTCTTGATTTGATAATGCCAATGTCCCTGATGTGTCTGGTTCTGATACTTGCTCTGCCTCTTTACATTATGTTTGTTGTCTTATAGCATGCCTTGTAATTTTTCTCGATAGCCAGACATGTACTGGGTAAAAGAAATTATTGTAAATAGGCCTTTAGTAATGTGGTGGTGAGATGTGCAGTGGGGTGGGCATGGGAAAGCATTCTGTAGTCCTATGACTAAGTTTCACTTTTTTAGTGAGCCTGTGCATCTGGATTCTGAGCTTCTCAAGTATTTCTATCTTTCTGCCCCCTTAGGTGAGACAGGATGGCGAGAATTTGCTGGAGTTCTCTATTTCCCTCTTCCCACATGGAAGGCTAGAGCTGACTGGAGCTGGATATAACCCTCACCCCCAGGTCAGTTAGGCTCAGATAATACTCCGACAAGTTAGGCTCTGGTCAACTAGTTTCTCCTAAGGGCAGGGCTTGTTAAGAAGAACAGTGCTCTGGTGTATTTCAAAATTTCTCCTTTTTGCTTTCAGAAGCATGAAGGGATCTTTCTCTGATATTTACTGTGGGAATCTGATCAAGATCCTGGAAGTAAATCTCAAAATATTTTGGGGGCCCCCTGATGACAGGGTCCCCCTGGAGTTTTTAATTTCTCAGTTTTTCACTTTGAGCCTCCAGAAATTTGTCAATTATAGTTCAGGTTTTCCTTCCCTGGCACTGGTTCCCAGGGCTATTTCTACTCCTGATTCTGTGCTCTGGAAAGCCATTGCTCTCTGCATTCACCCATCTATCTCTCCAATCTAGGGGGCATGAGTTTGCCCTGTGTCCTCCCCTCTCTTGTGGATCCAAGAAGAGTCATTGATTTTTTAGTCCATTCAGCTTTTTACTTATTGTTATGGAGTGGCACCACCCAAGTTCCTTACAGGTAGAACCAAAATTTTATTTTCAATTTATTTTCTCTGTTTTCCAGTTTGGGTTAATTCTATATTCTTTCCTTAAGTTCCCTGAATCTGTCCTCTGTCATCTCCACTTTATTATTTAACGAGTCCAGAGAGATTTTGTTTTTATTTTAAATTTTATTATTATATTCTCCAGTTCTATCATTTTCATTTGTTTCTTTTTATAAATTCTATTTATTTGCTGAGATTTTCTTTGTTACTTTAAATAAAATTTGTATTTAACTGTTGAAGATTTTTTATAACAGTTGCTTTACAATCCTTGTCATATAATTCCAACATCTGGTTCACTTTAGTGCTTATCAGTTGACTGCCATTTCCTTCAAGTTGTGATTCTCTTGGTATAGGTAGGATGGGTGATATTAGAATGCATCCTATAGCATAAGAAGTATCCCAAGGCCAGGTGACTCTTGATGAAGAAGAAGTGTAGCACAGTCTCCTGACAAATGCTCTTTGGCTGCCCTAGTGTCTCTAAGTGGGGGAGAAAAGCCTAAGCCAGTGAGATTAGCTTCCCATGATCAGGAGCTTCCCATGATCTTGGAGAGACAGCAGTGAGCAGTGGCTTGAAGTGAGATCTTAGTTCCCTGTCAGGAATTGAACCTGGGTAGCCTGGATTAAAACCAGGAATCCTAGCTGCTTGTCCACCAGGGGCTAGAGGTTAGAAGAAAAGTTCCCCTGGCTCTTGCCCTGTTTGAAAGCAAGAAGGTTTCAAGGAGGCAAAAACCATAAAAACAGGTACAAAGTTTATCATTAGAGACACAGCATTACAAGTGGGAAAGCACACAGAGAAACAGTTTGTTTATTTAACAGAAGCAAGGCAGAATTACATACCGGGAGAGAAAGGGTGTGGGCATCCTCACTAATGAGGAGGAATGCAGTAAAGAGGAAGTTAAAGCATTTATATAGGGCAGTACTTCCGGGTCTTTGTTTACTTTTGACCAATTATCTCCTTTCTTTTTTCACACCTGACTTGTCCTAGGACCCTCCCCAACATGTGGGCACAACTTTTTGCTAAGATGGATTTCACCACAGAGGCCTGTGGAGGTATGTCCACACTTATTTTGGGGTGGTGCCCCATAGCTATTTGACCCCCAGGGAGCCTTCCTGTGCATGTGCATACAGGGAAATTTTCCTTGACCTCAGGAGTGGTCATCTTATCTCTTTACTTCAGCAGAGCTCAGCTCTGGACACTAACTTTGGCCTTGGCGTGTCTGGGAAAACAAAGCTTCAATTTTACTCCACTTGACAAACACTAGCTGTCCAGTCCAGGGGCCCATCTGTCTCCTACCTGACCCTGACTGAGCCACTTTTGGTGATGATGTCATTTTACTGATTCTACTAGTTGCCCAGCTTGCTGTGATTGAGTCCCTTTTTCTTCTTGCTTGTCCTGATTTTTCTGAGGCCAGGAGAAGCATCTTAGACCCATAAGTATACACAGGCTTCCTGCACCAAGCCACTTGTTATAGCTGCATCTCTCCTGGTAGTTCTGCCATCTCAGTTCTTTTGGTGAGAAAGGGGGGGATCTTATGCTTGGCAGGGACTGGAAGTGCTTCCCCTGTCTGCTTATTTTTGTAAGGTTCCCAATCTATTCCTCTTACCTGTTGTAAGGCTCATCTAATGTTTTCAGAGGGATTTCAGTTCAATCCATAGCAGGAATGAATGTACCTGTGCTGTTTTCTTTTGTTTGGTTCAAAATCAGGAAATGCTGAGTCTGAGTGGCCATCCTCTACTTGGTGAAGTGGATACAAGATACCTGTTATTCTTCCAGTCCCGAGGTCCCAAACTAATTCTCCTTCTAACCACATTTCAAGGTTCTGCTTCAGCTGTCACTTTCTTCATTTTCAGGGTTTATAGATGTATTTAATGGAAAGGAACAGGGAGTAATGGGTCTATGCCATCTTCTCTGGATTAATAGTGACCAGTGGAATTCTTTCTGAAGTGTAAATATGAAGGTTATTAACAATTTTATTGAATCACTATCTCCAGCCAGAGTTTGCAAATCTAAATATTTAAGAAAATACCCAAGTGATTCTGATCAGGAGATAAACTATGCAGATAAACTACAACTTTTGACACATGTAGTTTCTAAACATGGCATCATTATCTAACTTGAATTATGTTAATAATATTTTACATTTTGATAAATTTGACTTGCACGTGTAGTTTTCAATACATGCTGCAGGTTTTAAAGAAAAGAAATATGCCAATGGTAATTATGCTATTCCCAGGAACTTAGTAATTCCTTAGAGCTAGATATTTCTAAATGTATCCCTATAAATTTCAAAGCAATTAAGCTTTGGTGATAAGATATCTCACTGAGGTTAGTTTCATTAAATAATGGCTGAAAAGGGAAGAGAATGAACAAACTTTAGGTTTAAATTATCAAGTTAGCAGAACCAGACTTGAGATTTAACCATGTTCTTCACAGAATGCTGTGAAGACATTTTCTCTTGAGTATGAGTAGTAAATTAACAGAACTCTGGTCCTGAGCTTAATAGAGATAACCAACAGTTCTGTAATTTGTCTCTTTAGGGAATTTCTATGGTCTGATATGGTGGGTTTTTAGCTAATTTTAAGATGCTAAAATTAACATGGAAACATATCTCAACACACTTTGTCCTTGATTAATAACAATTTTAGGGTATTATAATTACTCTGAAAGAATTCAGGATTGTGCTCATTATTACTGTGCTTTTCTTCTCCATGCCTCTATATTTCATTGGGAATAAAAGAAAAATCAGTTCCCTTCTTTTTCTAACAAAAGGATCATTTGTTGGAAGTAGCAATAATTGCTCTCTAAGAAAATGAAGGGAAAAAAGGGCTTCAATTCAGATGAAGAAATAACAACCTACTTGTTATTTTTTATTCCATTCCTCAATGCGGTTTTCTTAATTGGAGAGGCATAGAATCACAGCAAAAATATTCAGAGGCCAGAACCCCCTTTCTCATCTCTGTTGATTTTCTGTTCTTTTCAAAGTTAAGTACTAACAGCTAGCATTTTTTACATTAATAAAACCTGCTTCTTATAAAATAATAAATCATTCCTCCTCCATCAAAAATGTTTCAATGTAGATTATAGAGCAAAATTTTTTTTTGTTTTTTAAAAGAAATATTAAGTAAGCAAATTCTGGAAAGACAGTTTAAGACTATTTAAAAGTAAAACAGAGGAAAAGTAAAGCAAAACAAAAAAAAATGCTGTTTAGTTAATGACTGAGTATTTAAGTAGAAAACAATGCAAATCTCACCGTGAGCATGTAAACAATATTGAAACAAACTTCAAACACTGAGCATTCCTTTTGATCCAAAAATGCAAGCTAACTCTTTCCTGACTTAGGTAGGGCATCTTGAAAATGGTTGGCAAAAATTAGCATACTCACACAATATATATTTGGTCAATCAAATTTACATATGACTTACATGTGATGCTTCTCATCACTCTACCTTGACTGATATTATCCTGGTTGACAATTCACAACCATATTCTTTCCATTTTTTTTCTCTCCAACAGACTTCAGGCTACATCACATGTACACACTATTTCAATAATCCTTAAATGGGGAATTGGAGACCCAAAACTAGACAATATGAGAAAGCCTTGACAGGACACTCACTCTGCTCCCCATTCATCCTAGTTGTACACACACTGTAAAGCTCTTATTCACCCCAGGTTGTAGATTACAGATGTGAGTCAAAAGAAAACAAGTCTCTCTCTTATTTGAAAATGTTAAATCTTTTAAAACATTCTAGCTTAGATCTGATTCACATAATTCACTTTGTGTTCTTGTATGTCAAAAGTAGGACAGTTTCCATTTCTTTTAACACCAAACATAAAGAGAGACAGAGAGAGAGAGAGAGAGAGAGAGAGAGAGAGCTTCTATGTTGGTTGGATTTGGCTGTTAGGATTATAGAACTGGTTAAATTTTGAAGGTAAATAACTACCTTATATGGCTAGTTCTAAACAACTGTGTCAGAGATTTGCTTCCTCCATTTTTTTCATTCACTCTTTCAATATATATTTACTAAGCGCTTTTAGACATGTTCTCTGTGTTAGTTGGTAGCATGTTACCACTATTAACACCAACAAAATACATCAAAACTAAAACCAAGAGGACCAAAACTCCTTAGATCCTTTCTTTATGAAAATTTCAATTTAGTGGAGGATGAATATATTATGTAATAAAAACAAAGAAAAATGAAAAATGATCACTGTCATAAATGATTAAAAGTACATGTACTAGCAATTGAACCCATTCTGGGAAATCAGAAAAAAATCTTCTGTGATGAAAGTAACTTGATTTTAAATTTAATGAATAAAGAGAGTCAATCAGCATGGGATTATATAAAATTATTCTTATATTTCTGCACAGTTAGGGCTTTGTGAACTACTTTTAATGAAATTCGGTCCCTAGGTTAAAACAAACACTGGAAGGTAACCCATTACTGATTGGATATTCAGTTCCAGAATATGGGGTATGAGGTGCTTTGTAGAATAGTTCTCAAGTGAAATAGTCATAACTGGTGAAAGAATATATATATATATATATATATATATATATATATAATTATTTATATATATAATATATATAATTTATATATATATAACTTATATATATAATATATATATAATTTATATATAATTTATATATAATTATAAATATATACATTTTCTGTGTGTATATATATATATACACAGAAACACCAAATTATTGGAGAAAATCTACTAAAATATCAGTAAGAACAGCAAGAGTATGTGGCTCTTGACTACTACTTGCTCCTCTTCTCTCTTGCTCTCTGCAGTCCAACCTGGCATATGCTCCACTCTAGGAAGATGGGGTCAAGAAGTTGCAGCTTCCTCTAGTCTCAGGTCCTAGTCAAGGGCTACAGTATCTCTCCAGGAGGGTCAAACCAGCAACATTCCTCATCCCCCCAGCTTTATGCTGCAAAGGCTAAATTCCAGGTGAGTGTTGCTAAGGGTTAGAGGCTGTAAATCTGAAAGAAGCAGGCCATATCCATGTGCTTAGCCTTGGAATAGTGACTCAGAAATTTTGTAAGGGAGAGGCAGGCCATAAAGAACAAAAAGCTCAAAAGCTCTATCCAAAGAAACTGATTTTATTTAGAAAAGAGTGTGAAAAATTGTGAGGATAAAGTACCCACATAAACAAAGTAGAGTTTGATGATAAATAATTAAGAGGATGCTGGAAGCTCCATGAAAGCAACAAGTTAGATGGCAGAGCAGCTAGTTTACAGAGAGGATGAGAGGAAATAACAGCTTAGAGGAGCGTTTCTGATGTCAGAATAAACCTCAAATATAAGCCTTAAAACTATCCCTTTAAATTTTAGTTGGATTAGACTGTGGAGTAATTTGTGCCCCAGGTCATTGTTAAAAACAATAAGCAATCAGGCAGCAGTTAACAGAGCCTTAGAACTGGTGTGGTACAACTGATCCAAACAGCTTAACAGAGAGACACTGAAAAAGATTCTTGCTAAAATCACTGTTATTCTAGGGTGCAAGTGGGCATGCCCAAGACTAGACCCTCTGAAGAGTGACAGGAGAGGCTTCACACTGCAAAGGAAATAGATTTCACTAAAATAATCCAACCAAGTCACTACATAAATAAACAAGCAGGATAAAATAACACACCTAGGGGATTAGGTGAAACAATAAGTAGAGTGGCTATAATATATTATCTAGAATGTCCAGTTTTCAACAAAATTATGAGAATTAAAACAGGAAAGTTTGACCTATACACAGGAGAGTAAGTAGGTAACTAAAACTGTCTGTGAGAAAGCTCAGATGTTAGACTTAAAAGATTTTTTAAAATTCATTGTAAATATGGTTAAAAAACAAAAGAAAACTATGATTAAAGAAATAAAGGAAGGCATGATGGCAATGTCTCATCAAATAGATAATATTAATATAGAGATCAAAATTTAAAAAGAGCCAATGGAAATTGTAGAGTTGAAAAGTATAATATTTAAAATGAAATGTAGAGAAGTAACACCTGAATTAACAAAGAGGGAAGATCTCTATTTAAGATGGTCAAATAAAACTACTGAAAAAAAGGGGAACTAAACCCAAAGTAACTAGAAGAAAGAAACTAATAAAGATTAGAAGAAAAAAAGAATAAAATAGAATAAAGAAAAACAGTAGAAAATATTAATGAAACCAAAAGGTAATTCCTTAGAAGGTAAACAGAAGTGATAAAAATTTAACTAAAGTGACCAATAAAAATTAAGAATACTTAAATTACTAAATTCAGGAACAAAAGAGAGGATATGACTACTGACTTCACAGAAATAAAAACAATTATAAGGGAATGTTAGGAACTACTCTATGCCATTAATTTGCTAACTCAAATGAAATAAATACATTTTTAAAAAGATAAAAATTGCCAAAACTAATTAAAGAAGAAATATAAAATATGAATAGATAAATAAAGTATTGAATTTGCAATTGAAACATTTGCAACAAAGACAGTCTAGGCTTCATGAGTATTCATGAATATTACCAAACATTAAGAAGAATTAATGTCAAATTATCACAAACTTGTTACAAATTCTTCCAAACAAGAAAACAGTAGCAAACCCAAACCAGCAGCATACAAAAAGAATTGTACACAATGACCAAGTTGGATTTCTCCCAGAAATGTTAGTGGAGGTTCAACTTATAAAAATTATTTAGTATACCATATCAATAGAATAAAGGAGAAAAGCTTAAATGACCATTCCAATAGACAAAATAAAAGTATTTGTAGAATAAAGGAGAAAAGCCTAAATGACCAGCTCAATAGACACAAAAATAACTTTTGTCAAAATTCAACATCATTTCATGATAAAGGAATAAAAAACAAACAAACAGGTAACATGAGAGGAATAGAAGAGAACTTTTCACAAACTGATAGATGCATCTACAAAACCCCACAGCTAACATCACCCTTAATGGTGAAAGATATATGCCTTCCATCAAAAATCAAGAAAAGGCTATGTCTTCTCTTTACATTTCTTTTGAACATTATATTAGAGGTTCTTTCTAGGACAAGTAGGCAAGAAAAGAAAAGAAAAGAATAGGCATCCAAATTGGAGAGAGTAAAACTATCTCTATTGGCAGATTACATGTTCCTGTACATGGAAAATACAAGGTATCCATTAAAAAATAACTATGACAACTAGTTAATAAGTTCAGCAGTGGTGTATGAAAAAAGTTCAATATACAAAAATAAATGTTTTTCTATTCACCAGTAATAAACAATCTCAAATGAAATTAGGAAAAAATCCTTTATAGTAGCCTAAAAAAGTAAAATATTTAAGAATGAATTTAACAGAAGAAATATAAAACTATAAAGCATTGTATAAATAAATTAAAGAACCCCTAAATAAGCAGAAGGTCCATCCATATTCATGGATCAGAAGACATTACTATTAAGATGGCATACTTCCTAAAGGATTTATTGATTAACGCACTCTCTATCAAAACTCCAGCTGGCTTCTTTGCAGAAACTGACAAACTGATTCTCAAGTTCCTATAGAAACGCAAGAGATCCAAAATAGCCAAACAATCTTCAATAAGTAGAACAGAGTTAGAAGATTCACACTTTCTGATTTCAAAATTTAATTACAGTGCTACAGTAATCAAGGCTGCATGGTACTGGCCAAAGGATATACCTATAGAATAACAGAATAAAATTGAGACTCTAAAAATAAACCCTCGCATGTGCAATCAGTTGATTTTTGATGCGGATTCCATGACAATTCAATTCAAAGAGGCCCCAAATCCTTAGCCATCAGGGAAATGTAAATCAAACTACAATGTTTATAGTACTTCACAACCATGAGGATGATTACAATAAAAAAGGCAGAAATAACATTGCTGGCAAGGGTGTGGAAATTTTCAGTGCTCATACATTGCTGGTGAAATGTGCAATGGTGTAGACTGTTTTACTTTAGAAATCAGTCTGGTCAACCCTCATACTTTAAGAATTACCTCATGATCTAGCCATTCCAGTCCTAGATATATATCCAAGATAAGTAAAAGAACATATGTCTATACAAAAATATATACATAAATGTTCACAGCAGCATTACTAATAGTAGCCAAAAGTGAAAGTGATTCAAATATCCATCATCTGATGAATGGATAAAAAAAATGTGGTATATCCACACATTGGAACAATATTTGACCATAAAAAGTAGGGGGGTACCAATACATGCTTTGACATGGAAAAACCTTGGAAACATGCTACTTGAAAGAAGCCAACAAAGACCTCATATTGAATGATTTATTTATATGAAATGTCCAGAATAAGCTAATCTATAGAAATGGAAAGTAAATTACTGATTGCCTAATGTTTGGGAGGTTTGGGTGTAAATGGAGGGTGCAAATTGATAGGGGGTTTCTTATGGGGGTGACGAAAATATTCTATATTCTGTTTTCTTAACTAGGGAGATATGTGTTTAATTTTCAAAGGTAGGCCTGAAATCTAAGTCTTAGGAGATTTTTTTTTTTCATTAGGGTCACTCTATCTTTTCCATGTAGAGATTTATTTATGTATCAAAGGCCTAGAGTAAGGATCCTCCAAGTAGACCCCTTCATAAGGGGAGTGAGCAAATAGTCATTTCCCCTTTAATAATAGAGGAAATCCATATTTATTTATTTCTTGCCCAAGGAGTGAACCTGGCACTCACACACAGTATTTTTCTATCTGTCTTTCATTGTGTAATTCTGGGAGGTTGCTGGGCTTTTGGGGACCATTGCTATTCTGTATGTTGATTTTGCTGTCAGCATAAAATGAAATCTGGCTCTGATACAAAGAACCCATGTGTGCATTTAAGACAAAATTAATAAATATAAACATTAAAAACTTAACAATAAGTTGTAAGAAATGAGGGAAGAAGAGGAATCACAGTAGAGAAACAGAAACCAGGGGTTGCACTGTATTCGATTAGGCTATAAGAGAAGGAAGAAAACATCAGTCCTGACAGACTTCATAAACCATTTTAAAGACTTTTTAGGACTTCCCTGATGGCACAGTGGTTAAGAATCTGCCTGATAATGCAGGGGACATGGGTTTGAGCCCTGGTTCGGGAAGATCCCACATGCCGCAGAGCAACTGAACCCGTGCACTACAACTACCGAGCCTGTGCTCTAGAGCCCGCGAGCCACAACGACTGAGTGCATGTGCCACAACTACTAAAGCCCGCGTGCCTAGAGCCCATGCCCTGCAACAAGAGAAGCCACCACAATGAGAAGCCCGCGCACCACAATGAAGAGTAGCCCCCGCTAGCCGCAATTAGAGAAAACCCGCGCGCAGCAACGAAGACCCCACGCAGCCAAAAGTAAAATAAACAAGTAAATAAAGACTTTTTACTTTCACCTAAGAATCAGAGGAAAAAGACTTTAAGTAGGCACTGATTTAATAAACTTGGTTTTCCACAAAAATATTTTTTTAACTACCTTAATGAATATAAACAAGGGTGGATACAGGGAGAATGATTAGGAGACAGTTGAGGTAGTAAAATAAAGAAGGAAGAAGAGAAACAGGGCGACATGGATTCAGATTATTAAAAGTTAAAAACAAAGAAGGTAACATTGCCAGACTTGATGATGTACGGGATATGAGGGTTAAGTATAAGAAGGCCATTCAGTATGACTCAATTTTTTGCTTTGTGCAACTGGATTGAGAATTGAACCAGTCAGAAAGGAACAGTAGACAAAGACCAACTTTTTTTTTTTTCAATTTTTTTTAAACAGCTTTATTTAGATTTAGTTCACATACAATTCACCCATTTAAAGTAGTCAATTTAATGTTGAATTTTTTTTTTTTTTTTTTTTTGTATATACACAGTGTTGTGCAGCAGCCATCACCACAATCAATTTAGGACATTTTCATCACTTCAAAAAAACCCCATACTCATTAGCAGTCACTCCCCATTTCTACCCATGTTTTTCTGCCTGTCTTTTGATTTAATTTTTAAGGATCCCTAAGAGTAGTCTGCAGCTCAAAGGAGAGGTAGATATTTGTGATTTATATTTGTGAATCATCTTTTATTGTTTCTTGTAAGATAAATGGTAAATTGAAGAAAATACCTAAAATGAAATAATCATCCACTTAGGAAATATGAAAGAATCAACTGACAAATCATTAGGACTAAAAAACAGTTCAGCAAGTTGTCACATAAAAGATAAAGTTTAAAAATCCAGTAGCATTTATTGAAACTGACAGCAACAAAGTAAACATAAAATTAAATATAAGACTTCCAACAAGAAGCATACAGTGTATAGTAGTGCAAGAATAAGAAAATATAAGACCCTTTTGGAGAAAAAAATTAAAATTCTAATTAAGGACATTGAAAATAATCTGAAAAATTGGAGTATTCTCCATGATTTTTCATGGATGACTATGTATTTTAACAAGATCAATTCTTCTTGGAAAAATTCAGTATATATATATATATATATATATATATATATATATTTATATGAAGTAATATACAGTAAGTAGAGTTCTGTAATTTAGCAGAATATTTAATAAATTGCATATGAGAACTGGGTTATATATGTGGATAAATGAAGCTGTGTATCTGCCTAAAACCACCTATAAGAATGGATCTTAACAGGATTAAGACTACTAAATGTATAGTGACCTAGTACTGTGGAAGGATTCCTTGAATAAAATTTCCTAATCAAGATCTATATGGCAAGATAAAGGTAAGCTTTATTACATAAATTTGAAGATTTCTATCGCAGAGATGAAGCCCTGAACAAAATGTACATGCAGTAGACTGACTGGGAGAATGTGTTTGTAAAGTTTAAAACTAATATAGAATTAATATCTAAAGAGAAACCACCAAAAAAAAAAAAAAAAGACTGCAACTCCCCTAGAAAAATTATAAACCTAATTGAAAAAAAAGACAAAGTCAAGTCTGAATAATGACAGATCTAGATACCCCGAAGGCTAACCAATGTATGGAGAGATTATAATATTCACTAGTAATCAGATAAATACTAATTAAAGCAACAGTGCAGTACCACTTTACAACTACTATACTGGCAAATATTTGAAGCCCAGATAATGCCAAATTTGGGCAGAAATGTAAAAAGCAAAAACAAAAATAATATATATGGGAGTAGAAGATAACGTACCTATTCTGGAGACCAATTTGGAGAAAATTAGTCACGTATAGGAAAACCTTATCACCAACACTTCTCCTAGTGCATATAAAAAATGTTCACACAGATACATGGGTGGACTTGTGTGAAGACGCTCACTGTGGTGTCATCTCTGGTTTCCAGGAATTAGAGGCAATCTGGGGCTCACCACTGGGACAGTGTGTAAGGGTAATGTGGGGTGCTGTGAAATACATTGGAGTTTAGAGGATGATGGAGCACAATATTAGAGTCAGAAGTAAAGGTCTAGATGTGCATAGACAGTGATTGAAAGACAGAAACATCAATGTTAACAAAAGAAAAAATATCATGAGACCTAGAACCCAATTATCAGGTAAAATAAAAGGCATGAACATAAATCAACAATACACAATTTACAAAAACATACAAACAAAAAATACCCATTAAAACCATTAATGGATATATATGGGGAATGTAGGAAACAGAAGCATGAGATTAAGATAAAAGGAATAAATAAATTGATAAATCAAGAAAGGGGCTCTACAGGCACTTATGATGTGCCATGGAAGGAAGAGTGTGATTTAATCCAATCTTCAGTGTGTGAAAGAAAGGGAGGAAGGAATATGTGAACCCCATACTCTGACCTTAATTGTACTTTACATTGCATATTTTTCATGTGCTGCCTTGCCTGCAATTTTGAAAATTGTGAGAAAAGTGTTCTCCCATCAAGGAACAATGTGATGCTCAGAAAGACTGAGTGACTTACCTAATAAATTCCCTCACCTTGCTGAGACTAAATCTAGGCCTTCTGCCTAGATCCTTGAATTATATACCACAGGAGGAATGAGCATTGAGGTTTTAATGTATTATAGCTTCTACTAATATCAGGCAAGGATCCCTGACACTTTACTGAAAGGAAGGAAAATACGGAAGAGTGGGGAGGAAATTAGGCCAACGTATTGAAATCAATGCAAAACTTTTTTTTTTTTAATATCTTAATTTATTTGGTGTCAGCAGGATTTTGGAATCCTCAATGCTGCTTTATTCTACCTGTTGCTAGAGTTGGTCCTTCTAAGAGTCATCTGCTAAAACAGGTCTCTGCACTGAACTTAGGCTATTTAATCAGGTTTTATTGCTTGTGTAAGATGAAGAATGTTTAATGTTTAAAGAGGCAGGACCCTATGGTCCAAAGATGTAATGCTTGCTATAATATAAAGTAAATATTGACAAGAAAGAAGAGCCATTTTGGAATTGCTTCCCCAGGGTAGTACAAACGGAAACAACTGTTGGTTTATTTTAATTTCAACCAATCACATTTGATGTGGCTTCTAATATAATGAGGAGAAGTGAGGCTGTTTCTCAGGACAATGTTAAAGGCCATCATCCCACCAAGCTGTGAACAAATGTTTTCAAATCTAAAAAATCACAGTACACCATCAAAAATTGTTGTGGTTATATTGACTTATTCATAAGTGTATTCAAACAATGAATATCTGGTAAGCCCCCAGATTATGCTAGTCATTGTGCTAATTGTTGTGGGTACATTGGTGAGCAAAATTAACATGGTTCTTTCTTCTATGGAACCTATAGTCTAGCATAAAAGATAGAAAACAGCAATAAAATGTGCTAAGATTTTTCTTAAGAGTACAAAGTATGAAGTATGAATAGGAGACAATAAATTGATGGATTTTTGTAGGCAATATGTTCCTTTTTTTATCACAAAGAATTTTGAACGTACCTAAAAATTAGAAATAATAGAACACACCATCTACCTCTCTTTTGCTTTTATTATTTGAAGTATGTTGCATACTAGGAATCATGTAATTTCAAATAAATATTGTAGTGTGTACTCATAAAAAGATAGGATCTAATTTTTAAAACAACTATTTGCATAAATTTAGAATGATTCTAAAATTGCTGATAATATCCAAACTCTCTTGGATACCTAGTGGCACTAATCAATACCCAGACTACATACATTTGCCTTGCATTTAATAAACTTTCTAAGACTATTCTGTGTAATCAAATATCTGTAGCTAGATTTAAAAGCTCATATTTTTATTGGTGGTTTATTATTTTGTTTATAAATGCATTGGTTAGGCATAACTTTCTCCATTTGAAATATGTTTCAAATTTTCAGTTATACAAACAATAATAACATCTCTCCTGTAGGTGAAAAACTTCAGTTGAAAATGGAGGATGTATATGCAGAACCCTATTGAATGAAGGGGATATAGAGTCAACTTAGTCTGTTTGGGCTGTAACAGCAAAAATTCTATAGACTGAGTGACTTAAACCACAAGCATTTATTTCTCACATTTCTGAAGCCTGGGAAGTACAAGATCAATGTACTTGTAGATTTGGTGTCTGGTGAGACTCTATTTCCTGATTCACAAACTGCCATCTTCTTGCTGTATTCTTACATAGTGGAGAGGGAAAGATAGCTCTCTGGGGTCTCTTTTTTTTTTTTTTGCGGTACGCAGGCTTCTCACTGTTGTGGCCTCTCCCGTTGCGGAGCACAGGCTCCAGACGCACAGGCTCAGCGGCCATGGCTCACGGGCCCAGCCGCACCGTGGCATGTGGGATCTTCCCGGACCGGGGCACGAACCCATGTCCCCTGCATTGGCAGGCGGACTCTCAACCACTGCGCCACCAGGGAAGCCCTGGGGTCTCTTTTATAAGGGGCACTAATCCCATTTATGAGGGTTCCACCCTTATGACCTAATCACCTCCAAAAGACCCCGTCTCCAAACACCATCACATTAGACTGTTTGTGTCCCCCACAAAGTGTGAATCTGGGGGGACACAAACAGTCTATAGCAAGAGTAACACATTAATATGATACATGTGAACTATCCAGGATTAGACCCTATTGCTGGCCTCTATCAACCTATATTTCTCTATCTATTAAAGAGTGCCATCTTTTTTTAAAAGAGTTACAACTCACACCTAACTTTTATACAGAACTTGTCACTGCTTTTTGTTCCTTTGATGTATGGGTGGTGTTATTGGTGCTAACCATAGTGGAGGATGCAGTACTCAGCTCCATCAAATATTTTCAAGTCTCATTGATAATGTTGGTCTACTATATGCTGCTGAAAATTTACCAGAAGACAAAAACTTCAAAAATAAATTTAAAGTTTTTTTTCACTTTCTCCTGATAATGCTCCTGCTCTTTGACATGGCATTACTGCTAAGAGTAGAAATTATAAAAGGATTGTAAAATATTACTCTGAGAAATGTGTTTTGTTACTTATATACCTTTTGGTCAAAATGCATTCCTTGGAGTATGTTGAAGGCATTGTTAGCTTTATATGGCAGATATCATATTTGGAAAATCTCCCATGAGCCTGTGAATGAAATTGGCATCTGTATTCTATATTTCAGTACAAGACCCAAAGGCTCTGGCTATTGAAATAGTAGTCCCAGAATTGAGAACAGTAAAAATAATACTAGAAATAAAATAAAAAAGAAACATAACAAAAACTGCATACATTGCTCCCAACCTGACAAATCCAAATTCTCTCACACTGCTTGATATTCTTATATACTACTAATAATTTTATTTATTGAACATTATACTCTGCCATTTGTTACATGTTATGAACTGGAAGAGAGTATTACACCCTATAAATATTTGCAGATATAGTCACATTTTCATTAATTTTTGGTCACTAGAAACTTCTGACAAATATGGTATTTGTGACTATCTCATAACTTTCTCTGGTGTTGTCTATCACAACTTGCAATAACTGGTCTAATCTTACTGTTACTCATTCTCTTTGCTGTAAATTCCTTACCCAAACCTGTCATCCTTTTTATCAAAGTCTTCCATCACTCCAACTCACATTGATAACTTGCTTTTCTTAAGTGGTTTTAATATTATTTTCTTTGGTAATTGGCTATATATCATGTACCTTTTCAATTGCTTATAACTTCTCACATCAATATGATTTACCTTTCTAAGTAGACTGCAAGCTCCATATGAATGCAGTTCATGGAATAGAGTTTTTCGTTGTGACCTATTATGGCTTTGGTACTAAAAATGTCATTCTAGAACCAGCTAATAGGCATCACCTGGTAGCTTGTTAGGAATGTGTGATCTCTGGACCTTTCTGTGATCCAGTGAAATAGCATCTGCAGAGGATAAAATTTCCAGGTAATTCACATAAACATTATTGTTTGAAGCACTGCCCTAAAATGTATCAGCCCTCTGTATATGTTAACTGAATGACTGCTAGTTTATTAGTTGTGATAAAAGTTTTATCAGACTACTATAACAAATTACCACAAACTGGGTAGGTTTAAACAACAGAAGTTTAGTCCCTCAGAGTATAGGTAGCCAGAAGTCAAAAATCAAGTTGTCTGCAGGGTTTGTTCCTTCTGGAGACTGGCAGAGAAACTCTCTCTTGTCTGTTTCATAACTTTTGGTGTTTGTTGGCAGTCTTTGACATTGCTTGACTTGCAAATGCATCATTCCAATCTTTACTTTCATCTTCCCATTGTGTTCTTCTCTATGTCTCTCTGTGTCCTCCCCTTTTTTGTAAGGCCACCAGTCATTGGATCTAGGACACACCCTAAATACAAGATGATTTTATCTCAAGATAGTGAACTAATTACATCTGCAAAGGCTCTATTTCCAAATAAGGTCACATGCTGAGGTTCCAGGTGGACATGAATTTTTGGCGAGAGGGAGGGAACTGTATTCAACTCACTACAGCCATATACAAGAAAAATGTAATTCATTACTATTAGTTCTTTTTTATTGCATATGGGATGATGACTACTCTTTCATCCCAGGACTCAGACAAAGTGAGAGATCATTATTAATAGAGTTAAAAGAGTGATTGTATTGGTAGAGGTAAAAGTATTAATTTTCATTGTGGCTACCACAAACCATTTAAACAAATCTAAAGCCGAAAATGATCTACCTCTCTCTCTCTCTCTCTCTCTCTCTCTCTCTCTCTTTCACACACACACACACACACACACACACACACACACACACACACGTGCACACAACCATACAAAACAGGCCTTTCTAACTCTAAAACTTGGCCTTTGTAACTCTAAAACTTTGTGTCTGGAATCACCATAAGACTCTCTCAAGGTTTATTCTTCCCATTAAATACTATGAAGTCAATCATTTTTTATGTGCACCTGCTTATAGTCACTTTAAGAAAACTTAATGCTATCGCCTGCATTCTCTGCACCTACTGTATTCATTTTTTCATGGCCTCCATAGCAGTAACTGCATATTTATAGTGATTCTCTTTCTTACAGCTTATAGTTAAATGATCAGCCAATAGTATTTCCTGTGAGCTGTTTACAGATGTTTCTCTTTAATGTTGTGCAGTTAACATCTCTACAGCACGCTTTTTCCCTGGCAAAATGTCGCTTCATGCTATATGCTAATGCATTCATACCCAGAAGCTTTTAATATAACAGGAACAAGGGTAAAAAAAAAAGGAAGAAAAAATAAACATATGTAAATAACTATGCCTTCCTATAAGTGATTATCTAGGAATCTTTAATTGTTGCTTTCCTTCTCCATTTGCTAAAAATGTCTCACATGTAAACAACTGACAATCATATTGCTATGCTGACTTTGCTTAAAATACATTAGATGGTAGTAAGAGAGCTTATTAAAAATTAGGAGGGATTTATTTAACATCTGACTTGTTCAAAACGCTGTTGGGTGTGACAATGCAGTTAGAACAATTTTGGTTTAATCCTCAAAACAGAGCAAAAATTACTTTCAATCTTTTTTGTATGCTTCTGTTTCTTAAAATACTTCTTTTCAGATAAAAACACTTATTTGACCTCTGGTTAGTTAGCTAAAACCAGGACTGACTTGCCCATTTCAGTATTGTCAAATAAATAAAACTTGCCTTCAGACAAGCAGGTAGGTAGTCTTAGTATTTCCTTGCTGTCAAGAAGTTGTTATTTTGTTAACCAACTTGTAACTGTTTTATGTTTTTTTTTTCCAGGGAGGGAATAAATACTCTCCTCAGGTACAAAATTTATGGGGTTGCAAAATTAAAGAGGTGCCAAAAATCTATATTCAAGACAAATAGTATTTTAGTTGGGGATGCCAGAAAAAATACAAGGTAAGCAGTTAAATTTGAATTATAGAAAAACAACAAATTTTTTCAAAAATTTTAAGTATATTTCATGTAGTAGTTAATCTGAAGGTGGGAAGGGGGCAGGACACAACTTTTGAAAGAACAACATAGCTTGAGGACATGACATAAACTGATTAGAGCCAAATGGGTCCAAGATGGTGGGCAAGTTGACTTCCACTGGACCTTGAGTCTCAGTATATGCTCACTGTAACACATCAGCAAGCTAAATGACTAACCCACAGGTGCCATGACATTTCCAAGGCCAACCATAAGGATCAAAAAGTGGGCGGTGGCCCACCTCCTGGAAATCCCTGAAATAGCTGGACTACACCTCCCACTCATTACCCTATGAAATTACCCACCCCTAAAAAACTGAACCCCATTCCCTGATGTCTTTCTTACCTTCTGAGATGGCCCACACTCTGTCTGTGGAGAGTGTTTCTCTTTAAATGAATCCACTTCTTACCTATCACTTTGTCTTTCACTGAATTCTTTCTGTGATGAGACATCAGAAACCTGAACTCCATTAAGTCCTGAGAAAAGGTGTGTGATCTCAGTTGGAAGACCATGAGTTTTGGCTGGGTTTGAGTCCTGGCTTCATGGGTTCGAGTCCCAATCAGGGTTTTGGCTGGGTTCGAGTCCCAGAACATGGGTTCAAGTCCCAATCTGAGATTTACATTGTTTCACAACCAAAATTCAAATACTAACTATAAAATGTATATCAAATTTTTTCTTGCTGTATATATTAAAATTTAACTTTGTCCTATATTTTTGTTTGCTAAACATGACGTTTCTAACTTTAATGCACTATGTTTTAAAAGTTAAAATTAATACAAAAATTCCAGAATGAAAATAATATCAATTTTAAATAGACCCAAGAGAAGTCTTACTAACTTTTTTCTTTTTCCTCAGGCTCAGAACAACATAGTGATTGATTCTAAGTTTGAAAATATTACATTAAAATATTATGTGTATTGATTACTGAATAAGGAGTACCTGTTCAGTTTTGCTCCCACAGCAAATACCTCATTTGCCTTTTCACAATCTGAGCACTGCCTGGAGTCTTTCTTAGCTTCTTACAGTTTGCTTTCACAATGGACCATGGTTTTGGTGAGGAATAATGTGATAATAACCAAGGAGCCAGAAAATGTATACTGAAAGGGTTCTTAAAGATTATTCTATCTCATGATCACATTTAACTGAAGAAGGACTCAAAGCCATGAGGGTGATTTAATGTGAACTCTAGTCACATGGGAAATTATCAGCAAGTTTGGTAACAGCAAACAAATCTCCCATCAATCCAGTGCTACAGAGCGATTTACACACACACACACACACACACACACACACACACACAGACACACACTGTTTTCAAGCAAATTGCAAAGGAGAATAGAGAATAACTGTCCTGTCACTCAAGGGCCTTGAATAGAATGATCTATAAAATGAGGCCACAGTCAATCTCTTCAATCCCACCTAAAGTTACAACTAAGATACTGAGAGAGCAAAAGAACTGTATAATTTATTTATTCTTCCAGTATATACCGAGCTCCTTTTATGTACTAGTCATTATTCTTTTTTTTTTTTTCTTTTTTTGCGGTACGCGGGCCTCTCACTGCTGTGGCCTCTCCCGTTGCGGAGCACAGGCTCCGGACGCACAGGCTCAGCGGCCATGGCTCACAGACCCAGCTGCTCTGCGACATGTGAGATCTTCCTGGACCGGGGCACGACCCCGTGTCCCCTGCATCGGCTGGTGGACTCTCAACCACTGCGCCACCAGGGAAGCCCCTAGTCATTATTCTTGATACTAAGCATATGGCAATCAATATGAAAGATAAGGTCCCTTTTTTCTTGGATCTTTCACTACAGTGAAGCAAGCTAGGAAAAAACAAATAAAGCAAATCAACAAATAACATAATGCAGTTATTACAAAATGCTTAAAACAAAACAAAACAAGCCTGATAATAATAATTATGTTCCTGAGTCTGAAAAACTATAGTAGGTAGTATGGGCAAGAAAGATTTCTTTGAGATAATGACAATTGAGAAAAGAGATGAATGTTGAAAGAAGTAATCAAGGTCTGGATGGAGAACATTCCAGGCAGATGAAAGAGCCAGGATAAAACCTAAAGGAAGTATGGAACTTGGCCTAAGTAGGGAACAACATTAGTTCTTAAAGTCCAACATTGCATAATACCATTCTGCCTTTATTTTAATAAGCATCTGGAAATGCTTTTTCAGAGCTGTTTAACTTTATACCAGTGTTTGTAGAACCATATAGTAACCCTTAATTTGGAAGTTGCAAATAACAACAAAAGTGGTAACTAGCCACATATGGCTGTTAACATTTAAGTTAATAAAATTTTGAAAAATAAAAAATTTAGTCCCTCAGTGGCACTAACCAAGTTCAAGTGCTCTGTGTGGCCTGTGTCAACTATACTGGACAGTGCAGGTACAGCGTACTTGTATCATCAAAGAAAGTTCTCTTGTTCAGATCATGACTAGACTGGGGGAAAGAACAGATTAGTTTTCTTTTAATTAGATATTTTATTGGAATATAGTTTGATTTACAATGTTGTGTTAGTTTCTGCTCTACAGCAAAGAGAATCAGTTATACATACACATATATCCACTCTTTTTTAGATTCTATTCCCATATAGGTCATTACAGAATACTGAATAGTGTTCCCTGTGCTATTCAGTGGGTTCTTATTAGTTATCTATTCTTTATATAGTAGTGTGTATATGTCAATCCCAATCTCCCAATTTATCTCTCAACCCCTGGTAACCACAAGTTTGTTTTCTACATCTGTGACTCAACTTCTGCTTTGTAAATAGGTTCATTTGTACCATTCTTTAGATTCCACATATAAGTGGTACGTGATATTTGTCTTTCTCTGTATGACTTACTTCACTCAATATGACAAGAACAGATTAGTTTTATATCTATATAGATACAGATATAGATATGCATGTATACATATATACTTTTAGAAGAAATTCAATTATTTGTATGCATTCCTTTGTTCATAATATTGGTTGACTGCCTACTACATGACAGATAACAGGAACTATTATAAACAGTGGGAATTTAGTGATGAACCATAGAGGCAAAATCCTTATATTCATGGAGCTTATATTTTAGTGATGGATAAATAGGAAAAATATAGTGAATTCAATATTAATAAAGGCCAGAGAGAAAAAATAAATGTTGGGGTTTGTTTGGAAGAGTTGAAATAATAAATGTGGTGATTAAGGAAAGTCTCTCCAGGAAGATGACATTGGGGGAAAGACCTGAGGAAGCATAAGAGGAGGAAGGAGACACTTCTAGCTAGAAGGAAGAGCAGGCACAAAGGCCCTGAGATGGGTGCTGGACAAGCCTGTTTGAGGAACAGAAAGATAAGCACAACTGACACAGAGCAAAAGGAGGATTAGGGGACAAGAGGGAGCTAAAGGCAAGGGGTTAGTGGGTCCAGACTATATAAGAATTTAGAGATCATTGGAAAAAAATTGTATTCTAGTATGTATAGGGAAAAAGCTTAATTTTCTTTCAAAAGGTGCCTTTCAATAAATAAGAAACAAACTGTTAGCACAAATGCCTTATTAAAATTGTTTGGGTAGGAGGATTCAAGATGGCAGTGTAGGAAGATCCTAAACTCACTCCCTCCCTCACAGACAAAACAAATGTGCACCTACATGTGGAATAATTCCTTTGGAAGGAAATCTGACAACTGGGTGAACAGAGCCTCCACAACAAAGGGTAAAAGGATAACATCAAAACAGGTAGGAGGTGTTTTGCAAGGAAAAGCCCACACCCCAGCTGTGGGGTGGGTGATCTGCAATTGGGAAGACTCACAAGGGTATGAATTTTCTCTGAGTGGGGGATTTGAGCTCCACATCAGCTCCCCCAACCCCTAGACCCTGCATAGGAGAAACAAACCCCCAAACAGCTGGCTTTGAAAACCAACTGAGAAAACATCAAGTAAAACTATAAAACTGCAGGGAAAAAATTTCACTCTTAAAGGGCTCACATGCAGACTCACTAGATCCGAAAACCAGCACACAAACACCAGATTGAAAAGCTTGTAGACCATAAGTAAAAGGACCCATGTACTAGTCTTGAAGTATCTGTCAGAGAGACAAGAACCAGTTGGAATGAGTAACTGGTGGAAACCATTTATGTAATTTCAGGCTACCTTGTTAATACCAGCACTGGTGGGCACCATTTTGGAACTCTCCATTTAGCCTGTTAGTGCCAATGGGAATGCCCCACTGAGAGCCCATCCACCCTGAGCCTAGGCCAGACCTCATAACAAGCAGAGCAATAGCCCTTGCTATCAGCGCCCCACAGCAGCTGCGGCCCCACCACAAGAGGAAGGTACATGCAGCCGCCATAGGGGACACCACTTGAGTGCCTGGCTCTAGTGTCCAGGTGAGGTTGCACTTCTGAGACCCATAGGACATATCCTAAATCAGGCCACTCATTCAAAACTGGGAGAGATAACAGATATACCTAATACATACAAACAACAACAAAAAAGGAATATGTTCCAATTGAAAGAACAAGACCAATCTTCAAAAAAATAACTAAACAAAAAATAAACTAGCAATCTACCAGATAAAGAGTTAAAAGTAATACTAATAAAGATGTGTTCTCAGGAGAAGAATGTATGAACACAGTAAGAACTTCACCAAAGAGACAGAAAATATAAGAAAGTCCTAAACAGAAGTTTTAGCTGAATTGAAAAAATAAAATAGAGAGTTTCAACAGCAGATGGATGAGGTAGAAGAAAGAATCAGGGAGCTAAAAGACAAAACAGTGGAACTCATTTGGAGAGCAGAAAAATGAAAACAATAACTTAAAAAGTGAATTAAGGGTTTTATGATGGTCCCAGAAGGAGAAGAGAGAGGAAAAAAGAGCCAGAAAAATTATTTGAAGAAACAGTGTCTGAAAGCTTCCCTAATCTGGGGAAGGAAACAGACACTCAGGTCCAGGAAGACCAGTGAGTTACAAATAAGATGAATACAAACAAACACACACCAAGACACATAATAATTAAAACAGTAAAATTTAAGGATAAAGAAAGACTCCTAAAATCAGCAAGAGAAAAACAACTTGCTATGTACAAGGGAAACTCTTTAAGGCTATCAGCAATTTTTTAGCAGAAAATTTGTAGGCCAGAGAGAGGCATGTGACATTTAAAGTACTGAAAGAAAACAAACAAAGCAAAAAAAAAAAAAAAAAAAAAAACCTAAAAACAAACTTCCAACCACAATTCTCTACAGACAAATGTTATTATTCAGAATTAAAGGAGAAATTAAGAGATCAGCAAAAACTAAAGGAGTTAATCACCACTAAAACAATCTTAAAGTAATGTTAAAGGGACTTCTCTAAGCTGAAAAGAAAGGCACTAACTAATAACAAGAAAACATAGAAAAGTAAAAATTTCCCTGGAATAGGTAAATATATAATAGAGCTAGTGGGTCAATCACTTATAAAACATGAATGAAGGTAAAAGATGACAATAGCACAAATAACTAAAATTATAATAACTGATTAGGGATGCATAAAATAAAAAAAGGATATAAAAAGTGTCACCAAAAGTACAAAATGTGAGAGGGGGTGTAAAAAGACAAAGCTTTGGAATGTGTTCAAATTTAAGTTGCTACCAATTTAAAAAGACATATTTATATACAGGATGTCAATGTGAGCCTCACCAGCTAAGGAATAACAAAACCGATGGGAAAATAAAATGATATCCATAACCTAGTTATCTATATTTTATATCTTAAATTTTGATATAAATTTGGATTTTGTTTGGATTTTGAAAAAATAGATCGCCTACCTTAAGACTAAAGGGAGGAGCCTTTGTTATAGAGGACCATGATACAACATTAGATGTAAACTCCATTATGGTGAAAAAACACAGCTTATTATTTTTGCAGCCCCATAATTAGCATAGCATGTGAAACACAAGAAATGATCAATAAGCATGTCCTTCTCTGAGTTCAATTAATCAACATCCCATATCAAAAGAAGCTATAGGGGGGGAAATGTACCAGATAAGACGTCTTGATGTATCGAAGTAAGATTTTTTTATTTTTCGTTTACAAGGGTACAGACAAAATCAGAGTGACAGGATAAGTGAATGAAAAAACATATATAAAAATATAAGGGTGGAATATGTCAAATGGAAACTGAGAGAAACTAACAGTAGGTGCTCTAGGATGGTGGTTCTCACTTCCCATTAGCTATGACATTCACACATATGACATTCTAGGAATAGCAAGTCTCGACCCAACAGCCTCTAAAAGAGAGCAACAGAGCCTGAGAGGAATGCATGATTCTTGATGGCCTTGCTGTAGCCTCAATCATTCTCTTTTTTGTTGGTTTATTTTATTAAAGAAGATTTTGGAATAAAAGTGACTGGGAGTGACATCATTACAGGTAAGGTGACTATGGAACTAGGCTGAGGAAAGTGAGTGGTTTAAGAAAGCACATCCCAGGCGCTGACCCTGTACTTGTAGGAATTTGAGAGCAAACACCTCCTTAATATTGTACCCTAGGAGCTTGGCTGGCTTCACATAATTCAGGCCCATTGTTCTGGGTGGCTCTGGGCAGTTTGGAATTGCAGTCTATTTTTCTGACTTAATTAATGATAGTGCCTCTTTTCACTTCTAATATTTTTCTGGTTTGGATGATAAACTGTATGTTCATCATAGCTACAGGAATCTTTTTTAATCCATATTAAAGTAAATAATTTGAAAACATTAAATCGTTATTCTTATATTTTATAAATTACTTCTGTCCAAATTCAGAACTGATTGAAACACATCTATGCTTTGAGACATCGCAGTTGAAAACTGCTGCTCTAGGCATTTAACAGAAGTGAAAAGCTCACTCTGGGCTAATGTAGACTTGAAAACCTTTACAGAAGACATGAGCACTAAGCTGATATATGATATGTAATGCTATATGATATATGATAAAAAATAAAATGTGCATACTTTCAGGTTGGAAAAACAGATAAATACTACTAAGTTGCACAGGAATCCACTTATGTGTGGGGTTATGTAGGACAAATATCTTATATTCTTATCTCTTCTTTTTCCCTCTTTTCACAGGACATGGACATAGGATAATAATCATTTAAAAAATGTATTACTTAGATTTGACCTATGTTTTAACATACTGCTGACAATAAAACAAATATTTTAACAGACAGCCTTCCTGATTGTCAGGTAATTCTTTGACCCACTCAATTGGTCACTGGGTCTTTTGTCAGAGTCTTTAAATGATTTATGCATAATCAATTAAATCAATAGATTGTCTTTGCAGTGGGAGTGAAAACATTTAGTTCTGGAATTTCCCATGAATGGATCAATGCTTCAAACTTATGGAAAGCAGAACTTACTCTTGTTACCACATATTTCAGAGATTAAGGTAAAGAATGACAGCGCAAACCGATCTTCCATGGCTCTGTGGGTCCTTCCTTTCTTCCATAAATCATGGAGGCTTGACTAGTGTTTGTATCAAACACTTGGGCCATTCCATTGGGTAGCATCATTATTTGTTGGTACAATAAACCAATACTAGTAGCTCTCTCTAGAAGAAAGTAAAGCAAGAAGATATCCATGTATTCCCTACAGTAAGTGCTCACAGCTCAGTGGAGGTCAGTGTCAGTTGATCTCTATCGCACATCAGGCCTTGTGCACTGACGCTCCATCTAGTTCTGGCTTTGTGGACCCTCATGGCAATATCCAAATAGGGTCCTTGTTAAATACCACATTCCCCCAACAAACACTTATCACTCAATATTTAAACAGCTTTGTCTTTCCTTATCTTAAAGCCTAAGGGGAAGCATCTAATTAATTGGCAAACTAACTTGTGTGACATTGTGAACAGGAGAGAAAGAGTAAGCCATTATTCTCGAAGTTCATGTGTACGTTTTCACTGTGGCTGTCTGGAGACACTGGGGGGATGACAGTGAGTGCTCTAAGTTGTTACTGTTTTTGAAGGAGATTCTACATAAGGATGCATGGCTTTTATGTATATGATTTATAAAGGATCCGAAGTGTAGAATACTTGATGTTCAATTGAAACATCTACTTTACCAAATGAATACTGTTCACTGCCAACCACAGTGCAAGAAATAACACAATTAATGTCTCCAAAAGAGGGAATTTTAAACAAGACAGAAAGCTATGGCAGTAAGCAGGAATGGAGAAATGTATAGCATAGAAATTCAGTTGTGTGGAGTCAGTTCAGAAGTATGACACTGGCATTCATTCACTGTATGACTGCGTTCAGTCCATCTAGCCACTTTGAACATGTGCTTTCTCATCTATAAAAGGAGGCAAATGTTATCCTACTGAAGTTCTTCATTAAGTGAGATAATATCTATAAAAGTGCTTAGCTAGTGCCTTGCATACAATATTTCAAAAATTATTATTACTATTATTATTTTTTTTATTATAGAAAAATGAGAGAGATATTTGAGGGCCAGATGAAGGCTGACACAGTCCTGCAGACCACTGTGTGTGATTAATCATCTCATCCACCAGGGTATTGCCAATTTGGGGTAAGAAGTACAGAGGGTTCCCTTGTTACTCAGGAATACTGTTTCACTGCCACTTGCTTTGCACTAAGGTTATTTAAATCATTCTTTAATGAAATATGACTGTCAAGTCACTTGAGAATGAAATATATCCAGAATCAGGACCAGAACTCAAAGTACCATTCCTATACTATTTTTGTTACTCCACAGTTAAAATATTTATCTAATGGGGCAAATTGCAGCAATTATCAGTAAGAAGATTTTAGTTGTGAGGCACCAAGTCTCTGGCCATCCCCAAGGAGTATAAGTAAAAGATTTGTTTAATGCCCCTTGTTCTTGTATTTTAAGTATGTGAGCAGTTTTCCTGAAGAAAGTAAAGTAAGATCCATGCACATAATCCTCTGGCTTAAGTCTTAGAGGAAACTGTCTGCTTTATATTTTTCCCATATGTTGTGTGCTCCCCTAGACTCTAAGGGTGAAGAGATTTTTTTTTTTTTTTAATCTCAAGGGTATTCAAACCAGCAAAATATTTGCCGGCTTGTGAATTTCAGACACTTGATCTGTCCCTCCCGTCCCTAACTCCCCTCAATGCTAAAACTATTATGAAGTGAGACGCAATTCTTTGAAGGCCAGACCTTTAATCAGCATTTAGATACTCCTTTACATATTGCATTTTATGTGTGGTTATCCTAAAATTCTTAGTGTGCACTCCTCCCTCAACCAGCTTTGAAAAGTGGGTGGACGTTGATTGGTTTGCTTGGTTATTTTTTACAATATTGTATCACTGTCAGTGAAATTGACCATGAAAGTGCATTAAATGGTTGATCATAAAATAAAGCATTCTTGGCATGTGGAACAATGACAAACTAACATAGTGTTCAGCTTATTTTAATTAAAATCACCCCTTTCTGGCTGATGAACTGAACTGTTCTGAGTGCTAGCGAGAAACTAGTAAGCACTGTAAAAATTCTGAGTAAGGGGCTAAAGGTATCCAATTTAATTAATTCCAACCGTCTGACCACCTGTGTACAAGATCCTGAAGTGTAAGTGTTTAGTATGGCCTTCATGGTGACGACACAGAGATATTGTGACCACTGTGTAAAGTTTTCTAACAGAAGTGTTTAGATATGGGAAATCACAGTTTGGTGCCAATCACTAACCAGCATTGCTAGATCCTTTCTCTCCTTCCCTTGCCATGAGACCAAGTGATAGAATTCAAAGCAGAGTTAGTCAGACAGGCAAGGACAAATCATCTGTACCAAAGAAGGAAGTATTTGCTTATATGGTTTTAGTGGAAACTGTCTGGATCTTGCCCTGATTTTCATTACTGGCCAGGCCTGTGCACCCACCCCAGCTGCCATGAGTGTGGGTTGATAATTCACAACTGTCTCTTCTCTGAAGAATAGTCTCTGGCCAAATGCCAAAGAGACTAACCCCACCACCACCCAGTATCCGTAGACCTCAGCCAATGGCTGCCTGCAAGAGAGCACTACAAAGACCAGGTCTCAGATCTCAAGACTAACACTATGGAGAACACACACACACACACACACACACACACACACACACACACACACAGAGGAACACAAGAACATTTTTGGAGGTGATAGATATGTTCAGTACCTTAAGTGTGATGATATATTATAAGTTGTTAGCCTTTCACACTTGCACATGGACTTTATGAAGGCTCATATCATCCATATTGATATCACTGACAGATGACACTAAAATTGCTTCCTATGATAACATGAAAGAGAGATAATCAGTGTACATTCTAGTAAATGAGCACATTTTTTACAAGTAAGAGAAGGGTTTATTATTAAAAATTCTTCTTTAATTTAACTGAAACTCTTTTAAATATTAAAAGAGTAAAGTATAAAGTAAAACCTATCAGTATTTTGTGATATCAATAATATAAGAACAGGATAGAAGGTCTAATCATTTTCATTATAATAATTCTGATATTCCAATGCTCATCCACACTCTGATTATAAAATATGTCCAATTTATTTGTAATGATAAAATTTCAATAGCTACTATTATCCCTAGAGGGATGGGATGGCTCTCCTTGCACTGGGAGGTAGAGGATGATGTGGAGTGAGTGAGCAGTTGGCAGGATTTCAGGCAAGAAAAATAAGTCAAAATTGTAAGTGCTAACCATAAAGATTTGATTTTTTTTGAAAGGTACTGAGAGCCACGAAAACTTTAAGACTATCAACATGATCCAATCTGACAAGATGGGATCTTATCTAAAAACTAAAGCAATAGCTGATAAAAGTTTAACACTTCTTGACAACACATGCCTTTAACCAAAGATTGGATATGTGTTTGGTGGCATAATCAAAGCCATGATTTTTTTGAACAGATTTTCTTATTAAATCTGTAGGATTCAGGTTATTAATCCCTGCATGATAACGTTTTACCTAAGAGAAGACAGGGTGAATAGTTTTCTAATATGACTACAGTGTACACAGACAAGTCTCCAACTACTTCATAGTGTTTCCAACCTTGAGATTCATCCCCAGGAGATTAGGTTGCCTTTCAGTTCCTGAAATAAGGAAGAGAGGTGTCAGAGGCCACTCTCAGGGGAGAGGGTGTTGTCAAGATGCTATCTAGGTTGATACACTGCTGAATGAGCACACAGAATAATATTAAAACTCCAGAAGCACACACTTTACTCTCATACTCTGGACAACTTAGAATGCTTTGGTCTAAAAGTGTTTGAAAACAAGCTACACCCATGTTAATAAATCCAATGGCTCGGAGTTCCAAATTTGTTTCCATTAACACTATCTATAGGTTTTCTTTGATAAACCTGGTCAGTCACTGCCAACTATGCTTTTCCAAACCTGTGTGTGTGTGTGTGTGTGTGTGTGTGTGTGTGTGTGTGTAATTACTCTGATCAGAAACTTTCAGTGACTTCACAGAGGAGTCTGTTCTGAAAATATGACCTAGGATGTGGAGCCCTCCACAATCTGCCTCTTTTATTTACAGTTCCTTATCTCACTATTATTTTTAGATATTAGGTTAAATTCCAATTGGCCTTCAAATTACATTTTTAGGAATGAATCAGAAGGCAGAAAATAGTATCCATGCATATAAAAACTGTGAAATTCTGGAAGAATAGAAAATTGCACAGACTTGCTTTAATCTTCATCATCTGGCTGTTTTCTCATAGTTTGTAGCCTTAGAATCTTCAAACAAGTGAGACCTGTGTGGTTGCTTTTAAATAGAACCAATATCCAAAACCTGAGTGCATATTAAAATTATCTGGGAATATTTTCAAAAATTTTGGTATTTGAATTCCACTTCCAGTGTCAATGGTCTAGGATGAAGACTGTCATCAGTATTATTTAACATCTTTGATGGTGATTCTGTCATACAGGAAAGGTTGAAAATGATTGAAGCAGAGCAAGGAAGGGTCAGTAGTAGCTGTGAGTTATATGCCCTACTCCAAAGTAATTCTTCTGAGGATCTAAAGACAGGTAATTTATGAGAGAAAATTACCAATTAATTACATCAGAATCAACAATGTATTTTAGTTCAAAAATACCTACAGAGTACTTAATGTGTGCCAGGTAACACATCTTCACTTTATGTATAGTTCTAAATAAGACAGGGACTCTGTTCTTGAGGGGCATACAATGAAAGCCATGGTTACTGACAGTCTGGCATTCTTGGAGATAGTGTTGTATTTTACTTTATGTAAATTATTCTTGAATTAAAATTATCAAGTGTCTAGGAATTAATCTAATAAAAGTTGTGAAATGTATTTACACAGAAATATGTATGTGAGTTACCTCTCTGGTGTGGCAGATAAAGTTGCCAGTAGACTGACTCTCCCACACATATGAAAACAAGCTCAATATAAAATTTTAAAACACTGTGTAAAGGATCTAGCGAATAAGCAATCGCAGGCACATTTGGAAGTGGGTGGAGTTTTGTAAGAACAAACAAGACAGAGAGAAAAAAATTCAAAGTTGTTTTTTAATAAATTGAAACAATAAAGTGGTACCTACAGTGGAAAAGAAAAGAAGAAAGCACAGAAATCAATATCAAGAATGAGATTACTGTTGGCAGTATAGACCTAAAAACACCACTTTTTTGCATTTGCACCACTTTTTCTCAGGTTCTCTCCTGAGAAATGTCTCAATCTCTAACTGGATGAATATTTAAGGCTGATACTAATTGTATCTCCTAAGCTCTCTCATGCTGTTTTATTTTCTTTTCCTCATTTTCATGTTGAATCAAAGGCCAGATGATACGTAAAACCTGTCAACATGTGTATTGTAATCATGGTTTCTCACTGTCTTAAGCAGTCTTGCAAAATCAAAGCCTTGTTTCATTAAGTGATGCCAGGACCCAACTGCCAAAAGTAACATGCATTTTCCTGACGAGAAGAATGCTGGGAATATGGCTTCTGACCAGGAAAAGAAATCAGAAGAAATTATGTGGAGGGTCCCCTCCATGTACAGAAAGAGTCACATAGTTTTTCTTCATCAGACTTGTGTGCAGCTTTTATAATTTTGCCTCTTTCCAACATGCATACTAAGTGAGAATTTCTGAAGAACAGAGCTGAATACTTGCATATTTTAAAAAGCACTCAGAGGATTTTGCTGTTCACCCTGGAGATATCACCTCCCACCTGTCAGTATGACTATTATCAAAAAGGCAGCACATAACAGTTGTGGGTAAGGACGTGAGAAACGGGATTCCTTGCGCACTGTTGGTGGGAATGCACATAGGTACAGTCACTATGGAAAACATTATGGAGATTCCTCCTCAAAAAATTAAAAATAGAACTACCACATGATCCAGCAGTTCCACTCCTGGGTATTTATCTGAAGAAAACAAAAACACTAATTCTAAAAGATATATGTACCCCTACGTTCATTGCAGCTTTATTTACAGTAGTCAAGGTATGGAAACAACCTATGTGCGCATCAATAGATGAATGGATAAAGAAGATGTAACAAATGTATCTATTACTCAGCCATAAAAATAATGAATTATATAAATATGAAATCTTGCCATTTGCAAAAACGTGGATGGACCTAGAGGGTCTTATTCTAAGTGAAATAAGTTAGAGAAAGACAAGAAACAGAGTCATAGATACAAAGAACAAATTGGTGGTTGCCAGAGGGGAAGGGGGTGGGAGAGAAGAGAAATGGGTGAGGGAGATTAAGATGTACAAACTTCCAGTTACAAAATAAATGAGTCAATGGTGTGAAATGTTCAGCGTGGTTAATATATTCAATAATCTTTAAAATCTTTTTATGGTGACAGATCATAACTAGATTTATGATCATAATCATCTTGAAATGTACAGAAATATCAAATATGTTGTGTATCAGGAAGTAGCATTCTGTTGTATGTCAATTATACTTAACAAACAAATAAATAAACAAACTAATCGAAAAAGAGATCACATTTGTGGTTACCAGAGGCAGGGGTCGGGGGACAGGGAATTGGATGGAGGTGGTCAAGAGGTAAAAACTTCCAGCTTTAAGATAAATAAGCACTAGGGATGTAATGTACAACATGATAAATATAATTAGCACTGCTGTATGTTATATTTAAACATAAAGAGTAAATCCTAAGAGTTCTTATCATAAGGAATTCTTTTTCTATTTCTTTAATCTTGAGATGATGGATGTTCACTAAACTTACTGTGATAATCATTTCATGATGTATGCAAGTCAAATTATTATGCTGTTAAAACCTTAAACTTACAAAGTGCTGTCAATTATATCTCAATAAAACTGGAAGAAAAAATAAGGTTCAAAAAATAAGATGATTAAGAGAATCATGAGGAATTATATAGGCAGAAAAAATTAAAGAGCTAATGATAAATAATTATTACTTTCTAAAGACAAACTTGCAATTGCAACCTTTGTTCATAAACAAGGAACTGAGCTATGCACAGAAAGTTATAGCTGTAAATAGTTTGCTCTCACATAGGTTAAATATGAATATTTCAGAGGAACATAAACGGTATTAAAATAATACAATTTACAAGAGATATTAATTTCTTTTTTGATGATGCTTAAAAAACTGTGTACGTGGCTCCTTCATGTTTTTATTAGACTCCTTTTATGAGGGAGAGGGGATGCCGAGAGGAGAAAAACAACATACTTACTGTCAATTAAATAATGGCATATGCTTTTCAAAACAACACAAGAAACTCTAGAGTGATCAAAAGGGGAAACATAAAATTTGGATCAAAGTAAACCCAATAAAGAATTTCTAGACTCTTCTAAGATTCAGTGCATGAAGTGGAGTTCTTGGAACTAGGAGACTTAATACAGAAGCATGTATTACTTAAGATCTTCCTATGCAATTGAGGAGTGGGAATACATTATCAGGAGAACTCTCAAGACCTACACACATGTATCCACTTAATTAATGATTGTTGAAGAATATAGTATTTATCATTAATTAAACATCTTAATATAAAAATATGTAAAATGAGCTTGTTTTATTGTCTTGTTAGGTACCTCTCTGGTTAGGGGAACTCAGAACAGGACACGAAATGAATGATCTAAGGAAGCGGAAGGACTTTTGAAAACATGAACGATGATGAAATTGTAAATAAACAGTGGGTCTGCTATAATAGTGTTATTATTTTTACTTCCTATGACCATAACCCACACTATCAGCACTTGAAGAGAGTGTTCAGGGTTGTATAGATAGCCTACTATATTTATTTCTGAAGCCATTTCATGTTTTGTCCTGGATATAGCTGCATTATCAAAAGAAAATAAGTAACTTCTGCAAGTTTTCTTTTCCCAATATTATGTCAGATTCATAGTAAGTTTTCTGCCCAAATAGATACGTGTTTTTGAAGGGCATGGTCGAAAGGTTTACATGTAAGTCCTTCACAGCCATCGCCATATTGCACGTGTGAGTGATATGATCAATAGATTTCATTTTGCATTTGAGCTTGTATGATTGATACTATTAACTAAAATCTTCTGTTAAATAGGAATCTGAGGCATGTTCTGACTTCAGTGGAAACATGTCCACTGTGGCAAGAGATGATGAGAGGCTGTTCCCATGAGAAGAGTTACACATTTCCCAATCTCAGTAAATACTTTTTATGTGTATAAGAAATTATCAACTTAAAATTTTATTTTATGACTTGAAATATCACAGTAAACATTCAATGAAATATCTGATATTCCCTTGATTTTCAGAGAAATAAAAATGGGGGTTTTCTGTCATTTGCCAAGTAGTGGATGTCAGTTAATGCAATGACAAAGCTATAAAATACTGCAGAAAATAATGCAAATACAATAGCACTTATTGACAGGTAATTTAAAAAGCAGTTTGCCTTCCAATTTCTGGAGAACATTGGCCATTTTTGACCATTTAGCATCCATTCTCATTTTAATCATAATAATTTGCTTTATCTTGGGAATTCACACCTCCATGTGATCACTTATGACCGAGGCCATACCTAACTCACCCCTTGGGAAGGGAATAGCCACTTGATTGGTTCAAAGCCTGTGACCTACCCATGGATGTAGTCTTTTGAAAAGAGAAACTTTCTTACTATTCAGAAAGGACTTGAAAGAGAAAGCATGTAATTGTGTAACTCCCAGAAGTTTCTGGCAAAGATCTCTCTAAGCGATCCAGACAGTCTTCTGGTAAAGCAAACACCACGGAAGTCAGAAAGAAGAACCCAGAGAAAGGAGGGAGAGAGGTGTGGGGAAGGAGGGAGGGAAAAGGGGGAAGGCAAGGGGGAGAAAGAAAGGGTGACATTTTGCACCTTGCCTCAACTCTGCATCAAATTTTACTTAAAATAATTTCTACAACTGAACTTTTAAGTTAAAGCCAACATTATTGCCTGAGCCAGTTTGAAAATGTTTTCTAGTATTTATATCCAAAAGATCTCTCACTTACACATCATTAACTCTGCTAATGGTGTCTTTTGTTTTGTCTTTAACTTTTGTTTTTGTAGTTGCAGGCAGAGGTAGAAGCACTTTGCAATTGTAGTCCACAGACAACAAAGTTCCAAAAACACTAGCATACACTGCACTCTACCCTACCTGACCAAATAAGACTTCAATTCTCTCATGCCCAGAATTATGGTCTGAAAGCTTGGGCATCAGGTAGGCTCATTAATTTTTACAGCTTTTCCATTTTACCCTAGTCTCACATAACCACTGGCTTAGGTGATTACTTTTGGGCAGAGAAAACTGATTTGCAGTCCATGATCCCAGCAGGGGAAAAGAAAGTTCACTCTCTGTCTAGTTAAGTTCTTGGAGAACAGGACAGGCATTTTTATTAAATCATGGGAGGGTCTAAATAGGATATCCTAGTCCCACCGAAGCTGAGCTAAGATAAAATACACTTTATTAGTTCAGTTAGTACATTGTTTATACAGTTATCTAATGCCCATACATATTTTCAGTAAAGGTTTATTAGCATGACAGAGGAATTTTAATTAGACAAACCATAACATCTTTCTATTTATTAATTCTTTCCCTTGGTTTGCCTTTTAAAAAAGTCTGGATAATTAAAACCTGGTAAGAAATAACATTGTTTCCTGACGTGTTGCTCTAAGAAAAATATTTACTTCTCTCTCTCTCTCACACAAAAATAGAAGAATTTATAAATGTATCTGATGAATACCAAAAAATATATTGGCCTGTTGGGATTCCCAACTTGAGTGACTGGGGTTAGGGAGTCCTATCAGAGTATGGTAGAAAAGTCATGATTTAGGAATAAATGCAGAAGCCCAGTGGTTACCCTTGAGGAATTGCAAACTAGTTTGCTTTGGAATGAAGTATATAAATGGTGGCTGCTTTTTGTGTTATTACCTGTTTATTTAATATGTATTTTCATATTATCTACTTCTCTTTCATTGTAATTCATCTTACTTTTCATGATATGTATTCTATATTTAAATGGAATCATAGAATCAAAGTGTTTGAGACTTCGGTTAGGTTTTGCCTAAATGCTTAACTCTTCAGAAAGAAAATCTGGAAAAAATTCCAAGATCTCATTTTGAATGGGAATAGTGACCAAAAAGAGGAGACTCATATACCTAAGATTATCTTCTCAGATTCCCTTTATTTGGCCTTTGACACTGATAGGCAGGGCCACGCACAGCACCACTTACCAATGTCTCCACGTTACAAGTCTTGATGGAAGGTACAAAGAACTGAATAGATAAATGGAAAATTTATCAAAAAGTGGCAAATACAGATACACAAGACATAGTTCAGCAAGATTATTGACCTCTAATACTTTCTTTAAATATAAAGCTACTTCCTTACAGTACTATTTATGCACTTCCAATAAAGGGTTTAAGTTATTTGAGGATAAACTTTATGCAAAAATTATGAAGAACAGTAATCATCTAATAAATCAAGCTCTGCCATATATCTTTATTAATATCAGAATAATAAATAAATTGACAAAAAATAAGTAAAAGTCTAGAAATAAATTTTTTAAGAGATGCTGACTATTTTGATATGTGTCTGACTTTCTAGGTTTGGGTCAAACTAGAGTAATGGACTTTGAAATTCCATTTATAATAAGAAAACCAAATTGTTTTAAGGTTGAATGCTTTTTGCTGAATTTTTAATTCTACAAAATTTAATTTGGATTCTAAACTTTAATTTTTAAGGTTTACAAGTTGATGTAATATTAGATACTTCTAGAAAATTATATATATATATATATATATAATTTTTTGCATCAAAGTTTTATAAGATATAGCAACCTGGAAGGTGAAAATAGTTCCTGGATATACACTGATGATTACACATGATCTGTCAAAACTGGTTTGTAGATAAGACAGGCAAAGAACCCCAAACACTGTCAATTCCAAAATGTATATAATAATCTATAGCTAAGTAGGAAATAGAGACACATATTGTTCATTTCTACTTGTTGGGAACACATGGAAGAGAAGTTGGAAAAAGGACACAGAAAAGTAAAAAAATGATTCTGCATAAAAATGTTTTTAAACTTTCAAGATGATAAACAATAATTTAAAATATATAAAAATAAAAACAAAGCTCAAACTTAAATGACAAATTAATCAATAACTTGGGTAAATAACTATTCAGATAAATACTTTCAGTTCACCTTCTAAGAACTGAAATAATTTTCTAAAAGTAACTGCAGAGATCAAAAAACATTAACCTTTGGAGATCTATGTATTGTGATGTTTAACAGCCTTTGTCGTGCTGTAAAATGTCTTTTTAAAATTGGAAAGACAAAAGCTTAGAAACAAAAATAGAAAAGGAATGATGATGGTCGTCATCTCTGTGTACTTCTCAGTAGCAAAATGCAAACAATCTCACTATTTTTTTAATATCATTATTTTCCTTTGCACAATTAGAGAGGAAAGACAATACCATTTTCCCTCAAAGTAATTCCTCCTATCTTCCTTCTCAACCCCTTACCCAATGACACATAAGAAACAGCATCAATAGTGGCAGTCCTCAACCTCTAAAAGGCATGAAAACTGACATTTAAATGGCCTTTGACATTTTACTACTCAATTAGTCTGCCTTAATCAGTGTATTCCTGACTGTATGGTACGCTAGGAGCATTTCAGCAAAACAAGTTTGAAACAGCCAAAGACAGATAGGATTAGGGCTGGAGAAAACTAATATTGCAGCCCCAAGTTGTGGTGCCAACTGTCAGGGGTTAATAGTTCAAATCATCAAACAAGGGGCTTTAGCATCTGAGTCTGTTCCTCCTCAAACTGATCTACTTACCCAAGGGTTCTTATTGAGGGGCTCACTAATACTTTCCCTACGTAAAATGCATTTCCCCCCATCTTGGTGTTCAATCCACTCTTTATTTTCTCCCTGAGAAAGTGTATTGCCTGACACATAAACTAATGAGAATGGAGTTAATACAGAGAAGATCTTAATATATACTGAATTTACAAAAAAAAAAGTGTTCTTTATTATTCAGTGTTCTATTGCATATGACTTAAACTGCTCTATTTTTGTAAAAAGAGATTCATATAGTATGATGGACTGGAATATGTTCTCAGCCATTCACTCCCTGCTTCCCAGCTGGATTATGCAGTCTCACTTTCTGCCATGTTAACTACAGTAATTTCACACTCCTTGATGTTGGGCTCAGCATGTGACTTGCTTTGACCAGTGGGATGTTATTAGATGTAACATAAGCATTGGCTAGAATTACGATTGTGTGATTAAAGTCGGTCTCTCACCCATTTTCTGTTATCATGAGAAAAACATGCCTCAGCTACCGTGCCACTCAGACTGTGATTCACCTGGAGAAGAGCTGTCAGGCTAAGCCCAACCCAAGTCAGCAGGATCCCTACTGACCCCCAGCAATGTGAAAATAAATGCTATTGTTGAATGTCGCTGAGGAGTTTTTGTTGTTTTTTATGCAGCCTTATTTCAACAAAGGTTGATTGAAAGTTATAGGGTGTTAGGTACTGACGTGATTACTCGAAGGGCCAAAGGAGCTGACTCTAGACCAAACCTCTAAGAATGACTCCACAGAAGCAAACTAGCTGGCCCCCGTGGAAGCTGCTCTTTCTAGTACAATTGCTCAGTTGCTATAGGAACCGATTCCTATTGGTTCCTATTCCTATATGAATAGGAATATGAACGGATAGTTCCTGTTCCTATATGAACTGATTCATATATCACTTGTCCTAGATAACATATGAGGGAGCAGTTGGCTAACACAATACATATTCATAATTGGATTCATGGTTAGCAATAATATACTATCAAGCCTTCCTTTATTTGACTCAAAGATTAGAAACAATTAAGTTAGCAAATACATGGAAACTTAGCCCTTCTCGGACAAGTCAGAAGCCACCAGGAACTGTTGAAACCTGCCAATAATCCATGTAAAAATACAGGGATATATACTCCTTGATAAGAAAAGAATATCCAAATGCCACAGTGTATCAATTAGCCTTTTTCTCACTTATTTTTTCATACTTCTTCCAACCCTTTAATCAAGCAACAGCAAGCGGCAAAACAAAACAAAAAACAAAACTAAAAACAAAAATAAAAGAGGAAAAGCAGCTGTGAAGAAAGAATGCAGCTTTTACACTCAGGGAACAATGGAAGAGTTGGGAATTACATCTCATTCAAAGTTTCAGGATAGACATCAAAAACTGCTTTCACTGGCTTAACCCATGTAACATAATTTAGTAACATTAGTAGCATTCAAACTGTAATAGAGATTGAGACCATCTGGTGGATTTATGGGTGCTGACATCCGGGGGTAAATTGTGATCTACACTACTGACTTGATCTAATACAATTTTGTGGGAGACTTGAAGAATCACAACACTCCTATGTATTTCATTGTCATAGTCATATAGAGACATCATTATGATAAAATATAAATACACATTTAAGTCAACTGCAATTTGCTTTAAGGTAATTTTATAATGTTCATAAAAACATACCATGATAACCTATAACCTCAGCCTAAATATGAGAAAAAAATCAGACAAATCTCTTTCATCTAATTAGGCATAACTACCTGTAATTATTTACAAATATCAGTCATTCTCAAAACTTTCAAGGTCATCAAAAACAAGGACAGTCTGAGAAAGTGTCACAGCTAAGGATAGCTTAAGGGGACAGGAAGACTCAATGTAATGTGGTTTCCTGAATGGGATGCTGGAATAGAAAAAAGGATTTTAGATACCCAAAACTAAGGAAATCTGAATAAAATACAGAATTTAGTTAATAAGGATGTATCAATATTGATTCATTAAATTGTGACAAATACACCATACTAATGTAACTTGTCAGTACAGAAAACTTAATGTGGTGTATATAAGGACTTTCTATTTTATCTTCACAATGTTTTCATAAATCTAAAACTATTCTAAAGTTAAAAAAATATTAGGAAAACAAAATAACAAAAATAATTTTGTCAGGAAGTCAAGCAGTAAACCACAAATGCCTTTCAGTACAAAGGAAATTTCCTACATAAAAATGTTACTTTCATTTTATGAAGAGGGCTTGAAGGTCACATGATCCAAATATAAGTTTAAGGATCTCAAGCTAGGATCACCTATGACAGGGAAAAAATTGAAGCTATTCTTTCTCCTGGAGACAGGAACTACATACTTAAGCATAAATTCCAGTACCAAAATAGCTTTAAAGAACTACTGTCATCCTTGTTCCTATGGGTTAGAGGGAAAAAAAATCAACTCTAAAGTTTCTAGGTGAAAACCAACAGGTGAAAAATTCAAATATGAGCTATGATAGCAAATGTTGTGAAAAATCCAAATGTAATTACATCTTAAGTAACTATTTTTTACTGAGGGATTTCTCTAACTTTAATAATTTTCCTGAGATATGACATTGCTTATAGGTAAAAATTAAATTAAATATTTAAATGTGCCTTTTAGGTGTTTTGGTTGTAATATAAAGAATGTTTTTCATTGTAGTGAGTGAGAGAAAAGCATGAATGGTTAGATTGAAGATTTTTTTTTCCTTGCTTATTTAGACATTCTTTAAAAAAAGCACAATTAGAATTAAGACCTTGCTTTTTAAGGTGTGGCCCATGGATAGGCAAAGAGCTTTCTAGAAATGTGAAATTTCATACTCCATCTCAGAACTTCTAAGCAAATTACTCGTTTTGACAAAATCCCCTAGTGATTTGCCTGCTCATTAAAATTTGTAAAACACTGAATTAAGCTACTTAATAACTACTTAATGGCAACTATCTAACACACACACACACACACACACACACACACAAGCATGTGCACAACCATTTTTATCCATTCATTTATGTCATGAAGCATAAATTTGAATTCTCATAAACTTATCTTCAAAAGGGCCACATGATAAATAGGGTCAGAACTAGATAAAAAGAGGAGGGATGGTATCATTTCTGTCACTTCTTATCTTTGTGGCTTGGATGTTGATTAAATATTCTGAGCCTCATTTATTTCATATGCAAAGTGGGGCTATAAAATCAATCTTGACTGCTTCACAGGAGTTTTTATGAGAATAACAATCAATAATTCATGTGTTCACTTTGCAGTCCATAAAGTACTAGAGTCATATGAAATTTGCCATGATGATTCCTATTAGCACCATTTGATGAAGGAAAATTTCATAATTGTAAGTATGTCTAAGACTACAAAGCCAACAACAGACAGGTTAGATTCATTTGTTGCTATGGTAATGCATGTCAGATAGATTAATTTGATATAAATTTTTTTTTTTTTTTTTTTTTTTGCGGTACACGGGCCTCTCACTGTTGTGGCCTCTCCCGTTGCGGAGCACAGGCTCCAGACACGCCAGCTCAGCGGCCATGGCTCACGGGCCCAGCCGCTCCACGGCATGTGGGATCTTCCCGGACCAGGGCATGAACCCGTGTCCCCTGCATCGGCAGGGGGACTCTCAATCACTGCGCCACCAGGGAAGCCCGATATAGAATTTTTATCAGCTGATTTCCTCTTGCCTAGAATATTTTTTCTTTTCATAATGCAGGTCTCACCATGGGATTCTATCTATGGTAAAGATTTTAATTATCAATTTGGCAAAATTCATCAGGGAAAAAGAGGTTTATCAAAACATTGTTAGATCTCCAATTAAACAGCCCCTTTACAAAAAACAAACAAAAAAAAGAAGCCCCTTGACTAAATTTTACATAAAGACCAACACAGTTAACTTTTTTCATTAATTTATGGGTAATACACAGGAACAATTTAATTCATGCCAAGTTTCACTATTAGTCCTGCATATGTGTCAATTATCTTTCTACCTTCACATTCTTTGTGAATGCAAGTTAGTTTTACTATGACTTCTAAACATTTAATTCAATACCCTTGCTTAGAGTATTCGCCATCAACATCATTACTTTCCTTGCTTATATAAAGATTTTGTTTCTCATATATGTATCATCAACTGTTATCCAAGTCCTTCTACATCTAACATTTAGGTTGTTTTGTATTTTTATGTGTTAGAAATAAAAATTGAATAAATGTTCATACATTACATAACATAAATGTCTTGTCGAGTAGGTTAAAATTCTTCAACCAAAATTCCTGGGTCAAAGTTATACTTCTTATAAATATTTTCATATACATTTTCAAACGGCACCTTCCCCTGAAACTTTGAACCAGTAGTCTCCCAAACAGAAGATGACAATAGGCATGGCTGTCGTTCATTCCAACACCAATGATTATCTTTAAAAATTGGCCAAATTAAACAGGCAAAAATAGAATCTCATTTTTAAATGTATATTCATTAAATTTACGAGGGAAAATAAATTTTTAATTTTACTAGTAATTTTTAGTTATCTGCCTTCCTTTCTTCCTTCTGTCTTTCTTTCCTCCTTCTCCCTTTTTGAAAAAAATATATTTTTTATGTTGTTTTACATTGACTTGTGCCTTTCTGCTGAAATTTACCAAAGAAATACACAAAAATAAAATCTCTTTTTATTATTGAAGATAATTTGTTGTCAAATGTGTGACAACACATTTAGTTTTAGTTATGTTCTTTTAAATGTCTTATTTTGATTGTATGGTATTTACTGTTTCCATTTAAGATATTTAAAGTGTTTTACTGTACTAATTTCATCCTTTATTTTTGTTATTTAATGACCAATTTACACTTGTCTAATTTTATATTTGCTTCTTATATTTTATCTTAATTTTTAACTCCTTAATTTACCTGTAACTAACGCTATTTCATGCTCTGATATAAACATTTACATTTCCGTGTATCTAAATAATTAACTATTTGTCTCAACACCATGTGTCGTATTCAGAATTTTACCCACTGTTTTCAAATGTCACCATCATGCTGCTCATTGTAATGTGTGCTAGATTGTTGTTCTGGTTGTTTTTATCTGTTCCACTAGTGTGTTTGCTCTTGTACCAGCAGCACAGTTTTTTACATATACTATCACTCTAAAACATTTTACTAACCAGTAGAGCATATTCACCTCACAGTTTTTTTTGCATTTTTAAAATTTTCTTTATTGAAGGATAGTTGATTTACAATGTTGTGCCAGTCTCTGCTGTACAGCAAAGTGGCTCAGTTATACACATAGAGACATTCTTTTTTGTATTCTTTTCCATTATGGTTTATCCCAGTATATTGAATATAGTTCCCTGTGCTATACAGTAGGATCTTGTTGTTTTAGCCATCCTATATATAATAGTTTACTTCTATTAACTCCAAAGTCTCAGGCCATCCCTCCCCCACCCACCCTTCTCCTTGGCAACCACTAGTCTGTTCTCTATGTCTGTGTTTCTGTTTTGTAGATAGGTTCATTTGTGCCATATCTTAGATTCCACATATAAGTGACATCATCTGGTATTTGTCTTTCTCTTTCTGACTTACTTCACTTAGTATGATAATTTCTAGTTGCATCCATGATGCTGCATATGATATTATTTCATTCTTTTTTATGGCTGAGTAGTATGCCATTGTATATATTATATGTACAACATCTTCTTTATCCACTCATCTGTCAATGGACATTTAGGTTGTTTCCATGTTTTGGCTGTTGTGAATAGTGCTGCTATGAACATAGGGGTGCATGTATCTTTTTGAATTATTTTTTACATTTTTGAAGGTATTTGTATTTGTTTTTTCTAAAAATTAACTCATTTCCCTACTAAAAGGCTCACATGAAGTTTTTTATTGACATAAAATTGAAATACTACCTTATTAATGCAATTCACCCAAGAGTATGATATATCTTTCTTTTTTATTTATCTGTTCTTCTTAGTCCTTCTAAAAAAACATATCTTCATCGAAAATATTGTTATAATGGTAATCTCAATATCTGGGGGTGGTTGTTCTTAAAAAGGAAATTGACACCCCAAACCTAACCTACTCTGAGTATAATTATACAGCATTTGTAATTGGCACATTTACAAGCTCCCATTAGTTAAGAGTGTGCTCTAAACGAAGCCCTTTTATATCAAAAGAAAACAAAATAGTGATCTCACATGTTAATGCTCTCTGCTGAGCATTGTTCATTTGTGGTTTAATTTTTATAATGACATTTCATGTAAATTATTTTTTTAATTGCAAAGTCAGATTCAGAAGACAAACTTGATGAGAAACTTGAGGCTCAGGAAGGTGAAGTTAAATGATTTAGGTTGCATTCCAAGAAGGAACAGAGCTGGGAACAGAGTCCAGGTGTGCAGAACTCTGTTGCCATTTACTCACAAAAATCAGCTCTCGTGTAACACAATACAAAGGATATTTTTAAATTATTATGTGTTAAATACTTGCTCATAATTAATCTTAAGAAGAACCTTCATATATCACGATTTGTCAGTTATACCCATACTATTAAGCAGTTGTTTTTAGTTATTGTATCACGCTCAGATTACATTTAAGTATTTATTTAAAGCAACATATGTTATGTGGCATCAGTGAAAACATTGTTCTAATAAACCTAAAAATGAACTTTCTCCATAAACACATGCTCAACACTTTCAATACCAAAGTTAATTTGAAAAAGAAAATAAAATATTTCCTGGTTTTTTCAATTTAATTTGGAGATAGAATATTTCTTAAATATTTTTCGGACAGCAGTCATGACAAGTAAGTTAAAAAGTTAAAACAAAGAAAATAGAAGTTCTTTTAAAATTCTTAGAATGGCCGTCATCAAAAAATCTACATACAATAAATGCTGGAGTGGGTATGGAGAAAAGGGAACACTTCTACACTGTTGGTAGGAATGTGAATTGGTAAAACCACTAAGGAGAACAGTATGGAAGTTCCTTAAAGAACTAAAACTAGAACTACCATATGACACAGCAATCCCAGAGAAAACTATAATTCAAAAAGATACATGCACCCCAATGTTCACTGCAGCACTATTTACAATAGCCAGGGCATGGAAGCAACCTAAATGTCCATCAACAGAGAAATGGATAAAGATGTGGTACATATATACAATAGAATATTACTCAGCTATTAAAAAGAACAACTGAATGCCATTTGCAGCAACATGGATGGACCTAGAGATTGTCACACTGAGTGAAGTAAGACACAGAAAGACAAATATCATATGATAGTGCTTATATGTGGAATCTTAAAAAAAAAAAGGTACAAATGAACTTATTTACAAAACAGAAGTAGAGTCACAGAGGTAGAAAACAAACTTATGGTTACCAGAGGATAAGTGGGGTGAGGGATAAATTGGGAGATTGGGATTGACATATATACACTACTATATATAAAATAGATAACTAATAAAAACATGCTGTATAGCACAGGGAACTCTACTTAATACTCTGTAATAGCCTATATGGTAAAAGAATCTTAAAAAAAAAAAGAGTGGATGTGTGTATATGTATAACTGATTACTTTGCTGTACACCTGAAACTAACACAACATTGTAAATCAACTATAGTCCCATAAAAATTTAAAAAAATAAAATAAAATGCTTAGTCCACATCTAGACAGGCATTTAAAACACAATTTGGGACATCTAGTTCAAGGCAGTAAATGTGCAAATGCTCTGTTTCATAACTGAGAAGGTACCACAGAATTAGATAATGGTAGAGGTCAGATTTGAACACAAATCTGTTTGAGCCAGAGCCCTCCTCTAAATAAAGGGTAAAACACAAAAGAATATCAGAATATATATATATATATATATATATATATATATACACATATATTATTGTATAAAGATATAAGCTAACTCAAAAAAAAAACATTTGCCAAATGAAACAACAGATAACAGCAACAATAAGACTTCAGTTTTATATCAAGGTATTGATAAAGGTTTCATGAAGGCAATGGAAATTAATTGAGGCTGAAGCATTCCTGAATTCTTAAATTCAAACAGTCTAGTCTCAGATCACAACCAGTATCCTTTCAGTTTTGTCCTTCAGTCACTCCTACTGAAATTGTTCTCTGACCACATCAAGTGTTTCTCTTATTTCAGGTTTGTATTTCTTTTATTTTCTCCTTTAGAACCTGCTATTCCAGATGTTCACAAGGAAAAGCACCAACCTTCTACCTTCTATCAGTGTTTGAGGCTGTGTGTGGAACCTCTTTAAAATACTCCCTTTGAATAAATACTGAACAAGGTTTGAATTTATTACATTAAAAAGCAAACTCTCTTGGAGATAGAATCACTGCTTTTCCAACTTTAATTTTCTGGTAGAGTTATATGCGTGATATTTCAATAAGTCTTATTATAACATTGCTTCCATTTTGGTTCATCTGATTTGTATTACTCTAGTTTGTCACTGTCACTTTTAGCTTATGACACAGAAGACTGTCAATGTGCGCTATGCTAATATTATATTCATATTTATTAAATTTAAATTGAACAAGACTTTGATTATATTATCAATGCATACACCTACATTTTTTTTCTTTGAGCTTTGTGTATATACCAGAAGACTTTAGTTTCTATTCATAAAGAATCTTTCCCTAATTCTTTAATGAACACTCTCATTCCCAGAGTGCTAGAAATTACTTCCCCCACTGAGATTTCAATTCAATAAATAGTGAGACAGATAAAAGTGTATTTCATATTCACATATCAGAATAAATAATGGAACATTTTGAATTTTTCTTCAACTTCTAGAAAATAAATGAATGCTACCTTAGAAAGACAATGCAGACTTCTGCATGAAATGAGGAAAAAGTATCATGTAATTAATTCTAACCTACTTTATATATTTTTTCTAACAATGTATTACCATATCAAAAGTAACTTAGAGAATTAAAATAGGAAGGTAGTCCTATAACATCTACCTTTAAATGAAGCAAGATCATTTATAGATGGGATGAGTAATCTTACAATATTTAAATCAAAATAATATTTTTCTGGTGTCACACAATCCTCTCTTACTTCAACATTTTCCAATGACTATTTAGCAAAGAGGAATTAATAAAGTCCTTATTTGGGCTCTCGCTCAGGGGTAACGGATGTTTACTTCGATTAGGTGATCACAAAAAGTGTGTATATATGTCTTATTTTCATTTCCATGTTCTTTCTTTCTTACATGCTAAAATTTTTGGCTGCAGATATTTTATTCTTATAAACATCTTTAACTCTGGCAGCTATTGATATTCCAGTTTGGGGGCTCAGTGCAAAGAAAGATAACACTGCTTTTTAGGGTGGGTTTTGGGCTTCAAGGGTAAGGATGGGGAAAGAGGGCTTTGGACGGCTGCGTCATTTAACGTTCACCAGATTAACAAGGTGGCAGGGATTTGGTGTAAGGGTCTGGTTGGCAGTCAAGGGAGTGCATTCATGTGGGAAGTTCTTTTTTTTTTAATTTTTATTTTATATTGGACTTTAGTTGATTTACAGTGGTGTGTTAGTTTCAGGTGTACAGCAAAGTGATTCAGCTACACATATACATATATCTATTCTTTTTCAAATTATTTTCCTATTTAGATTATTACAGAATATTGAGCAGAGTTCCTTGTACTATACAGTTGGTCCTTGTTGGTTATCTGTTTTCAATATAGTGGTGTGTATATGTCAATCCCAAACTCCCAATTTATCCCCCTTTTCCTTATTGTTATTACTCACTGCCCTATTTTATTAAAGAGACATTGTCAAAAAAGATAAAATCATGAGACGCATAGATACAAAATAAACATGTTAAAGATTTTATTTAACCCACTATTAAGAGGAAACCAGTAAGGTATTGCACCCAGTTAAAAGAACAATCCAAACAAAGTCACATTTTTAGATCAGAAATATTGAAATGAATGTATAAATTGAAGCAAAACTGGATTCTCCCATATTGAAAAAATGGGAAGTCAATAGAGCCTCTATTGGAGTAATTTATTTGCATTTCTATAAAATTATTTTAAATTTCTATCAGCTATGTAAAGCTTGAAAATTACAAAATAGCTAAAAATGAAATACTTGAATTAAATTAATTATATGGAATTTTTTCTTTATTTCTCTTTCTGATAACATTATAGTGTATAGAAATGCAACAGGTTTCTTTACACTGATTGTGTATCCTGTAAATTTACCAAATTATTTATTAGTTCTGGTAGGTTTTTGGTGGCATCTTTGGGATATTCTCTATAAAGTATCATGTCATCTGCAAACAGTGACAGCTTTACTTCTTTTCCAATTTGCATTTTTTCTTACCTAGTTGCTGGGGCCAGGACTTACAATACTATGTTGAATAAAAGTGGTGAGAGTGGACAACCTTGTCTTGTTCTTGATTCTATAGGAAAAGTTTTCAGCTTTTCACCATTAAGTGTGAAGTTAGCGGTGGGTTTGTCATATATTGACTTTATTAGATTGAGGTAGTCTTCCTGTATACTCACTTTGTTGAGAGATTTTATCATAAATCGTTGTTGAATTTTGTCAAATGCTTTTTCTGCCTCTATTGAGATGGTCATGTGACTTTGATTCTTCATTTTGCAAATGTGATATGTCATATTGATTGATTTGCAGATGTTAAAACTCCCATGTATCTCTGGAATGAATCCCACTTGATCATGGTGTATGATTCTTTTAATGTATTGCTTAAGTTGGTTTGCTAATATTTTGTTGAGGTGTTGAGGATTTGGGGATCTATATTTATCAGGGATATTGACCTGTAAATTTTGTGTGTATTTGCTGCCTTGTCTGATTTTGGTATGAGGGTGATGCTGGCTTCATAGAATGAGTTTGAAAGGGTTCCTTTCTCTTCATTTTTTTTTTTTTTTTGAATAATCTGAGAAGGATATGTATTAGTTCTTCTTTAAATGTTTGGTAGAATTTACCTATGAAGTCATTTGAAGCTGAATTTTTGCTTTCTGTGAGTTTTGATTACTGATTCAATTTTGTTACTAGTAATTGTTCTATTCAGGTTTTCTATTTCTTCATAATTCAGTCTTAGAAGCTTATATATTTCAAGGAATTTATCCATTTCTTTCAGGTGTTCTAATTTGTTGGTATATAATTTTTCATAGTGTTCTCTTATGATCCTTTGTATTTCTTGTGGTATTTTTTGTAATTTCTCCTGTTTCATTTTTGACTTTATTTATTTGGGGTCTCTCTCTTTTTTCTTGATGAGTCTGGCTAAAGGTTTGTTTATCTTATCAAAGAACCAGCTATTAGTTTCATTGATCCTTTTCATTGTTTTCTAAGTCTCTATTTCATTTATTTTTGTCTCTTTACTATTTCTCTTCACCTACTAACTCTGGGCTTTACTTGTTCTCTTTCTTGTTCCTTTAAATGTAAATTTAGATTGCTTGAGATTTTTTTTGTTTGTTTGATTGTTTCTTGACATAGGCCTGTTTTGCTATATACTTATATCTAGAACTGCTTTTGCTGCATCCCACAGATTTTGGAAAGTTTTTTTTTTTTCCACTTTCATTTGTCTAAAGGTATTTTTAAAAAAGTTCCTCTTTGATTTCTTCATTGACCCATTGGTTGTTTAGCAGCATCTTATTTAGCTTCCATGTGTTTGTAGTTTATCCAATTTTCTTCTTGTAATTACTACCTTTAAGAATCTCTCTTTAACTTTTGCCAGTTTTTTTTTTTTTTGCTGTTCTGCTTGGATGATTGTCATCATTCTATTTGCTTATCTGTTCTTCTGTATCATCTAATCTGCTGTTGATTCCCTCTAGTGTAGTGTTTATTTCAGGTATTGTATTCTTCAGGTCTAATTGGTTCTTCTTTTATTTTCTCTTTGTTGAAGTTTCCTCTGAGTGCATCCATTCTCCTCCTGAGTTTGGTAGGCAGCTTACCACCATTGCTTTACACTCCAACAGGTAAATTTCTTATCTCCATTTCATTAGGGTTTCTTCCTGGGGTTTTATCTTCTTCTTTCATTTGGAACATATTACTCTGTTTCCTGATTTTGTTTGACTTTCTGTGCTTGTGTTGATGAATGAAGCAAAACAGCTACTTCTCCCAATCTTGAAGGAGTGGCCTTGTGTGAGAGGATACCCAGTGTAAACTACATACACCAGGCAGTTTTAGCAGGCAGGGTAGAGATGGAGCAGATATGGATGGAAATGGGATCCCAAGGGGACTTAAACAATGGTGCTACCAGTGCCTCTGACCCTGGAGAGAGTTCTAGCAGTTTCCTGACCATTTGGCAGATGCTCTAAGGTAAAGGGACTTCCTTCCCTTATAGTATAGGCACCCTTTTAACTGATATAACTGATATATATATATATATATATATATATATATATATATATAATATAATATATATATAATATATAAAACAATATATATTATATATACACACACATACAGCTGTGTCCCTTGCCAGCTGTGTCCCTTGCCAGGCATGCCTGCAATGGGCCCCTCAGTGATATTCCTCGTTGCTATAGGTCACTGTGTCATGGGTGGGGTTTCCATGAATACTGTGTCTTCACTGTTGCTATCCATTTCTATGTGGTCCCTCTATGTGCAGAAGCTATCAATTAGCCCTCAGTTCTTCAGAAAAATTGCTCTATATGTAGGTGTAGATTCAGTGTGTCCATGAGAGGAGGTGGGTCTTCCTACACCACCATCTTGGACCCCTTTCAGAATTTCCTTCCTTTTAAATGTAGGAAAATAACCCATGTGTATTATCACATTTTGCTTATCTATTCATCCATAAATGGATGCTTGGGTGGCTTTCTTCTTTTAGGTTTTGTGCATAATGCTGTTATGAACATGGTTGTAAAAATACCTCTTCTAGACCCTGCTTTCAATTCTTCTGGGTATATACCCAGGAGAGGAACTACTGGATGATATGATAATTTTAATTTTTAATATTTTTGAGGAACCACTATACTGTCTTCCACAGTGGCTTTACCATTTTACATTCCCACCAACAGTGCCGAATGTAAAATGGTACTGTTGGTGGGAATGTAAAAAAAAAAGTGGACCAATTTCTCCACATCCTCGCTAACATTTGTGAATAACATTTTCTTGATCCTAATTTTTCTTATTAAGCTTTCTGTTGACTTCTGTTTACTTCTACTGTCTTTGAAGTGATTGCTACTGGTTGTCACAATATAATATAATGTTAACTCTCTTATTGATGGTACTTATGTTTGCCTCTTTTGTCCCCATTCTCTAAATGTCAGTATTCCTCAAGTGCCTAAGTACAACTCTGTTAAATTATTTTTCTTAACTTTTCTTGCACTATGATTTAACCAAAAACTGTGGCTATAATTCTAACCATTACCAATAGTTCCCACATATTTGTGCAGATCCTTCTATGTGACAATTGAAATATTTTGGATTTTACAGTAGAATATCTTTGAAATGAAGTCCACTGCAAAATTCAAACACATTCTAAAAATATTTATCTAGAGCTCAATCTTGAATTTACTGTTATTTGATTCCATGCAAAACTTCAGTAAAATAACTGACATTAGAGAGGCAGTCACTAGGGGATATGCTAATATTCCATTTATAAATGTGTTTATAGTTTATAATTATGCAAATAGATTACACAATATAGAATGTGGATAAGTATAGCTGAGCTTTCATTCCAAAGTGATTTTAATTAATTTCATATATTCTCTAGAGCATCAAGAGCAATTCTGTCTGTAATATAAATATCATGTAAATAAATGAAGCAATGTTAACTAATAATACTATTGACAGTAACAGAAATCATTTTTTGTGCTTGTATGCTATAGAAAGTGCTGAACAAAGAATGGTTTTACAAGTATCAGATTTAAATCCATGCAACAAAAACTAGAGATAGGTTTTATTATTTTATCTTACAAATATAAAGAAAGTATAAAACTAATTTCCCTGATTTGAACAAGTTCAAAATGCTAATAAATGGCACAACTGTGATTCAAACCTAGGCCTGTAGCACCTCAAAGCCCTGTAGTTAGACAATATATTTTTCTTTTTTTTTTGTCCATGCCACATGGCTTGTGGGATGTTAGTTCCCTGACCAGGGATTTGAACCTGGGCCCTTGTCAGTAAAAGCATGAAATCCTAACCACTGGACTACCACAGAATTCCCTAGCCAATATCTTATACTTTAACTCCACAGATATAAACTGGAAGAAATATAATTCAAATGAGATATTGTCTCATTATTCCATACTTTGACAGATCAACAATCAAACAAACATGAAAAGGCCAAACAATACAGTGAATAAGGATATATTAGCTGTTCCACCTTTCTTGTTTGGTTTGCTTCTCTCTGGTATCATGGACTCCTCTGATTTTAGGGAAGTAAATCTTGGTTCATGGTTTTACATAGTTGTTTGTGGCATAATTTGATCACTATGTCTCACAGGCTAACTATGACTACAGATGTTTGTTTCATATTTATCATTTGCCTAAATCCTAATCTTAGATTTCTTGAATTCCTCTGTTCTGTGAATGAATGATTCTCAGTTATGCATTACCTTGGCTTTGATAACAGAAGGCATGCATATAAGTTACTAATTCAAGAGAGAAGCCTTAAGTATAAGATTTTGAGGATAATAATGGAGAGAATTATTTGGTGGCCCACTCTTTCCCTTAATCTTCATTGCCTAAGGTATGGTATTTCTCTGAATGTCTAACTGTTCTGGTTTTCAGGGTAGCTGACTATAGACTGGAAAGCACAGAACCCAGCTGTTTAATCTCCTCTAAGACTTCATCTGCTGTGAATCATGTGACTCATATATTTGCTTTTGATTTACTTTTGTAATTCCCTTTTGGCAGGTATTTTCCAAATTGCTACGATGTAGGGTAAAGTGTTTTACCCATCAATTATTCTTGTCTTTTATTATTTAGTTAAACAGTTTTCTTAAGGAAAAAAAAAATAGTGGTATTTATCTGAATGATGGGAGCAGCAATAGCTACCTTAGTAGACCCTGCAAAGGAAAGTCAAGATACCACAGAAATTCTGGGTTTCAATTATTTCTGGATCAAAAGCCAGCAATGGATTCAGACAGGTTATAAAGCCCAGACCCAACAATGAAGCGTAAAGAATGAACTTACCTGAAAAAATGGAATGAACACCTGCGGTCTTTACATAAGAACATTATGGGTGGTTTGGTTTGGGGGATACTGACTCAGCTCTTCTCTAAGAAACACTGATCAGTCCAAACCAGAGTTTCTACAATTATATCATGGAGAGCTTATCATTCTGGGTCCAAATAAGAGAGGGAAACTACACAATTATAGGAATATAAGAAATTTATTATGAAGAATTATCAATTCCAACAGGAGGTTGGAGTAAGGAAGTATAGTTTGCTGGAAATCCACCCTCTAGTATGTTAAGAACATTGATCCCAGGGCAATGTCTCACTGAAAGCACTATATTACAATTTGCCCAAAGGACAGTGTTGGCAGAAGCCACTGGCCACTGGGTGATGTTGACTACCATGCAGGGAAAGAATCAGGTGCTGAGGAAGCTTTGAGTAGTGCAGCAGACTGGTGAGAGAGCACCAGAACCAAGAAGCAAAACCCTTCCCCCTGCAATGAGATCCCATCATCATCTATGGAAAAACAAAGGGAAAAGTATATAAAGGGCTCAGATCCATTTGCAAAGAGCAGGAGAAAATTTATGAATTAGAGGCACAAAGGCAGTAAATCAATAACCAGAACAAAGTGAGATAATTTGTGTTAATAAACTTATTGTTTGCTACTGAAATATGATCTCTTGGTTAATTTGTTAAGTTTTTCTTAACTGAAATAAGTTTACCTAAAATGCAAGGATTTTTAAAAATTTCAATTTCAACCTATGTATTTATGTCTTAATCAAACCATTACAATGTGAAAAAACATTTGCTTTACCTCACTCCATAGTTAACAAAATATTTTGTTGAACTTCATACCTATTTTAATTGCTAATGAACTTTTCTAATGAAATTAGAAATTCTGTTAGCATGTACATTGAAGGAAAGAGGAAAATACTCAGACAAATACAAAGTGGTCATAATTGTGTAAGGAGAAGCTGAGAAGAGTCATACAGGAAAAGAGAGATGAAGTTATTCTATTTAAGAATGTATCCATTATTTTTTTCACTCGTTTCTCCTAAACAAATTTAAACCATAAAAAAACACAGTTTGTAAGTTAAAAAGCATTAATATGCCTTGGATTCATTTCTTTTTTTTTTAGTTTTTATTTATTTATTTTTAACATCTTTAATAGAGTATAATTGTTTTACAATGGTGTGTTAGTTTCTGCTTTATAACAAAGTGAATCAGCTATACATATACATATATCCCCATATCTCCTTCCTCTTGTGTCTCCCTCCCACCCTCCCTATCCCACCCCTCTAGGTGGTCACAAAGCATCGAGCTGATCTCCCTGTGTTATGCAGCTGTTTCCTACTAGCTTTCTCATCCACCCAAATGAAACTCAGGAACATGACTACTGAGGCTTTAAATCTCCTTTCCACTGAAATTGCATTTAAAACACTGTACTTCTATTGGACAGAGGGCAATTGGGCTCACATGTGTGTCTAAGTGTGTATTTATACAACACAGATGGTCCCTGACTTACAATGGATTGACTTAATAATTTTAGACTTTGCAAGGGCACAAAAGCAATATGCATTCAGTAGAAACCATATGTCAAATTTTGAATTTTGATTTTTCTCAGGTTAGCTGTATGATAAACCATACTCTCTAGTGATGCTGGGCAATGACAGCTAGCCACAACCCCCAGTCAGCCACATAATCACGAGGATAAACAACTGATACATGTACAACCATTCTGCACTCTTACAACCATACTGTTTTTCACTTTCAGTACAGCATTCAATAAAGTACATGAGATATTGAACACTTTATCATAAAATAGACTTTGTGTTACATGATTTTTCCAACTATAGGCTAATGTAAGTGTTCTGAGCACATTTAATAGAGGCTAGGCTAAGCTATGATTTTTGATGTTAGTGTATTCAATGCATTTTCAACTTACAATGGGTTTATTGGGATGTAACTCCATCATAAGTTGATGAAGATCTGTAGTAGTAGATGAGTTTGGTGCCCCCAGTAGATTGAGAGCCCTGATGGGTACTTTGGATTTCTGTAACATCAATGTGCACTCCATGCACAGAACAGAACAAGAGTTCCCCGTAAATGTTGATCAAAGGTCTATGGAGTGTATCTAATATAAGAAAGATTGAGAACCATCCAGAGATTTGTAGTAGGGATATCGAACATGATCTGTCATGGTCATTTTTCCAAACAGATTCAGATGCTGGAGTTGGAAATTTTATGATTTTTTTAAAAACATATTCTTCAGTGTTCTATGTTTCTTTGTCTCATATTACTGAAAAGATCGAAGGGCCACTGGTAGTTCAGAGGTTCTATTATTAATGAAGAACAATGTATCCATTCTTTAAGTATATCCCATCAGAGGATGTAATTTTTTTCTAATATAGCATTCTCACAATGTGTGATGATGAGATCAAATACCACTCAAGACTGGAGGAAAATCAAAGACCTGTGATATGGCCCATTTATTTAATACCAGCATCCAGAATAGGAAAAAGCATGAAGTTGTCTTGTTTCTATGACAACTACATATGGAAATTTCCCATTTCTAAAAAGGCTCAATGGATTTCATAAAATAAAGTTTAGCACTTTTTAATTATAACTGATTTTTACTTTCAAAAATAATTGTTATTTATATTTGTTTCCATGTGATTATATGAGAAACTAACCATCCAAGGCTTCTTTATATTCCTATAGAAATTCTAGAAGAGCAACTATATTTTTTCTTTTATCTCCTCTGTTGATAGGCCCTTGAATTTCCCATAAGATGTCAAAAGCTTCAGTGTAGAACAGCCTCTATCAATTATGTTCATATAAGTTCCAAGAGCTTGTGGGTTGGTAACAATCAGATTGATCCTGAACACAATGCATTTATTTATATTCCAATGTTATAGGTATATATAAGCGTAGGTATGTGCGTCATGCAGAGATGGAATGGATTTCTCATCAAAACTTCTTTGCTGCTTATTATGAATCTGTCTCCATTACCACCAAATTTCTTTTTCCCATACCTGTTATGATGACTTTTTCTGTCCCATGCAGTGACAATTTATGTAATGCTAGGATCTGCTTAGCATACTCTGCAGTACAAGTTCCTACAGTAGGAATATTTCTAGAACATTTGGCAGCTGTCAACATCTTTGTTTATTTGTTTAATTAATCACTAATATTTTACATTCATTTGTAATAGATGGGTAATGCAAACTTGGTTTGGCTAAGGACTTATCATTATGTAAGTACATATTACAGGTAGACACGTAAGGATCTGCCTTGCAAACCAAATGGATACAGCAGAAACATTAAAAAGAGAATAGTGCAACTCCACAGATGTTGGGGATTACTGTTTTTCATAAAACTGACATGGAGGAAACGCTTTATATCAGTACATCTTTTTGCCCTCATTTTTTTATTTTTTCGGTACGCGGGCCTCTCACTGTTGTGGCCTCTCCCTTTGCGGAGCACACGCTCCAGATGCACAGGCTCAGCGGCCATGGCTCATGGGTCCAGCCACTCCGCGGCACGTGAGATCTTCCTGGACCGGGGCACGAACCCATGTCCCCTGCATCGTCAGGCGGCTCTCAACCACTGCGCCACCAGGGAAGCCCTGCCCTTAATTTTTAAGATTAAACATACAGAATGTTTAAAAAATTTTATTCTACAAAAATGGTACTTTCGTGTGGTCTGACAGAATATTTTCCTTTGATTATACTCTGAATACTCAGAACATATCACTGTGATGCTTTATAAAATTCCCCATCTATGCTCATCCTATGTTCCAGAGCTTTTATTTCCCCTACTTTTTTCTCAGATTTATTGTACCTTCCTCATCCTCCTCTAACAGAATGCTATCTCATCAGATCTCTCTTGGGGAATAGAAAACCACCCTGATTTCACCTCTGTGAAGCACAGGTCTCAGCCTCATCTGAATTAGACTTACCTCACAGTTGTAAATATCTATTTCAAAATCTCATTTTTTAAATGCCCCGAGGAAAACAGCCTAGGCTTTTGTAAGCCAGGTTGGGTGACTGTGCCTTTATAGTTGAAAGGCTTTTTAACTTCACAAATGCCTGGCTCTCTGTGAAGTTCCTTACACCTTGGAGGAAACTGTGGAATAACATCTTCATTCATACCTGAATTTTTGGCATCCAGAAGGAGTTTTCCAAGTCCCTTGTATAAATTGATAGCAGCTTTCTTGCCTCCCAGTCAAGACAATATTAAACAGAGAAGTGTCAGATTATGTCATAGCTCAAGGCTTAGACTGGCGTTCATAATGTCCTACTCTAGTATACATTCACAATAAGCTTTGTGAGTATGAAAAATGTCAAGAACTTGTGCTTTCCATAAGACTCCTTAGACCTATTTTATATGACCACTTATAATCTGATTATCTCCTGAATATCTCTGATTTTTATTCATATCACATTTAAGCTGCCTGCACTGATTAGATCCTCTAAAAATTTCCAAATTCACAGTTACTTCTAGGCCTATCTCAGGAAATCTATGGTACTTATACAGAAAGGAAAGCGCATATGCAGTTAACTGTGTCACTTTTGACCTGGTGTCAGAAGTCACATGCCTTCAGAATGCATACTGTACCTTTCAGAGCCCATGGCCAAGGCACTCCGCCAAGGTATAGACGTGGAGGTAGGTTGCTTTGGTCAATAGGACATTAGTAGGTGTGATACAGGCTGTGACTTACAAAACGCCTATGCATTGAACACTTGCTCTCTTTCTCTGTGCTTAGAAATGGAAAATCAAAATGTGAATGAGCCTCTACTCTGAGACACCACTTTGAGTAGAATTGAAGCTTTCCTGTCAACAGCCTGCAAACTGCCAGACATATGAGTGAGGCCATCTGTTTTGGTCATTTCAGGTTGTGTTAAAAAACACCCCAAAAGTGGCTTAAAACAACATTTACTTTTTTCCAGAATATGGTGTTTGAGCATGGCTTGGCAAGGATAGCTCAACTATGCTTTGTTTGTCAGCTGGGGCAGTTTAAAGGCTGCAGGCTAAAGTCATCTGAAGACTTACAACTTCCCTGGTGGTTGATGCTTAATGCAGATTGGGTGTGTCAATTCCTCTGCACAGGAGACTCTTAGAGTGCTTTCTCTGTATGGTCCATTTTGGACTTCTTCTCAGCATGTTTGGTTGGTTGAAGAACAGCCATATCAAGAAACAGACCTGGGTACAAACTGTATAGACTTTTTTTAACCCAGTCTTGGAAATAATGCATCAGGGACAGGCCCATCCAGATTCAAGGGGAGGAACTATGGACTTCAGTTCAATGAAGGGGTGTCAGTATTGCATGGTAAGGAAAACATAAGAGATGGAATGTATATTAGTGTGGCTGTTTTTGGAAAATACACTCCACCAGATTATTCTAGACTATCCAGCCCTTGCTCACCTGCCTATGAACTTCAAGCTCATGAATGAGCCCAGAAGAGACCTGTGTTAAAAATCCCCAAATTTCCAATTCAATATATTGTAATCTGGTAAATAATGGTTGTTGTAAAATTCTATGTTTTGGGCACTTTGCTATGCACCAAAGGGTGATACAGTTATTGATACCCAGAGAAACAGTGCTTTTCTAACAAATTCTGATGTGAAACAACAGAAACTTGCATACACTACTGGGCATGAAAATTGGTAGAACCACTTGGAAAATAGTGTGATAAAGGCAAAGATGTTCACATCCTGTGACCCAACAATGCCGTTCCTAGTTATTTATCCTATAGAAATGGGTGCATATGTAATTGTGGCCCCTGTACAAGAATAATTGTGACATGATTGCTCTCATGGTAGGTAGTAAAATTATTTAAAAAAAAACAACAACCAACCAATCATCAACATAATTGTTACCATTAAGAGGGAGGAAGGGGGTCTGTGACCACGAACGAACATACTGAAAGATTCTCAAGTATTGTACTAGCAATGTCCTCTTTCTTAATCTGGATGATTTGTTAAACTGTACATATATGTTTTATGCACTTTTATAAACTGTTCAGTTTCAACATTGAAAAATGTTTTTAATCCCTTAAATAAAGAAAAGAAAAGAAGAGAAGAAGAGGAAAGGAAAGGAAAGCAAAGCAAAGGAAAGATGTGATATTGGCTAGGGACTGGTCAGTGAGCAGATGATAGAAAAACAATGTAGAAAGTGCTAGAGATAGCTAGAAAATCAGCAAAGAAACAGTTAATATGACTGAAAAACTGATCAAACTCAGAAGAGGTTGGAAAAGGGATGGTTTCTTTCAGGCCCTCCATATAAACAACAGCAGCTATCACTTTATCACCTTGCTAGGATTAGAAATGCTTCCATATTTTTATTATTTTAAATTAGTTTTAAGCTGACCTTTATGGAGCATATCTTCTAGGGCTCGGAAATCTCTAATTTCCAAAAGATGACCTTACAGTTTTATCTATTTACTTTGGTATGGAAGCACTACAACACTCTCTCACTTTTGTAGCAGTGTAGCTATTTTCTAATGTACATCCATGAGCTGACATTGCAGTAGGTTCTAATCTAGGCAGCCATGGGTTTCCTTTTGTGCCCAAATCTCCAAAATTGTCTTATGAAATGCATATGTTGAATTCTAAATTTCACATGGTATTTAGTTTATCTAGAGTGCTCAGAAGATGAAAAATGCATACATCCACGGACATGGTACAAAAGTGAGTTCAGGGCTTCCCTGGTGGCGCAGTGGTTGAGAGTCCGCCTGCCAATGCAGGGGACACGGGTTCGTGCCCTGGTCGGGGAAGATCCCACATGCCGTGGAGCAGCAGGACCCGTGAGCCATGGCCGCTGAACCTGCGCATCCGGAACCTGTGCTCCGCAACGGGAGAGGCCACAACGGTGAGAGGCCCGCGTACCGCAAAAAAACAAACAAACAAAAAAAAAGAGTTCAAATCTAGTCTACAAAATGGCACAAATAACTGAAAGAATTTCGGTATGTCTGACTCCAGAAAACACTCCCTCTGTGTCTTATATGATTTTGTTCCTCTATCTTAGCTTTATTTCTCTTGGTGCACTGGCAGCAATTCCCTCCTGTCCCTTACTTATTTCTTCTTAGTTAAATATACTTCTAACATATTAGCAACAGAAAGAAGGGGCCATGTTCCCTGTTGTTGTTAACAGAAAATGTAGAGAGATAGGACTCTGCTTGGATCTCTGTGGATCACATAACAATCCTACGTCGGTGTCTATAGTCAAGAGAGGTAAATGCTCAGGTTAGTCTGGGTCACTTATCTACTTACACCTGTAATAAGAAGGAAGGATCAGACCCATCAGGGTATTCTAACTTATGAATAAGGGGGACTTGGCTCCTCAAAAGATGCTGGACAGATATGCAATCCAATTTCTACTCCAGCTTCAACATTTTTGTCTTTTCTGGTTTCCCAAGTTGGTCTCTTAGCTATATGATTAGGTTGCTTTCTCTTTTCACTATGTTTGGACTGAAAATTCACTGAGAGCTTGGCTGCACTTAAGATACTTCATGTCCCTGAGATATTGCGGCTCATTTTGGCTTTCAGTGCTGCAAACATGGCTAAACTACTGTATCTAATAGGCTTTAAGGATGGCAAATCTTGGCCCAGACCTCAGCCCTCTCTTTCTGTGGGAGAGTTTGGGATATGGTCTTCCAATCTGAAAAGTAAGAGAAACAAAGAAGAGTTTGATGCGCTGGTGATGCTGAAATAAATGCAAAATGCATTGAATTAAAACAACAGTTCAAATTCTAACCTCTGTCACAAACTTCACTTTTGTATATACCATTTTTTTAAAAAAAATATTGGGGTATAGTTGATTCACAATGTTGTGTTAGTTTCAGGTGTACAGCACAGTGAAACTGTTATACATATACATATACCCACTCTGTGATATACTTTTGAATTGCCACCTGAAAGTGCCTTCATTACTCATCAGAATTTGTCCTCTGAGATACCATGTAAAAACTTGCTTTCCAGTTTAATCCACATGGATCATACCTATGTGTTTGAGGGACGACTGGCTAAAACTTCCATTAATAAATAGATAACAGAAGCTATGATAGAAAAAATCTATTGCATTTAAACATAAATGGCCATGATTTCAGAGATTTTTTGGTACCATGTGTAGCTGAATAGGTTTTAAAACTCTATTCATAAACTTTCTTAAACAAAGAATAATATTCTGAATCTCTAAACTCTAATTGGGACTTGGGCGATATTAAGCTGAGTAGGTGATATGTATGCATGTGTATGTGTGTATGACAAGTAGTGGAGAAAGAGAATACGAAGGAGAGAGAGAGAGAGAATTTTAATTTATTTTATATATTTTAAAAATATTTTAATTTTATTGGAATATAGTTGATTTACAATGTTGTGTTAGTTTCAGGTGTATGGCAAAGTGATTCAGTTATACATATATTCATCCTTTTTTAGATTATTTTCTCATATAGGGTATCACAGTATATTGAATAGAGTTCCCTGTGCTATACAACAGGTCCCTGTTGGCTATCTATCTTATATATAATAGTGTGTGTGTGTGTGTGTGTGTGTGTGTGTGTGTGTGTGTGTTCCTCCCAATGAAAGTAATTTCTTTAAGTAGACAAGATAAAGTTGGGTGAAGAAAAACTACATTGTTCAAACATATTGACTAATTAATGTGCACTATTATTATTATTCAGACATTAAAAGGGTCAAAGCAAGCCAACTATAAATATTAACATGGCTTAATTAAAATTGATCATTAATACTTATAGAAATATCAAGAGAGATACACAAAGACTCTTTTTATGTGCTTTCAACTAAAGCCCAAGTAAAGGAGATTCAAGTGATAAAAGGTAGTTAAAAGGGTAATATCTGCTTTTGCCCATTCATGATCTGGATTTTTTTGGGCCTTTTCTCCAAATCTCTCCATCAATGTACAAACACTTTTTTATGAATATGCCCTTGATGTTTCATTTACATTACTGCTTCTGATCTTCCTAATAGACAACGATTGCTACATATTCCAAAAAAAAGTATACCATAAAACCATTTTTTTTCCTTATGCCAAATTCCATTAGTTGGAGAAAGCAGTATAGAAATCAAGGCAGCATTCAAGCTTTGGAACTTATTTTAATTTCCTTGTAATGACTTCCACAGTGCTTTCAAAATAAAATCCAATTTCTCTGCAAGATATAAACTCATGAACAGTTTCAGGTACTTCCCTCATTTGTCTCCCACCCTTATATCCTGTGAGTTTATGAAGACTATAAAGGAGTCTTGTTTTACTCATCTTCCAAACTATTCTATGGCTATAGCAAAAATGTTGGAGTGTATGTAGCCTGATATATATTTTTGTAAGTTTGCAAAAAGTTTATTGATTAATAAAACAAAACAAAACAGATGTTTGTCCAAGTCTATCACTAGTTAATGAAGAGACTGTGTTAAAGACAAGGTGTTTTTCCATCTGGTTAAGCTGCATTTAGCGTACACCAATGTTCTTCCTTTCTACTATGATTTTCAAGTCCATAAAACAGTCAGGCCTTGAGAAAAATTGTAAATAAAGAAAAGCTGTGGGTGCCACCTCTAGTGTCCTGATCCATTGTGTTTTGGCAGATCAAATGCTTCTCTTTTTCTTTCCCTCTAAGAATGTCATGGTTAACATAAGCTCTTGCCTATCTAGTTTTCTCCATCAAAACTTATTTATTTCAAAAAAGACATATTGAACACCTTATGTTCCAAAGATAGGAATAAGCACATGGGATAAAGATCTGACCTAATAAAATATACCATCTACTAGGAAAGGTATACAATTATTGAAGTATAATACTGGTTGGTTAATTTGGCTTCTGTTTTAAATCTCACATTTTTCTTTATTTTAAAAAGGAAAGTAAATTCTGTCATGGTGATTGATATTTTGTTACTATAGAAGCATGGAATCAGATGTGGTTCTTTAAATACTTCTTTTTCTCTAAGGTAACACCAGAAGAAATAAGTTTGAGAAGTCCTGCTTGGAGCAAGCTCTGAAAAAATTAAATTGAATAAATAATTTTTCTACTCCTTGTTTAATGTCATAAACTCTCATGTGGTATGGAATAAATTCCAATTCTGCACAAGAATTTCCCAGCCTGGAATACCTCAAGTAATTTTTTATTTACCTTTTCCATTAGGGCTATCTTTTTTTTTTTTTTCCGGTGAGCAGGCCTCTCACTGTTGTGGCCTCTCCCATTGCGGAGCACAGGCTCCAGACAAGCAGGCTCAGCAACCATGGCTCACGGGCCCAGCCGCTCCGTGGCATGTGGGATCTTCCCGGACCGGGGCACGAACCCGTGTCCCCTGCATCGGCAGGCAGACTCCCAACCACTGCACCATCAGGGAAGCCCCTAGGGCTATCTTAATGTTACAAATTCCATAAGATATAGTTAAATGAACAACTGTGCAAAGTTTTAATATTGGTGTCTAAAATCAGTATTATCCTTCAGTGGACAAAGATAATTAAAAATAGGAACACTTTCTTGCTCATAATACTTTTCCCAGGAAGCTCTTGAGTGTATATATGAATTTTAAGATTGCATTACTTTTTCACTCATTGATTTATTTGAACTATACACAGTGAAAAGTGATTTATTTGGACTATATACTGAAGAGTACAAAGAATATTTGAGATCAGAGTTAAAATTAGTTCCAATTTTTTAAAAAAATTAGTTCCAATTTACAGCATATTTCTGGTCATCTGGGTTAAAATAAACCAAAGCTCTAATGCTTCATTTAAAATTTAATTATTCTGATCATTGTAGACAGACAATTCAGGTCACTTAGGGTGACCTATGATTTTTTTCTGCAGAGTGAATTATTTTGTCTAAATTATTTGGCAAACTGGTTTTAACTCCATTATGTCAAAATGTATCCCATTAAAAAAAATTCTCTATTAGATATTTATGAAGAATCCAATTTACTCTGTAATGTAAGGTTTTCCAAATTTAATTTGTCACAAAAGCACAGATCAACATTTATTCTCAGCATATGTTTGTATATTTTTATTATTTAATGTATATTTATGTCTCTCTCCTATGATATAATATTCATAGTTTATTGCTATATATCTAATGTTGTCTAGAACGTTGCTTGCTATGAGTAAATGTTCACGGTCTATTATGAAAGAAACACAAAAGAAGAAAGAAAGAAATCTAAAAGGCAGAAAGAAAGATTGCAGCACTATTTACAATAGCCAGGACATGGAAACAACCCAAAGGTCAATCAGCAGAGCAATGGATAAAGAAGATGTGGTGTATATACACAATGGACTATTACTCAGCCATAAAAAGGAACGAAACTGGGTCATTTGTAGAGACGTGGATGGACCTAGAGACTGTCATACACAGTAAAGTAAGTCAGAAAGAGAAAAACAAATATTATATATTAACGCATATATGTAGAATGTGGGAAAAAATGGTATAGACGATCTTATTTACAAAGGAGAAATAGAGACACAGGCTTAGAGAACAAACATATGGATACCAAGGGCAAAAGTAGGGGTGGGATGAATTTGGAGATTGGGATTGACATATATACACTATTGATACTATATATATAATAGATAACTAATGAGAACATACTGTATAGCACAGGGAAATCTACTCAGTGCTCTGTGGTGACCTAAATGGGAAGGAAATCCAAAAAAGAGTGGATACATGTATACGTATAGCTGATTCACTTTGCTGTACAGTAGAAACTAATACAACATTGTAAAGCAACTATACTCCAATAAAACTTAAAAAGAGAATACAGTGAACTGAAAGAAAGAAAGACAGAAGGAAAGAAAAGAAAAGAAAGAAAAAAAGGAGGGAGGGAGAGAGGAAAGGAGGGGGAGGGAAGGTGAGGGAAGAAGGGAGGAAGGGAAGATGGAAAGAAAACAAATAAGAGATTGATAAGCCTCTTTTCAAGGATTAGGACTGAGAAAAGGTTTCTAAGTTCATTCAATTTCTACCCTGAATACTCTACAAATTCTATATTCTTGGGCCCAACAGCTGAATGGTGGCAGTAAGGAAATGATTCTCAGACCTGGGAATTCTCTGTGAAAGAGTCATGGCTGGTAGAGTATTGTTTTTCCAACTCCTTAATTGTCTTGTCTCTGTGAGCAGAACCCTGTCAGCAGATTATTCATAATCCCTGCTCTTGAGTTCCCTTACCAAACAAATGTTCAAACAATAGTATTCACAAAGTATTCACACCCAGGAAGAGACATCTTAGCAGAAAGTCTTCCAAATATTTCAGAATTTGTAGCAAACCTAGTGCCCCCCACCACCTATCAAGAATTTCAATGACTTCTATAACATGTTACATACTTGATACTACTTGAAGCAATCTGTTTTATTTGGGGGGAAATTATTAAAAATACCTTCTTTATAATGGGGAACAAGGAAAAAAGTCATCCTCATAACCTCCACTGAATTTGGCTACAAAAATGGCATTTACATCTAAACATGACTTTGCTATTTGCTGCTTTCCACCTGCTACTGACTATGTGGCAATTCACAAGAATTTAATTAAAACTTTGTTTCTTTTTCTTTTTAAAACATCAGTTCTCTTTTTTTTTTTTTTTTTTTTTTTTTGGCTGTGTTGGGTCTTCGTTGCTGCACACGGGCTTTCTCTAGTTGTAGCGAGACTTTTTGTTGTGGTGTGCGGGCTTCTCATTACAGTGGCTTCTCTTGTTACGGAGTACAGGCTCTAGGCATGCAGGCTTCAGTAGTTGTGACACGCAGGCTTAGTAGTTGTGGCACATGGGCTTTGCTGCTCCATGGCATGTGGGATCTTCCCGGACCGAGGTTGAACCCATGTCCCCTCCATTGGCAGGAGAATTCTTAACCACTGCACCACCAGGGAAGCCCCAAAACTTTGTTTCTTGTTATAAAAAAAAATTCCTCCAAGAAAATAAGTCACCTCAATGGGTAAGGCAAACAAAATAAGCAGGAAGTGAAGAGGGAGGTCCAAAGCAATTTTTGACTACTGTTTCCTGGGAGTCCTGGATAACTCCATTTACCTATATCTGAAGAGTTCCAGCTTGTAGTGGGTTTCCAGGAAACCACTCTTCTTGCTGGTGTCTAGAACTTTCCAATTCACAATCAATACAGGCTGCAGTTGTCTTGTTCAAGAGAGATCCTACCCTTCATCAACCTCAAGAGACTTGAGATTTTTTTTCAGCCACCCTCAACATATCATGTAATATTATCATTCTAAGTCACAATAAAATAAATTCCTGTGGCTAGCCATCTGTTCTCTCCTTATCTTTGTAGAATAACTACTGTGTCTATAACTTGCTTCAACTCAGTCTTCCGTAAAACTTTCAAATATATCCCAAGGAACTCTTAATTGTGGTTATTTAATTGTGGTTAAAATAATAAAATGTAATGAAAAGAAAATGGACAATATCAATAACAGCAATAATTCACACAGTGTAATTTCCTCTTTTAAAGAATCCATTTTATAAATCAAGGTAAATTATACAAGTTAGTTAACAACTCATTTGTACCCTCAGATAGTTCACTAAATATTAAATCTTACTTTAATCTTAATTATTTTTCTTTGGGCAGTCAAACAAGATGGTGATGTAAGTGGATCCTGAATGCCTCTCTTCCATAGATGCACTAAATAAACAGATACGTATGAAGTAGTTCCCTTTGAAAGAGATCCAGAAACTAGCTGAGTGACTCTTACACATTGGACAAATGAGAACATATTCACACTGACACTCTCTTACCATAAATCCCACCTCTGGCACAGTGCCATAAAATCAGTGAGAACCTCAATTCCCAGCTTCTCCATGGGGAGTAACGGGTTTGGACCCACACCTAGTGCCACAGATTTTAAGACTCCCACCCAAGGGTTGGACCCCAAAACACCTAGTTCCAAAAGGCAACAGAGCTTGTGTCCAAGAGACCCACAAGACTATTTACAGCAAACAAAGAAGCTGTTCATATTGGGTTCACAGAGCACTTGTGTGACCATATTCCCAGGATTCAGCTCAGTGGGAATGGGCAAAATTTCACATGTCCAGTCTTTCCCTGAAAGGAATGTATCTGCATACTTTAAAAGCTGCTGCCTAAGGGCCAGGCTTCTGTTTTACCAGGTATCTTATGGACTGGCTGCAGCCTTATACAGAGACTGAGGAAGCCAGAGGACACCTCTCCTACCTTTTTCCTCCAACTTGCTCCAATAATAAAACTAAGTAACCAGTATCTTCCTGGTAAGGGCCTATGAACACATCTCATGCCCCAGCTCTTGCAGCTGTCACAAAAGTGACAGGCGCACACATTGACTATCTCTGATAGCCAATGAGGCTTGTGTTCACCAGTACCACAGGGCTAAAACAAAAAAAGAAGCAGTTCTTAACAGGTACAGGAGCATCTCCCTGTACCTATGTAACTAGACCTAGCACAGAGGAAGCAGGCAAAAACACCTGTTTCTCCTTAGAATGGGCTTAACTACATACTTTCTAATCTTTTGTCAAAGGATCCAGCTTCAAATCAGGCTGCACCAAGGTGCTTATTGTGATCCTGCGGTTTGGGACTCCCAAGGGTCTTGGCATACCTTCAGCTACTGGGAGCCACTAAGGACAAAGAAGCCTTGGACAATCACAAAAGCTTGAGAGACAACCAAGAGCTTGGGCTAAGCTAATTGATGAGATTCATCTCATACACAAGGCCATTTTGTCAATACTGGGAAACGTGGCTGTTTTATCTAATGTGTAAAAAGCAAAACATAGAATTAAGAAAAATAAAGAAACAGAGGAATATTTTCCAAACAAAACAGCAAGAAAAATCTCCAGATGCAGATCTTGATGAAGCAGAGAAAAATGATTTACCTGATAGAAAGTTTAAAATCACAGTCCTAAATATGCTCATTAAAAGTCAGGAAAGTAATGCAGGAACAAAGTGAGAAATTCAACAGAGAGATAGAAAACATATCTAGAAAAAGAATCAAACAGAAATTACAGAGGGGGTAATAAGTACCTGAACTAAAAATTCAATACAGTAGTTTAATATCAGAGTATCAAGTGAAAGAAAGGATCGACAAAGAAATTCAAGGCAGTGTAATTCATCTAGTAAGAGGAGCAAATATTATAAAGAATTAAAAGAGTGAAGGTAGCATAAGGGACTTATAGAACACCATTAAGCAGACTAAAGTTCACATTATAGCGGGCTCAGAAGGAGTAGAGAGAGAGAAAGGGGCAGAAAACTATTCAAAGAAACAATGGCTGAAAACTTCCCTAACGGGAGAATAGACATCCAGATCCAGGAAGTCCAGAGAGATTACTAAAAAATGGAATCCAAAGAGACCCACATAGTGACACATCATAATTAAGCTGTCAAAAGTTAAAGAAAGGGAATGTTAAAGGCAGCAAGAGAAAAGCAACTTGTTACATACAAGGGAACCCCCATAAGACTATAAGCAGATCTTCTGCAGAAAATTTACAGGCCTAAAAAAAAAGAGTGGGATGATATGTTAAAATGCTGAAAGAAAGGAAAAGAAAAAAAAGAAGGAAAAAAAAAAAAGACTGATAACCAAGATTCTCCTACTCAGAATTGAAGGAGAGATAAAGAGTTTTCCAGACTAAAGTTAAAGGATTGTATTATCTCTAGACTGGCCTTATGAGAAATGTTAAAGAGAATTCTTCAAGCTGAAATGAAAGAACACTAACTAGTAACAGGAAAACATATAAAAGTATAAAACTCACTGGTAAGAGTACATATACAGTTTGATTCAGAATACACTAATGTTGTAATGGTGGTAGTTACATCACTCCAGTATGCAGAATAAAAGTATTAAAATAACTACTACTATAATAATTTACTACTGGATTCATAATGTAAAATGATGTAAATTGTGACACCAAAAAAATAAAATGTGTTGGGGAAGTTTTTGTATGCATATAAATATTAGTTATTATCAGATTAAAATAGAGTCTTAAAAATATAAAATGTTGGGGTTCTCTGGTGGTGCAGTGGTTGAGAGTCCGCCTGCCGATGCAGGGGACATGGGTTCGTGCCCCGGTCCGGGAAGATCCCACATGCTGTGGAGCGGCTAGGCCCGTGAGCCATGGCCGCTGAGCCTGTGCGTCCAGAGCCTGTGCTCCGCAACGGGAGAGGCCACAACAGTGAGAGGCCCACATACTGCAAAAAAAAAAAAAAAAAAAAAAGATAAACAAAATCAACAAACTTTTAGCTACACTTAACAAAGAACAAAAGAGAGAGAAATAAAATAAATAAAATTATAAATGAAAGAGGAGATAACAAAACTGATATCACAAAATTACAAAGAATTATGAGACTACTATGAGTAATTATCCACCAACAAATTGCACAAACCTAGAAGAAACAGACAAATTCCTAGAAACATAGAACCTATCAAAACAAATATAATAAATAGAAAATCTGAACAGAACAATTACTAGTAAGGAGATTGAATCAGTAATCGAAAACCTCCCTAAAAATAAAAGTCCAGGACCAAGTAGCTTCACTGATGAGTTCTGTCAAACATTTAAAGAATTAATACCACACATTATTAAACTCTTCCAAAACTAAAAGAGAAGGGAATACTTCCAAACTCATTTTATGAGGATAGTATTACCCTGATACCTATGCCAGATGAAGACTTTACAAGAAAAGAAAATTACAGAGCAATACACCTGCATATATGCAAAAGTCTTCAATAAAATAATAGAAAACTGATTTCAATAATAGATAAAAGGATCATACATCATAATCAAGTGGGATTTTATTACAGGGACTCAAGGATGGTTCCACATTCACAAATCAATCAATATGATACATCCATTAACAAAATAAAATATAAAAATAATACAATTACCTTGATACATGCCAAAAAAGCACTAGACAAAATTCAACATCCATTCATAATAAAAACTCTCAACAAACTAGGTATAGAGGGAACGTACCTCAAAATAATATAGGCCATATATCATAAGCCCACAGCTAATATAATACTCAGTGATGAAAGCTGAAAACTTTTCCTCTAAAATCAGGAATTAGATCCGTTTGGAGATCCACTTTTATTCACCTTTTATTCAACATAGTACTGGAAGTCCTAGGCAAAGGAATTAGGGAAAAAGAAAAAAAGAAAAAAAAAAGGTATCTAAATAGGAGAAGAAGAAATAAAATTATCTCCATTTTCAAATGATGATATTATATATAGAAAACCCTAAAAACTCCACCAAAAAAGTGTTAGAACTTACATAATTTCAGTGAAGTTTAAAGTTACAAAATCAATGTACAAAAAATCAGTTGGATTTCTGTACACCAACAATTTGAAAACAACCTCATTTACCATAGCATCAAAATGAATAGAATATTTATAAATAGTTTAGCAATAACTTTAACCAAGGAGGTGAAAAATACACTGAAAACCATAAGATATTGATTAAATAAATTGAAGAAGACACAAATAAATGGAAATACACTCCATATTCTTGTATTGGAAAAATTAAAAAATAATATTGTTAAAATGTTTATACTACCCAAAGCAATCTAACAGATTCAATGCAATTCTTATCAAAATCCAAATGGTACTTTTCACAGAAATAGAAAAATAATCCACAAAAGACCATGAATATCCAAAGAAATCTAGAGAAAGAGAACAAAGCTGGAGGCATCATGCTCTCTGATTTCAAACTACAAAGCTATAGTAATCAAAATTCCACGCTATTGGCATAATACAGATGCATAGATCAATGAAACAGAATTGAGAGCTCAGAAATAAATCCATGCATATATAGCCAATGAATTTCCAACAAAGGAGATAAGAATAAACATTGGAGAAAGAATAATTCCTTTAATAAAAGATATTGGGGAAACACATGCAAAAGAATGAAACTAGACACTTATCTTACACCATGCACTAAATATAAGACCTGAACTCATAAAACTCCTAGAAGGAAAATATAGAGGGTAAATTCCTTGACATTGGCCTTTGCAATGATTTTTTTTTTTTTGTATTTGAATCCAAAAGTGAAAACCACAAACTCAGAAATAAAGTGGGACTGCTTCAAAGTTAAAAGCTTCTGCACAGCAAAGAGTACCATCAACAAAATGAAAAGGCAGGTTCTCTTTTCTCCACACCCTTTCTGGCATTTACTGTTTGTAGATTTTTTGTTGATGGCCATTCTGACCAGTGTGAGGTGATACCTCATTGTAGTTTTTATTTTCATTTCTCTAATAATTAGTGGTGTTAAGTATTTTTTCATGTGCTTCAGTATAATTATGAAAAAAGTATCAGAAAAGGACCAATGGGGGGACAGTGTACAAAATACCTGACGAGTACTCATCAAACTGCCAACATTATCAAAACAAAGAAAATCTGAAAAACTGTCCCAGCCTAGAGGAGCTTAAGGAGACAGAAGACTAAATGTAATGTGTATCTGAGATGGGATCCTGGAACAGAAAAGAGACAGGTAAAAATTAAGGAAATCTGAATAAAGTATGGAATTTAGTTAATAATAATGTATCTTTGGTTTATTAATTGTGACAAATATAGCATTCTAATGTAAGATATGTATAATAACTGTCTGCAGAGATTGGGTGGGCAGAGTATATGGGAACTCCCTTTACGTTCTGCTCAATTTTCTGTAAATTTAAAGCTCTTTTAAAAGTAAAATTTATTAATAAAGAAAACAAACAAAAACAAAATGAAAAGGCAAACTGTGGAATGAGAGAAAGTATTTGCAAACTACATACCTGATATGGGGTTAATATCTAAAATGCAAAAAGAACTCAACAACTCAATAGAAAAAATATAATTGAAAAATGGGCAATGGACCTGAATAGACATTTTTCCAAAGAAGACATTCAAATGGCCAACAGTTTATGAAAAGGTGCTCAGCATCACTAATTATCAGGGATATTCAAATCAAAATCACAGTGAGATATCACCTCACATCCGTTTGGTTGGCTGTTATCAAAAAGACAAGAGATAATAAATGTTTGTAAGGATGTGAAGAAAAGGGAAAATGTATACACTGTTGGTGGGAATGTAAAATGAGTATAGCCATTATGGGTACAGCACATTATGGAAAACAATATGGTGGTTCCTTAAAAAATTAAGAATAGAACTACAATATATTCCCACAATTCCACTTCTAGGTATATATCCAAAAGATAAAAAATCATTATCTCAAAGAAATATCTGTACTCCCTTGTTTATAGCATTCACAAGAGCCAAGGTATGGAAACAACCTAAGTGTCCCATGATAACAACAATGGATGAATTGATAAAGAAAATGTGATATATTATACACACACACACAAAATAGAATATTATTCAGAGTTTATAAAGAAGGAAATCATCTTATTTGTGCCAAAATGGATAAAACTGGAGAGCATTAAGCTAAGTGCAATAAAGGCAAATACTAAGGAAAAGTGGTCAAACTCATAGAAACAGAGAACAGAAAAGTGGTTGCCAGGGACTGGGGGTGGGCAGCAGAAAAAAAGAGAGATTGTTTAAAGGGTAAAGACTTTCAGTTATAAGATGAATAAATACTTTGGATCTAATATATAACATGGTGACTATAGTTGATAGCAGTTTCCTATAACTGAGATTTACTAAGAGAGTAGAACTTAAATGTTCTCACGCCCCCCCCCCCACCAAAATATAAATATGTGAGGAGATGGATGTGTTAATTAACTCGAGGGGAGAAGTCTTTTCATGATGTATAAAATATATGAAATCATCACATTGTACATTTTAAAAATCTTACAAATTTATTTGTCAATTATAACTCAATAAGCTGAAAAATGAAATAAAAGGGAAAACACAGATAGATAGATAGATAGATAGGTAGATAGATAGATAGATCCATATATGCCTAGATACTTTTCCTGCAAGGATACTTCTTCCTCTGCAACCTTCTCGAAAAGATTATACTTATTCTCCATACCACATGTACCTCTGACCTCTTTCTGGCAGTAAAGTTGTTTTTTTCTGTGCTCCATTTCTTTAATACTTTAATCTTTCATCTTTAGGTAAAAACCCTATCCCACTGAAGTCGATAATCATTGAATAAAGGCTCTTCCTAAGTTTTATGTTATCAATCTGTCATCTAGTCAGAACGAACATTCTTTGTACCTGGATAAATCCTTCCCTCCACTTCATGTTTCACCATTATCCTATCTGAATTCACCTGTCATATGGCTACATATCCAGATCCCTGGACCCTCAATGGACTCATGATACACATCTCCATTTTAATTTGGCCACTAGGACTTGTGGTCACAACTTAGATCTTGGTGAGCAAAGTGTTTTACTGCTGAAATTCTAAATTTACACCTCCAACTATAATATCCTAAATTTCTATTCTGATTTCTTGATCTGTTGTTTCTATTACAAGTGGTAATGTTATCATTAAGACCTGTAGTTCTTTGACTTTTCCATTCCACAATTCATCTATCTATCTATCTATCTATCTACCTATCTCTCTACAATCTATCCATCCATCCATTCATCCATCCATCTATTCATGTGTCTAAGTATGACACTTCTTTCTTTTTTTAAATTTTTATTTTTTGAAGTTAATTTTTACTGGAGTATAGTTGCTTTACACTGTTGAGTTAATTTCTGCTGTCAGCAAAGTGAATCAGCCATACATATAAATATGTCCCCTCTTTTTTGGATTTCCTTCCCATTTAGATCACCACAGAGTACTGAGTAGAGTTCCCTGTGCAGTACAGTAAGTTCCCATTAGTTACTTATTTTATACATAGTAGTGTATATATAACAATCCAATCTCCCAATTCATCCCACTCCCCACTTTCACCCAGTATCCATATGTCCTTTCTCTACATCTGTGTCTCTACTTCTGCTTTGCAGATAAGTTCATCTGTATCATTTTTCTACATTCCACATATAAGTTATATTACACGATATTTGTTTTTCTCTTTCTGAGTTACTTCACTCTGTATGACAGTCTCGAGGTCCATCCATGACTCTGCAAATTGCACAATTTTGTTCCTTTTTATGGCTAATATTCCATTGTATAAATGTACCAAAACGTTTTTATCCATTCTTCTGTTGATGGATATTTACATTGTTTCCATGTCCTGGCTATCGTAAATAGTGCTGCAATGAACATTGGGGTAAATGTGTCATTTTGAATTATGGTTTTCTCCAGGTATATGCCTAGGAGTGGGATTGCTGGGTCATATGTAGCTCTATTTTTAGTTTTTAAGGGAACCTCCATATTTTTCTCAATTACATTCCCACGAACTGTATAATAGGGTTCCCTTCTCTCCACACCCTCTCCAGCATTCAGTGTTTGTAGATTTTTTGATGATGGCCATTCTGACCGGTATGAAGTGATACCTGATTGTAGTTTTGATTTGCATTTCTCTAATAATTAGTGATGTTGAGCATCTTTTCATGTGCCTGAGGCTCCAGCTTCGGAGGTCAGATCCCAGGGAGAGGACTGGGGTTGGCTGCGTGAACACAGCCTGAAGGGGATTAGTGCACCACAGCTAGCTGGGAATGTGTCTGGGAAAAGGTCTGGAGCTGCCAAAGAGGCAAGTGACTTTTTCTTGCCTGGTTGTTTCATGGTGCACGAGGAGAGGAGATTCAGAGCACCACCTAAACGAGGTCCAGAGATGGGCACGAGCTGCGGCTATCAGCACAGACCTCAGAGACGGGCATGCGAAGCTAAGGCTGCTGCTGCAGCCACCAAGAAGCCTGTGTGCAAGCACAGGTCACTATCCACACCTTCCCTCCAGGGAGTCTGTGCAGCCCTACATTGCCTGGGTCCCATGATCCAGGGACAACTTCCCTGGGAGAACACATGGCATGCCTCAGGCTGGGGAAACGTCATGCCCATCACTGCCACCACAGGGTGCCCCGCATCCCATAGCCCTCCCTGTCCCTGGCCTGAGTGAACCAGAGCTCCCTAATCAGCTGCTACTTTAACCCTATCCTGTCTGAGAAGGAACAGACTCCCTCAGGCGTCTTACATGCAGAGACAAGGCCAAATCCAAAGCTGAACCCCAGGAACTGTGCGAGCAAAGAAGAGAAAGAGAAATCTCTTCCAGCAGCCTCAGGAGCAGTGGATTAGATCTCTACAATCAACTTGATGTACCCTGCATCTGTGGAATACCTGAATAGACAATGAATCATCCCAAATTGAGGAGGTGGACTTTGGGAGCAATGATATATATATATTTTTTTTCCCCTTTTTATCATTTTGTGAGTGTGTATGTGTATGCTTCTGTGTGTGATTTTGTCTGTATAGCTTTGCTTTAACCATTTGTCCTAGGGTTCTGTGTGTCCATTTTGTTTTGTTTTGTTTTGTTTTGTTTTTTAGTATAGTTTTTGCACTTGTTATCATTGGTGGATTTGATTTTTGGTTTGGTTACTCTCTTCTTTCTTTCATTCTTTCTTTTTTTAATTACTTTTAAATTTTTTTAATTTTTAATATTTTTTTTTATTTTAATAACTATTTTACTTCATTTTATTTTTTCTTTCTTTTTTTCTCCCTTTTATTCTGAGCCATGTGGATGACAGGGTCTTGGCACTCCAGCTGGGTATCAGGCCTGTGTCTCTGAGGTGGGAGAGCTGAGTTCAGGACATTGGTCCACCAGAGAACTGCCAGTTCCATATAATAGCAAATGACAAAAATCTCCCACAGATCTCCATCTCAACGCCAAGACCCAGCTCCACTCAATGACCAGCAAGCTCCAGTGCTGGACACCCTATGCCAAACAACTAGCAAGACAGGAACACAACCTCTGTGTTTAGTTAGCAGAGAGGCTACCTAAAATAATAATAAGGTCACAGACACCTCAAAACACACCACCTATGTGGACCTGCTCACCAGAAAGACAAGATCCAGCCTCATCCACCAGACCATAGGCGCTAGTCCTCTCCACCAGGAAGCCTACACAACCCACTGAACCAAACTTAGTCACTGGGGACAGACAGCAAAAACAACGGAAACTAAGAACCTGCAGCCTGTGAAAAGGAGACCCAAAACACAGTAAGTTAAGCAAAATAAGAAGACAGAGAAACACATAGCAGATGAAGGAGCAAGTTAAAAACCCACCAGACCAAAAAATGAAGAGGAAATAGAAAGTGAACCTGAAAAAGAATTCAGAATAATGATAGTAAAGATGATCCAACATCATGGAAATGGAATGGAGAAAATACAAGAAATGTTTAACAAAGACCTAGAAGAACTAAAGAGCAAACAAGGATGAACACAATAAATGAAATTAAAAATTCTCTAGAAGGAATCAATAGCAGAATAACTGAGGCAGAAGAAAAGATAAGTGACCTGGAAGATAAAATAGTGGAAATAACTACTGCAGAGCAGAATAAAGAAAAAAAAATGAAAAGAATTGAGGAGTTTCCGAGACCTCTAGGACAACATTAAATGCACCAACATTCAAATTATATGAGTCACAGAAGAAGAGAAAGAAAGGGACTGGAGAAAATATTTGAAGACATTATACTTGAAAATTTCCCTAATATGGGAAAGGAAATAGTTAATCAAGTCCAGGAAGTGCAGAGAGTCCCATAAAGGATAAAACCAAGGAGAAACACGCCAAGACACATATTAATCAAATTCAAAAATTAAATACACAGAAAAAATATTAAAAGCAACAAGGGAAAAACAACAAATAACATACAAGGGAATCCCCATAAGGTTAACAGCTGATCTTTCAGCAGAAACTCTGCAAGCCAGAAGGGATTGGCAGGACATATTTACAGTGATGACAGGGAAAAACCTACAACCAAGATTAGTCTAGCCAGCAAGGATCTCATTCAGATTCGACGGAGAAATTAAAACCTTTACAGACAAAAAAAAACTAAGAGAATTCAGCACAACCAAACCAGCTTTACAACAAATGCTAAAGGATCTTCTCTAGGCAAGAAACAAAAGAGAAGAAAAAGACCTACAATAATAAACCCAAAACAATTAAGAAAATGGTCATAGGAACATACATATCGATAATTACCTTAAATGTAAATGGATTAAATGTTCCAACCAAAAGACATAGACTTGCTGAATGGACACAAAAACAAGACCCATATATATGTTGTCTACAGGAGACCCACTGCAGACCTCGGCACACATACAGACTGAAAGTAAGGGTACGGAAACAGATATTCCATGCAAATGGAAATCAAAAGATAGTTGGAGTAGCAGTTCTCATATCAGACAAAATAGACTTTAAAACAAAGATTATTACAAGAGACAAAGAAGGACACTACATAATGATCAAGGGATCAATCTAAGAAGATATATCAATTGTAAATATTTATGCACCCAATATAGGAGCACCTCCATACATAAGGTAAATGCTAACAGCCATTAAATGGGAAATCGACAGTAACACAGTCATAGTAGGGGACTTTGACACCCCACTTTCACCAATGGACAGATCATCCAAAATGAAAATAAATGAGGAAACACAAGCTTTAAATGATACATTAAATAAGATGGACTTAATTGATATTTATAGGACATTCCATCCGAAAACAACAGAATACACATTCTTCTCAAGTGCTCATGGAACGTTCTCCAGGATAGATCATATCTTGGGTCACAAATCAAGCCTTGGTAAATTTAAGAAAATTGAAATCATATCAAGTATGTTTCTGACCACAACACTATGAGACTAAATATCAATTAAAGGAAAAAAATCTGTAAAAAATACAAGCACATGGAAGCTAAACTATACACTACATAATAACCAAGAGATCACTGAAGAAACCAAAGAAATCAAAAATTACCTAGAAACAAATGACAATGAAAACACTAAGACCCACAATCTATGGGATTCAGCAAAAACAGTTCTAAGAAGGAAGTTTATAACATTACAATCCTACCTTAAAAAACAAGAAACATCTCAAGCAAACAACCTAACCTTACACCCAAAGCAATTAGAGAAAGAAGAACAAAAAAACCTCAAAGTTAGCAGAAGGAAAGAAATCATAAAGATTAGATCAGAAATAAATGAAAAAAATGAAGGAAACAATAGAAAAGATTACTAAACTAAAATTAAAAGCTGGTTCTTTGAGAAGATAAACAAAATTGATAAACCATTAGCCAGGCTCATCAAGAAAAAAAGGGAGAAGGTTCAAATCAATAGAATTAGAAATGAAAAAGCAGAAGTAACAACTGACACTGCAGAAATACAAAGGATCATGAGAGATTACTACAAGCAACTATATGCCATTAAAATGAACAACCTGGAAGAAATGGACAAATTCTTAGAAAAGCACAACCTTCTAAGACTGAACCAAGAAGAAATAGAAAATATAAACAGACCATTCAGAAGCACTGAAATTGAACCTGTGATTCAAAATCTAACAAACAAAAGGCCAGGACCAGATGGCTTCACAGGCGAATTCTATGAAATATTTAGAGAAGAGCTAACACCTATCCTTCTCCAACTTTTCCAAAATATGGCAGAGGGAGCACACTCCTAAACTCATTCTACAAGCGCACCATCATCCTAACACCAAAATGGGACAAAGATGTCACAAAGAAAGAAAACTACAGGCCAATATCACTGCTGAATATAGATGCAAAAATCCTCAACAAAATACTAACAAACAGAATTAAACAGCATATTAAAAGGCTCATACACCATGACCAAGTGGGTTTTATCCCAGGAATGCAAGGATTCCTCAATATACACAAATCAATCAATGTGATACACCATATTAACAAACTGAAGAGTAAAAACCATATGACTATCTCAGTAAATGGTGAAAAAGCTTTCAACAAAATTCAACACCCATTTATGATAAAAACCCTGCAGAAAGTAGCCATAGAAGGAACTTACCTCAGCATAATAAAGGCCATATATGACAAACCCACAGTCAACATCATCCTCAATGCTGAATAATTGAAACCATTTCCACTAAGATCAGGAACAAGGCAAGGTTGCCCACTCTCACCACTATTATTCAACATTGTTTTGGAAGTTTTAGCCAGAGCAATCAGAGAAACAAAAGAAATAAAAGGAATCCAAATGGGAAAAGAAGCAAAGCTGTCATTGTTTGCAGACAACATGATACTATACATAGAGAATCCTAAAGATGCTACCAGAAAACTACTAGAGCTAATCAATGAATTTGGTAAAGTAGCACGATTCAAAATTAATGTACAGAAATTTCTTGCATACGTATACACTAATGATGAAAAATCTGAAAGTGATATTAAGGAAACACTCCCATTTACCACTGCAACAAAAAGAATAAAATACCTAGGAATAAACCTATTTAAGGAGACAAAAGACCTGTATGAAGAAAAGTTTAAGACACTGATGAAAGAAATTAAGATGATACAAATAGATGGAGGGATATACCATGTCCTTTAATTGGAAAAATCAACATTGTGAAAATGAATATACTACACAAAGCAATCAACAGATTCAGTGCAATCCCTAACAAGGTACCACTGACATTTTTCACAGAAATAGAACAAAAAAATTCACAATTTGTATGGAAACACAAAAGACCCTGCATAGCCAAAGCAATCTTGAGAATGAAAAATGGAGCTGGAGGAATTAGGCTCCCTGACTTCAGACTATACTACAAAGCTACAGTAATCAAGACACTATAGTACTGGCACAAAAACAGAAAATTAGATCAATGGAACAGGATAGAAAGCACAGAGATAAACCCACACACATATGCTCACCTTATTTTTGATAAAGTAGACAAGAATATACAATGGAGAAAAGACAGCCTCTTCAATAAGTGGTGCTGGGAAAACTGGACAGCTACATGTGAAAGAATGAAATTAGAACACTGCCTAACACCATACACACACACAAAAAAAAACTCAAAATGGATTAAAGACCTAAATGTAAGGACAGGCACTATAAATCTCTTAGAGGAAAACATAGGCAGAACACTCTATGACATAAATCACAGCAAGATCCTTTTTGACCCACCTCCTAGAGAAATGGAAGTAAAAACAAAAATAAACAAATGGGACCTAATGAAACTTAAAAGCTTTCGCACAGTAAAGGAAACCATAAACAAAGCGAAAAGACAACCCTAAGAATAGGAGAAAATATGTTCAAATGAAGCAACTGACAAAGGATTAACCTCCAAAATTTACAAACAGCTCATGCAGCTCAATATCAAAAAACAAACAACCCAATCCAAGAATGGGCAGAAGACTTAAATAGACATTTCTCCAAAGAAGATATACAGATTGTCACAGACACATAAAAGAATGTTCAACATCATTAATCATTAGAGAAATGCTAATTAAAACTACAATGAGATATCATCTCACATCAGTCAGAATGGCAATCATCCAAAAATCTGCAAAAAATAAATGCTGGAGCAGATGTGGAGAAAAGGGAACCCTCTTGTACTGTTGGTGGGAATGTAAATTGATATAACCACTATGGAGAACAGTATGGAGGTTCCTTAAAAAACTAAAATTATGTCCCAGCAATCCCACTACTGGACATATACCCTGAGAAAACCATAATTCAAAAAGAGTCATGTACCATAATGTTTATTGCAGCTCTATTTACAATAGCCAGGACATGAAGCCACGTAAGTGTTCATCAACAGATGAATGGATAAAGAAGATGTGGTACATATATACAATGGAATATTACTCAGCCATAAAAAGACACAAAATTAAGTTGTTTGTAGTGAGGTGGATGGACCTAGAGTCTGTCATACAGAATAAAGTAAGTCAGAAAGAGAAAAACAAATACCGTATGCTAACACATATATATATATGGAATCTTAAAAAAAAAAAAAAAAAAAAAGGTCATGAAGAACCTAGGGGTAGGATGGGAATAAAGATGCAGACCTACTAGAGAATGAACTTGAGAACCCGGGAAGGGGGAAGGGTAATCTGGGACAAAGTGAGAGAGTGGCATGGACATATATACACTACCTAATGTAAAACAGATAGCTAGTGGGAAGCAGCTGCATAACACAGGGAAATCAGCTCGGTGCTTTTTGACCACCTAGAGGGGTGTGATAGCAAGGGTGGGAGGGAGGGAGATGCAAGAGGGAAGAGATATGGGGATATATGTATATGTATAGCTGATTCCCTTTTTATAAAGCAGAAACTAACACACCATTGTAAAGCAATTATACTCCAATTAAGATATAAATTAATAAATAAATAAAGTCATTTGGAGCTAAAAACTAAGTAAAGTAGAAGAAGTACAAGAAAAACAAAAATATAGATATAACAGTAAGTTCTCTGTAGAGTATTTTATAAAGTTGTCTTTTCAAGCAAGTTACTTTATGTTGCAGTAACAAGCCACTCTCAGACTTTAGAAGCATGGTCAATATGGTTTGGCAAGAAGGCTCTGCTCACTAAAGACATGAACACTGGCTGACAGTCCACCAGTGTATGACCCCATTACCTCAATAAGGCCCTTCAGGCAGAAAAAGAACACAGAGAACTCTTCACTCGCTCTTAATTTTTTCCACTTGGAATTGATGTGTATTACATTTCATGAAGTTAAGCAGAAGAAAAGGGCAATCTTAATTTAAATAAGGCAGGAAGTATTATTGTCTTTTTGGCCTGAAATGTCAAGATAATTGAAAATATTAGTTAGCAGTATGAATATCTACCTAAAGAGAATTACAAGACACTTGTATATTGGAGGTATTGATAGTTTGTCATATATAGGCGTGAGATTATTTACATAGTGATATAAAGTGAAAAGTGCATATAGTGGAAAAAATCTTAAAGAAGTCAATTTTAGCAGCTATTCTCTGGAAGAATAAGTCACTCTTTATTATGGTAATTGAAACGTCTTTAGAAAATTAAGTTGATAAGCAGTAATGCATATCTAGAAGCTAACTAGAAATGAAAATATATAAAAGAAGAAACAAACGACTAAAAAACAATCAAAATGCTCATTGAAGAATTTGAGTGATTTTATTTTCAACTCTTATTATAGTTTTTTAAATTATTATTTTGCTTAGTATGGCATCTGTATTGAAATAATAATAACAATAATAATAATAAAGCTAAGCTAAAATTTTATATGGGTCAAACATGAAGATATTTTGTTTTTCAATATTCATGATAACTGCCTATTTGTTATCAGTTAAAAACCCATAGATTTCATTAAAATATACAAAATATCCTCTTTTCTTAATTCATGTTATTTTCTCTCCAAGCTTCAACAACTATAACAATTTAAGATCAAACTTCTAATCAGACAAAGCCACATTCGAATCCCCTATTATTTACTAGATGTTTGAGCAAGTAGCATAACATATATAAATCTTAATTGTTTTAAACAAATGTAAACAATTGTTGGTAATTTGTAAAATGAAGATAAAATTTTATTGTAAGACTTAAGCTATATGTACAGTGCTAGATATATAAGAGATCGACAAATATGAAGTTAATTCTTTATATCTTTCATGTAATAGAAAGGACCTGAGAATTTGACTTTGCTATTTAGTTATTCTGTGACTTTGAGCATGCTGCTCGCCTTTAGAGATTATTACCTTATTTGTAAAATAAGAGGGGATGGACTAAATGATCTTGAAATTTCAACCAGTTCTTTTATTCTTTGATTTCAGTGAACTACCCTAACAAAATTCTCTGGGTTTTTTTTTGTTTTGTTTTGTTTTTGCGGTATGCGGGCCTCTCACTGTTGTGGCCTCTCCCGTTGCGGAGCACAGGTTCCAGACACGCCAGCTCAGCGGCCATGGCTCACGGGCCCAGCCGCACCATGGCATGTGGGATCTTCCTGGACTGGGGCACGAACCTGAGTCCCCTGCATTGGCAGGTGGACTCTCAACCACTGTGCCAACAGGGAAGCCCAAATTCTCTGGGTTTTATATTTTATTTGATTAAATCTAAATGTGTGAATTGTTTCTGCATTGTTTAGAATGAGTTTTTCTATTAGGTTAAACCGTACTGAAGCAGCTCTCTTTTTTTGTACGTTTATTATTTCAAGACAGAGAAAGCATAGAAACAGCACATTCCATTTGTTTACAACATATTTGAATGAGAAATGTAAAGAGAAGAGTGCGCTAATAGGGCATATCATATTCACATAACTCTTTCTTCTTTGTACTAATAAGAATATCACAATGTCATAATCAGCCTCTGTACAAATATTGCTTTCTTCCCAGGGGGCTATGTAAAGTAATTTATCAGTAACAATGATTTTCTTTTGTAATTATTATTTTTTTTAAAAGTCATTCATCTCATTAAAAAATTCTAAATAACACAAAGGAAATTTTAAACTTTGACTCTATGAAAATTAATGAAAACTAATCCAACATATTCCATAAGGTTTTATTTTCTTTGAAATCAACAAATATTAATTTTATATGTGACATTCTCATTATTACACTGCTTATAATTTTCTCACTGTAGTCTAATTTAGAAATGGTGAGCAATGAGGTACTAATCTAAGTAAACAATGATATTCGTGTCCTCAGTAGATATTATCTCTTCACATTCTTTTGATCGAATAATACTGATGTCACATAAGAGCTTCAGGTCATTTTCTTCAAGCTAATGTTAATATCTAGTGAATTCCCTTTACCAAAATACTGTGTTGATTAACTGGAATAAATAATGTCAAAACACTTTTTCAACTATACAGTACTATTTAAGGTATTAAAGTGAGTTGAAACTAATTTAAATAAACTCTAATATCAGTTTTAGTGATTGAAGAGAAGCTCAGAGGACAAAAAGCTATGAGGTCTTCAAGTAATGGTGAAAAATGATGCATGGATAATTTTGCACAATTTGGATAATTTGGGGGCCTTTGAGACGAAGTTTGTTGAGTCTAATTTATTCACCCAAGATCTTTCTCCCAGGCTTCTCCAGAGACTTTTGACCTTTTATGAAGGTAATTGTGTATTAGGGAAAAAGAAATAGAACTTTGGGGAACTATTGGACACAGGTCTGAACTGTCACTATCTCAGGAGACTCAAAATGTCACTAGGGTCCACAAGTCAGAATAGAAGCTTATGGAGGCCAGGTGATCAATCAAGTTTTAGCTTAGATCCCTGTCAAAATGGGCCTACTGGATTCCTAATCCCATACTGTGGTTATTTCCCCAGTTCCAAAATGCATGATTAGAATAGATATTCTCAACAGCTGGCAGAATCCTCACATTAGTTAACTGATCTGTGCAGTGAAGGCTAAAAGGATGGAAAAAGTCAAGCAGAAACCACTAGAAATGCATTTACCTAGGAAAATAGTAAACCAAATGCAATAGAAAGTTCTTCAAGTGATTGCAAAATTAGTAGTATCACCATCAAGGACTTGAATGATGCAGGGGTGGTGATTCCTACCATGCCCCCATGCAACTCACCTATTTGTCCTGTGCAGAAGACAGTTGGATTTTGGATAATGACAGTGGATTATCACAAGTTTAATGAGGTGGTAACTCCAATCACAGTTGCTATACCAGATGTGGTTTTAATGCTTCGGCAAATTAACACATGCCTTAGAACCTGACATGCAGCCACTGATCTGGAAAACTACTTTCTTCTATACCTGTCAGTAAGGTACAACAGAAGCAGTTAGCTTTCATCTGGCAAGACCAGAATCATACCTTCACTGTCTTACCTTAGGGGTATATCAACTCTCCAGCCCTATGTCATAATTTAGTCAGCAGGGATCTTTTGTATTTCCCTTACACAAGATTTCACACTGATCCATTACGTTGATGATATGCTGATTGGACCTAGTAAGCAAGAAACAGCAACTATGTTGATGTTTTAAAGACATTTAAGTATCAGAGGATGGGAAATAAATCTGACAAAAATTCAGTAGCCTTTTACCTCAGTGAAGTTTCTAGGGTTCTGGTGTGGGATAAGTCAAGATATCTCTTCTAAGGTGAAGGATAAATTGTTGCATATGGCCCCTCCTACAACCAAAAAAGAGACACGATGTCTGTTGGACCCCTTTGGATTTTGGAGGTAACATATTCCTCATTTGAGTGTGTTATTCCAGCCCATAGGGAGTTCCCTATGGTCAGTTGACAAAGGAAGAGAAAACTTGAGTCCAGTTTGCAGATATTCCTATAGGTGCAGGCACCACCACAAAGTGGATAGGTGCAGCACTATAGTCCATTTCTGGGACATCCCTGAAGGACAGTGGTGAAGGAAATCCTATCAATGGACAGAACTTCAATGAGTGTACCTGGTTTTTCATTTTTCTTGGAGGGAGAAATGACCAGGTGTGTGATCATATACAAACTCATGGACTGTGTGTGATCAGTAGTTTGGCTGGTTAGTCAGGGACTTGGAAGGAACATGATTGGGAAATTGGTGACAAGGAAGTTTCGTGAAGAGCTATAAGAATTGACCCCCTCTAACTAGGAAAATAACATGAGAATATTTGTGTTTCATGTGAATACCCATCAAAGTGTGACCTTAGCAGAGGAGTATTTTAATTATCAGTTGCATAGGTTGACCCATCCTGTGATTACAAGTCAGCCTCTTTTCCTGGTTACCACTGTCCTCGGTGAATGGGATTATAAACAAAGTGCCCATGGTGGCAGGAATGTAGGTTGTGGCAGGAATGCAGGTTTTGCCTGGGCTGGACAACATGCATTTCAACTCACCAAGGCTGACCTGGTAATAGCTGCTGCTTAAGGTACAGTCTGCCAGCAATAGAGATCAACACTGCATCCTCAGTATCACCACTCCTCAGGGTGATCACCCAGCTACCTGGGGGCAGGTAGACTACATTGAATTGCTTCCATTATGGAAGGAGCAGAATTTTGTTCTTATGAATAGACATTTACTCTGCATACAAAAGTACCATCCCTCCAGGCCAAAATGTCCATCCATGGATTTCCACAATGCCTTATCTACCATCATGATATTCCACAGGGCATTGCTTCTGATCAAGAAATTCACTTCACAGCAAAGGCAGGACAGCAATAGTCACATTCTCATGGTATCCACTGGTCTTATCGAGTTCCCCATCATCCTGAAGCAGCTGGCTTGACAGAATGGTGGAATGGCCTTTTGAATACTCAATTAAATTGCCAGCTGGGTGACACTGACTCATTGTCTAATATATTATGCAATTTGTCCCATAGCCAGGATTTACAGGTCCAAGAATCAAGAGGTAAAAATGAGAGTGGTGGCATTCACTATTATCCCTAGTGAACCATTAGCGAAAGCTTATCTTCCTGTCCCCATGACTTTATTCTCTGATGGCCTAGCCCATCTTAATTCCAAAGAAAGGGATGCTTCCATCAGAAGGCACAACAGTGAATCCACTGAACTGAAAGTTAAGACTGTCACCCGGAACTTAGGGCTCCTAACGTCTCTGAATTAACAAATAAGAGAGTTACTATGCTGGTTGGGGTGAGTGATCCTGACTACCAAGGAGAAATCCAACTACTATTTCACAGTGGAATTAAGGAAGAGTATGTCTATAATAAAGAGATCCCTTAAAGCATCTCAGTATTGTCCTTTGATTGAAGTCAATGATAAACTACTTAACAACCAAGTGCAGGCAGAACTACTAGTGGCCTAGACCCTTCATAAATAAAGGATTGGATAACCCCACAACATAAAGAACCACAAACAACTGAGATTCTTGATGAAATCAAAGGGAATATAGAAAGGATAGTGAAAAAAAGGAGTTATAAATACCAGCTATACCTCATGACCAGTAGAATTGCAGACCGTAATCATCACCATCATATGTGTTTCCTCCTTATTTTATTATATGTTTGTGTATAAATGTGTGTGTGTAGAATATCTTTGTTCTCTTCCTTCTCTTATCCCTTATCAAGTAACATAAGAAGTATTGATTTTGTATCATGATATTTAAGTTATTGGATATCAAAGAGAAGAGCAAAGACCACTCAAGGACTTTGTATCCTCTTCTGTGGAAAATATTGGTATGTTTTTGGTTGTACACAGAATAGTTTTATCATGTTAGGTAGAAGTATGACCTTGTTTTATTATGTTATTGTTTTTAGTTGTAGATCAAGTATGGTTTAAGGAGATGTGTATGAGTGCTCACATGACTGGGTCACATGGTACCCAGATATTTGGTCAAACACTATTCTGGATGTTTCTGTGAGGGTGTTTTGCATGAGATTAACATTTAAATTGGTTGCATTTGAGTAAAGCAGATGCCCTCCATAATGTGGATGGGCCTCACACAATCAGTTGAAACTCTGAATAGAACAAAAAGACCCCCTTCTCTCCCCTCACCCAAGCAGGAGGGAATTCTCCAGCACACTGCTTTCAACTTCATCTACAACACTGGCTCTTCCTAGTACTACAGTAGACAGCCTTCAGAGGGAGGACATTAATGTCAAGAGAATGAAGTTTGTCCTCATTCTTACAGTCAAAATTCTGAGTGCCCTTTTAGCTGAGACTTTACTTCAAAGTGAGAAATTAATGAAGAGATTTTCCTTGCCCTGAACTGTCAGAGACTGAAGACAAGAGGAAAGGCCCAAAGAGAAGTATTCCATGTGGGAAATAAGACTCCAGATTGATTGAGCCTGTTATGACCCTGAATGGGGATCTAGACATCAATATGTAAATTGTGTTCTCAAGACAAGAAGGTAACTCTTGCTTTGATTTATCTTTGGGATACTAACTAGAAATAAAGGATTAGGGGACATATTTTTTCTCTGCCCTGCACCCTTCTTACCCCTGGAAAGTTGCCCTTTCTCATGCCATGTGGTGGCACTACCAATCATGTGGCCTCATCTGTTTCCTGGCAATAGGCATCGGTATGGAATACAAAGGGGCTATTTAGAGTCCTTCCATTATACTGAATAATCATTCACTACATCACAAATAAAAGGAAAAGGGCTTGGGTTGCCAGAGACCATCTTCCCTTCTGTATGGTGGACTAAGCCATCATTAAAAGTGATGTGAGGGCTTCCCTGGTGGTGCAGTGGTTGAGAGTCCGCCTGCCGATTCAGGGGACACGGATTCGTGCCCCGGTCCGGGAAGATCCCACATGCCGCGGAGCGGCTGGGCCCGTGAGCCATGGCCGCTGAGCCTGTGCGTCCGGAGCTTGTGCTCCGCAACGGGAGAGGCCACAACAGTGAGAGGCCCATGTACCGCAAAAAAAAAAAAAAAAAAAAAAAAAAAAAAAGTGATGTGAGTAAACAAGAGTAAATTGCAAGACCAAGCAGAGTCAAGCTACTAAAAGGGCCAGGAAGAATCTCTACGGCATTTTTTGGGACCCTGGATCCATAGTGCATATTAGCATCATTTAAACTTGTCTTAAGGTAGGTCACTCATTCTACCTTCAGCAAATAAAATATATCAAGTAATATACAATAACATATAGTATATAGCCAGGGATTGCTCACAGTGATGCTAGTGCATTAGAGAAAATATGGGAAATGTCCCTACCTATATGAGGCTCACATTCTAACAGAGTGAGGAAACTAAGAGATAAGCTCAAGCTTTTGAGTTGAATTTCTAATACTCCAAATGAAAAATCTTTGTGAATACCATAATCTTCATGCCTTAATTTAAGTAAGGGATATATCGGCAAGGGGTCAGGAAGCCAGAGGGTCAGTTAAGGATTCCCTAGATATTTAGATAGAATGTTTATGGTCACACTGTGGAGTGGTATTCATATCATTGGCAAGTAGGTTTTATTTCAGCAGTCAGATATATTCCAGGAAAAATAAGGGTTTTATATAAATCAAGTGGTTGTTCAGCTGTACTATTTTACCAGAGATAAAATTTCTGTTCAGAATGCCCCATCTTCATTTTGAATGGATTATATATCATTATAGCTTAGATGTAATTATCTTAGCCTCTCAGCCCTTCACTGCAGCTCCTTTATTTATCTGTGTGTAAATAAACAGTAACAGTGAAGGAAATCATTACATGATGAATCCCAGGTGAGACCTTTGTAAAGTGAAGACTCATTTTATAATGCAATTTACCACCTCTTTATTTACTTATTTTGTAAAATAAGACTTTAATATATGACATTTTCATAAAAAATAAAATCAGGAGGGCTCACTTATAAGTTGTCAAGTAATACTGACCTGAGTCATAATGCTATAATACTAGCAATACATAATATGAGAAATTATTCTCCTGACTTACAGAATGTAAAGGGGATTTAAAAATCAAAACCTCTTAGTACCCAGAGGATGTTTTATATGGAGTTCAGCCTTTGAATTCTTAGTAGCAAAATTATGATAATTAATATTTGGTCATGAGTTAAGCTAACATTAATAAGAGCACAGATTTTTTTTTCTTTTTCTGAGTGAATGAAAACTTTTAATTCTTTCTAAGTAAGAATAAAAGACTTAAGGACCTTTTATCTCTGAGGGTGTTTCCAGAGGTATTAGAAACACACAGATAATAAAGTCTCTTTATTGTCATAGTCATGCATGATATTTTGCCTGCTTTATTTTTAACGGGAGAAATACCTTTATTCTTCTGTTTCCAGAAACTACAACTGGAGACAAAGACTGCAAAGTGAATGCCCTGACTTTGATGACAGTTTAATTGGATTAGAAGTGTCTTTGATACTGAGAAGATTTTGTGTTTAATCATTAGGCAGGATCCACTGTAGGTGAGACTGTGGACAAGGTCAAGGACTTCTTCAGCAACCATACTCTGGCCCTGCCTAGTGTTCAGGGCTCACCACTCCTTTCCTGCAATTCAGCAGTGTTCAGGTTTGGGATCTGAGGTCAGAGTTATGTAAGGACTTAATGTGAATGAACCGGCATTCGGTATCAAGATTTTCTTACTCAGTGTGAGTGATTCTCCAATGTACTTTATGGTCTGCCAGTCTTATGAGGTAACCCTCTAGTATTTGAAGCTATATTCATTTTCCAATGACTGTCCCATTCCAGACATAAAGTCTATTTTTAGCCTTTGCAAACTCAAAATTTGTCCTGTTCTTCCACAGCCAACTTCATGTCTACCTCTTAACATCTCTTTTCCATATTTCTCCAGGGTACAAGTGATCCACTTCCATTAGCTTACATTCATAGGACATGCTCTATGATCTAGACTCTACCCTTCCATCCCTCAACACACTCAATTCAGCCCCATTTAAAAGGATGGATAAATTACTATGTTTACTGATAATAGCTCACTTCCTTTCCTATCCTATTAGTACTATTTATATGTTAAAGAGGTTGAACTGGAAAAGCTTGTATTCATGTTTCCTTTGATTTAAACCAGAGATTTTGTTTTTCTTTTCACTCTGAGTTTTATGAATCATCTTCTTAGTTGAGATCAATTTAAGACAGGAATTCAAGTTTATCTACTATATAAGGGAGCCTATTTTTGGGGGATTAGGAATTTTGGCATCCCTCAGATCCATTCATATGAGTCAACTCTTAAATATTTTCTTTTTAAAAAAGAGAGTAGTTTAAGTATCTTAAAAAAAAACTTGAAAAAAAGGCCAATTCTTGCTTTAATTAGGAAGCTGTTAATTGATAACGAAACATTAATATTATCTTGGTAAAATGTTAGTGAAATGTTAGCCTTAGAGTGTGAGCCAATTTAAAAAGTCACTCTGCTGATAAATTCACCCTTTCCTTTTTAATGAACATCCTTTCTTTTCCATCTTATCTTTTGGAAAATTCTCTGTTTTAGAATCTGATAAAGGAGTCTGGAATTCTGGTTTTGATAATTTCTTGTGCTCTCATTTCTTAATTGGTCCACAACCTTTCCAAGCTTCAGGACCCTTTACTTTTTGTTGCTTTGTGTTTGCTTCTTTCTTTTTGTTTGATTAATTATACTTGCCAAATGAGAAGAAAAAAAGGTATCATTCTGGGTTCAAATATAGTGTCCAGTTTTATATTTAACAGATAAATGTCCTAAATAAATGCTGTTTCCTACTTTCTTAACTTGCATAGCCTTTAAAAAAAAATTACTGCCTTACATCCCTTACTGTACTTTTCTTTCTCTTCTATTTTCTTACACTTATTCTTTCAAATTATTATTATGTTATATCTTTACCATCACTCCCTTTCCCATTGTCAATATCCTTCCTTCCTCTCTTTTTCTTTCCATCTATCTTAGAGGAAGAGCTAACATTTCTGCCTGCAGTGAACTTTCTAGCTCTAAGCTAGTACTAAGAACAGGGCTGGAAATGCTGCCACTAGTGAAAAGCAACATGCCAGACCTTCCTGGTTAAATGGGAGAAAGCACAGGTATGATCATCTTAAACTTGCTTCATAAATAACTTAAACTCCTCTTCATGTAGAGAAACTAAGGTGCTTGCTTTTGTAACAATAAATTGAGATAGTGATCAAGTCTGAAAGACTGAGGAAAAGACCAGTATTTGGAGAAATGCAATTTAGAAGATTAATAGAAATGTTAACAGAAACTTTTGAGACACTGGCTGGCTCTCAACAGGACAGTGAAAGAAACTTTTCAGCTGCAGAGAGACTTGAGGAAGCCCAGAAGCCCACAGGTATCAGGCTGGTTCATTGACACTCTCAGGAAGGCATCAACTGATATTGAAAAGAAGGAAAAAGGTTTAAAATTACTTGAAGATCAGACTAACAGGAAGGAACTAAACTAAATTTAAGCGCAAAAAATAGCAAAGTGCTTTGGAACAGATGAGTCTGGTTATTTGCAATGTTTGACTCTTATGTTTCCTTAAAGGCAGGAGTGGGATGGGGCTAGAAAAAGGACTGAGGAAAGATTTGCTCTCCTCTCTGCTCCAGGTGCCAGGTGCAGGATGGATATTTTAGGTGGTGACTCTTCCCTAGTGTGCAATAATATGATTCATATAAACATAACTTAGAGATATGGCAGGATTGCTTCTAGAGCACTGCAATAATGTGAATATCACAATAAAGTGATTCACCCAAAGGTTTTGGTTTCCCGGTCTATATAAAAGTTATGTTTACACTATACTATAGTTTATTAAGTATGCAACAGCATTAAGTTTAAAAAAATGTTCATACCTTAATTTAAAAATACTTTATTACCAAAAAATGCTAACTGAGCCTCCAGTGAGTTATAATTTTTTGCAATAGTAACAGCACAGATCACTGATCACAGATCTCCATAACAGATATAATAATAATGAAAAAAGTTTAAAATATTGCAAGAATTACCAAAACGTGAGACAGCAACACAGATGTGAGCAAATGCTGTTGGAAAAATGGTGTCAATTGATTTGCTCAACACAGGGCTGCCGCAAACTTTCAATTTGTTAAAAAAAAAAAAAAAATCACAATATCTGTGTAGCACAATAAAAAACAAAGCACAATAAAAGGAGGTATGCTTGTATATGACTAGGTCTCTCTTGATGATGCTGTTGGTTTGATGCTTTTGATCCTGCCTCAAAATATTCTCCTGATTGGCTTTCCATTGTATGTTTTCCTCTTCATTACTCTCCAGATCTCCACTGGGCCAATGACAAACGGTCAAGCTGGAGAATAATGGAGCCATTGCCTGCAAATGACTCATGTTACTATTAAAATGAGTATCTTTATGGGAATAATCCTCTTGTGTTTTCTTACCTACCAATTTAGTAGAAAGCAGTAGTTTTCAGTTTCTGTTTAATCAACACTTTTCTTCATTTTAAACCCATGTAATGTGGTATACACATCAAAAAGGAATTCAAGGAACATTGCAGAATGGTGGCCTTCTCAACTCCATTTTCCATCTTTCCCAAAATGGCTTCTATGTAGCATCAGTCCAATCTCTGAGGGTCTGTATATTGTCCATATATACATATCTTATAAAGACTTAGGGATATTGGCTACCTCTGACTTAAATTTGGTCATTTTTCTGTAGATTATTTTTAAAATACTAGCATAGGAGCTTAGGCAAAGAGGGAATGCACAATATAGAACTATTACGTGATCTTAACAGACCACGAGATCTGATTAGAGGCTGAGAAAGATGAAAGTAAAAAATGCAAAAGAAGATAAAATTGATAAGGCCTGTAAACATTCTGTTCAAGTTTGACCTTTCATGCATGTAGGAACAGAATGATGATGGCCAAATATGTGTGATTCATTGAGAGAGCACTAAAGATAAGTCATAATGAGTCAATTAGAGAACATTTATTGTTAATAAATGTTAATAAAGATAAGTCATAATGAGTCAATTAGAGAACATTTATTTTTCTATCAACGTCCTCTCTTTTGCCTTTCTAGCAAAACAAAAACAGTCAAAGAACAGGTCTAAGGTGAGAAAAATAGCATGTTGATTTTGAAGAAATAGTCAACAAGTAGAACAGACAGAAGAAAGGCAAAGACTGAATTTCTATCAGCTTTCTTCTTAAGCCACTCCAAATAAACACACTATCTGAGTAAAATTAGCATGCTTTCCTGAACAGAAAGCTTTAAGAAAAACCCTCCACCGTTCGTTCCTCTTCATCTGCTACTCAGACTGTCATCTCTCTTTACATAAATATCTTCTGTCTGTTTATTCAACAAATGATCTTGGGTGCTATGGTAAGCCAGGCATTGCACTAGATACCAAGTAGGATTTTCAAGTAAACAATTCAATTTGGCCACTTGTCAGTTTTTTCAGGGGTCTAGAATTATTATCTTATCACAAAACTGATGGGAAACAATTTGTGTCATTTCTGTAGGAAAATGTAAATTTCTACCTCTCACTGGCTGCCTTATCTAAGAGAACAAAGAAGGTATATATTCTATGCAGTCTAGTACCAGTTTGTCAGAATCAAATACGAGAAAGATGGTAGAAGAAGAGGACAGAAAGTATTTTTACCTTTTCCTTTAATGTGTCTTTCTATTCTTCCTCCATATCTCCTCAGAGGTTAAAAGGAAAGAAATAAAACTCTCATCACTCATCTGTTTCTGCTCAAGCAACCCTGAGGGCTACTTCCTGTTTTGCTGTGCGTGAATAATAGTCTGGTGCTGAGGGCAACTGGCTTGTGTTTTATTTTATTGTTCTGCTGTAAAACAATTTTGGTCTCCAACTGAACATTTCACTTCTTCTTTATTAAATTTCACTATTGTTCTTTCACCTCAGGTAGTTAGAGTAGTAGCACTTACATTTTTGGAGAGCACATTTTCTTCAATGTAAATGCTTATCATATAGAACCTGGTGCTTTTCAGTACAAGGAATCCAGGCAAGATAAGATGGAAATAGGTACTTAGACCTTGGAATGGCAGAGTGCAGGCACTTGTACAATAGAGAGGGAGGAAGGAGGGTAGGAGGGTGAACTGAAATAATGCAGGGCAGATCAATGTGATGCCTAATCAATGTGGCAAAAGGGTCAAACCTTCATGGTTGTGATATGATTGATAATGGTCTTCATATCTGTGAACATGAATGTGAACTCTGCTGAGGCTACAGGCAAAGGACAAAAGCTACCAGTATAGTCGATTTAAGGCCCAGTTCAAGTGTCACCTTTTCTATCAAGTCCTCTCTGACTCCATCAGCCCTCACTGCTCTTTCTCTTCAATGAGCTTATATATTGTTTCTTTCACTGCTACACAATTTAACATTTAACCATTTTTTTTATTATTTGTTCTTTTTTTCAACACTTTTGTATATGTAATGCTGTTGGTTTACATGATCATACCTTATTACTTAAGTAGCCTGCAAGGCTTTAGGGGCAACAGTTGTGTCCTCAAAGAGATAACCTGATGTGGCATTTAATATAACCATATTAATTGTATAAGGTAAACACAACAATTATAATATTTAAACACAGAATCTGCATTTTCACAGGTTTATATAATTTGCCTGTGTCGATATTAAAATTTAAACACAGATCTATAAACCCCTACAGCTCACATTTACTCTATTGTAAAGAAGGACTAGAATTCTACTCAAAAAATCATAATTCTAGTCTGAACACGATTCCCTTCCAATTGCCCACTGTGGACTTTCACTGCCTTTTTCTAAGCCTCAGTTTCATCATCTATAACATGAATATAATAGCGCTTGTGAAACTTCTTAATATGGTTGAAATTTCAACAAAATCCTAACAAATACAGAGATGTCTAAATTAAAATGTAATATTCAAATTAAAGAATGATGTCTATATCTTCTTTCATATCCCCTCAGTGCCAAACACAGTGCTGATATATGAAAGCCGTTCAACTCTTTTTTTTTTTTTTTTTTTTTTTTTTGCGGTACGCGGGCCTTTCACTGTTGTGGCCTCTCCCGCTGTGGAGCACAGGCACACGGACGCGCAGGCTCAGCGGCCATGGCTCATGGGCCCAGCCGCTCCGCAGCATGTGGGATCCTCCCGGACCGGGGCACGAACCTGTGTCCCCTACATCAGCAGGCAGACTCTCAACCACTGCGCCACCGGGGAAACCTTCAACTCTTTTCAAATTCCGTAGTTTTTAAAATGATGATGAAATGAGGAAAATAAAATTCTGGGAGCAGTTCTGTAAAAAATGTAATCAATTCTAGTAGGCTTTTATGTTGTTTTTAAAATTTAATTTCAGGTGTGTGTGTGTGTTTATTGTGTTGAGCAAGATTAGGGTGTGGGGAGAAGAGAAATGGTTTAGCGTCTGGAAATATTCATATTAGCAGAGACTTTACACAGAAAACAAATTAGTTCTGCAAAATTCAGTTGTTAATACATCAGGGAAAAAATTCAAATGAAGTTATTGATTTGGTGTATTCAAGTGGTAATTGGGCCACAGAAGATAGTTGCTAAACCCAATATTTTTGTTTAAAAAAATTCTGGAACATTGCCTAACCCCTATTTCCCATGTAACTTCTCCATTACCTAAGGCAAAATAATTTAAATTCAGTTTGTTGGAATCCGATGTTTATTTTGAAATTCTAATTATGAGAGGCTTTTAAATTGGTAGCCCCCACTAAACCATGCCTTCTTATACTCAGGTACTTATGTAATTCTTTCCTACATTTACTCTGGGCTTGGCCACATAGTTTGCTTTGATGGTTGGGACATTAGCAAGGCAATGAAAGAAGAGGCTTGAAGAGTAATTGCACATTGGGGCTTGTCATCTTAGAACCCCCTCTCCTGGAAGCAAGCCACCATTCTGTAAAGAAACTCAGACAAAACTACTAAATAATGAGAGATGACACAGAATGAGGGAGACCTTGAAGGCTGAGAGACCATCTTGGAAATTCCAGCACCAATCGAGGTCACATTTGAATAAAGCTGCTTGAGTGACTTCAGAGAAAAATGTGGAACAGAACCACCCACAGATTTATAATAATGTTACTTAAAGCCACTATGTTTTGCTTACTGTTTTGCTTTGACAGATAGTTAAAACACTCATGAAGATTCAAACAATATAGATAGAACACAAATTTCATCCTCCACTATCCTTTAATTGGCTGTCTTCCTCTCAATTATATTAGGATGAATATAATCAGAAAGCTGAGCTTTGAGTTTCTCTTGAGTTCACTACAGTACCCTCTACCATCTAAAACTGAAGACTATTGTTTAGGAAGATTGATGCTCCTTCTTTATATGCTCTCATAAGGAGACAGTGGCAAACTTTGATTTTGCTTCAACCCTGTTTTTCTTCAGGCTCTCAAGAACTATCACACCAGAATTTGCAAATAAGCACAAAGATATTTTTGAGGAATTGGGACTGCATAAAATGTGGAATAACAACTCTGGAAAAATCTTGTGAAATGAGAGTCCAAAGTAATATCTCCGAAGGACTTTACCTTGCCTCAGCATTTTCTCTCATGTAGGGTACCCATTTCCTAGCTTAATATTTATGGCCCATTCCTCAAAACTCTTCTTCAAGTATCTCTGAATTTCATTCACATTTGAATAATATCCATTTCTATTTCAAACAGGACTCTTGCTCTCTGAGTCTCTTCTCCTCCTTCTGTCCCTTTCTCTAAATGTTCTCATGTCTCAATTACTCTCTCTAGATGGCACTTCAGGTCTTTGGCAACATGGTCAATTTTCTTTTTCACAAGTTTCATTGAATCATGTTGGGGACCTAGAGTAGGAGAACAGAGAGAAAATGTAGAATGACAGTTCTCAAGGGCTCCTCTGTAATATTCTCATTACATTAAGTTGCAGGCAAGTTTCTTTCTTGGTAAGACTATTGAATCAAACATGTGAAACTTATTCCAGGGTTAGACATTTATTCTGGAGGCTGTTACAATCTAAACTCGTATCAACAGGGAACATATTACCTTACCTGACTCATATTCACTATTACCCCTCTGGAATTAGTAAGCACCATTGTTCTGCACAGTAGACTTAAATGAACTACATGACACTTCATAGACTCCTTTCTACATTACCACAAGTGAATATCTGAATTGACCATTTTAGTGTTAAAAAAAAAACTGTATTTTTATCTCACTCTTTCTTAAGGATATGGGGGACAGCAAAAAAAGGAAAAATGGGAAAAGGTAAATGGCCAATTCTTAAGTTACAGAAATATTTACTTTTTAAAGTAAATGAAAAAATTAAAACAGTCAATTAAACAAAAACAGTTATTTATGGAAGAGTGGCTCACTTTGTCCCAATTTTTCATTTATTTGAAGACTGTACTGTTGGCCAAGCTTTCCATTAATGTAAAAAAATAAAATCTATCTTAAAAGTTTTTCTCTTCATAGCTGATGAAATGTTTTTAGCATAATGCATATATTGAATGGAGAATCTAGAATGTTTAAATTACTTAAGTAACCAATATTAATTTTATAATGCAATAAATTACACTGGCACTTTCCTCTGACTTTCTCTATCCTTAAGACTCGGGAATTAGAGGAACTCACATGGCAGAATTATCACTTAGAAACACATCATTAGCTAATAGATATTAATAAACTTTTTATTTTAAAGTAGTTTTAGAATAATTTCAAAGATAATACATAAAATTCTCATATACCGCATACCACACTCTTATTATTAGCATCTTAAATAGTATATATGTCACAGTTAATGACCAACGACTGATACATTATTGTTAACGAAGTCCATACTTCATCTGGATTTTCTTAGTTTATCCCTATTGTCCTTATTTTTTTTTCTTTTTCTTTTTAACTTCAGGATCCTATCCAGGATATTGCATTATATTTAATCATCATGCCTCCTCAAGCTTCTCTAGACTATGATGGTTTCTTAGACTTCCCTTGTTTTTCGATGACCTTGAGAATTTTGAGGAATTCTGTTCCAGCATTTTATACAATGTCACTTAACAGATTTATCTGATGTTTTTCTTATGGCTAAACTGTGGAATATGTTTTTGGGAGAAAGATCTCAGTGGTGAAGTGCCATTCTTATTGCATCATATCAAGGCTACATAATCAGTAAGACTTATTACTGTTGACGTTAATCTTGATCACCTGACTTAAGATTGTATTTCTCCAGTTTCTATACCATAAAATTACTCTTATTCCCCCTTTCTTCCACACTGTATTCTTTGGAAGAAAGTCAGTGTGCCCAGCCCACAGTTAAAGAATGGGGACTTATGCTCCACCACTTTGAAAGGTAAAGTATCTAAAAAAATATTCAGAGTTCTGCAAGAGATATTTGCCTATATTCCCCCATTTATTATTTATTAAATGTTTTATTTATGCCATTATAGACTTATGGATATTTGTTTTATACTTTAGGTTAAAATCCAATACAACTTTACATTTTTTGCTCAAATTATCCCTGTGTTTGCCAGTGGAGCTCTTTTGGTTGTCCCTCATATCCATTTGACATACAAACATCATTTTATCTCTTCTGTTTGGATTATTAGCTTGATTGTTTGTTTTTAGCACTTTCTTGTTTTTTGGCATTACAAGATGCTTTAGGCTCTTATATATTTATTTCCCTAGTCCTAGAATAAGCTATTTCTCTAAGGAATCCTGTTTTCTATTGGGGAATAGTATTTAAAACCAATAAAATGTGGTATGTATTTACAGTGGAATATTACTCAGCCATTTAAAAAAGAATGAAATTTTGCCATTTGCATCACCATGGATAGATTTGGAAGGCATTATGCTAAGTGAAATAAGTCAGACCAAGAAAGACCAATACTGTATGATATCACTTAGACGTGAAATCTAAAAAATACAACAAAGTAGTGAATATAACAAAAAAGAGGCAGACTCACAGGTATAGAGAACAGACTAGTGGTTACCAGTGTAGGGGGAGTGGAACAATAGAGCGATGGGGGAGTAGGAGGTAGAAATTATTGGGCATAAAACAGTTTCAAGGATGTGTTGTACAACATGGGGAATAGAGCCAATATTTGTAATAACTGCAAATGGAAATTAACCTTTAAAAATTGTATACAAATTTTTAAAAAAAATTAAAACCCAAGTATCATGGCACTAGATGTGCTCATTGCTACTGGAGCATCATTGCTTCTAGGCATTCCCAGCTAACAGATCAAGGAGATATTTATGTGTAATATTACCAAGGTACTAACACACATATATATTTCTATTTGTAACCATCTTCAAGGCTATTAAATTAAAAATGAATGCATACTGAGGTCTCCTACTCTAATCCATTACTATATGGATCAGTCTATCCTGCTTCTCTGTAGCCTTCCATTCCATAAGTGTGATAACTGACTTCTACCACTTGATATTAACTTGCTTAATTGCTCAATTCCAATACACAGGTGTAATGGTTTCAGAATTGTCCACCTGTTATCCCCACAGAGCAGAGGAGAACAACCTTTTTAACTAGAGGGCAGTGCTTTGTACAATTCTGTTTGTCTTTTGTCTTGCAGAACCCACTCATTTCCAAAGTTACCTAAGTCAGCACATTATCACATTGTCCCCTTCACATTGTCACACACATTTGCAATATATTTAGATTATTTTTCACATTCTGCATTTCATGGTGGGACTGCCAACCTATAAAATATTTTTAATTTGCATGCATTAAGATTTATCCTTTGTGTTGTAAACTTCTACTGGTTTTGACTGATTTGCTCACTTTATGTTTCTGTGTCACATTTTGGTAATTCTCACAATATTTCAAACTTTTTCATTATTATTAAATTGTTATGGTGATCTGTGATCAGTGATCTTTGATGGTATTATTTTAATTGTTTTGGGGCTCCACAAATCATACCCATCCAAGATAGCGAGCATAATGGATAAATGCTATGTGTGTTCTTACTGCTCCACCAACCAGCTGTTCTCCCATCTTTCTCCATCTCCTCAGACTTCCCTAGTCCCTGAGAAACAACAATATTGTAACTAGGCCAATTAATAACCCTACAATGGTCTCTAAATGTTCAAATAAAAGGAACAGTTTCATGTTTCTTGTTTTAAAGTAAAACCTAGAAATGATTAAGCTCAGTGAGGAAGGCATGTTGAAAGCCAAGATAAGATAGGCTGAATGCAAGGTCTTTTGCACCAGTTAGTCAAGTTATGAATACAAAGGAAAAGTAATACTCCAGTGAACACATGAATGATAAGAAAGAAAAACAGCCTTATTGCTGTTATGGAGAAAACTGATATGGAGTAAGTTTTAGTCTGGATGGGAGATCAAACCAGCCACAGCATTCCCTTAAGTCAAAGCTTGATCCAGAGCAAGGCCCTAAATCCCTTCAATTATTTGAAGGCTGAGAGAGGTGAGGAAGCTGCAGAAGAAAAGTTTGAAGCTAGTAGAGGTTGGTTCATGAGGTTCCAGGAAGGAATCCATCTCCATAACATAAAAGTGCAAGGTGAAGCAGCAAGTAATGATGTAGAAACTGTAGCAAATTATCCAGAAGATCTAGTGAAGATAATTATTGAAGGTGGCTACACTAAATAACATATTTTCACTGCAGACAAAGTAGCTTTCTATTGGAATAAGATGTCATCTAGAACTTTCATAGCTAGAGAGGAGAAATCAATGCCTGGCTTCAAAGCTTCAAAAGGCAGACACTCGTGTTAGGGCCTAATGCAGCTGGTGACTTTAAGTTGAAGCCAATTCTCATTTACCATTCCAAAAATCCTAGGTCCATTAACAATTATGCTAAATCTACTCTGCCTGTGCTCTATAAATGGAACAACAAAGCCTGGATGACAGCACATCTGTTTACAGCATTGTTTACTAAACATTTTAAGCCCACCGTTGAGACCTACTGCTCAGGAGAAAAAAAAAAAAAAAAGATTCCTTTCAAAATATCACTGCTTAGTGACAATGCACCTGTTAACCCAAGAGCTCTGAAGGAGATGTACAATGAGATTGATGTTGTCTTCATGCCTGTTAATACAACATCCACTTTGTAGCCCATGGACCAAAGAGTAATTTTGACTTTCAAGTGCTGTTATTTAAGAAATACATTTCTAAGACTATAGCTGCCATAGATAGTGATTCCTCTGACAGATCTGTGAAAAGTCAATTGAAAATCTTCTGGAAAAGATTCACCATTCCGGATGTCATGAAGAACATTTATGATTCATGAGAAGAGATCACAATATAAACATTAACAGTAGCTTAGAAGAAGTTGATTCCAACCCTAATGATGACTTTGAGGTGTTCAAGACTTCAATGGAGGAAGTAATTAATATGTGGTGGAAATAGCAAGAGAATTAGAATTAGAAGTGGGGTCTGAAGATGTGACTGAATCCCTGCAATTTCATGATAAAATTTTTAAAAAAAGAGGAGTTACTTCTTACGGATGAGCAATTAAACTGATTTTTTTAGACAGAACCTACTTCTGGTGAAGATGTTATGAAGATTGTTGAAATGTCAACACAGAATTTAAAATATTATTTAGTTGATACAGCAATGGTAGGGTTTGAAAGATTTGACTCTAACTGAATGATATTCTACTGTAGGTAAAATGTTATCAAACATTATTGCATGCTCATTCATGAAAGAAAGAGTCAACTGACGGTGCAAACTGCGTTGTTGTCTTATTTAAAGAAATTGCCACATCTGCCCCAGCAACCTGATCAACATGGAGGCAAGAGCCTCCACCAGCAAAAAGATTACAACTTGCTGAAGCCTTAGATTATGGTTAACATTTTTAGCAAAAACATATTATATTTTTAAATTATGTTATTTTTTTAGACAAATTACTATTAAACACTGAGTAGATTACATTATAGAGTAAATGTAACTTTTATATGAACATGAAAACTGAAAAAAAATTGTGTGACTCAATTTACTAAGATATTTGCTTTATTATGTTTGTCTGGAACCAAACCCACAATATCTGAGGTATGCTTGTAAATCCCATGTGATATACTTATCCAACTCTCCACCTCCTCCAACCTCTGCCAAACCTGTTAGCCACTGATTTATTTACTCTCTCTATGATTTTGCCTTTTCCAGAATGTCATATGGTTGGAAACATGGAGGTTTTCATACTGGCTTCTTTCACTTAACAATATGTGTTTAAGTTCCTCCATATCTTTTTGTGGCTTACTAGCTCACATCTTTTTATTATTGAGTAATACTTCATTGTAAGAATATACCACAGCTTGTGTCCATTCACCCATTGAAGGACATCTTGGTTGCTTTCAGCTATAGCAAGTATGAATGAAGTCACTATAGACATTAATGCACAGGTTTTTTTGTGGGCATAACTTTTTAATTCAATTAGGTAAACACTTAGGAGCATGATAGGTGAATTATATGATAAAACTACATTTAGCTTTGTAAGCAATTGCCAAACAATCTTCCAAAGTCGCTGTACCATTTTGCATCCCAACAATAAATGAATAAATCCTTTAGCTCCACATCCATTTCAGCATTCAATAATTGTCAGTGTTTTAAATTTTAGTCATTTTGATAGCTATGTAGTGGTATCTCATTGTTGTTTTAATTTCCAATTACCCAATGGTAAAAGATGTTGATAATATATTCATAGGATTATTTGTCATTCATCTATTTTACCATTTTCAATTGCCCTGTTCATTTTTCATTCTTGAATTTTAATTTTAAGTGTTGTATTTAAGAATCAAGTATTGTATATTTTGGATACAAGTTCCTTATCAGACATATGGTTTTTGTTTCTTTTTAATTGTCTTATTGGTATCTTTCATAGAGTAGTTTTTAATTTTAATAACATCCAAGTTATCATTTTTTTTTATGAGTCATGCTAGTGGTGTTTTACTTAAAATTTCATCACAAAATCCAATTTCATGTCAATTTTACCAGGAGTGTTTTCAATGTCTTATAGATTTGCATTATACTGTTAATTTCTATATTCAATTTTAATCTAATGTCTGTGTAAGATATAAATTCTGTATATAGGTTCATATTTTGCATATGGAGGTCCAATTTTGCTAACACAAATTTGTGGACAAGACTATGATTTCTCCATTAATTTGTCTTCTTCTCTGTCAAAGATCTGTTCACTGTATTTGTGTGAGTCAATTTGTGAGCTCTCTCACCAACACTCCATTGCCTTGAATATTGTAGTTTTATAATGTCTTCAGATTGGTTACTGTGCATCATCCAACTTTGTTTCACTTATTCAGTATTGGGTTAGCTATAATAGGTCATTTTCATTTCTCCAAAAATTTTAGAATCAATTTATCAATATTTACAGATAGCTTTCTGGGATTTTGACTGGGGTTGCATTGAATCTATAAATCAAGTTGGGAATAATTGTTACCTTAGCAATATTGGGTCTTCCAATTCATGAACATGTACTATCTCTTCATTTATTTAAAAGATAAAAAGCTATTTTTTCCAATCTAAAATAGTAACCATTATTTGGTGACTACATTAAATTGGCATTGCTGAACACATTGTTTAAATTACTTTGCTTTGAAAGAAGATGTTTCTTCTTACTTTAAAAGAGCAATTTCTAGATACATGTTCATTGTAAAATGATTGGAGGACCATTGTGTCTCTCATATTTAGGAGATGGAGGATTATTAGTCTTTGATACTCTATTAGGCTGCTTCAATACATATGTAAACAAATTCAGAAACTATTTAAAATGCATTCATTCATATTCACTTCATTTATTGTGGTTGGTAGTAGGAGCTGAGAAGTGTTTGAAGTGTTACTATTTAAAATCTAAAACTTGATAATCAAAGATCTGTGAAAAAGGCAGACAATATGTGAAAACAAATTACTTGGTTAATATCATCATTATAGTCAAAGCTATCTGTAAAGTCAACTCAACTCAAAGGATGCGATCATGCTGAATTCTGAGCAGTAGACAGTACCAATAATGGGTGTTTGATTGATTTGGGGCTTCAATCTATTGCTTTTGGCAGAGTTGAAAAAGCTAAATCTAAGCTTATCCTTAGAAATGTAAATGCAGCCTCTTCCTTTTATTGTAACTGACACATTACAACAGATTATTTTTCCCTAAGACGATACCATTAAAATTATACCTTTGCATTTCTTACAGACGGTAAAGATTCCTAACATTAATTAATTTCTCCACCATCTTATAGCAGATCTTAGTGTCCCTAAAACATTAATTTAGAGTCTCCACAAAAAACTTATACACAGGAAAAGTATTTATAACAAGAAAACTTGGTTAGAATGGTTATCAGTAGCAAAGATAATATTTTAAGTTCCAATCAAAATTAAGTTCAAGGTGGGGTGTAATATAATGACATAGTACTGCCATGATTAATGTTTCTCCTGTGTCTTGCCAAATTATGTTCCCCACTTCTGTTAGTTGAAATTAGATACAGAATAATGCAGAAATTTTTTCCCTAGAGAAAATACTGGGAGAAATGTATGAGTTATGACAACTAGAAACAAGTGATAAAGATTTGAAAATTGCTAAAATCAATTAGATCTAAATAATTAAAATTTTTTCCACAAGAAAACACTGGGGAATTAAGTTCATTCCTTGAATTTTAAAGTAGAAACTCAAGTTTCCAAAGGGGGAAAAAAAAACTATACTGTTGAAACCTGATATCTTCTTAGAATACTATAGTCTTAGATTAGAGAACGAGTTAATAAGAGAGAGAGTTTGAGATCCAAAGTTTATATTTATTTTTAATTTTCATATTTAAATTAAAAAATACTCCATATATATTAAAATAAAACTTAAAGTATTTATTTGAGAGTCCCAAAATAGTCCTCAAAGAACTGCATTGAGTCTACTAGAAAAGATACTTTATTTTCTCTTGTATTGACTCTGCTTCTATTTGATCTCCAGAGAAATATGTTTGATGAGTTTGTTATACCTTTATACACTGATATGTTTATTTTACTATACTGGTAAGAATAGGATAAATTCTATCTTACTTTGTGTCATGAGAACATAATGAAATATGTGTTAATTTTTCTATAATTTGGGGTATGGCAGAATTAAGGGATTCCACTCAAGAGTAACTCAATTTTCTCAAGGATGCAAAAGGCAAATCCTTGGTTAAGGGTGAAAGTGAATTTAAGATCTAAGGGGAAAAAAAGACATTTTGAAGAGTTGCTTGGGGAAAAATAATTAAAAACAAGGATTAGCATAATTAAGGATGAATGAAAAAGATTGGCCTAGAGCTTAGATTACAGGCAAGCATTTTTAGTTTGAATTACAAAATCCCTAATAAACATTCTTAAGTATTTCCTTTTCAACAGATGAGTTTCCCAGAGGCTACTGAGGAACCAGGATCATAATGCAGACTCAGTGCTCTTTGCAAATGGTTGTCCATTCCTTTATTTACCCAGAGTAAAAACAACAGTAAACAACAAATAATAATATAGGAAAGAAAGAAAAAGAGACAAAAACTCTTTTATTTTCTTTTTATTGTTCTTGGTTCCAAGATATGTCATATGACAAGTCTGAAGGGCTGTTTGAGTCTTAGAAGCAGAAGAGAAATTAAGAGATGATCTGCTCAGAATGTCAATGTGGAAAATAATCAATGAAGTTGTTCCATATTTGGATATTTGAAAGATTAACTCAAAGTTTAATCTCTCAGTTGTGTATGATCTGAAGCATGAAGAGATCTCAGAAAGCTGATGTCTGTTCTCAAACCACAGGTCACTTGACCAGATTGAGAAACCTATCATATCACCTCTGTCTTTGTGGTCTCCCCACCCATTTTCTTTTACACTAGATTCCCTCTTTTACAAAATATTTTTAAACTTAGTATTAGTGTGGTCTCCTACTACTGAAGGAGCCTGTATTTCAGTCCTAACTTACACAACAAATACAGTTTTCATATACAAAATAACATTTTACAAAATGATACCTCTTCAGTACCCTTAGACAAAAAGTAGAGTTATTATCAAGGGTTATTAGAAGAAATCACTGCTTGTAACAAATTACAATTTGATTTCCAAATATCTCTACATCAAAGTTTAATACAATAAACATACTTTTATTATTTTAATGAAAATTATTATTTATATAAGGAATAGGACTGGAAAACTAGTGATTGCAGTTTCTTTACTTAAATTCGTAAAGGAAATATAAGAATAGGGTTAGAATCTCCAGTGCTCAGGGAGGCAGTTGAAATGGGAAATAATTAAATTCAGATTATATGAGGCAAAAATCCGAGTGAGGAAGAAGCTGATAGTGAACATAAAAATTGTCTTAAGCAGCACAGCTAATGTTGAAAAGAAAAATGAAAAGAAAATGAAAAGAAAAATATTCATGACTTGAATATTAGTAGAGGTGAGTGCACAGAAAGTTGTGCCTAGGAAATTCAATATTATTCAGTATTATTGTTGAATAAATATTCAACAAATATTTATTAGATGTCTCCTTTATGGTGCCAGGGATACAGTGGCAAACAAAGAGCCCCTTCATTCATTGTGGTTAATTCTATCAGACTAAATAGTTAATAATCAATAAACAAATAAATGCACAAAGTGTTAAGTGATCATATACTCTGTGAAAATAAGTATATACAGTCTTGGCTAGACAATGGTGGATTCTGTATTAGAAAGAGTGGTCTGAGACTTCCCTAAGAGGGTAAATGACTGATGCGAGCTGGGAAGTTATGCAAAGATCTGAGGAAGAAGATTCCAGAAAAAATGAAACACTGGATACAAGGCCCCTAACACAGGAGATGCTTGGTGTGCTTGAGGAATACCACAAAAACCAAATGGCTGAAATGAAGTGAGCAATGGGAAAAGAGGTAGTATATGAAATGAGAGAGGTTGCCAGGGCCAAATTAATGTAGATGTGGCAATAATTTTGGATTTTTTTAAGATACATGGGAAAATTGCAGGGACTTTAGAGAATAAGTGATATGAAATTTGGCATAGCTTTAATGATATCATTCTGTTCAGTGTGTAGAAAACTATACTGTTGAGTGCAAGGGTAGAATCAGGGAGACCTCTCAGGTGCTAGATAATAAAAGGCTTGCAAGACAGATAGTTGAAGATAGAGATACATTAGGAAGAGGTGGTTGGACTGTGCATATGTTTTAAAGAAAAAAATCAACAGAATTTGCTAATATGTATCAATAGATGAGGAATATGAGATAAGGAGATATGTCTATAATATCTCGAAGGTTTTTAGCCTTGGCAATAGGGATGATAGGGTTACCATCTAGTGGGTTAACAAGAAATAAGAAAAGGGAAAAGAAGACTTGAGGAGAAGATGAGGGTTTAAATTTTAGCATAGTGGCTTTGATTTGTTGACATCTAGACTTTCACATGCAGATGTCAGATAGGAAAATTCATATACCTGGCATTCGAATACAAATGTCATTTAAATTCATAGTTCTGGATGCAATCATTAAGAGAGATAAGATGAGAGTTTCACTGAATGAGTCTGAAGGTTCTCCAAATTTAGATATTGGGAAGGTTCAGCAACAAATGTTTAGTAAAGTAGGGGAAAGAGAGTGGGAGGAAAGGAAGTGTTTCAAGAGAGAGGGCATGATCAACCATGTCAAATGTAACAAGTTGAGTAAGGTGAGGCCAGAAAAAGTAACACTGGTTGTAGCAACATGAGGGTCATTGCTGTCTCAATGGGTTAATAGCTGTTTTATTAAGGTTGAGAAAATAAAATATGACTGTGGTAAATTCAGGAGAAAATGGGAGGAGGGGGAAATAAAAACAGCATTTTTTTTTACGAAGAGAAACAGGGAAACCAGGTGGTTTCTTTAGAGGGAATTTGATGTTCAAAAAGATTTTATGAGTTTTTAGTATGGGAGATATTGTCGCATTGGGGTATGATGATGATGATGATGATAATCCAGTTGAGCTGGACACGTTGATAATGTAGGGTTGAAATGGGTCCATTGCAGGGGTCACATCTTTGAATAGATGGGATTCAGAATATAAGTAGAGAGACTTGCCTAAGAAAGCTGTATGGATCGTTTCACCACCATAGCAGAAGAGAAGGCCAAGTAAGGCAGGGTTCCAGCTAAAATGGTAGATGTGGCTTTGGGGGTGCATAGAAGTTATTTTTGGTTTGCTACTGCTTGTTCAGTGAAACGAGAAGTATGGATATCAATAAAGAGTGAGGATTTGGAGAGTAGACTTGATAGTTTGAGGAGAGTGGAAATTATTGCTTCTGATACAGGAAAAAAAAACTAGGGAGAAGGAGTAGCTTTCTGGGCAGCAATAAAGCTCACTTGAAATTAATACTTAAAAACTTAAAATGATGTTTGCTATGACTATTTTTTTTCAACTGCATTTAGAGGAAGTGGTTCTGGAGTTGTGTAAATAGAAGTAGATGCCTTTCTGGGTTATGTAAGGCCAACTGGCCCAAGGCAGGGGAACGCAATCAGATTCACAGGTTGCATCAGACCGAAACTCTCCGGACCACCCAGTTCCAGAAACTGACCTGGGGACTTTCCACCCGGCCCAGCCTTCCTGTCTTTCGAGGGGCGGGACTAACGGTCCCCCACGATACCCTAAAAGACCACCAAATAAGGAATACCCTGCGCCCTCCCGGATTCACCACACCCCTTTCCCTTCTTCCCCTATAAATTCTGCCCAAACCCTCGCCCGGGCGCAACTTCTCTGGCCCCTTTCTCTCGGACCAGTGAACCTCGCCCGGGAGCGCTCCCTAATAAAGCTCACTTGAAGCTTTCCTCTGTTTCGTGGTGCCGTTTGTTAAGATATGACCTTACAGGTTAAATCTATTTACAGTTAAAAAATTCAAATATAAATGTGTTTGGGATATATGAGGATTCCTGAAATACTGTGCTGAAGGTCACTGAAGTATAAAAGCCATTCACATGGACCTTATTACTATCTGCTGCCAAGGGAGCTGACAGAAAACATCTAGAAGAAAACTGAAAGGCCCTTGTAAAATATCTTACAAAACAAAGGGAAATGACTTGAAGTTAGTCAGATGATGTTGAAAGAAAAAAGAAGTGAGTAGTTAACCAGCTGATGTTATGTTCAAAAAGAAAAGCGACATTAAAGTATGCCACTGGAGTATTTTTTCTGAAGGAGTAGTGTTACCGACTCCAAGCTCGCTCTGCTCGCCACCCGACAGGCCAATGAATCGGAGATGAGGTGTCGAGGCAAGGAATACGACTTTATTCGGAAAGCCGACAGACCAGGAAGATGGCAGAGTAGTGTCTCTGAAAAACCAACTTATGGGGGTCTGGATGCCGGTTTCTTTTACAGAATCCGAGAGGGAGAGGCAATGAGGAAGTAAAGTAAAAGGGCCATCAGTCTTGCAAAACGTCTCCAGTAATGACCATCCTTGGTTGAGGGGATGTGTTAATTTCTTCTTTCTTGCAGCAATTCACAGGTGGGCAGGGTCAGGTTGCCTCCCTGAGAGCTGAACAGGAGAGGGGCTGGGTTCCCTGAGGCAGGCCATTATGAATGATTATAATAACAAAAGCAATGAAAAGCAAAGGTTAAAGTCAAAGAAACAGATCCAATATGGAGTCTGATTTAGCTCTTCCTTGTTACTTTAGTAGCGTGAATGTTAATATCTCTCCCTTCCCTACTATATCAGAATCCATAGGAGCAAGAAAGTGTTTAGATTTATAGAGTCATGTAGAAAAAGAGAGTGACTAGGGAAAAGGTGTGAAAATGGTCAGTTGTTCATAAGGGAAGCTATTTTTGGAAATCACTTTTAAAAGTGTTACAGAGAATGGTAGGAATTAAACTGAGAACATTTGTTTACTCACTGGGCAAAATGTTCTCATAGAGTAAATAAGAAGTGGTGGGAAAGTAAGCAGAAACAATCGCTTTGAAGAGCAATTTTGTATTAGTTAATAGAGTTAAACATGTGCATTCACTGAGATCCATCAATCCAACTTCACAGACTGCGCTCCTGAGAAACCCTCATATATGTGGAAGAGGAAAAGGCCGTGAGACGCTCTGAATCTTCAGGTTGACAGAAAAATGAAAACAACCTAAATGGGAATTATAAATGGTCTGAATAAATAAAGATGTTATAGTATTATAGGTGATAGCAGGTAAAGAAAATAAACTATATTTACACACATCAACATGAATGAATCTAAAATCTCAGGTGGATTAAGACACCAGTTGCAGGAAGGCACACACACAATGATAGTAACCTAGGTAAATTATAAACAGACACAAAATGATATCCAATTTCAAGATTGTTTATGTAGACACATGTGTTTTGAAAATATAACTGCTAAATAGAAAGCATACATAGCAACTTCAAGATGATGGTTATTTCTGAGTAAAGAATGAGTATGGGACCAGAACATGGTTCAATGCTTTAATTATATCTCTTAGAATACATTTTATTTCTTAGAATGAAAGAAAGAGAAAAAATATAGAAAAAAAGAAACAGAAGAATAGGCTGAATAAGGAGCCTGACATTTGCTACATAATACTGGGAGGGAGACTTACCCAGGCTCTTTTAAGCTGATGAAGAGTTGTCCAGCTTGAAGAGATTAGCCTTGGATAAATCCTTCACGTCTGGCATTGATTTCTTATTTCCACTAGCCTTGCTCCATTTGCTGTGTGCACCAACACGTTGAAAAAAATTTATACTGTTTTAAAATAATTTAATTTTGCCTTTATTTAAGAAGTATTTTGCCTGAAAGTGTCAAGATATTCTCACTCTAATGACAGCTACAATAAAAAGAAAAAAAAATAAAATAAAAGCTAGCACCAATTGGGTAATTTAATGCGATGAAGTTAGTTACTCTGTGCATTCAGTAGACAGCCAGTGCTAAACTCTCAATTTTTTATATTTTTTTTATTTAACCTTCCCTATAGGCCTATAACCTCAAATACTTTTCTGCATAAGACAAGCACATGATTTGGAGACGGCAGCTTCTTAATTAACTGCCATGGGAATGTTTAGGTGTGAAATTAGTCACCAGAGGGAGCCCATATTATTCCTCAAAAGCAATCTCAAAAGACTAAGGCCAAAATGAAAATACATGTAGAGACTGGGGCATAGAAGTTCAAGGAGAGTACAGAATGTTCTTTTACAGTTTCTTAAATTGCAGTTTCCTCTCAATTTCAAGCTTCAGAATCAACTAACTTTGATAGATGCAAAGGCTTTTTTATAGCAAAGACACAGGAAGAAACAAAATACCTTTTTTTCCCCTCAGTGGCCATTTATCCATTAACCTTCATGTTTACTTAACATGAAAACTACTTTTGTATATTCTCATTCAATTTACCCATGAATAAGACATTTTATTAAGTTGCCAGGCAGATTAACTGTGATCATTTCCAAACAATGCAAGTGTCAATAATTTGCCGGATTCTTTTCAAAATGAAATCAAGATTGCCCATGTATTTAGCAAATCAAATTGTCTACATTTTGGTCTTTTAATCTAGTTTTAAAGAAAGCACAGTTTGAAAGCAGAAAAAACTCACTCCAAAGTACTTCCTATTGTGAAATTTCATAATTTTATGATTCTATGAGATGGAATCTATAAAAAGATTGTTAATCAATCAATTCAAGCTCGCTGAGCAGTGTAGCACTTTTTTTAGAGAAACTCGGAACAAAATTCAAGCAGGCATTTTGGTACTCCACAATTGAATCATTTGTATGCTTGAGTAGACTGAGATGGAACAAAATGCCGTATGCAATATACTGTATGATCTCTATTGGCTTTGTTTACTCAAAGAACTAGAGCAAGATCATGGATTATTCAGATTTTTTAAAATGTTAAACTCTCATATATCTATCATTGAAAATATGACTGAAACTCTACTGGAACCTGTATAACTTTTCAGTCTGTAACGATGACTTAAGTTGACTGACTTGCCTTTGCATGTTGAATTCTGCAAATACTGTCTTTTTTTATTGAAGTACAGTTGACTAACACACAATGTCATATTAGTTTCAGGTGTACAGTACAGTGATTCAGTTATATCTATATCTATATATCTCACTCTCTATATATATCTTCTTTTTCAAATTCGTTTCCCTTATAGGTTATTACAAAATATTGGGTATAGTTCCCTGTGCTATACAGCAGGTCCTTGTTATTTATCTATTTTACATACAGTAGTGTGTATATGTTAATCTCATCCTCCAAATTTATCCCTCCTGCCCTTCCCCATTGGAAACCATAAGTTTGTTTTCTATGTCTGTGGGTCTATTTCTGTTTTATAAACAAGTTCATTTGTATCTTTTTTTTTTTTTTTTCAGATTCCACATATAAACAATATCATATGATATCTGTCTTTATCTGTCTGGCTTACTTTACTTAGTATGATAATCCCTAGGTCCATCTACATTGCTGCAAATGGAATCATTTCATTCTCTTTTTATGGTTGAGTAATATTCCAGTGTGTGTGTGTGTGTGTGTGTGTGTGTGTGTGTGTGTGTGTGTGTATTACATCTTCTTTATGCATCCATTTATCGATGAACATGGAAATTTAGGTGACTCCCTTGTCTTAACTATTGTAGATAGTGCTACAATGAACATTGGGGTGCATGTATCTGTTCAAAGGAAAGATTTCTCCAATATATGCCCAGGAGTGGGATTGCAGGATCATATGGTAACTCTATTTTTAGTTTTTTAAGGAACTTCCATACTGTTCTCCATAGTGGCTGCACCCATTTACATTCCCACCAATAGTCTAAGAGGGTTCACTTTTCTCCATATCCTTTCAAGCATTTGTTATTTGTAGACTTTTTGATGGTGGCCATTCTGACTGAGTGAGGTGACAACTCCATCCTAAAATTCTCAGGCAAATGGAGTGAAGCCTGCAGCTACTGTGCAAACACTCAACTTTTGAATCCTAAATGTTCATTTATTTTACTCTACTGCTTCCCACCCATTTAGCAACTCATTTCCCACCGCTGCCTTTCCTATGCCTATTTGGAAGAAAGCCGTAGCTAAAGTAGACCATGCATTTGGCCCCATTTCTGAATCTTTATGTAAAGTGTAGTGTAGTGGTTATTGGATATGTGTTCTGGAGAGAAAAAGTCTTGATTCCTGATCTTGGCTGCAATATTGTCTACCTGTGTGTTCTTGGGGAATTTACTTAAACTTTCTCTTTATTTTCTGATTTTAAAACTGGGTTACTAATAGTTCTTACCTCATACAGTCACTGGCAACATTAAATAAGCCACCTACTTGTTAAGAATATTGTCAAGAACATGGTAAATTCTCAGTAGATGTTATTTGTTGTTATCACTGCTTGTCTTTTCATTATCATTGGTAGTGTTGTTGTTATAGTCAATGAAGAGCCCAATTTTGACCATCCCATAATCTCCACATTTCACTCTCCTCAAGCATACATGCACACACAGACATACGCATAAACACACATATTCATTGCTGATAAAATATTAAATGGATGAGTGTGCAGCAGGAGACTTGTATAACTTGATGCATTTGAAGCCATTATCTACAGAACTGCTGCTTTGGGAGTCATACAACACAACTGTGGTAAGAAGCTTAGATCTCAATCTCAGTCCGGTGAACATGGATCTGACCTACAAGATGGTGGTTGTGGAGGAGGTGGGGAGAATAATGGAGGCAAAGGGCAATTGTAATGTGATAGGAAGAGATAAAGAGATCAAGAAGGATCTGTACATTTCAAACCATTTTTACCACGTGTCTACTAGAAGATGTCTGATTGACAAAACTAGCTCATAATGGAAATTTAAAACAACAACAACAAAATTACAGTGATAGTTTTCTCAATTAAATTTAGCAATAGAGTAAACATAAACAAATACAATTATATTTTCCTCTGAAATGCTATCCAAGGAATTTTCCCCTGATTTGTAGTTGTCATCTATGACCACAGATGTCACTTCAAAGTATAAAATTCTGTATTCTTCTAATCTTATAAAAATTAAAATAATTACTAGTGGTTCATTGAAAAGACTATTGATACCTTCTGTTTAATTTTTATGCTATAGCATGAAGTTTTTTACACAGAAAAGAAGCTTTTGGGGTTCATCTCGTATTTATTTATCTTTCATGCTTGTGAGGGCTTGGGACGTGAGCTGTCCTTCGAGTTTTTTTTTAAAGAATAAGGAGTCATGTATGACACTGAAAGAGTTTTTTAAATTTAATTTAATTTAATTAATTTATTTATTTTTGGCTGTGTTAGGTCTTGTTGCTGCACGCGGGCTTCTTCTAGTTGCGGTGAGGGGGGCTACTCTTTGTTGTGGTGCATGGGCTTCTCATTGCAGTGGCTTCTCTTGTTGCGGAGCACAGGCTCTAGGCACGCAGGCTTCAGTAGTTGTGGCTCATGGGCTCAGTAGTTGTGGCTCGTGGGCTCTAGAGCACAGGTCCAGTAGTTATGGCTCATGGGTTAGTTGCTCCACGCCAGGCATGTGGGATCTTCCTACACCAAGTTTCGAAACTGTGTCCCCTGCATTGGCAGGTGGACTCTTAAACACTGACCCATCAGGGAAGCCTTAAACAGTTATGATGGTAACTATATACACAGGCAGTTCTCACTTCTCTGGCAGTGCCAGATAATAAAATACACACACAACTGAAATTGTGTAAAGTGATCTTAATCAATGGGAAAAACTATGATTATTCTGTGACCTTTAAAAATGTTTGCCAACGGGCTTCCCTGGTGGTGCAGTGGTTGAGAGTCTGCCTGCCAATGCAGGGGACACGGGTTCGTGTCCCAGTCCAGGAGAATGCCACATGCCACGGAGCTGCTGGGCCCGTGAGCCATGGCCGCTGAGTCTGTGCATCCGGAGCCTGTGCTCTGCAATGGGAGAGGTCACAACAGTGAGAGACCCACGTACTGCAAAAAAAAAAAAAAAAAAGAAAAAATAAGAAAGAAAAAGAACTGCCTATAGGTATATTGAGACTTATCTTAATCTGTTATCAATTTCCTTGCCACATCTATTGGCCCAGGCAGAGTCTCCACATGCACATCTCAATGCTCATAAAATATCCATAATTTATCTCTAGTATAGCTGAGTAATTATTATACCTTTCCTCAAGAACTTCACAGTATCTGTAGAGACATATGAAAGATATAATATAAACCACCATAATTATTAAACAATCTACTAGGTGATAATTGCTACAGAAAAGAATAGATATTTAAATGAGGAAAAAATAAAAATAGCTGACTAGAATATGGTCAACTTTTAGACACTTTTTTCTGTCTGCTGTTTAGTAATGAGAAAAATTGCTTATGAGTAAATTCTAATGTTTGAAACCAATTATAATTTGTTTGTTTTTACCAATTCAGGATAACCCTATCAGAAATTTAGGGAGGAAATAATTTCTCCTTTGCATTAAGATCTAGAGAAGATTTATTCAAGACAGGATTTGATGCCATCTCCCATGTTTCAGCCAGTTAGAACTGTCTCATTTTAATCTATCTGCTTTTGAAGAACTGCAGATGAATGATCTCAACATCCTGAAATCTTTTAAGTACAAGCAAATCACTGCTAGGAAAGCTAAATTTCTTCTTTAAGAAAAAAAAATCTTGCATCTCCCTTCATCCTTTAATTGGAAGGCAATTAGTTTATTCACTGTTTTCACTACTGGTACTTGGAAAGAATCCTTTCTTATCTTCACCTTCTATTTTGGAGGTAGGGTGTGCTTATCCAGGCAGAACTTACTGGCTCTCCATCTACACTGCTATGCGTTCTAACTTGGCCTGACTTTGTGTGTATTTTTCATACTGCCTATAATAAAAAATGTATCCATTCCTTAGTATATTCTGTGGATGTATCTCCTTCTGCCATGTGTTAATGGTTTTCTTAGCATGATAAGCACAGAAATTAAGTAAAATGCTTTCATCTCCCAGAAGGACTGTATTTAATATCTCACATTTGATTTCAGATATAATCTGAAGCATTTTAAGAGACTCTATTACTCAATAAAAAGAAACGATCAGAGGGCTTCCCTGGTGGCACAGTGGTTGAGAGTCTGCCTGCCGATGCAGGGAACACGGGTTCGTGCCCTGGTCCGGGAGGATCCCACATGCCACAGAGCGGCTAGGCCCGTGAGCCATGGCCGCTGAGTCTGCGCGTCCGGAGCCTGTGCTCCGCAATGGGAGAGGCCACAACAGTGAGAGGCCCGCGTACCGCAAATAAAAAAAGAAATGATCAGAAATAGTTCCAGCATGCTAGTTAAAGTTGGCTAATGGAACACAAATGTTAGTACCAAAAATTGTTATATTTTATATACTCAGATTTCTGAGGATTTAATATACCATTCAGTTGAAATTTTTCTAGTGGATCATATTAAATTCCCAAATGAGATTCTTTTATTTGCAGGGAAGAAAATGAAAACATAAGCTAATAAGCTGAAAAAAAGTACAATGTATATCTGTGGAAATAAAGATATAAATTTGAGCTAATGGCTCTATTCATATGGGACACTAAATAATCTTTTAATTATATTCTATTAAATGTGCTAACATTTCAAAAGACCTGCTTTTTACCTGATATTGTGTTATTTTTTTTTAATATAATGATGAATAAACATAGACTCTAATTTCAAGAAGATTATACTTTTCTAGAAAAAAATGTACATGCCAACAAACATTTGAAATGCACATTTATATTTCAAGAAGTGGTAGGGGAAGTTAACTTTCTGAGTCATGAGAAGTGGGCTGATGCAAGTGAGGGTTCTATCAAAAGTGACAAATTTGCAGAGTTTGGAATGAGGGAAAGATTACATGAATCTTTTACTTTATAGAAATTTCCTTTAGTATAGAATTTTACTTTACAGAATGTTCCTTTTAGTTTGTAGAACTTTTGTAATCAGTTTGGTTTACAGTTGTGGATGTTCAACAAACTTTTATCTTCTCCCTCTCCTCAAACACTACTAAAAATGCTCTACGTGAATTAATAAAAAGAGAACAAAAAGGGAAATTTCAGCAAACAGTCATTTAAGCAATTTTTGGAAGACTGAAATCAGCTAAATTAGAACAATTGACTTAGTAGGGTAGAGGAAACTTCATACTAAAATTCTTAGAGATGGAGAAAACCTGAAGACTTGAGGACAAAAGAATTATGTACTGCAGACCTGATATACATGGCCTCAAACAAAAATATACTCTGAGCCTTAACTCCCAAAAATGAGGCAGGAGGAAAAAAAATAAGTTTATTCTCAAGGGAATCCAAACTGGAAATGCTCTGAACTCAGGTGTCTCAGCCCAGCAATGAACAAAGATGAGCCTGAAAGCTAGAAGCATGTGGTGGGTACAGGAGAGTCTGAAAGCTGACCAGGCTTCTTCCCATTGTCTGCTTTTAGAATCAGTCAACCACACAAGCCCTCAGAAAGGAGACCGGGAGATTCTTCTGTGGAAGATTAAATTGCTCCAGAAAAAGATTTTGTAATACAAGTATTTAAGGGCTCTTTAATGCAAGCTATTTTTAACACGGGCTTTCCACAGGATGTCCACAATCAATAAGGTCTGCTTAAACATTTGGCTCTCCCAAAACTGTTTTTAAGACAAAATATCACATGTTAGAGGAAAAAAATCAAAATGTACTGTGTGGATGGGAGGGAAACTGTGGTTTATAGAGGTAGATATAAGAGATAAGTCTCTTCTACTATAAAAGAAAGCAAATAGGTAAGTGTCCGTATTTGATAAAACAAGGAATAGCAACATATGTGTACTATAATATTTATAAACATGCAGGTACAAACCAGAAGAAACAGCTACACATAGTGGTCTGCTAATTTTTATTTTAGATCATATTTTAAATATATATGATATTAATTTGATAAAATAAAATTGTTTAAAGCATTTTCTACACTGTCATATAAATAGGCTATTTTTTCAATGAATTAATTTCTCTCTCTTTGCTGTTCATTTATACTTTTAATCAATCTGGATTTTATTTTAAGATAAAATTAATAGCTTAAGGATCTAACTTTGTCTTTTCGGTTCCAAAGAGTAAGTTAGTCACATAAACTCCATTTTAAAACCATCACATTCTTTTCCCAACAATTTGAAGGCCTACCTTCATCACATACTAAATTTTTTTACATGTTCTTGGTCTTGTTGTAGACTGTGAATTCTGTGCCAATTATCTTCTTGAATAATTCCATGATAAGCCCTCATTATTTGAATCACTGTAAGAACATATTGCTTTTTGATATACCCATTTATTTGTTGTGCTGTAGTGGTCAGAAAATCCTCATGTAAAATAAAATGAATGCCAAAGGCCCTTGCCCTGGTTTGGAGTTAGGGTAGTTTAGAAAGGTGACTTGGTTAATACTTGAGCATGTGATGAATCTGGCAGCAGAAATAAGAAGACAAAATATCATTTAAACTGATCCTCCTTGAGTTTCATGGACAAAAAAGGGGCCTTCAGAAGGCTGCTATCTCCTTACCCTGAGCACATTTATCCACTCACTTCTTTACCTCTAACTACATCTTCCAGTCTTGAACTATGGATACTTTCAAGGGTTAACTTCTCCATCTGTTCATGACACCCTCTCCCCACTCACCTAACAAGGACATTGTTCCAATTACCCTCATTTTCCTTTCCACTGGATCACACCCATCAGCAGGCAAACTTTGTGTAATTTCTCCATCCTAAATAAATATTTAATTAAATAAATTAAGTAGTAAAGAGCAAACAACTAAAATAAAAGCTCTTTGGACTCCCTGTCTCTTTCTATTTTCTATCCCATCTCTCTTCGCTGTAGCAAAATGATTTGTTTCTTATGATTTTTCTATCCTCACTGACCCTGGATGTTAGATTCTTATCTTCTATTAAGCTCTCCCCGATAATACTGTTGCTTTAATCACTCTACTAAAGTGTATTTTGCCAAGATCACTGCTGACAACTCTGTTTCCACATCTACTAGTCAATTCTCAAGTCTTTCATCTGGTTTGATTCATCAGCAGTGATCATTCTTACTATCCTGAAACGCTGTTTTCAGGTAGCTTCTTAAGGACACTACACTCTCCTGATTTTCCTACTTCCTCAATTGTTACTCACTTTCCTTACCTCCCAATCTCTATAATTTGGCATGTGCAGAACTCTGCCTTTAAACCTCTTCTCTAACTCTGCTCACTCCCATGTGATTTCATCTAGCTCCATTGATTTAAAAGTCATATACTCTCCAGTACTTCCCAAATGGCACACCCTTCCTTCCTAGATCTTCTTGAATTCATGAATCAAATTATCAATTGCCAAAATTACCTGTATTTTAATAGGCCTCTCCAATTTGAGCCTTGTTATTATGTCCTTGACTTATGATGCATTGCTGGACTTTCCCAAGTCTTTTTGCCCTGTAATTATTCTGTCCCTCCAGCTTTCCCATTGTTTAAACCAAATGTTTTGCAGTCACCTTTTATCCTTCTTTTTATCTTACAAACTTCATCCATTTTTTTAGTAAATCTTGTTGGTTATTAGTGAAATATTCAAATTGGTACCACTTTTCATACATCCAGTGTTTTCTTCCTGGTCCAAGTAATCATAGTCTCTCACCCAGACAACCATGGTAGTCTACTAAATGGATACTTTGTTTTTAACTTCTTTCTACTCTCAATATAGCAACCTGAGTGGACTGATTGTGTTTATTATTTCACAATGTGTATATATATATATATATATAAAAAAATATATATAAATCAAGTTATATACCTTAAATATATACAATTTTAATTTATCAGTTATACTTCAATAAAACTGGGGGAAAACAATCTCTTGGTTCAAGCTACTTCTCTTTTCAAGTACTGTAAATGGCTTCTGACCCCAGTCAAAGTGAAAGCCAATGCCTTCCCATCAGGGCATAGCCTTCTGTTACTGCCTCTCCCCATTGTTTCACACTTTCCTTCAGTCACTACACTCTAGTCTTCACCTTATTCTTTAACAAGGCAAACCCCCTCCAATATGAAGGCCTTTACACATGCTCTTTGTTTTGCCTAGAAATAACTTTCTCCACATTTCTAGTTCTCCCCTTTCAGGCTGCTACACTGCATCAAATAACTAATTAAGTGCTACTTATCAATCCGGCCATTCCTGATTATTTTTTTCAAAAAGCCAACATCCCCAAGTTTTGTTTACAGAGGAAAAGTAGAAACAACTTGGAAGTACAGAAAGTAAAAAAGAGTAAAAGTCCACACCAAACACACAGTGTCTCCTTTTATAAGGAATGACCATATTAGTGAATAAGCGCTCCCAAGTTTTCTCATGAGTAAAGCCTTTGCAAAATATCCTTTCCTAAAAATTCCATCTATTCCCCTTTATTTTTCTCCTATTTGAGAAAAATCATTTTAAAGGCATTGTGTCTTCCACATAACTGTTCTTCAGGTATTTGTAAGAAATTATTTTTGTCACCTCTTTATCTTCTCTTCTCCAAAATAAATACCCAAAATAAATTTAGAAATAAAATATGTTGTCATATTTGACTTTTTTTCTCCATCACCTCTAAATAGAAATAGTATTCTCAGCTTCCCATCTTTAAATTAATTTAGCAATCTATGAACTTTTGTCTGAGTCGGTGTACAAAAATTAGGTTGGAATTTTCCTATAATATTCAAATTACCTACAATTTAAATGTACTATTTATCATATTTTTCTACCGTTTTGAACTTCCAGTATATTCTTGCAAGAGAAGATTAAAACAAGGTTTGAGTTCACTCATTCTACCTTCTCATTTTATTCTATTTATGCTGTATTGCTGAAATTTTTTCCATACAACAGACCTATCCCTCCTACTTTTTATTAATCAAAACAAAACAAAGCAGACAAATACAACTTCTATGAATTATGTTTGTAATATTTTATAAACTTCAGTTCATTCTGGCTCTGGTTTTAATCCAGGCTCTGGCTTTCCTTATCTATACCTCCTTCCATGAATAAAATCCATCTCATAATTTTCAGGGATGCTGGGTGTTTGACGTGTGCTTTGGCCAATTTTTTCCTGGGATAATTTGCTGCTATATGGTTCAAACTTCTTTCTTTAATGTTTTTAATATCTCTTGGTCAATATTCCGTATGAGAGCCTCATTCACTGTCACAATACAAATATCAGGGTTTTCAATATGGATCTGGGTCCAATTCCCAGCTCTGATGTATGTAAACCTGGACATTCCCCACAATCTTTGTGAATTTTATATTCTTGAACTACAAAATGATGAAAAATACTTACATCCTGTGATTTTTAGTGTTTTTGTTTACACTAATATTTTAAAAATATCTTGGACAAACTAGATGTTCGATAAACAACATGATATAGCCATGAGATTATATATTTTATGATTTTAATTTTTAATAATAAAGCACATGTGAACTATGTTTTAATTACCTCTGTTTATTTTTATTACTATGTTATTTTTTATTTTGCTGCTGAGAACTTCAAGGTGGCTATCTTAGTCAGTTCAGGTTGCTATAACAAACTAGACTGAGTGGTTTAAACAACAGAAATTTTTCTCACAGTTCTAGAGGCTGGAAAGTCCAAGATCAAGGTTCCAGCTAATCCAGTGTCTGGTAAGAGCATGTTTCCTGGTTTGCAGATGGCTGTCTTCTCGTGTGTCCTCATGTGGTAAAGAGCAGAGAGCAATCAACTCTCTCCTGTCTCTTCTCATAAGGGCACTAATTCCATTTGTGAGAGCTCTGCCTTCATGATCCAATTTCCTCCAAAAGGCCCCACCTCCAGTACCATTACATTAGGGATGGGGATTTGGGCTTCAGTATATCAACTTGGGAGAGGGGCACACGTATTCAGTCCATAACATTGGCATAATAATCTTTCACCATTCCTGGTATTTATTCTCATTAACATAAATTAGATCCAAACTAGCAATCTCCCTATTCTCTTATTCTGAGAGGTGAATTTGCCAACAGTGTTAACCGGGATGCTCTGACAAATGGGATTTCCAGTAGATTTCCAAAATAGTGGAGTTCTTTCACTACCACAAGTCTAGTTTCTATGTGGATGTTGTATTCCATTTTAGAGAAGCATGCCTAGGATGCCAGCTGACTTTTAAAATGCTTCCACATAAATACTGCCTTTGTTGGATTATATCATAAAGATATAGGCAAAACAAGGTCTTTCTTTTGGAAAAGAAAGACTCATGGCACTTCTGAGTCCACCATCCATGTAATAGAGGAAAACAATTTCTATCATCATACTTAGAGATCTAAGTGGAAAATATTAAAACTTGAAACAAAAAGAAGTAAAAATGCCACCTGTGCCCCAGTGTTCTGTAGTTCTCTATCTAGAATTTCAGAGTTGGCTTGGAATTCCTAGTTTTTTAACTCTATAATTTCTCTATTCCAGTATCAGCAGAAGCAGTTTTTATTCTTGTCAAAGATGAGTCATCCTAAATGTGACACATAGGGCTAGTGAGCACAGAGGTGAGGCAGGAAGTAGGCTGTGTGACCTAATAGGTGTGATTCCAGGATTCTCTTTCACACATAGTAGCTCCCACTGACTGCTGCTTGAAACTTCTCTATTGGGTTTTTATACCATGACCATTAGCTACTTGCTAAAAATGCACAATTCTTCCAGAAAAAAATTTGTACTGGAATGTTGCCTGTCACTATAAATCACTTGGGTGGAAACTATCAGGAAAAATATTAAGATAACCTATTTTTGCATTTTTTCTGCCATGTACTGTCTGTATAAGGTGAGTAAACTTGCATTCTCCATTAACCTTATTTTTGTCATTTGTAAAGTGACATATTGTACTATAGATCACTTAGATTTCTTGCAGGAATCAACTAAGACAATTTTATAAAAACATTTTATAAATTATAGGTTGAATTACACATGCTTTTAGAGGGAAAAGTAAAGCATAGCCTGCTATTTTGAAAAGACTGGGGGCTTTGCATTTAAACAGACTTGCCCTAAGTGCTGGATTCTGCTGCATGCTGGTCATGTAATCTTGTCCAAGCAACTTTCCCTCTCTAAAGCTCAGTTTCCTCATCTGTGAAGGGTATGACATCATCCATATGTATGAAAGTATTATAGTAATTACTTTTGAAAGTAATTATCATTGACCTAATATAAGGGCCTGCCACTTATGGTGCTGAAAAGTACTAATTCTTCACTTGGTTTTCTCACTTTAATGTGCAGAAGGACGTTAGAGAAAGTTTTCATGAGGAAAGGAAGAGAGCAAGAGATGAATCTGAATATCTGAGGGACAGAAATTGCCAGGATGGGCTGGGTCCACACTGAATAATAATAACTAATACATAAGGGTTTACTATATGCCTGACACCTTCCTAAGCTCTTTACATATATTAACTCATTTCATCCTGACAACAATCCTAGGAGGTGGGTGCCATTATCGACTCTAGATTAAATATGAGGAAAATGAGGTACAGATAATTTAAATATCTTCCCAATTTTATACAGCCAGAAAGTGATGGAGCTGAGATTTGAACCCACACAGAATGTGTCCTATGCCTGTACTCTGGGCTATTACACTAAGACATATCACTGTCAAAAGGAACCAGACCTCAGATTTTCACTCTTCTTAACTGAAAGTCCTCTCTGAAACTAGTACATCAACAGATAGATAGACAAAATTGGAATAGTGGCCATTCCACACCCTAAAATTGCCCTGCATTGATCTTTCTGTGCCAGAGAGAAATCATTGTGCCTGAAATTTGTTTCTCTGTTCTCAGCTCAGCAGTTTTATTTTGAATCCTCTCTACTTTGGCAAGTAGACAAGGTCACAAAATACACAATTTCCTGAAGTTTTTTAAGCTAGCCTCCTGACCACAGAGTCAGTGACATTTGCAGCTTTTTAATTATACACACATGCCCCTTTCATCTTACATAATGCTGAGAAATAATCTCAAACACACATTCTTTCCTCTGGGAGGGTATTTGGAACATAAAGCATTTGTATTATGTGTTAATCAGCACACCTATATTTTGGTGGGATATATATGGACACAAGTTGCAGGAGTTCGCTTACTCCATTATAATGAATTTATAGTCTTACGGAACTCACAAAGGGTTAGAAAATGTTAGCTATTGTGCTCTTTTAGGAAAATATATTGCCTGAGGATGCAGAAGTGCTGACTATTGAGGAACCAAAGTGGATTTAAAGGAAGCACATAGCATGACGTAAAGTTACCTTGAGAAAACCATAATTCAAAAAGAATCATGTACCACAATGTTCATTGCAGCTCTATTTACAATAGCCAGGACATGGAAGCAACCTAAGTGTCCATCGACAGATGACTGGATAAAGAAAATGTGGCACATATATACAATGGAATATTACTCAGCCATAAAAATAAATGAAATTTAGTTATTTGTAATGAGGTGGATGGACCTAGAGACTGTCATACAGAGTGAAGTAAGTCAGAAAGAGGAAAACAAATGCCATATGCTAACACATATATATGGAATCTAAAAAAAAAAAAAAAAGGTTCTGAAGAAACTAGGAGCAGTACAGGTATAAAGATGCAGACGTAGAGAAGGGACTTGAGGACTCGGGGAGGGGAAAGGGTAAGCTGGGATGAAGTGAGAGAGTAGCACTGACATATACATACTACCAAATGTAAAATAGATAGCTAATAGGAAGCAGCTGCATAGCACATGGAGATCAACTCAGTGCTTTGTGACCACCTAGAGGGGTGGGATAGGGAGGATGGGAGGGAGATGCAAGAGGGAGGGGATATGGGGATATATGTATATGTATAGCTGATTCACTTTGTTATAAAGCAGAAACTAACACACCATTGTAAAGAAATTATACTCCAATAAAGATGTTAAAAAAAAAAAAGAATGTAATCAGGAGACATGGAAGCCAAGAAACAAGGAAGATGAGGGTACCATTACTTGCAAATAAGTGCTTCTTGGCAAGATTCAAAGATAAGTTGGCTCTGGGAGGGAAACAAATTAAATAAAAATTCAATTATCACTTGGTGTTAGAACACAACCAGCAAATGGAATTCAAGGAGCAGGTTTGCATGTCTGACATCATAATCTGAGAAGCATAATTATTGTGTCATTTGGCTATCTACCTTTCCTTGTGTCTTCCTTTTTTGCTTCAGTACATTCTCTGACATCCTCCCAAAGAAACACTTCAAGAAATTATTTTCAGATAAATAAACAAGTAATTCCTTTCCAGAAGACAAAAGCTTCTGAGCATTTAGAGTCTGTTTCATAAATTCTAAATTTACCTATGTTCCAAGCTATTTTAAATGCAAACACTTTATTTCAAGCCAAACTCTATTTAATTAGCTGAATGAGAAAGTTCACATGTAGTACTATGCAAAAAACTCAGTTCATAGCATGTGCTCAATAAATACATCAGTGTTTTTAATTCAAACTCATTTTGTCTACAGGGTAAGCTGTCTTTTTTTGTTTTTTTTTTTTACTTGAACTCTTTAATTTTTTACTAATTTATTTGAGAGTGCTTATGAAAACTTTTCTAGACCCTGTGATGGAAAATAAAGAGAAATGTGGGTTAGTAATACCTCTCCAAAACAAAAAGTTTGAAGTCTAGTTGAGGACATAAGCTTAAATAAATGAGAGAAAATAACAGATCCAAGTAATATGGAGTAAATTCCAAGTGATTAGCAAATAACAAAAGCTCTAGATGTTGAGAGAAGGGAAAATCAATGGAGTTATTATGAACAATGAGAGCTTTATGATGAAGGGTCTATTATTAATTGAGTCTCAAAACAAGGTGGGCATTTGCATTGGTATAAAGAGAGCACTATTTTATAATCAATACGTATATTAGACATTTTTATAAATGAAGATGAGGATAATCTAGGTTTTTCAAGATATTTAAAAAGTTAAAAATGGTGTGAATACACAAGGCATTTTTTTTTTTTTGGCGGTATGCAGGCCTCTCACTGTTGTGACCTCTCCCGTTGCGGAGCACAGGCTCCGGACACAGGCTCAGCGGCCATGGCTCACGGGCCCAGCCGCTCCGCGGCACGTGGGATCTTTCCGGACTGGGGCACGAACCCATGTCCCCTGCATCGGCAGGCGGACTCTCAACCACTGCGCCACCAGAGAAGCCCACACAAGGCATCTTGACCATTCTGGATTAGAAACTTCCTTTTCAAACTAGTGGAAACATAATGTTTCAAAACAGGAACAATTATTGCATCATCTTTAATATTAGACTAGAACTTGTGACCTTGATCATCTTGGCACTGGGGAATTCATTTGAGAGTGGAGAGTAATATAACAAAAAGAGGGTTTTTAGAGGATATTCGAGAAGTTATGCATGTAGATATGATATAACAAATGTGGTACTAAGGAGATGCAGTTATAAGGCAATTCATTGCAATAGAACATTTCAAAAATTAGGTAATGAGAATCGGGACTGCTGTAGTAGTTGAGTAGAAGATTTCTGTGTGTGTGTGTTTATATGAAAGACCACCATTTGTAGCAGGCTACTCATGTATTTTGGCTTACAAATTGAGAGGTTTGAATAAGACAGTCTGTCTGTACAGTCCCTGGCAACTTTTAAATGCTATACTCTTATGCCTACACAAAGGAAAATTATTCAGTAATGTTATACAGTAAATATTTCACATAGCAGCTGAATCTTAAATGTCATTTGAATAAATGTTTTGGAAGATTTTTTTTAAGTTTCAATGAAGAAGGAGGAGGGCATTTAGAATCAGAGGGATAGATTTTTCAAAAGTTTGGGGCCATTAAATGTTATATTATGAATTCCATTTTTAAAGTGTAGATATTCTTTCCTTGAAGATACTGGTTGCATTTCAATGTGAAAGTTGAGCATAAACTTGATATATGTTTTTTTCTTTTTATGTGATATTTCATACTTCCTTTAGCACTAATGAGGAAATCACTGTCCATGCCTTAATATTCTTGCTTCTCTATAGGGTGGATAGAAAAGTTCCATGAATGGCGATATTGCACTTACAATGGGGCAGATACCAGAAAATTCAAAGAAGCACAATAATAAATTTATAATATGGAAAAAAAAGAATGAAATACCAAAGACAAAAATAACAACTGCCACAGCAATAATAATACTGTGGTAAGTTCATTCATCCAATATGTTAAGATAAAACAGATAATTTTAAAGCTTTGAGACATAGAAAATACTAGATAACATTGTAATATTTTGGCCATTTCTATAGCACATGTCAGAACCAGAAAGCTTAACAAGTTCAATATATTTGCTTCTCAGCAATTAAATAGACTGGAATATAGTCAATAAAAACTGTGAAGTCATTAACAGTAAAAACATCTGTTTAAAATTCCCAGTACAATATTTTAAATATGTTCAAATTAAATTTAAAAATTATAAACTGCAAAGTTCAGCAGTAAAATCATTTATGATTTTGTAAAAAATCATTGGTTGCCATATATCTGAATTAGGACATAACTTATATAGTTTTTTTTTGTTTGTTTGTTTGGTTTTTTTTTTTGCAGTATGCGAGCCTCTCACTGCTGTGGCCTCTCCCATTGCAGAGCACAGGCTCCGGATGCTCAGGCCCAGCGACCATGGCTCACAGGCCTAGCCGCTCCGGGCATGTGGGATCTTCCCGTACCAGGGCACGGACCTGTGTCCCCTGCATCGGCAGGCGGACTCTCAACCACTGAGCCACCAGGGAAGCTCTTATATAGATTCTTGAATCAATAAAAGTTAGTTGAGAATAAGAGACCTGACATCTGAGGTCAGGAGGGAGAAAGAAAGGATTTCCAGTCATCAGCTGTGGTGAAACAGGTCCTGTCAACTCCATAGCTTAAACCCTGATACTCAAACTTTGTGGTTCAGGCAGAGCTTCTCTGAGCAACTTTCAAAGAGGAAGCAGTGTGATTGTATCAGATGAGTAAAATTAAAACTAAAGTTTTGGTGGTGAGGATGCTGTAGTGTACACAGAAGTAGAAATATAATGGTGTACACATGAATCTTATATAATAGTATAAACCAATGTTACTTCAATTAAAAAAAAAAAAAAGAATAGCAAGGCTAAGGCTCTAGAACCCAGCCTCTTATTGGGCTTGTATTAGGTTTCAAAATATGGATTTTGCCAGCCTGTAGGGAGGGGATAAGGCTGGGGAGGAGGTAAACATCCTGCTCCACAATGTCTGTCTGGGGAGGAGGTAAACATCCTGCTCCACAATGTCTGTCCTTATAGCATCAGTCCCTGGTGGCCCCTGAATGAGATGTTGGTGGGATCACTAAAAAAAAAAAAAAAAAAGGGTTTCAGTGATCTATGCTGCATAACAAATTACACCAATATTCCAACATTTACTAACTTAAAGCAACAACCATTTTATTATTTTTCATAATTCCTCATAATTCTTTAATCTGAACTGTACTCAGCTGGGTAGTTCTTCTGTTTCTTGTGGTGTACGTCAGGGATAGAAGGTCCCTAGTGTTCTTCCTCACTCACATGTTTTTGTTTCTCACCTGGGGTAACTCAAACAGCTAGGAGTTGGCTGGGCATTTCTCTGTACCCAGTAGCCTCTAACATGGCTATTTGGAGCTGTCTAAAAGAATGATGTTTTCAGGGTAATAAGATTTCTTGTATGACAACTAGCTTCCAAAAGGGAGCTTCAAAAAAGTGCAAAAGCTGAAACTTGTGATTCTTTTAGACCTTGGTATTAGACATGAGAGAGTCCGTTCTAGCATACTGTCTTGCTTATGGACAGCTATAGGGCCCATCTACACTCTAGGAGATGAGAAATAGACTCCAGCTATTGATGAGAGAAGTGAAAGTGTATTTGAGGCCTTTACTACAGGAACCAAGATTCTTTTAAACTTATGATTATGTGAAGGATTGGTATCCATTCCTAACATAATCTCTTGATCTAAGATAACCTGCATTTGCACTTAACCAGAAGGTGAAATGAAAAGGGAAAAGAGTAAACCACCTCCCTTTGGAGGCAAATACTGAAAATTACTCTCACTAGTTCTGTTTTCATTTCCTTAGCAGAACTTAGTTTCATGACCACATCCAGCTTGAAGGGAGTCTGGAAAATGTAATCTTCAGGCAGACATGTACCCAGCTGTCAAATCTGGGACTCTTTTTCCACAGAAGGAGAGAAGATATTGTGAGGTCCAGAAGTCTCTGGAGGAAAATTTAGTGTTTAGTGTTTCAACTATATATTTTCCCTAACATTCACATGTAGGAGCTGTGTCTACTTTATTCCTCCCTACCCTGTAGGATATTCTTCAGAAAGCACAATGTGGAACACTGCGAGATAGTTGTGGAAAGGAATGCAGCTTTACTGGAGGGTATTTTCCTTTAATGGAATTTCCTATGAGAACCGTTTTTTTTTTTTTTTTTTTAGAACCCTAGTTCTTTGATTGCAAACTCCCATCCTCCTTACCTAGGAGCTGTAGGCATTTTCCTAATGATGTGGCATCCTTGGATAGATATGAATACAGCCAATTGGGTGTCTTAGTGCAAAATTCAGCTGAGCTACCAGGAAAAAAAACTGTACCAAGTGTGTCTCTTCACTGCTTAACTCTCATCTTAATAAATCTCAGCAATGTTTGCTTCTTATTCAATACCCACCATCCCTCGTCCTCACACAGAAATGACTGACTATAGGTATTTTATTTAGGGAGAACAGGATGGTGTCTGTCTGAATAAGAACAAAGTAATTTCCCTCAGAGCACTTGCCAAACACATTAGGGACACACACTCCATCACTGTCCAATATGTACTTCAGTGCTCATTCACTAAGCTCATCAAGATAGCATACTTGTCTGAAAAAAGGCAAAATAGTCCTGAATTCAGGTCGTTGTTTTTTTTTCAATAATGTAAAATAAAGATGAAAAGGGAAAAGCGAACCAGAAATCACTAACTAAATATTATAATTTACAATGTTATCCTAATGCTTAATATTTTCTATATCTACACTTTACCTTTAAAATATATTTGATACCCCCTCCTTTTTGGTAATATGTCACACAATTTTTACCACTTTACCTTCTTAATCTTACTTCTTAACGTTCTCTCACAATATTGTACCCACGTGAACCACCTGCTTAAGTGACTCCTTATCACCCAAGTGAATCCTCTGCCTACTTACTTTGTTTTTGTGTACCTGGCTGGGCTTTTGTACCTTTGGTATTTGAGCTATGTTGACTTGGTTTAGTTTAGTTTCCCAGAATCATATTCTCTGGAAGTTTCTGGGATAGAGTTTTCCAAAAGAAGAATGTGCAGGACATTTGGAGGATGGCACTCAGGCAGAAGCCATTATTCTCTGATGGTCACCAAGGTCAGACACTGTGACAGGCAGATGCAGAGGTGCCAGTGGGTTCCAGCCCCAGCTCTCCTCTGCTCTGTGTCCAGACCTTCCCAGATGCTGATCCTGTCAGCCAACAGCAGCTCCGGGCCTTCCAGAAGAAGCTTGGCAGTGGACCCACAGAGAAGGTAACACACAGAAATGGGATTTTCCATAGACCACTCCATGAGCTGTTTCTCTGCAGTACCATTTTAGCCACTCAGCATGCCTGGCTTCTCAGATTGGTTGGTCAGAGATAAATTTTATCATCCCTCAACACTCTCCTGGACTTTTGCTTCCCAGCTCTTTCCAAAATTATTCAATATCTAATTTCTATTATATATCCCTTGATAAAAACTGCTAGTGTTTCCTCTTCCCTGATTGAACCCTGATCAGTAAAGTCCCTAAAGTGGAAAAGAGTCATACCAGCAATTGGAATCCTTACCTCCAGGTGACAAAAAAAATACTTTTTTTGTTTTTAGTTAAGCCACTGTTCATTTAGTGTTTTCTATTATTAACAGATAAATTAATCAGAACAAATATACAGGCTCTCTCTTCACTTGTCCCAAAGAATAGAACTGCCCTCAATACCAAAATTATCCCTATCTTATCCAGGTTAATGGGAAGAAAATCAGATTCATCTTCTCAGAACTGACTACAAACTCTATATGCAAGAAAAACATAATAGTATCTATTTTTCTTACTGCTATATTCCCAACATATAACAATAAAAAGATATATAGACAAAAAATAAATGTTTATTGAATAATGAAATGAATACAAAACGATTTATGGACAAAAAAAATGGATAATTTAGGAAACTATGGTCCATATTTTACACCCCTAGGGTAACATTTAGCTGCTGAAAAGGTAATTCATTCTATGAATCATTTAAGCATTAAAGTGCTAGTTTTCAACTGCACTTCCATAGACCAGGGATTAAGAATTAATTCAGATGATAAGTCCCATTGAAATTCCAAATTGGAAATCATATTCCTTAAGTCATGGTTTCTACTCTAAAGTCCATAGTCTCCTGGGGAGAGTCATAAATTGCAAGGAGTTCATGAATCCATGCATGTATTAGACATTATCAGAACATTAACAATATGTATCTATTACATATTTGAATTGCTATTTTAAAATGCATATAAATTCTCTATTTTGATTATATTTCACACATATTTTAGTTACTAAAAGCATACTGTCATTTTTTTCTATATTTTCTATTAATCAGTAGACACTGTTATCAGAAATACGTCATCTGTGTCTCTACAGATAAAATATTTGAAAAAAAAATGACATAGGTATCCAACCTAGTCTTCCGCCCTCAAAAATTCCCATTGAAATGTCAAAAGCAGTATATAAATAAATAGAGGATTCTGTAACAGCACTGAGAAACAGGAAAGGGCACCATCCACCAACCAAAAACTGTAGACAAGCCTTATAAAAATATAGTGCGAATGAGACCAATTTAAAAGAAAGACAGAATGGCCTAATTGAATTATGGCAACACTGAATGTGGTTGAAAAATTATGTATCCCATTGATAATAACTAGGTGGATAATGCTTTAAAAATCCACCAAGATTTCCAACAGTGGCAGAGTGGAGGCGATGAAATTCCATAGCTGTTGGCAATAAGCAAATTTCAACCTTAAGAATGAATGTTCAAACCTCATTTTAGTACAACAAAGCAGGGAGCTATTATGAGCCTTCTAACATGATACAATGTGAAATATATAGAAAATACTGACAGGTATTTTCACCAAATATGTTGAACTTGAATCTCTTTTGGACTTTAAATCTAGCTTGAGGTTTAAAGGAACTACAATGACTACCTCAAAATCATGAAACATTAGAACAAACCCATAAAGTGTGATTTTCTGCAGGAAGGTGGACTCAAAACTTTTTAACAAATCAATTTCTTGAAAAAAAAGTCAGTGTAATAAATGCTTAAGTGACATTAGAACAACCAAATGCAGTGAGCAGACCTTGATTGGGTCCTGATTGTAAAAAAAGACAGAAAGAAATAGCAACACTTGTTGGGCATGATTTTTGTATTGTGGTTATATAACAAAATGTTCTTAGTCTTTAGAAATGAATCATTGATGGATGATTTCTAAGTGTGGTGGGTAGAATAATGACCCCTCAAAGATGTCCACATCATAAACCTTGGAACCTGTAATATAGTATGTTATACTACAAAAGAGGAATTAAGGTAGTAGATAAAATTAAAGTTGATAAGTAGGTGACCTTAAAATAACGAACTTTTCCTGTATTGTTTGGATGCGCCCAACATAATCACAAGGTTGCTTTAAATGTAAAAGATAGCAGTAGAACATTCAGTTTCAGTGATGTGATGTGAGAAAGATCCAGAAGTCATGGCTGGCTTTGAAAATGGAATGGAACCAGAAGCCAAGGAATGGGAGCAGCTTATAGAAACAGGAAAAAGCAAGAAAATAAAATCTCTCTAGAGCATTCAGAAGTGCATAGCATTCTGCCAATACCTTGATTTTATCTCAGTGAGACTCAGTTTGGACTTCTGACCTCCAGAACTATAAGGTTATAAATCTGTGCTATTTCAAGCCTCTAAATTTCTGGTAATTTGTTATAGCACCAGATGGAAATCACCATACTATGATTTGAATTCAATATATCAGCAAAATGATTAAAAAACAATTAAAGCAAATGTAAATAACTATTAATTTAAGAGGGTCCATTTTACTCTTCTCTATTTTTAAGTATGTTTGAAATTCTTATAATGATTTTTTTGGTTATCATTTATACCAAATATTAAAAAAAAATAGAAACTGAATAATATGAAGTGTTGGTGAGCTGTGACAAAATAAATATCCTAATTTACATTTCACGGAAGGTAGGTCAGGGCAGACAATCTGGGGATGGGCATATATACTATGTCCCTGAAATTCACCCTGGCTATATACCAAAAAGAAAAGCTCACATATATCCATTAAAGGAAATACATGTCTATGATAACTGTGGCATTATTTGTGATTTTGGGGAGTTTTAAATACCCTGGTTGTACATGATTAGGAGAGTGAAGATGTAAAATGAGTTGCATGTACATCATGTAGAGTTAGGCAGCAGTTAGAAGCAGCAAAACACAATGCAATAAGTAACACAATGCTATGTACATAAAATAAAAATGTACACCCACAAGCAATACACTTTTTAAAGATATCATGGTGAATCTGGAGATACAGACAAAATGCACAGAAAATTCAGGGATAGCTCACTAGGGATACACAGAAAAAACAAACAAAAGTGATCATAACATTTTCTTTAAAATGGGTAGATTTCAAGTTGACAAACAGAAATAGTAAAAACCTCCCATTTGTAAATAGTGGTAGAGTTTAGTATCCTGAATTTTCTTCCTATATCCAATTTTGCCCAACCTCTCCAAACCATCCTTCCCGCTGAAGAAAACAGATGTATTTGAAATCGAAAATAATTTAAATAGTATCATGGTGTTCCTTGCTTAAAATCCTTCCCTTGCTCTTAGGAAATAACCCAGAATCTTCGGTACTCTGTCCTCCAGACAGAGGACCAGTCTTGTGTTCCTCATGTCTCTCTCTTCTCTTCATTCCAACCCTAGTTATTTCCTTTCACTTGCAGCTTCCTGCTCCTTCCTTACTCAACACCTTCACACATTTGCTTTTCCCCTGCCTGTAATTCTCATTCTGCTACCACTTCCTCCCCAGAACACACACTCACTAGGAAACCATATATTAAATAACATCTAAAATAGAAACGCAAGGGGAAGAGGTCCTAGCTTTTCAGATAGAATAAAATTCCCTTAATGCATATCTGTAGTATCTTATCCTTTTTAGTACTAATTCAGCGGAATTGAAATCATTTTTTTTGCTTTTGTTTTACATTGTTTAGGTTTCCATAAAATATTTCCCATCATGAGGGTTTCATGAGAGCAGGGACTCTCTCTTTTTTTTATCAGGTAGAGTTTAGGGCCTCCTGAAACATATGGTGAATGGATTTTTAAAATGCTTTATGTATGTAGACCTCTGTTATTAAAATAAGTTTACTCAGAAAATTAAGACAATGTCATCTACCTTTGAGAGATGAATTAAGCAAAATTTAAGTAAGGATAAAAGGAATATAATACATATAATGAATATATAAATCTAACTTTATACATCCCTGAAAATTCATACTGAAAATGAAAATCCTTTTCAAATTCCTCAGTTGTTTTCAAAAAAAGATCATATTTTTTTTTGCAGGGCTATAAATTATCCACACATTTTCTGAATTCAGTGCAAAATATGTCAGATTAATAACAAAAGAACAAAAGAACCAAAACAAAACAAAAAAAAAATCAAACCATCTGAAGTTACCAGAAAGATAAAAGCTCTTCTAAATATCTCTTGGGTCAAAGAGGAAGTGATTATGGTAATTTTAGTCTATTTAGAAAAGTACAAGTATGTGTTCCAAGAAAGAGGTGGAAAAGCACTTTAGCATATTTCACTATACTGAAATGAATAACTTGAACACAAGTAAAAATTTAAAGGGGAGGGGGTACTTTCTCTAATTTGAAATCAGTAAATTAAAAAAAATCCAAACAATCATCCAGATACAGTATTATTTGGACCAAATCTAAAAGGTCATAAGAAATTAACAGACAGCAGATGTCTACAAACATTTTTCTAAAAAGGATTAGTTTAAGATTTCAAGGCCATATGCTCTTCATCAGAGCAACTCAACTCAACTCAACTCAACTCAATGCCAAAACATTCAGACAGTAAGTAAATAAATGTATGAGGCTTTGTTCCAATAAAACTTTTTATGGATACTAAAATTTGAATTTTGTAAAATTTATATATCAAAAATATATTTCTTATTTTGCCTTTTTTCAACTGTTAAAAAATGTAAGCATGTAAAAACCCTTCATAGCTCTTCAACTATACAGAAAGGTAGAGGGAAATGCACTGCAGCTTGACAATCCATGACCAAACTTTCCATCTATCAAATACAAATAGTAAAGACAACAACCAGGGCCTGGGAGCCATGGGAAAAATAGGAAATAAATTGCAATTACATGTCAAGAAATAGTTGAATTTAGACATTCACTCATTGTGATATAATAGACATATATATATATATATATATAAATATACACACACACACACACACACACACACACACACATATATAGCAAAAAGATTACCATAATAAGGTTAGTTAACAGGTCCATCACCTCACATGGTTAAAATTGTGTGTGTGTGTGTGTGTGTGTGTGTGTGTGTATGTTGAGAATGTTTTGAATCTACTCTCTTAGCAACTTTCAAATATACAATACATTATTGCTAAATGAATTAACCATGCAGGATGTTACATACCCAGAAATCACTTACCTTATAACTGGAAATTTGTACCCTTTGATCCCTTCACCCATTCTCCCCACATCCCCCTAACTCCATCCTCATCCTGGCAACTACCAATCCACTACTCTCCTTCTGAATTTGTTTTTTTAGATTCCACATGTAAGTGAGATCATACAGTATTTGTCTTTCTCTGTCTGACTTAGTTCACTTAGCATAATGACCTCAGGGTACATCTATGTTATCACAAATGGGAGATTGCCTTTTTTAATGGCTGAATTATATATATATATATATATATATATATATATATATATATGTATAACATTACATACCACATTTTTACATGCATTACATATATATACATATCACTTTCTATTTATCCATTCATCTGTGGATAGACACTTAAGTTGTTTCCATGGCTTGACTATTGTGAATAATGCTGCAGTGAAAATGGAAATGCAGATATGCAGATATATCTTTGAGATCCTGTTTTAATTTCCACTGGATATATATCCAGAAATGGGATTATTTTATCATGTGGTCCTTCTATTTTTAATTTTTTAAGGAATCTCCACACTGTTTTCCACAGTGGCTGTACCCATTTATATTCCCACCAATAGTGTATGAGTTCCCTTTTCTCTACAACCTCAGCACTTGTTATCTCTTGTCTTTCTGATAAGAGTGAGTTGACATCTCATTGTGGTTTTGAATTGCACTTCCCTGATGAAGTGTGATGTTGAACACATTTTCATGTATCTGTTGGCCATCTGAATGGCAACTTTGGAAAAAATGTTTTTTCAATTATTTTGCTTATTTTTTAAATTGGATTGTTTTACTGCTATTGAATTGGATGACTTCCATATATATTTGGGATGCTAACCCCTTGTTGGATATGTGATTTGCAAATATATTCCCCCAGTACAACCATTTCCGTAGATTGCTTTTTCATATTGCTTATTCATCCTTTTGCTGTGTAGAAGCTTTTTAGTTTGACGTAGGCCGGCTTAATTTGTTGCTGGTGCCTTTGGTGTCAATTAAAAAAAAAAATCACTGTCAAAACCAGTGTTAAGGAGGCTTTACTCTATGTTTTCTTCTAGAACTTCTATGGTTCCATGTCTTATATTTGTCTTTAATCCATTTTGAGTTAATCTTTGTGAGTGGTGTAAGGCGTCTAGATTCATTCCGTTGCATTGAATATTCAACTTTTCCAGCAACATTCATTGAAGAGACTATCTTTTCGCCACTGATTACTCTTGGTTCCCTTGTCTAATATTATTTGACCATATATGCATGGGTTTACTTCTAGGCTGTCTGTTCTGTTCCATGACTATGTGTGTAGTTATTGTAGTACCATATTATTTTGATTACTATAGCTTTGCAATAATGGTTGAAATAAGGAAGTGTGATGCCTCCAGTTTAGTTCTTCTGTCCCAGGATTGCTTTGGCTATTCAAGGTCTTTTGCAATTTTATGTAAATTTTGAGATTTTTTTCTACTTCTATAAAAAATGTCATTGGTATCTTAATAGAGATTGCACTGAATCTACAGATGGCTTTGGGTAGCATAGAAATTATATATCAATATTAATTCTTCCAATCCATGAGCATTGAATATCTTTCCATTTATTTTTGTCTTCTTCAATTTCTTTCATCAATATCATAAAGTTTTCAGTGTACAGATTTTTCACCTTTTTGGTTAGATATATTGCTAATTATTTTATTGTTTTTGAAGCTATTGTAAATGAGATCATCTTCCATATTTCCTCTTCAGACAATTTGTTGTTAGTGTATAGAAATGCAACTGATTATTACATACTGCATTTGTATCCTGAAACTTTACTTAGTTCTTCTTGTTCTAACCAATTTTTGGTGCACCTGTAGGATTTTCTATATATAAAATCATGTAATCTGCAAACAGAGACAATTTTATTTCTTCTTTCCCTATCTGGGTGCCCTTTAATTCTTCTTCTTGCCTGATTGCTCTGGCTAGGACTCCTAGTACCATCCTGAATAGGAGTGGTGAGAATAGTACTCATCTTGTTTCTGATCTTAGAAAAACAGTTTTCAACCTTTCACCATTAGTATAATCTTAGCTCTGGGCTTGTCATATATGGCCTTTTATATGAGGAGGCATGCTCCTTTTATACCCAATTTGTTAAAAGTTTTACCATGAATGGAAGTTGAATTTTGTCAATTTTTTTTTCTGCATCCATTGAAATGATCATGTATTTTTTCCTCCATTCTATGAATGAGGTTTATCACAATTACTGATTGTATTAGATGAACCATCCTTGCATGTGAAGAAAAAATCATACTTGATGATTGTGTATGATCATTTTAATTTGTTTAAACTGGTTTTGTTCTATTGAATTTGGTTTTCTAGTATTTTGCCGACAATTTTTGCTTCTATATTCATCAGGGATATTGGCCTGTAGTTTTCTTTTCTCGTTTCCTTTTCTGGCTTTGATATCCGAGTAATGATGGCCTTGTAAAACAACTTTGGAAGTGTTTTCTCCTCTTCCATTATTTGGAAGAGATATAAAAGGATTAGCATTCTTCTTTAGATTTTTTTTTTTTTTAATAGAAATCACCAGTGAAACTATTCAGTCCTGGGCTTTTCTTTGTTGACAGGTTTGCAATTACTGTTTCAGTCTCCTTATCATTGTTGATCTGCTCAGATTTGCATTTCTTCATGAGTCAATGTTGGTAAATTACATGTTTCTGGATATTGGTCTATTTATTCCAGATTGTTTTTCAGATTGTCAAATTGGTTGGCATATATTTTTTCATAGTAGTCTCTTATTATTCTTTGTATTTCTGTGGTCTCCTTTCTTATATAGTCTCCTTTTCCATTTGTAATTTTATTTTTTTGACCTTCTCTCTTTTTGCCCTGGCTAATCTAGCTAAAGGCTTAATTGTGTGTATTTTTTCGAAGAACAAATCCTCAGTTCTTTTTAATCTTTCATTTTGCTCAACATCTTTGGGATTCTTTGGGTCTCATGAATCTGGATGCCCATATCTCTTCCCAGGTTGGAACATTTTCAGCCATTATTACTTTACATAGACTTTCTTTCTCTTTCTGTTTCCTTCCTTTGAATCTCAAAATAATACATTGTTTCTTTTGCTAGTGCACCATAGTCCTATAGGTTTCTTCTTTTTCATTTTTTTTCCTTTTTGCTCCTCTGTTTGAATAATTTCAAATATCCTACCTCCTAGATCATTGATTCTTTCTTCTGTCTTGTGGAGTCTGATACTGAAGCTCTCTATTGAATTCTTCAGTTTAGTCATCATACTCTTAAGCCCTTAAATTTTGCCTTTTTTTTTTGAAGGTTTCTATTTCTTTGTTGAACTTCTCACTTTTTCATGCATTATTTTCTTAATTTTGTTTAGTTTTATGTGTATTCTGAACTTCTTTAAGAGGATTCTTCTAAATTCTTTGGCAGTCAGTTCACAGATCTCCATATGTTTAGAATCAGTTGTTGGACATTTATTAGTTTCCTTGGGTTGTGTAATGTTTATCTTATTTTTCATAACCCTTGATTCCTTACATTGATTCCTTGCATTGATACATTTGCTTAAGTGGTTCATTTGCTTAAGTGGTCTCTTCTTCTGAACTTTACAGGTATGCTTCATCAGGGAAAGACACCCAGCAGTCAGTTCAGCTTGGGATACTGAACAGGTCAGCTGGTAGTGTCTGTGGCCAAGTGTGGCTTGCCAGTCAAGGTCTCAGGTGCTCCATTACCAACTGGTTGGGAATGGGGTCTCAAGTTGGTTGAGGCCATGGTCCATGCTCTGAGTTCAGGGTATGTGCCAGTAGCTGGGCTACACTACTAGGTAGACCCGGTGGATGGAATCCACTTTCAAATGGGATTACTGAGTGAGATCTCTGGTCAGGCTGGGCTGCTGTCTGTACTCCACATTCTGGTGGGGCCACTAGTTGGAATGTGCAATCACCTCTGGTCATTCAAGGTTGCCCCCTATCTTCCCTGGTAGGGTGGTGCCAGTGGTTGTTGCCAAATCTACTGTTGGGGAGGGATAAAGCTTGGCTCTGACATTGCTCCTGGTTATATGGGTCTCAGATGCTCCATTACCAACTGGTGTCACTACCTGGACTCCATGTTCAGATGGGGCTAGAAGTTCTATCTTGAAGTTGGAAGTTGGAGTGCAAGCAGGGCTTTGTAATCAGAAAGGTCGCTAGCTTTCCTCTTTTATTATGCAAGGTTGCTGGCCAGGCTCTCTGGTTGGGAATGGCCTCTAACTATATACTGCATTTGGGTGGGTATAGAGACTGCTGTATGATTAGTTAAGGTCACTTGCTGGGATTCCTCTTGGATGAGGTCACAGGCTGTGTTCAGCAATCAGTCAACGTTGTACGTGGGGCTTCACTGCTGGGTAACATAGTAGGCTGGGCTGTGTGGCTGGGCAGAGCTATAGAGAGGGCTTCAAGTCTGCCCAGAGTCATTGTTCAGGCTCAGTGGTTATGTGTGACCACAGCCAGTGCTTTACAGTTGGGAAAGTCTGCTGGTTTGGCTCCCTGCCTGAGTGAGGCTATAGGAGGGGCTCTGAAGCGGCCCAGGTTCTCTGGCCAGGCTTCCTGAATGGGTGGAAGTAAAAGCTATGCTCAAAAGTTTGCCAGAGCTGAAAATTTGCTGCCCTGTCCAGGTAGAATGGGCTCCAGCTGGTATAGCCCATTGACTAGAGCCCCAAATCAGATAGAGCTGCCAAAAGAGCTCCCTGGCCAGACAGGGCCACCAGTTCAGCTCTGGAAATGGGCCCAGCTGCTGGCTGGAATCTGCTTGTGTAACACTGCAAGCAGGTACACTATCTACCAGTGTCTGAGCACTGGTTGCTGTAAGCCCCACACCCTCTCTGTCTCTTGCTGATCCCCAGTGGTCAAGCCCCACAGATTCCCCCAGTGATTGCCATAAGGAAAGGTCTCCCAGGAAGCGTCCTGCAGCACTGGAGGAGCTGTATGTCTTAGTTAGGCTCTCTTTTCCCGCTGGAGAAACCATAAGACCAAGGGGGCCCTCTCTGTGACACTCTGTGTTGACCTAGTGGAGGGGCGATGTGCTCAGTGTGTAGCCACTCTTTTACCCTTCTAATGTGGCCCTTCTTGATCTCTATAGTCCAGGGGTATGCTTCAGCCTCACCCCCCAGGTTCTGGCATTTTCACACTGGTTATTTGTCTAAGGATAGTTGGTCTTCTTATGAGGGGGACTGAAGTCTGAATGACTTATGTTGCTATCTTGATAGCATCATTAGCAATTGATGTTCCTGTAATTTATTCAAATATATTCTCTGACCAAGCACAGCAAAAACACAATTTTCTTTTTATTTATTTTTTTGTTTGTGTATTTTCTCTTTTTATGGACTAACTTTTCTAACTGGAAGGAGTAAATCCTGAAGATGGAAGTGGGCTGGAAGAAAAATATGATCTGTATTTCATTGATTTTAAGATGCACATTCTCTCAAAAGAGGCACACACAAAATTGATTTTTATCTCATTATCGGTAGTGTTTTATAATCTCTGTCAGCCAGCTGGGAGTCTTGAAATAGTTGTCAGTTCCTGCACATACACAAGCTTGGTCATTCCTATTTTATTTTTCAATGCAGTTGTTTAATGTGCTTCATTGTTACTACATGTGTTGAGTTTAATTGCCATTTAAAATGGCATTACAAAGATTACACTATGAGTCGTTCTTAAAATGAAATGTCTCTGTGATTACGCAGAAGGGTTCAGAAAAAGAGCAGCCAAACATGAATTTTAAATGAATGAAACAAATCTTTGTTGTTGGAGGAATGATACTGATTCCACATTTTGTTGTAAAACAACTTTCAAGTACTATGTAGAACCTAAGAAAAGGCAATACCCACAAGTAGATGAAACAGAATTAAATTCTATTTCTGAGATACATGCATAGAATTGCTAACACACTATTACTATACACAAATAGCAATGCAATTAAATGTAGGTGAAATTGCCAACTCGTCTAGAATAGACTGAAGAAATTTCAAAGCAAAAGGACACTTGTGTGATATATCTTTAAGGCATTGAGTTATGGTTAAACTTTTTTTCTCCATTCTTAATGAAGGGTCTTATAATCAATTGAGTAGTAGAGTTGATAAAACATGATAATACATCAAAAGGCAACTTTGAAGGGGCTGGCTAATATTGACTTAGGGAAAATAAAACTTGCAGCATAAACTTGAATGTGCAGATCGTCTTTTCCTTTTTCCCAGATATTACTCAAAAGCAGCTACTTTGAAAAAAATGTCCCCATTTTTGGTTCCTTATCTCATCTATATTTATTCTAAACTGGTTAATGTTTCTCTAGCATTATATCCAGTGTTGGATTCCATCACAGAATCCTTTTTCTTTTCTCAGTTTTACTTTTTGTATGAATTTGAAAGTTCTTTCTATTTCATTTATCCACTTTAAAAAATGATCTTTCTGAGAACTAACAATTGTTCATATTTACTATGTTCATTTTCTTTTTTTCTCATCTTTACTTACTGTTTTGCCTTTATTATATCTTTACCTTACTTTTCCCATCAATAAATCTATCACCCTATAAAGGGTGCCCTCACCAGTTTCTGATGGAAATATTTGCCAGAGTTCATATCCTGAGGCAACAACCAGACCTCTCTGGGAGATTCACATTGATTCCCTTACTTGTTCACTTTGGAAAGAACCAGCCGAGAAGTTCTCATTGTCTTATTGTCCAGTCCACAGTCAGCTATTATTCTCACAAGTATTTGTGTATATACACATTCCTAATCGGCTGATCGATATTAAAGAAATAATGTGTTATATAAATTATGAATATACAAATTGTCATTCAATCAGGATGCCTTAGAGAGTAATAGAATGAATATTTTAAAACAAATAAACAAAAAATTGCTTCATGAGGATACAGAAAATGGAGAAACCTAAGTAAATGTGATACAAGAAAAGAGGGCTGTTTATAGAGAAAATGGCAAATGTTGAGATTTTATTTATATAGATGTACTATATTCATTTGTCAAAGAATATTTTACTAGCTAGATGTGAAGAATTTGTGAATGACTATGGCTGTGTGTTTAAAGGACTATAATGCTGACTACCTGACCAATAAGAGCAACTGAAGTTTAAAATGAGGAGCTAGACGAACAACAGAGAGACCAGCTTTCCTAGTGTCATGGAGATTGTCACTGTCCTGTCAAACGATTATACATGTGAAGGTTGCTGAGGAAATAGGCTGTGAAGGCTGGGTAAGCTTAATCTGATGGATGAAACTGTAAGATTCTAATATAAGAGTCAATCAAAAGCTACTCTTTTTTTTTTTTCATTTATAAGATTTTGCCATACACTTCCCTGCATCCCAATACTGTGCCCCTAATTTGTCATTTTATCAGAATGTTTGGGAAAGTTATTCCAATAGTTGGGATGATGTCAGCTGAGTTACTTTAACTAAATTGCCTTGGGCAAGTCACTTTGTCCCTCTAGGCCTTAGTGTATCTAATTGTAAAATGAGAGATGTTGCCCAGGAAAACACTAATGGTTATTGTTATTTGTCACACTTGTGAGTCTTTATTTTGGATACAGTCTGGAAAAGGCTGGTTATTTCTTCTAAGACTTTTCTTGCCCCATCTGTGTCCATCATTGGATCTTCCCACTGTTCTATTATAATTACCAAGTACTTATGGAGTCTTTATAAAACAGCAAGATCTTCAAGAAGTAAGCAAATATAGAAGAAGCTCAAATAAAAACAAAAATAGCCTTTTGGGATGGAATTATAAAGTGAGGTGGTAAAAATGCCTTCAGTAATTGGGTTTGATAAAATAGACTTAACATTTAGAAAATAAATTAAATTGGATTGTTTATTCCTTAAAACAATGTAAAATGAAGTAAAAATGTATTACAAGTACTTTGCAAAAATATTTTTATAATCTTAGAGGTACTATGTTTTTTTTTTTTTAAGTATGTCATGAAAGCCAAAAAACATCAAGGAAGATATCAAATTCACATGTCCAAAATAGAAACAAAATCAAAAGACAAATAAAAAATCAAAGAATAGATATTTCCATTATATGTAAAATGTTGCTCTAAAAATATATGAAGTGCTTGTACAAAACAAAGAATGGTTTGTATCCATAGATAAATAAGCCAAGACAACATCTGGAAAATTTCAACTAAAGATATAAAATCTCTAATAATCATATGAAAATAGTGTAACTATCAAAATTAACAACAAAACTGTTGACTATCCATTTAAGAATTAAAAATGTTTTAAAAAATCCAGATTTGGTGAAAATATGTGAAAACAGACCTTTTACTATACTTTTGTCGAAAAAAATCAATCTAGTGTCTGCAATTATCACAGCTTCTACTCTTCTTTTAAGTGGGAATTGTAGGTTAAGCCAGGGTCCAACTCAGGCATAGATAGATGCCATACTATGTTCTTACCTCTCTCAAAGAACAAAGTTTTCTCTCTGACTTTTATTCAAGAAAAACAAAAAAAGAGAAATAAAAACTTTTATAATGTTTTATTTAAGTTATGAAGGTCCTACCCTCAAAAATCAGCAGGTTTGGCCCTATAGGTTTGAATCTCATATTAAGTTCAAGATTATTAAAGTTTCTTTTCTCCTATTAATCTGTTTTGTGTCAACTTTATTATTAGTCCAGCCACAATAACTCAACAGAGGTGGGGGGGGGATTCCCCCTCCCAAACAGACCTCTGGGAGGTAATTAGGCTTAGATGAGGTCATGATGGAGGAGCCCCATGATGGGATTAGAGCTCTTACAAGAAGTGGAAGAGATACCAGACTTTCCTCTCTCTGCCATTTGAGGACAGAGTGAGAAGGGTGACTGTTTTCAGGCTAAGAAGAGAATCCTCAACAAAAACTGAATCTGCCAGTCCCCTGATCTGGATTTCTTTCTTCTGAAAGAACTGTGAGAAATAAAGTCTGTTCAGCCACACAGCGCATGGTATTTTATTGCAGCAGCTGAACTAAGACAATTACCATTGTTTCCCTGAATTGTTTTCCTATTTTAATCTGTCTTCTACAGAATTACTGGAATGATTTGTTAAATCGTAAATACCATCTTTCACAGTTTTCTGCTTAAAACACTTCAGCAATTCACCATAGCCTTCAGGATAAACCCAACCCCCCCAAATTGACCTATAAGATCTTTCCTGAACCCCAGACACCTCAGCCTCATCTCTGGCTTTCAGTCTAAATATACATATTTTTTCTGCAGTCATTCAAAACTATATAGGATCACACAATCACTCCTTTGAGTCTCTGCCATTGTGTGTGTGTGTGTGTGTGTGTGTGTGTGTGTGTGTGTGTGTTTGAAGTGTCCTTCCTTATTTTTGCCTTTTAAGGTACCAAATCTATCCTTTGGTACTGAATTCAAATTCATCAGCATCAATTCCCTCTCTTACCACTAGATTTTTTTTAATACTGAATTCTAGTTAATATGTTTATTGTACCCACTCTCTGCTAAGCATTGTGTAGGCATTGATTATACAAGGTTGAATAAAGGAGGCACTGATTCTTGCCTTCCTGGAGTTTAAAATGACCCTCCACTTTATTCTGGTAGCAATACGCTATCTCCATTTTCACACTTCTTGTAAGTTTCTTTCTTATACCAGTATGGCAGTCATAATGTTTTACTTCCCTTCTTGTCCACAGCATATAAGTGGTAGCTGGTACCTAGTAAAAGGCTCAGTGAAGCTTTTATTGCATGAATAACTTATGATTCTGTGAATTAAATTGTTAAGAAAGTCTATATGAAAGATACTGAATTTAGGATGTGCTGAAATAGTTAATTTGGAGAGTTAGGAGAAGGAAAGACATTGCATAATGGGGACACTTATCTAAGGTTTGTGTGGCATTAAGTAATAAATTAATCTCTATATCTCAATTCCGTCGACTGTAAAATTAGGATAATAATATCTACCTTATAGGGTGTTTGTAAATATTAACTGCACAAGCTGAGGTAAAGGGCCTAGCATAATTCTAGGTGCATAGTGAATAAACAATAAAGAATCATCCTCATTGCTATTATATAAGGTATACCCGTTCTTTGGAAGGTTTTAAAAGGAATGAGCTGAAGTTTTCAAATGATTGCTGTGAAAAATGGCACTGTTCCAGATGTGGATAACTGCTATTGTTTTAGCTCAATCTGTAAAATTTCACAAAGTAACAATTTTCTAACAAAATGTAGAAGTGAGCAATTGATATTTATGTCCATTTTAATTACTGTTTATAAGTTATACAATTAATAGATCTTAAAATTGAGTGCATTATATTGAACAAAGCTTAAGTGTAAGAACATGCTACAGAAAGTTAAGCAATTTCTGATAAATTGTTAACTCTAAAGGCTTAAAAGACTCTTTGATTATTGAAGATAAATATCATAGTTAAAAAACAGGAAAAACTAGAGTAGATTTTTTTTTTAATTCAAAGGCTATTATACACCAGACACACATTGCCTCAAGTCCTTTATGTGTATTGTTGCATATATATTTAAGAACCTATTTACAAAACAGAAACAGACTCACAGAGTTAGAGAATGAACTTATGGTTACCAGGGGGAAGGATGGGAGGAAGGGATAGTCAGGGAGTTTGAGATCGACATGTACACATGGCTATATTTAAAATGGATAACCAATAAGACCTACTGTATAGCACAGGGAACTCTACTCAATATTATGTCGCAGCCTGTATGGGAGGGGAGTTTGGAAGAGAATGGATACATATATATGTATGGCTGAGTCCCTTTGCTGTGCCCTTGAAACTATCACAACATTATTAATTGGATATACTCCAATATAAAAAAAGTTAAGCTATAATCTAAAGAAGACATACAAATGCCCAATAAATATGTGAAAATGTGCTCAATAATTTAATCCATTTTGGAAATGAGATAATATTTCACACACACTAGAATAGCTACAGTCATTGGAATCCTCTTACACTGCTAGTAGGTATACAAAACGGTACAGCTGTTTTGGAAAATAGTCTGGCAGTTCCTCAAAAGACTAAACAAAGAATTACCATATGAACTGGCAAATCTATACCTTATTATCTAAGTAAGAGAATTGAAACTATATTTTCACACACACAGACACACACACACACAAACCCTTGTATAGAAATGTTAATAATGGCATTATTCATAATAGCCAAAGAGTAGGTCCAACCCAAATATCCGTCAAGTGACAAACAGATGAAAAATAATGTGATATATTCATACAATGCGATATTGTTTATCCAAAATGGAATGAAGTACTGATACATGTTGTAACGTGGATGAACCTTTTAAACATGCTAAGTGAAAGCAGCTACTCAAAAAAGGCCACATATAATATGACACCATTTAGATGAAATGTCCAGAATATGCAAATCTTTAGCTATAGAAAGTAGATTAGTGGTCATCTAGGGCTGAAGGGCTGGGGAAAAATAAAGAATGATTGCTAATGGGTAGTGTGTTTCTTTTTGGGATAATCAAATGTTCTGCAAGATTGATTGTGATAATGGTTACAGATGATTGTAACTTTGTGCAAATTCTTAGTGCAGATTCACGGCCTTCTTTCTCAGCCCATGACTCTCAATTTTGTCCTCATTCCCAACCAAACACAAATCCTAAAAGAATTGTGACTGTCCAAAGCCCTGTAAATGTTAGGAGAGCATAGGGTTCAAAGCCAACTAAACTCAGATTTGAATTCAAGCCCTGCCCTTACTAGCTGAGTATATGTTTGCTCTTCAAATTTTAGTTTCTCTCATCTTTGAAATGTTGATAATGATCATGATCCCAAAGGGCTTTTGTGAAGTAATGTGTGTATGTGTGTGTGTGTGTGTGTGTGTATACATATATAGTCTACAACATGCCCCAGAAATGCTCATTCTTTTTTCACATTTTAATGACCTCACTTCCACAACTGAAACACTGACTCCAATAATACTTTGATCTGTTCTCAAGCACTCAGCCATCTCCCTGATGGACTAACCTAGCTTTGACAAATGCAGGGCACTTGTGTTGTGCTCATAACTCTAGAGACCAAAGCAGGCCTCTAACAATTCTCATTCTAATTACAATGTGTGGAGGAGTTTTTCCCGCATCATCCAATTCTCAGACACCAACTGGATATAATATATAATTCCATTCAATTCTGACACTATCTGTGCAGAGATAATATCGGATTTCACAGGTTAAGGGCTCAGTTCCAGAAGATTGCTAATTGCAAGTCTAAATTGTCACCTGTGCTTCTGCCTGACTGGCTACAAATTGGAGGCTCCAATGACCCTCTCACTGGGTTCAATTAATTTGCTAGAGAGGATCACAACATTCAGAGAAATATTTTATTTACTAGTTTGCTAGTTTATTGTAAAAAAGTATAACTCAGGAACAACCAGCTGGAAGAGATGAATAGGGCAAGGGTGTGGGAAAAGGGCTCAGATTTTCCATGCCCTCTGTGAGCACACCATTCTCTAGGAATCTCAACGTTTTCACCAACCCAGCAGCACTCTAAACCTGTCCTTCTGGAATTTTAATGGAGGCTTCATTACATAGGCATGCTTGATTAAGTAATTGGCCATTGGTGCTTAAACTGAACCTCTAGCCCCTCACCACTTTCCAGAGGTCGGGGATGGGACTGAAAGTTCCAACCTTTTTATCATCACATGTTTAGTTCTCTTGGCAATCAGCCCACACCCTCAGGTGCATCCCCCAGATCACCTGATTAATCTAACAAAAGACACATTTATTGCTCTCATCACGTAGGAAATTCCAAGGGTTTGAGCTCTGTGCCAGAAGTGGGACAAAGACCAAATATTTATGTCTCATTATAAAATCACAATATCACAACCTCACTAATCAATTGTTGTACTCCTTCCTGCTGAGTATAGATAGATGTGGCCCAATTTGACATAAGAGTTAAAGCATATTTGCAACCCTCTATTAGATTCTCATGAGAGAGGCTTGAATTCATACCAATGGCAATGAAGATATGCTAGTTACATCTACAGTCACTTCAGGAGACAAAGCATGTTCTTTTATTTTATAATGCATGTTTGATCTTTTTATTTTAGTCATCAATAAGGAGTTCAAAATCTTAAAACAACAAAAAAGGCGCACAAAAACAGAATGCGGAATTAAAATATGTACATATATGTATGTATATGCTTATACACATTCACAAACACACACTAATTATGTGGTAAATGCAATTTTATGCTAAGATGACAAAAGAGAGTAAAGTACTAATTGATTTTCATTTCCAAGTAAACTAAATATGAAAGGTTAATGTGAGCTTTAATCAAGTTGGAAGGACTCAGAAAATGCAGGGCTTGAGTTAGACGGGCCTTTCATGGTTTTAATATTTGGATATATATATTTTTAAAAAGACATTGATATTCTAAGTTATGATACTTGCATGAGCAACTAAGAATCCTAATTAGGGTAAAGGTGAGACCACAGTGAACTGAGACCCTAAGGAAATAATGGAGCTATCAAAGTCCTTACTACATCCATAGATTTATATATCACATATATTTGCAGTACAAACCAAGAATAATACTGAAGATAAATCATAATTTATCTTCATTTAAATGGTGAATATAAAATCCTGTTTATATGACTTATGGAGTCTGAGAAATGCACATTTCCTTTTGGAGAGTTAACAAATGAGTGAGCACTCAGATCAAGAGAACCATTAATTTAGGAAGAAGATACACTTGATCTTGTACTTAATCAAGAAACACATTTCCCTAGATTAAAAAAAAGAATCCAAGGGAATTAGGAATGCAAGGTCATCTCCCACACAGAAAGGTCGGAGCAAACCCAAGGCACTTTATAAAATTGGCAAGCTTGGCAGAGCAGTATGCAAGGACTACTATTTCCACAGCAGAGCTGGATGGCTTGGGAAAGACAGGGAGAGAAGGATCTTACCACATTACTCTCTTGTTTTAAAGTCTGCAATGATAATTGTTATCTAAAGCAAAGGTTTTAAACATTTTCAAGCATCTAAGACAGAATTTCTCAACTTTGGCACTATAAGTATCCTGGGCTGGATAGATCCGTGCTGTGATGGCCTGTCCTGTGTATTGTAGGATGGTTAGAAGCATTCTTGGCCTCTACCCACTAAATGCCAAAAGTATCCCTATCCCTAGTCATGAAATGTCTCCAAACATTGGCATTTTTCCTCGGTGCAGAGGTGGGGATGTGCAAAATCACCAACAGTTGAGAATCACTGCTCTAAGACCTATTGTCGCCCTCCCCATCTCAGAAACATATTTTATGTACAGCAGAATAAAAGTAGATCAGATCTTAGGTCATTGCCACACACAGCCTCCTTTCACCACTTAAATGCCTTAAGAAAAGTATACTCTCTACTTCTTCACCTTTATGAGTCCATTATAACTCAGCTCAGATCCTAATTCCTCCTGAAGCCTTTCCTGATGATACTAGTTTCAATTAGCTGCCTCTGTTCTTTTTTCTCACTCATACTTTTACCAATCATAGAATTTGCCATGCTGCATTGCAATTCTTTGTTAACTTACCTGTCTCTTTTCCTAGCAGGGTTTAAGGTCAAAGAATCTTTCTTATCCATCTCTTAATACATGAAGCCTTACATAAAAGTGTTGTGAAAAAAAAAAAAACCTACTGAGTGAAGGAATGGATGAATGTGAGATTTATACCTCTGCTATGATGCATAACTTAAAGAAATTGGAAGATGAGATATGGACATCGAATAATCAAAGAACCAAAGTAAACCATCTGATATTCAGAAGGAAAAGGAAATAAAGACTTCAGGAGAGAGAAACATAAAGTTTGGACAGATTTGTACTGTGAGCAGTGCACTGAAATATAATCACCACCTCTGGGTTCTCTTCTTTGGAAAGTGGATTACTTTGCATGAATCTCTCTAATAGTGGGAAGCCAGGGACCTAGGCAAAGTCATCATGTTGTCAAAGCTTAGGAATGGAAACTGTTAGAGTTGGAATGAGCCACCACACATTTCTAGTCTCTTAAGTAGATTGTTTTTCAATCTCTTTATTGAATTATTATTTTAGTAGTTTAGGATTGTGTCTACTTTATGTTGCAAAAGATGATCATTCAGATACCTGAAGATACTTTGCCCACGCCAAACCTTCTCTTTTCTATGTTAAACATTTCTAGTACCTTTAACTATTCTTCCTGTGCCCTGGTTTCTGGACTCCTCATCAAGCTATATTCAAATGAGGAAAACTTGGAGTAAATTGTTGCAGTTTTAGATTCAGTTCAATTATTCATCGTAGGAAATAGTAAATTTCACCTAGGCTTTATAATATTCTCCTTCCTCATCCATAAATTTGAAGTAATTTTTTCTTCCTTAGATTCTTGTGAGGAAAACTCAAAATAATCTAAAAGTTTTTTCAACTTTTGATTGACTATGGCATGATACCAGAAAAATCATTCACACTGCTGCATACATATGCCTACACACAGGGATATAGGGGACATATACTGGGTAAAATTAGGTAAAAAGAGAAGTAAAAGAAATTGGAACTCCATACAAAGACTATAATACAGTGAGTATAAAATTATAATTGTTTCTAAATACAATCTGCTGGAGAACAAGGACGACAGCTATGTCGTCTTTGTGTTAGGGAGTCAAATGGTAAAAATTCACAGATAGAAATAAGGGTTGAGATGTTGCAATGTGTAGAGTAGAAACTTGAATAATATTTATAAAGCATTATGTAAATAGCTACAATATAATGACTAGATATGTTTTAGAACAAATGATTAGGCCATATGGAAAAATATTTAAAAGGTCACATCTCGTTTCCTTAGAAATTACTTTGCTTACTGAGCAAGTAGTAAACAGACATACCTGCAAAGATAAATGCTTTTCTCAGACTCCTGTTTTTTTTTTTACTTTTTTAACCACAAAAAATAGGAAATCTGAGTTATCTATTGGTACATAACAGATTATCCCCAAATGTAGCGGCTTAAAACAACATGCATTTATTATCTTACAGTTTCTTGGGATCAGCAGTTTGAGAGTGGTTTAGATGGGAGTTTCTGGCTTGGGGTCTCTCACAGGGTTTCAGACAAGCTGTCTGCTGGGCTGCAGTCATCTGAAGACTTGATTGGGGTTTGAGGTTTCACTTCCCAAAGGGCTTACTCACCTGGCTGCTGGCTTGGGGGGTCTCAATTCCTAGTTATATAGGTCTCTCCTCAGGGCTGACTTAGTGCCCTCAAGGTATGGAAGCTGGTTTTCCCGAGGGAGAGAGAGAGAGAGAGAGAGAGAGAGAGAGAGAGAGAGAGAGGAGAAATCAAGGCAGATGACACAGTACTTCTTTATAGCCTAGTTTCTGTGTCATACACTGTCAATTACCGTATTCATTAGAAATGAGTCATTAAGTCCTGCCCACACTCAAGGGGAAGGGAAAAACATTCATACGTTATAATAGACATAAATACAAACAAAAAATAAGATGATGGAGAGGGAGAGAGGGAGGGAGGAAAGAAGGAAGGCAAGGAGGGAGAGAGGAAGGAAAGAAGGAGAAAGAAAGGGTAAGGGAGAAAGAGATTGCAACTAAGTTTATAGCAATAGGGTCTAGGGATAGTTCACTGTGCATGTGGTTGGGGAGGGAATCACATTCGTATTCTTGGACTAATATTGGAGGCAGAAGATCTAGATTAATATCAAACTTTTGGGACTCCCTTTGATAAGATCCATTTAAGTCATTTTTTCCCTAAAATCCTCAGTTTCCTCATCTGTAAAACAAGGTAGAATACAATGATGATATTTTTCATACTCTACTGTTCTCAGAGTGGAGGTGTGAGAAAGCAAGGGGACAATTTAGGATGAGTACATTTAGATCAAAACATTATTTCTTCAAGGACATTAATAATATCTATTAGGCTTATGTGTTTGAGCCATCTAATGCTGCAGAACAAAATACATCCAAAATGTAATGTCTCAAAAATATATCTTATTCTCTTTCATGGCTCTATTTGGTACTGGGTTCAGCTGAGGTCTGTAATGTGATTGGAGTCAAATGGTAGCTGTGTCCAGAGTGAGCTGAAGGTTTGCCTGTGCAGCACATACAACACGGCTGACTCACAGCTGATGTCGCTGTTGCTGGTTGGAACTCAGGAGCAGCTGGCAACAGAGCACCTGCACATGGTCTTTGCATGTGGTCTGGGGTTTTCACAGCATTGCTGCTAGTTTTTCAAAAGGCAAGAAACAGAAGTTTCCAGGCCAGTTAAGGGCTGGCTATATGTTGGAATGCCAAAGCATCATTTCCTCCCTGTTCTATTGTTCAAAACACTTAGATTCTAGGGAGTAAAGTTATAAGCTTCACCTCCTGATACTGGGAAAGTTATAAGGTCACAACCGCAAAAGGAAGAGGAGGAGGGGAAATGTTTCTGCAACCATTTTTAGAAAATACAGTGTGCTACAATGTGATTACATGACAGATATAAGGACCTTGAATGCAGAGACTCTGAAAATATTTGCATTTATAAAAAGTCCTGAGTCAGTTGTGAATTCTACAGATGTCTGTAATTATTCATTGCTGTCTGCTGATTCATGGTCACAAGAGCTGCCTTACTTAGCAGGGCATGCTCATCTCTCAGGTTGCAAATTTAACAGTTAAAATGTGGTCAACACAATTAGGATAACAATGTGGTTGATTAAAAATATATTTGGGGTTCATATCATCCTTTACTTTAGAAATTTCCTGTGAATGTGTATATGTGCTTGTGTTTCTGTGAACATGTCCATTTAGTTTCTGAATATTTAATTGCTTGTCACATACAGGTTTAGCAAAGTGAGTGAAATACACAAATTGACTTTTGATTTCTTGATATTGTTATTTAAATCAACATTCACAGTCATCAGTCCACCAACAGTATAGACATGATATTACACTGAGTTTATAGAGGATGTTAATTACACACCAGGTTTCCATAATTTCCCCTTATATCTTGGCCATCTAACAAGTAATAATTATAAATTTATAATTATAGCTTTTTATTTGATATGATAAATTAGAACGAACCTCACCATTTCACCATAGTTCTGTTTAAAACATTCTGTATTAAGTTTAAAATGTTTTAAGAAATGTGATGGCTTTGTCAAAAGTCAATTTTTAGCTTCTAGGAGAAAAGAACTAAATTTATAAGAAGACCATGCAAAGTGATAGTTCTCTGATTTGACAAGAAATTAACAGTAGAACAATTTTTAAAAATGACGCTTTGGAAAATTTATTCTTTCTTTTTTATATTGTTATGTTTTTGCCACACTTTGAAATGGAAGATTTAAAATCATATTTGACTAAGACTACAGATGCAGACAAATCAGCTCTTTACATGATATGGAGGATCTTCCATTTCTGGCAGGAACAGACTTAGGTTGGTGTGCCCAAAATCCCCTGTTAGAACAACTAGAGAAATAAGAGAAAAATTAAAACACAGTTTTGAAAGCACTGGAGAGCTACCCAGAACATTGAAGAACTATGGTGTCAAACAAGAGAGAGGGAAACTTATACAGATGATCCCAAATTTTCCTTTCTCCTGGAGGCAGTTGTTAATACTAAATGTAGTGGCTGAAAAGTGGAGCAGAACATTCAGTAGATTTGTGGAGCTGCTGGTACAGACATTGCAGTTTAGGGATGACTATGGCATCTAAGACAAGACCCACAGCAGATCCAGATAACAGGATTACAGACACACACACAAAATAAATGACCGTTACATTCTAGGAAATAAAAGACAAGATGGAGAATCTCACCAGAAAATGGGATAACTATAGAAAAGAATCAAATAGAATGTCTGGAATTTTAAAATGTAATTACAAATTAAGGATTCAAATAACAACTAAAGATAAAATTAAGAAACTGGGAAATACATCATAAGACAATATCCTGCCTACTGGTGCTCTGGATTTCCTTCCAGTTTTATCTTCTCAGATTCTTTTACTTCTTTATCCCTTGTGATGGTTAATTTTATGTGTCAGCTTGACAGAGGGTGCCCAGACATTTGGTCAAACATTATTCTCAGTGTGTCAATGAGGATGTTTCTGGAAGAGATTAATATTTGTATTGGTAGACTGAATAAAGCAGACTGCCCAACTTAAGGTGGATGGGCCCCACCCAATCAATTGTAGATAGAACAAAAAGGCTGAATAAGTGGGGACTCTTTCTACCTGTCTGCTGAACTGGAGCACTGATCTTCCATCCTAAGACTCAAACTAAAATATTGGCTTTTCTTGGGTCTTAGGGCTATTGGCTTTTGGACTGGAACTTATACCATTGGTTTTCTTGGTTCTTAGGCCTTTGAACTAGAACCTGAATTACACATTGTCTCTTCCAGGGGTCCAGCTTGTTGACTGCAGATCTTGGTACTTCTCAGCCTTGGTAATCACATGAGCCAATTCCTTACAATAAATTATCTATCATTTATCTATGTATGTACACACACACACACACACACACACACACACACACACACACACACCCTATTGATTCTGTTTGTCTGGAGAATCCTCATACATCTCCTTTCTGCATCACTGCATACTTCCCTACTCACACATTCCCATTGGCACATAAATAAGCTCTACTATCATTGCCCTTAACCTCAGTTTTCTCTTCTGTTTACTGCTCATTTGTTGCTTACTCTTTGGGTAGACTTTTTCACTTCCACTTTTCTCTTTCTGATAGTGTGATATTGAGGGGGTGAGGTAAGCAGAGGGGAGATGGAGATGGCCAATAATCCAAAGCTCTGAATGGAGATTCCAGGTGACGTTTAAACATATCTCCTATTAAGCTCCTAAAATTCAAAAAATACAGGAAAAAATTTATTTGCTGTCTTTTTGGCACATATATACAATGGAATATTACTCAGCCATAAAAAGAAACAAAATTGAGCTATTTGTAATGAGGTGGATAGACCTAGAGTCTGTCATACAGAGTGAAGTAAGTCAGAAAGAGAGAGAAAAATACCGGTTGCTAACACATATATATGGAATTTAAGAAAAAAAATGTCATGAAGAACCTAGAGGTAAGACAGGAATAAAGACACAGACCTACTAGAGAATGGATTGAGGATATGGGGAGGGGGAAGGGTAAACTGTGACAAAGCGAGAGAGAGACATGGACATATATACACTACCAAATGTAAAATAGCTAGCTAGTGGGAAGCAGCCGCATAGCACAGGGAGATCAGCTCGGTGCTTTGTGACCGCCTGGAGGGGTGGGATAGGGAGGGTGGGAGGGAGGCAGCCGCAAGAGGGAAGAGATATGGGAACATATGTATATGTATAACTGATTCATTTTGTTGTAAAGCAGAAACTAACACACCATTGTAAAGCAATTATACTCCAATAAAGATGTTAAAAAATAAATAAATAAATTTGATAAATTGACTAAAGGCAAAACTGTATGGCCCTACCTTGATCTTACAGATATTTTTTAAGGGAAAAGCAAATTTAGTTTACTTTATTTTAGTTTTTTTTTTTTTTTAAGAAAATATTCTTTGTCCAAATAGGAAATATTGGTGCTTGGTTTAAAAACTGCCAGAGTCATACGACCTTGATCTAGCATGGCAGCAAGACCAAAAAGTATACGTCAGCTCATGCACTAAGCCACCAATAACATAGCCAAAAGCAGAAAATGTGCAAACACACTGACATTTGGATTCAAGCAAGGCGAAAAAATTATTTCCAGATGACACTTTTGCCTTATTGTGGATATTTAATTGAAATTCATGATCAGAAGATGACACTGCTCAAAGTACCAGGCCCTTTGTTTTGTTGGTAGCTGTCTGATGAGTGCTTAGCTGTCAGTTTTTGTAATCAAAAGTCTTTTCCCGTTTTTCTCCTGGAGAATGGCAATCGTTTTCCCATGTATTCTGTTGCTTCTTCTTGGGTAGCTGATGATGCTGTTTTTGACTCTGAATATTACCCATTATCTCTCTCACTTCTCCGTGAAGTGTTATCTTTGTTTTAAGTGGTAGCAAGATGTAGGCAAAGGAGGGGAGATAATGACTAATTTTGTGGCAGTTGAATAGCTTAGTTTACAATTGAATCTCATTTCTATTTGTAAGTGAATCTTAGGGACAGAACTGGTTTGCATCCTTCCATGCTTTTTAAGCGTTATGATCTTTGGTGACTTACTCTTCCTATTCCCATTCCTTTTATCTGCTAAATTAAACAGTAATTATTTCCTCTTAATGTCAGGAATATAGACTATATGTATATAGAGTATAGAATATGTATAGATATGGAATGTAATATAATCTTATATAACATAGAATTTTAATATAGAATATTAAGTTAGGGAAAAAACTAATAAAATATAGCTATAATGAATTTTAAATATCCCTGTGAATTAAATAATTTTTTCTCAGTAAATATATACATTTTTAAATTTAAAAATTCATGGGTAAAATACATATAACATAAAATTTACCATCTTAACCATTTTAAACTGTACAGTTCAGTGGCATTAAGTACATTCATACTGTTGTGCAACCATTATCACCATCCATCTGTAGAAGTCTTTTCATCTTACAAAAATGAAACTCTATACCCATTGAACAGTCCCTCCTCCCTGGAGCTCCTGGCAACCACCATTCTACTTTCTGCCTCTTTGAAAGTGACTGCTCTAAGGACCTCACACCAGTGGAATCATACAACATTCTTTTTGCTAAATTGACTAAGAATAATGTCCTCATGTACATCCAAGTTGAAGCACATTTCAGAATGCACTGCTTCTTTAAGGCTGAATAATATTCCATTGCATGCATACACCAAGTTTTATTTACCCATTCATCCACTGATGGACACTTGGGTGGTTAACACTTTTTGATTATAAGTAATGACAACGGCACTGAAGTTAAAACAATGGCTGCTCACCTATGTATGTGCACCTCTGTGTCTTCAATCAGAATTAGCAATTAGTAATCAGAGCACAGATCCCTTATATTTGAAGGACAGGGTGCTTATTGCCCACCCTGGCCCCTGTGAACTGCTTCAGGAACATGTATACAGCCACCTGCCACAGTGCTAAGTTTGAGGGATGAATAACTGCTACCAAGCTAAGAGCTAAAATTGACCAAAGAAACCCACAACGTACTATCCAACCTTCCCGTTGAAGTTACAAGCCTTCAAATAGACTCCTGTGTTTCAAAATATTTACATCAGATAGATTCTGCCATGGTAATTGTTGTCTAGGTGCAGAGACAGGTTCCTGGGGTGTGTCCTACTCTGCCATGTTCCTAGAATCTTCAGTTCGGTAAATATTTTGAGAAAAATGGATAGCCAAAATACACATAAAAAATGCTCAGCATAACTGATTATTAGAGAAATGCAAATCAAAACTATAATGAGGCATCACATCACACTGGTCAGAATGGCCATGATCAAAAAAATCTACAAACAATAAATGCTGGAGAGGGTGTGGAGAAAAGGGAACCCTCCTACACTGTTGGTGGGAATGTAAATTTGTACAGCCACTATGGAGAACAGTATGGAGGTTCCTTAAAAATAGAACTACCATATGACCCAGCAACCCCACTACTGGGAATATACCCTGAGAAAACCATAATTCAAAAAGATACATGCACCCCAATGTTCATCGCAGCACTATTTACAATAGCCAGGACATGGAAGCAAACTAAAGGTCCATCAACACAGGAATGGATAAAGGAGATGTGGAATATAACTCAGAAATAAAAGAAGAACAAAATAATGTCATTTGCAGCAACATGGATGGACCTAAAGATTGTCATACTGAGTGAAATAAGTCAGACACAGAAAGACAAATATCGTAGGATATCGCTTATATGTGAAATAAAAAAGGGTACAAATGAACTTATTTACAAAATACAAGGAGATGCACAAATGTAGAAAACAAACCTATGGTTACCAGGGGATAAGAGGAAGGGAGAAATAAATTGGGAGATAGGGACTGACATATACACACTACTATATATAAAATAGGTAACTAATAAGAACCTGCTGTATAGCACAGGAAACTCTACTCAATACTCTGTAATGGCCTATATGGTAAAAGAATCTAAAAATGAAAGAAGAGTGGATATATGTATATGTATAACTGATTCACTTTGCTGTATACCTGAAGCTAACACAACACTGTAAATCAACTAGACTACAATAAAAACTAAAAAAAAACCACTATTTTGAGAAAAATGTATTTGAGAAAAATTAACAAAGAGGTGCACACTTTGTTGTTCTTTATGTTTCTTCATTTATTCAATTCATTCATTCCTTCATGGATTGAGTGTCTGCCATTGATAGACCTCTAAGATTCCAAGGCAAATATGTAATTACAGCCTCCTAGCTTCTAAAAGTGTGAAATCAAATAGGATAGACAAACATAAGTAAGCAATTGCAGTACTATGTGACTTGTGCTCTAATTGAACACTATACATGATTCAGGGTATCATCCCTTCTGCTTGGGTGAGAGGGAGAGGTTGGGAGAGCCCAGGGAATATTTCCTTTAACTCACAGCTAGCTCCTTCACGTGAATAATTGGTGAAACCTGGAGACCTTTTCTTCTCCCTCTTCACCTTGGCTGCTTCACCGCCTCCAAGGTTCTCTAAAGAAGACAATCCTGTATCAAATGTGAGCAATTGGGTAACTCTTGTGTTTTACCCACAGCCTCCCTTTGTAACCTCCTTTCCTCTCTCTTTCAGTAGTTCACTGATTTCATAAGGATGAGTACTTTCTCTTTAATGCTAGTCTTTCCTTTTCCTCATACATTTGTTCATCAATTTATTCATTCATTCAGTAAACATTTTTTGAACACCTACTGTGTTCCAGGGACGATGCTAGGCATTTTGTTACTACCTGAAACGAAGAGCAGTAATCAAGACAAGTTACGGCCTCTGCATTGTGTAATATTGTCTAGTGAGGAATATAGACAATAAATAAATATATCAAATTAGATGAAATAGTTTACCTTCTCTCTGTTTCTGTCTCCATGTCTCTGTATCTGTCTGTCTCTCACACACACACTTTTATACAATAACTTTTTAAATAACTTTCATAAGGTTTATGTTCTAATGGACTTACAAAACCCTCTTTAGCAGTTCCATTTAATGCTGCTTCTTTAATGCCATTGGCCCACATAAACGGATATTTCTTTCTTCTTCTCTTTGTCCAGTCTCCATATCTATCCTGAGGTGGTTCCTTTTATTGAGAAGGCTCTTTGCAGCTCAGTTTGTTTTATTCTTCAGTCTTCCACAGGAGATGGACACACAATCAGTTCCAAGTCCTATTGGCTCCTATTCCTGTTACCCTGTCATACCAGGTCCAGAGTAATTCAGGCCTTCTGTGGAAGCGGCTTTGGAGAGCACCTGCTATTTCTGTCTGACAGTGTGCCACATCTGCTCTGCCTTTGTCCACTCACCAGGGACAGAAGCGGAGCATGGTGAGACATCATGTACTGCATTATTTAGCAACGAGTGGGGAGGACACCCCTAGAGAAGAATGTAATTTTAAACTGGAAGAAAAATGATTAAGAATCATGGGCGTGAAAGAAACAGCAGCAAGCAGATGTTGTAAAACATGGGTAAGGAGGAAAGAAAGGCGACAGCTGAGAATGAATTAATTTTACTCCTAAATCTTGCATCCTTACTCAATCATGCCAGATGGGGAAGCAATCAAGAAGACACAAGGTCCTGTTGGTCTCACTGCTCTTCCCACAAGAGAACTGGTTGAAAGTACCTTCCCATAGCAGCAGAGTGATAAAAGCAAATGCACTGTTTCATTTATTAATCAAGATTCAATTTATCTCACTCATTTGAGACGGCAAGCTGTGGTGGAAAAGAGCAGTCTTTGGGTGAGAGACATAGCTTTGAATCTTAATTCTTTTCCTTGCTACCTGTATGACCTTGACTAAATGTCTTTTCCTTTTTGAGCCTTAGGATTCTCACTTACAAAAGATTAAGAACTAACATGTATTGAGACCTTACTTTGTGCTGGGCATTATGCTAATTGTTTTATTTTATTGCCTTATTCAATCCTTCCAAAAAGGTTTTGAGGTACATATTATTAGCTGGTTTCTACAAGAGGAAAAAAAAAGAAGCTAATTTAAGGAGTTTAATTAACTTATAAAGGTAGCAATCTAACGTAGACATCAGGTGCATGGGGACAAAGTCAGGAGTGCCTGGGTTCAAATCCCAGATTTATCATGTAAACTTCGACATCTATTTTAACCTCTTCTTGCCACATTTTCTTATCATATTTATCACATTTCATAGATAAATGTAGGTATTGAGAATAGCTGCATCATATAATGGTTATGGAATTAGATGAGACAGTGTGTGTTTTTAGCATCATTCCAGGAATATGATAACTGTTCAACGTACATATTAATCAATATTATGTATAATATAGTATGTATATATTAGTATCATCGTTCCTATTTTTAGATTTTTATCCTGGATTGCTCAGTGTCTAAGTCACAGATCTAAATTTAAACCCAGGTTTATCTGACTCCAAAGCCCCCTCTCTACTCACAGCAATAATAAGTGCTCTTATGAGAGTTAATTGCTGTAGCCCATGGAAATCTCAACACATATTAGGTGCTAAATACTTTCTGATTCCTCCTAGCCCCTCCACTTTTCCTTCTAGCTGTCAAGAATATCAAACCTTGCATTTGACAAGACCTACACATCTCTCTCTCTTTCAGTTTTGCATATAGATGTCTCTAATTATTATCTTCCTCAAATGGTTCTTTTTCAAACTATTTCCTGGACTTCTTTTCCTTGTTCTACCCTATAAATATTGATGATATTCAGCCAAATATCATCAATACTTGGCCAAATTCTCTCCTTCTTCATGTTCTCTTACCAATTGTATGTCAATTACTCTAATAAAAAACACTTGTTGAGAAAAGACTATTTAAAATGATTATTGCAAGGAGTGGGGGAAAGGGGACTATTGTGATAGGACTATGGGTCTTGTTACAATAGAAAGAACACTGAGATAAATAGCTTTGGTATAATTAAACAGCAGATAACATTTTATCCTGAGGCCACCCTATTTTCAGATGAAGCTCTCACATATAGGTTGTACACTGGCTCCAGCCGAGGGCTATCCAACAACCAGGGACCTGGGGGAAGGGAAGAATCTTGACCAAAGTTTGGTTAACAAGTATTTTGTTCTGATTGATCAATAAGGACAAGTGGCTTAATCATTTATCAGGAAAATAATGGAAATTTGGAAGGTCTTCCTCCAGTTTTCTCCTAGGTAAATAAGGGTGGGAGCTCATTTGGGGAAGGTAAGACATTTCCTGAACCACAAAAGGGTGGGAAGATTTTAGAACCTCCTCAGTTTTTCAAGATCACAGAGCCTGGGTAAAGTTCAACAATGTTAAATCTCAAAGTTATATCTAGATATGCCTAAGTATGCTGTTTAGATATTACCACCCTGAAATAACATAATCTTTTCAACACAGTATTTCCAAAACTAAACTCATCCTTCCTGAAAAAATTGAAATTTCTTTTGCCTTTGCTTCTTTTCTTGGTGGCACCACCAGAAAAGGCATAGTCACCTAAAATAGAAATCTGGTGACTGAAAGGAAGGAAAAAGGAAAATGATTTCCTTAATCCAACTTCCTCTGAGTGTCACATATTTAACGTGTATAAATATATACAAATAGGAGAAGGCAATAGACATGTAAAAATAATATTTTAAAAATTGACCAAGATATATGTGGAAATAAGAAAATGACTAGAATACTGATAACAGCAGGAAGTTTTTTTTTAAATAAACAGAATTATATAGAAGTAGATGTTGAGCTGAACATTTAGTTACATTAATAAAATATCAACTGAAAAAAATGCACAACCTAAAAATTGAGAACTACATTTTATTGGGCAGACTTACTGAGGACTATTGCTCTGAGGGACTGTTACAAAGAGGTAAGGGAGGAGCCAGGATATATAGGAGATATTTTGCTGTAAAAAAAATGTAATCTAACATCAAAAGATTATTGCTAATCACAAAAATAGATGTCTCAAGTTTATGATTTTGGTGTTTTCCTATGTATGAGAAGATGCAAGAGTCTGTGCTTATTAAAATTATTCCTTAGATATGCACCTTAAATATCTAAGGCAGTATCCTGTTTTTCTCCAATTTCCCTCAGTGTGCACGGGGTGTGGGGTGGGGGCAGGGAGGGCATGCTGCAGTGACTGATGGCTTTATGGCATCAATGTCCTTTGTTTACTGGAATGGCAGGTGACATTTTTTGTCTGCAAAAATGATATTCTTTTTCTCTTGTTAAAGGCACTATAAGATCAGACCAGAAATAAATGAAAGAGAAACAAAGAACATAATAGCAAAGATCAATAAAACTAAAAGTTTTTTCCTGGGTAAACCTTTAACCAGATACATAAAGAAAATGAAAGAGAGGAATCAAATCAATAAAATTAGAAACAATAAAGGAGAAATTACAACAGACACTGCAGAAATACAAAGGACCATAAGAGACTACTACAAGCAACTATATGCCAATAAAATGAACAACTTGGAAGAAATGGACAAATTATCGGAAAGGTACAATTTTCCAAGGCTGAACCAGGAAGAATTAGAAAATATAAACAGACAAATAACAAGTAATGAAATTGAAACTATAATTAAAAATCTTCTAATAAACAAAAGTTCAAGACCAGATGGCTTCACAGGCAAATTCTATCAAACGTTTAGATAAGACTTAACACCTATCCTTCTCAAACTCTTCCAAAAAATGGCAGAGGGAGGAACACTCCCAAATTAATTTTACTAAGCCATCATCACCCTGATACCAAAACCAGACAAAAATGTCACAAAGAAAGAAAATTACAGACCAGTATTACTAATGAACATAGACACAGAAATCCTCAACAAGATACTAGCAAACAGAATCCAACAACACATTAAAAGGATTATACAAAAAGATCAAGTGGGATTCATCCCAGGAATGCAAGGATTCTTCAATATATGCAAATCAATCAATGTGATACAACATATTAACAAATTAAAGAATGAAAACCATATGATCATATCAATAGATGCAGAAAAAGCTTTTGACAAAATTCAACATGAATTTATGATAAAAGCTCTCCAGAAAGTGGGCATGGGGGAACTTACCTCAACATAATAAAGCCCATATATGACAAACCCACAGCAAACATCATTCTTAATGGTGAAAACTTGAAAGCATTTCCTCTAAGATCTGGAAAAAGACAAGGATGTCCACTCTCACCAGTATTATTCAACATAGTTTTGGAAGTCTTAGCCATGGCAATCAGAGAAGAAAAAGAAATAAAAGGAATACAAATTAGAAAAGAAGAAGTAAAACTATCACTGTTTGCAGATGACATGACACTGTACGTAGAAAATCCTAAAGATGCCACCAGAAAACTACTAGAGCTAATCAATGAATTTGGTAAAGTAACACAATACAAAATTGATGCACAGAAATCTCTTGCATTCCTATACACCAGCAACAAAATATCAGAAAGAGAAATTAAGGAAACAATGTCACATACAATCACAACAAAAATAATAAAATACCTAGGGATAAACCTACATAAGGAGGCAAAAACCTGTATGCAGAAAACTATAAAACACTGATGAAAGAAATCAAAGATGATACAAACAGATGGAGAAATATGCCATTCTCCTGGATTGGAAGATTCAATATTGTGAAAATGACTATATTACCCTAAAGCAATCTACAGATTCAATGCAATCCCTATCAAAACACCAATGGCATTTTTCACAGAACTAGAACAAAAATTTTTCCAATTTATTTGGAAATACAAAAGACCCCAAATAAGCAAAGCAATCTTGAGAAAGAAAACCAGAGCTGGAGGAATCAGGCTCCTTGAATTCAAACTATACTACAAAGCTACAGTAATCAAAACAGTACGGTACTGGCACAAAAACAGAAATATAGATCAATGGTACAGGACGGAAAGCCCAGAGATAAACCCATGCATCTATGGTCACCTAGTCTGTGACAAAGGAGGCAAGAATATAAAATGGAGAAAAGACAGCTTCTTCAATAAGTGGTGCTGGGAAAACTGGACAGCTACATATAAAAGAAAGAAATTAGAACACTCCATAACACATACACAAAAATAAGCTCAAAAGGATGAAAGACCTAAATGTAAAACCGGATACTATAAAAATCTTAGAGGAAAACATAGGAAAAATGCTCTTTGACATAAACTACAGCAAGATCTTTCTTGACCCACCTCCTAGAGTAATGGAAATAAAAACAAAAATAAACAAATGAGATCTAATGAAACTTAAAAGCTTTTGCACAGCAAAGGAAACCATAAACAGGACAAAAAGACGACCCTCAGAATAGGGGAAAATATTTGAAAACAAAGCAACAGACAATGAATTAATCTCCAAAATATGCAAACAGCTCATGCAGTTCAATATCAAAAAACAAACAACCCAATCCAAAACTGGGCAGATGACCTAAATAGACATCTCTCCAAAGAAGACATACAGATTGCCAAGAGACACATGAAAAGATGCTCAACATCACTAATTATTAGAGAAATGCAAATCAAAACTACAATGAGATATCACCTCACACTGGTCAGAATGGCCATGATCAAAAATCTACAAACAATAAATGCTGGAGAGGGTGTGGAAGAAAGGGAACCCTCTAGCACTGTTGGTGGGAATGTATAAATTGACATAGCCACTGTGGTGAACAATTTGGAGGTTCCTTAAAAAACTAAAAATAGAACTACCATATGACCTAGCAATCCCACTACTGGGCATATACCCTGAGAAGACCATAATCCAAAAGGACACACGTATCCCTATGTTCATTGCAGCACTATTTAAAATAGTCAGGACATGGAAACAACTTAAACGTCCAATGACAGGTGAATGGATAAAGAAGATGTGGTACATTTGTACAATGGAATATCACTCAGCCAAAAAAGGAACGAAAGTGGGTCATTTGTTGAGATGTGGATCCACCTAGAGTCTGTCATACAGAGTGAAGTAAGTCAGAAAGAGAAAAACAAATTTTGTATATTAATGCGTATATGTGGGTCTAGAAAAATGGTACAGATGAACCTATTTCCAGGGCAGGAATAGAGATGCAGATGTATAGAACAGACATGTAGACACAGTGGGGAAAGGGGAAGGTGGGATGCATTAGGAGATTAGGACTGACATATATACTCTACTATGTGTAAAATAGTTAGTGGGAACCTGCTATAAAGCACAGGAAGCTCAGCTCGGTGTTCTGTGATGACCTAGATGGGTGGGATGGGGCGGATGGGAGGGAGGGGAGATATATATATATATATATATATATATATATATATATATATACACACCCATATAGCTGATTCACTTTACTGTGCAGTGGAAACTGACACAGCATTGTAAATCAATTATACTCCAATAAAAACAAAATGAAAAGTAAGAGAAAAAAAAAGAAAACATACTATAAAACTCCTAGAGTAAAACATAGGCTGAACACTCTTTGACATAAACTGCAGCAATATTTTCTGGGTCCCTTTCCTGATGTTAAGGAAATAAAAGCACAAATAAACAAGTGGAACCTAATTAAACTTAAAAGCTTTTGCACAGCAAACTAAACCATCAACAAAACAAAAAGACAGCCTACTGAATGGGAGAAAATATTTGCAAATGATATGGCCAATAAGCAGTTAGTATCCAATGTATATAAATAGTTCATACAACGCAACATCAAAAAAACTAACCACCCAATTAAAAAATGGGCAAAAGAACTGAATAGAAATCTTTTAAAAGAGGAATTGCAGATGGCCAATAGGCACATGACAAAATGCTCAATATTGCTAATCACCAGAGAAATGCAAATCAATACTAGTATGAGATATCACCTCACACCTGTCAGAGGCTACCATCCAAAAGAACACAAATAACAAATGTTGGTGAAAATGTGGAGAAAAGGGAACCTTCATACACTATTTTTAGGAATATAAATTGGTGAAGCCACTGTGGAACACAGTATGGAGGTTTCTCGAAAAAACTAAAAATAGAACTACCATATGACCCAGCGATTCCACTCCTGTATATCAAAAAACAAACAAACAAAAAAACTAATTCAAAATATACATGCACCCCAATGTTCATAGCAGTATTATTTACAATTGCCAAGATATGGAAGTAATCTAGCAGTATTATTTACAATTACCAAGATATGGAAGAAATCTAAGTGTCCATAAATAGATGAATGTATATAGAATATGTGGTATACACATACACACACACAGAATGGAATACTACTCAGCCATCAAAAGGAACAAAATTTGTCATTTGCAGCAACATGGATGCACTTGGAGGTCATTATGCTAAGTGAAATGTCAGAAAGAGAAAGACAGATACTGTATGATGTCACTTATATGCAGAATCTAAAAATTATAACACACTAATAAATAAAACATAAAAGAAGCAGAATCAGAGATATAGAGAACCAACTAATGGTTACCAGTGTGGGGGCAATATAGGGGTAGGGAATTGGGTGGTACAAACAATTGGGTATAAAATAGGCTACAAGAATATATTGTACAGCATGAGAAACATAGCCAATATTTTGTAATAGCTATAAATAGAGTGTACCCTTTAAAATTTGAATAAAACATTTCAAAAGGAACAATATATGTTCTTATAAAATACTGGAAGAAAAACACATATATATGAACATATAAATGGGATCATATACAATGGGATCATATTGCACATGAATATTTGTAACTGCTATTCTACCACTTAAGAATAATACTATTTTCCAGTGCCACAAAATATTACTCCATGGCATCAGTTTTGGATTCTATGCTTTTTGGAATACAGCTATTTAATCAATCAATATTTCCTTTTGTTGTATTTTCATGTAATTTCTAATTATGTAAATATTTGTATGAATATATATATTTTTTCTCAGGTTACATTTTTAAAAGTGAACATGGAGAGTTAAAAAGAAATGGACATTTAAAAAATTAATTGATTGTTTTTTATTGAAGTATAGTGATTTACAATGTTGTGTTAGTTTTAGGTGTATCACAAAGTGATTCAGTTATAATACATACAAATATATGTATATACATATGTATAATTTTTCAGAGTATTTTCCATTATAGATTATAAGATATTTAATATAGGTCACTGTGTTATACAGTTGGTCCTTCTTGTTTATCTATTTTATATACAGTAGTGTGTATCTTTTAATCCCAAACTCCTAATTTATTCCTCACCTCCCCTCTCCCCTTTGGTAAGTTTGTTTTCTATGTCTGTGAGTCTATTTCTGTTTTGTAAATAAATTCATTTGTATCATATTTTAGATTCCACATATAAATGATATCATATGGTATTTGTTTCTCTAACTTTCTGGCTTTCTTCACTTGGAATGATAACCTCTAGGTCCATCCATGTTGTGGCAAATGGCATTATTTCATTCTTTTATGGCTGAATAATATTCCATTGTATATATATACCACATCTTCTCTATCCATTCATCTGTCAGTGGACACTTAGGTTGCTTTCATTTCTTGGCTCTTATAAATAAGGCTGCTAGGAACATTGGGGTGCATATATCTTCTCGAATTAGAGTTTTCATTTTTCTGGACATATACCCAGGAGTGGGATTGCTGGAGCATATGGTAGCTCTATTTTTACTTTTTTAAAGGAACCTCCATATAATTTTCCATAGTGGCTGTACCAATTTACATTCCCACCAACAGTGTAGGAGGGCTGACTTTTCTCCATACCCTCTCCAGCATTTATTATTTGTGGACTTTTTGACTATGGCCATTCTGTGTGATGTAAGGTGATACCTCACTGTGGTTTTGATTTGCATTTCTCTAATAATTAGTGATGTTGAGCATCTTTTAATGTGTCTGTTTGTCCTCTGTATGTCTTTGGGGAAATGTCTATTTAAATCTTCTGTGCATTTTTAGGATTGGGTTGTTTGTTTCCTTGTGGTTTTTTATGTGTGTTTACTTTTTGATATAGACCTGTATGAGCTGTTTGTATATTTTGGAAATAATCTCTTGTCATTTGCATAGTTTGCAAATATTTACTACTATTCTGTATGTTGTCTTAAAGAAAATGGGTATTTTGCAAGCTCTCAGTAGAGTCAAATTAACTTATAGGAAGCTACTATATAGCATTACACTGCCCAGGAAGGAAAGAAAATTATCAATTTCCTAAACACTTACTGATAAGTATCATTTTTTATAAATATAAAATCCATTTTGTGGTTAATTTGTATTTATTTGATTACTAATATATTTGAACTTTTTCTCACATGTGCATTGGCTATTCATATTTCAGAGTTTTGACTTAATCCTTATTCTGAATTGAAAGCACATTAAATAGATGGCTACATATACAAATACTTTCCTTCTAAACCCCAATTTTAAATCTTAATTCTAGTGAAACAGTCAACTACACTTTATAAGTTGAACTAGAAAGAAAGAAAACTCACTCTCTCAAAGGACATTTATTGAAATAATATCTACTAAGTCAATCATATTACAATTACATTTTAATTAATTATCACTGGGCTTCCCTGGTGGCGCAGTGGTTGAGAGTCTGCCTGCCGATTCAGGGGACGTGGGTTCGTGCCCCAGTCCGGGAGGATCCCACACGCCGCGGAGCAGCTGGGCCCGTGAGCCATGGCCGCTGAGCCTGCGCGTCCGGAGCCTGTGCTCCGCGACAGGAGAGGCCACAACAGTGAGAGGCCCGTGTACCACAAAAAAAAAAAAAAAAAAAAAAAAAAAATTATTACTTCAATCTCCCAAAAAATCTTTACAATAGGGAGTCCTATTTTATAAAGAAGAAAATTCAGGATTAAGGAATGTCAAGTCACTTTCCACAGGTTATATATATGACAAGGCCAGAATTTTCAACTTTGAATAGTCAAATTCCTTAGTGCATCTATCTTAAAATGGTGAAATCTGACTTTATACCTACTTGAAAAACCTGAAAGTTTTCTAATGTTTCTTGACGTTTTTCTTATAAAGTTACATACTTCAGACTAGTTGATTTGCAATGCAGTGATAGGGGAAATTGGACAAAGCAGGACTCAAGGAGGAGAGTCATATGACCAGAGGAAAGAGATGTCAAATGTATTACTGAATGTCTTAGTGTCACTGGCACAGAGCGGAAGGAAGGTTTTTGTAGGTTCAAGATGCTCAGATTTAAGCAATAAACTAATGACTGAATCACTGATTACTTTAGATTCGGTAATATATATGAACATATAAATGTGTAATAAAATGGGATCATATTGCACATGAATATTTGTAACTGGCAATTCAATTCAAATGGCAATATTCTTCAGTTTTCATAAAACATTTACAGAGTGATTTGCATAAATATTTGATTTTCTGTCATGATAGCTGACTGCCCTTTGTGTTGGTACCACCCTAGGTCTGTTACATTGCATTGGTTGAGTGACTTGACTTTACAGTGGTGACTGTGTTATTTTTGAAAACATTTATCAGATAATCAGATTCCCTAAGAAATAATCTCCATACGGATTATCAACAATCTCTATCCTCTGTTGGACAAATTTAAAGGGTGCTATCTGAGGCTTTGTGATTCGCTAGTTATAAATTATGTCAGAAAGAGAAAAACAAATATTGTATATTAACACATATATGTGGAATCTGAAAAAATTGGTATAGAACATCTTATTTAAAAGAAGAAATAGAGACACAGATGTAGAGAACAAAGGTATGGATACCAAGGAGGAAAGTGGGGGTGGGATGAATTGGGAGATTGGGATTGACATATATATACTATTGATACTATGTATAAAATAGATAACTAATGAGAACCTACTGTATAGCACAGGGAACGCTACTTATTGTGCTGTGGTGACTTAAATGGGAAGGAAATCCAAAAAAGAGGGGATATATGTATATGTATAGCTGATTCACTTTGCTGTACAGTAGAAACTAACACAACATTGTAAAGCAACTATACTCCAATAAAAATTAAAAATAAATTGAGATATAGCACAATGGTTCTTATAAATATTCATGGTGCAAAATTAATTTTTCTGATGGAATGGATATATAGAATTATGAAATATCTGGGTGTAAAAATAGCTGCTGTTATTGAAGTCCTTGCATTTCCTGTCTGGCCTGACAGTTGTAGGCTGTGGGTAAGGGCACACATAATCGCCTTCACTTCTATCTTCATGCTATGGAATCAGATATTATCTCTACTCCTGGGAGACAAGAACTCTAACCATTCTATGTCATCCTGTGTAGTTAAGAACAGAATGAGAGAAAGGAAAAAAGGAAGAAAAGAAGGAAGGAAGGAAGGGAGGGAGGGAGAGAGGGAAGGAAAGAGAGAAGAGAAAAAAAGTATTTTAACCTACATATTTGACTCTTGTAGAGCTAATTGTTCTCTGGCACACTGACTGAGGCAAGAGTCACCTTCTATGCTGAGGTAGAAGGAAGAATTGCTAATCATCATGTCTTTTGAAACATAAATCAGGAAGCCCCTGAGAGATCCCAGATCATTGCCTGACTACATGCATAGCTATAATTAATGACTGTTTGTAAAAGACTCTGAAGATGAAAAGCACCTTAATTGGAGTAACTCTCAATCATGCAGAAGGAGAAAGTTTAAAGTAAATGGAAATATTAGGATGGATGGGTGATTTTACTAGAGTAATAGGATTTTAAATGTGATTTTTTTTCTCTTGGTATTTCAGTTAATGTTTCAAAGCTGAAAACAATATGTTATGCATTCTAAATAGAGCTATGCTCATGTCCCATGGAACATAATAAGAAAATGTAATTGGTGGTTTGGCTATCACTTCCCCAGAAATACCTCCAGTATTGAAAATGAAAACTACTTTGAAAGGAATTTGTAGGAGTAAATATCCATTTGCCTTTTTGCCTCTCCCAAGAGAAGAGGGAAAGAGGAACATGCTTCCCCATTCTCAAATCAAGGTGAATGAATCAGAGGGAATTTCCTGGCAGTCCAGTGATTAGGACTTTGTGTTGATCCCTTGGGGAACTAAAATCCTGCAAACTGTGTGGCCAAGGCTGAAAAAAAAAAAAAGAATGAATCAAACAAAGACCGAGGGTTTCTTACAAAATAAGAGATGTTACCATCTTACTTACTGGATGAAATAAAAAAAAAAAAAAGGACCATCTCTCTGTTGTCATCAGGATTGGAAAAATGATAGGAGATTGGCAAATATAAATACATACACATATATGTGGTCTGTTCCCCCTCCCACAAACACACCCTTAGGGATTTAATGGATTTTGTGACAATAGAAAGTATTACCTGTTTGCCTACTGCACTCTGAAGTCAGGAGTCTGACTAGAGCAGACAGAAATGGTAGGAAAAGAAAAGAAAAGAGCAAACACTAGACAAGCTGTAGTTTGAATCATTTATCAGGGCAAATATCTCCCAAATTAACTGGCCCTGGTATGTGTTTTTCATATAACTTACCAATAGAACTAGATTAGTTTTATTTTTATTTTGGGGAAGACACTTTAGGATGCATCCATATTCTTTCATAATCCTTACTGTTAACCTAATCAATAATATAAGCTTCATCTCATTACTCCTGCCTGAGGAGTTAGTTCCTGAAGTAAGTGCCCTGTTTCCTCCTTTCCAGACAATGAACACTCATATTTTAAAGACTTTGTCAAAAACAAAGTAACAATCTCAATGTGTCTTTGCATAGACAAGTGGAGATTTATTACTAATAACTGAAAGGATACTTTCACAAAGGCAATAGGTCTGTTGTTTCAACAAGTAGAATGTTCTTCTATCAGCCTGGCTGACATTTTCATGCTCACTAAGGTCACTGTTTCCTTCCAATGCACAGTAGAAGGCAGACTGGAAGACATTTCAGAGGCTGGCTTTGTGATGTACTTAAGACCCCATGATTCCACTGTTGGCTTTCTGTTGCTTGGCTAGAGTCAATTTTTCAGTTTCTGTAGTATTGAAAAGCTGCCATTCGACCATTAGGATAAGTATGTGGTGCATTTTCTCCTCCAATAGGCAGGGAGCAGAGATGAGGCAGTGAAATCACACTGTGGTAGAACTACATACAAAATGCAAATTCTGGCCTTGTTTACTGCCCCTGTCCCATTAACCTGTATTTCAGGTTAGCATGGGAAGGACTAGGGGTATGTAGCCATGAAATCTGTACTTTTTTTTTTTAATGAATTAATTAATTAATTAGGCTGTGTTGGGTCTTAGTTGCAGCACATGGGATCTTCGTTGAGGCATGCGGGCTTCTCTCTAGTTGTGACACGTGGGCGTGGACTCAGTAGCCCCAGGGCATGTGGGATCTTAGTTCTCTTACCAGGGACTGAACCCACGTCCTCCTGCATTGGAAGGTGGATTCTTAACCACTGGACCACCAGGGAAGTCCCTGTACAATATTTCTTCTAAATGAGAAACAGAGTTTCTTGCCGACAAGAAACTTTGTCACTTAAAGACACATGTGCCTTTCCAGAAGTTTTTAAATGGCAAAGTATTAGGCTTCTGTGAACTTATACTCATGTGCGTGTGTGTATATAAAATCTTTAAAGCAGGCTTTGAAAATTGTAACAATAGCACCTCTAAATTTGTCATATCCTGGAAGCAAGAGCTTGATCTAACTCCACTGATAAATTATGTATGTCCTTAGGCAAAATTCTAATATGATTTTGTAATTATTAACCAGCTTCTCATCATGTTCTATGGTTTCCTATATGTTTGAATGGTATGGGAGTAATACAAGACTGCTTTCTGTCCTAGATTCCAGGAGGGCCAATCCTGTGATGCTATTTTAAAACAGTGAAAATAGTATAAATGTTTGATCCAAAGAGACATGGGTTCATATTTGGACTTTGCTACCTTCCCATCTCTTTTAGCTTCAATTTATTCATCAGTGATGGAAAGAAAAATTGACACTCACTACAGATTTGTTGTGAAATTAAATTAAAATTATGTACTCTATCTTGTATAAAATAGGTAATCAAATATTAAATCTGTTAATATTATTCTTATTTTTTAGCTTTATTTTTACTGTACCCAGCATGTATCCAGATACTTTGATTTCTTTAAAGGAAAATGTTAATGAGCTATGTATGACCTTCTTTTTCTATTTGACCTCTTCAGATAGGTTAAATTTTTTTTTCAGCAAATGTTTATTGAGTGACTGTAATGCACAGCACAGTGATCCTTGATGCTGTAGGCATTAAAACAATGAATTAGAAATTGATCTGGATTTAAAAATGGCAAAATTCAGTATAACATATGTCTATACATAATTTTAATACAAAGTAAAATACTATAAAGAGCAAACAAAATTAAGATATGGAATTACAGAAAAGCAAAAGGAGATTAATTTCAAACAGGATAAGATATAGAAGTTAGAAATGGTCTCTCTCAAAGAATCTGCACTGAGTCTTTAAATATGAGAGTGTGTAGTTCTTGATAAAAAAAGTGTATGTACAGGAAATTCTAAGTGTAGAGGAGGGCACAGAAACAGGTTTAGAGGAGTGAAACCTTGATAGCAAATGGGAAACAGCACAATATCCGATTTTTCTGAAGGAAATTCATAGAAGAGTATATTAGTAGAAACAAATATTGGAAGATAACCTTGAGGCAAGGATAGAGAGTCCCTCAAACACCAATATAACTGGGATTTTTTTTGTTGTTTTGTTTCTAATCTTAGGCAGGAGGTAGCTGTTCTCCAAGATGGCCTCCAAGGATCCTCCCATGCTGTATTCACTTTACATAGTTTACATTCCTTTTACATACAAAGGGAACTTTACATAGTTCCCTTCCACATGAAATCTAGGCTAGCTTGTGTGACCCACTGTAACAGTGAATGATACCATGTGACTTCTGATTTTAGGTCATAAAAGGCACGGCAACTTTGTCTTTGGTCTCTTGGACTGCTGGCTCTGGGGAAGCCTGCCACCATGCCATGAGAATCTTTAAGGAATGCTATGGAGAGGCCCTTGTGGGGAGGACCTGAGGCCCATAGCCATCATTCACAATATCTTTAAGTACTTGAGTGAGCCACATGGGAGTCAAGCCTTCAGATGACTGCAGTCCCAGCCAACCTCTGACTACAGCCTCATGAAAAATCCCAATTCTGTATCACCCTGCTGAACTATACCTGAATCCTGAACCAGAAATCTGTGAAAGGTAATGAATTATCATTGCTGTTGTAAGCCATTAACCTTGAAGTGATTTGATAGGCAGCATAAGACAATGAAAGGCAGTTATGATTTTCCTTAGAAAGATATATATATATATATATATATATATATATATATATATATATACACATATATATGTATGTATGTATAAATTTTTGGTTTAAATTCTTTCCTTACCAAATAAAATGTTTGACATTAGATAAATTAGAAAATCTCTTGAAGCCATAATTTCATTTATAAAATGAGTGGATAATAGTAATATGTATTATTAATAAGGGAATATTGGGAAGTTCACATAAAATAATATACATATATAATGTTTAACTCTTGCTCAGTGCATTGTAAGTGTTCAATGAATGTATCATTTTATTTTGTCTTTTTTCTCAGATTAAACATTTCACATTTACAAGCATACTGCCTTGATCTGGTTGACATGATTTTACATGAATTAAAATTCTGAAAAAATATATACTATAGTTCATTTAGTTTAAAATAAAAAATAGAGAGGGGAGTTAAGACAGCAGAAGAGTAGGAGAACATGGAGTTCATCTCTCTCCACAGATGCATCAGGAACACATCTATAGATGCAACAGTTCTCACAGAACACCAGCTGAACAGTAGCAGAAGACTTTGGACACTGGCAAGGACTATAAAAATCCCTGCATAACTGGGTAGGATGACAAAAAGAAGGGAGAAGGAAGAGGAGAAGAAGTGGGATGGGACCTGCACCCCACAGCGGGGGAGCTGAAGCAGAGGAGAGATACCTGAATTTGGAGAAACATGCTCTCTGATGGGGAAAACCCCTCTCTGATGGCAAAATAGATTGGAACAGAAGGGAAGTATTTGAGGCTGTCAGAAGAGGGTGAAGTGGCCAATCTGTGGCAGACAGGGCAGAGTGAGAAATACACAGATGGTCCATACCACGACTCTATGTGCCCCGGATTGGGATGTGTGTTCATAGGTGTACAAGGGGGCTGGGAGCTGGAGCATGGGGATTGGAGAACAGGCCTGGACCGAGAACTGCTGTTGGCTGTGGGGAGATGGACTGAAGGGATGGGAGGGAGGAAATCCACAGCAGGGAATGCTGGCGAAGGAAGACTGGACTGCCATGGAAGCGGAGCAGTACTGCTGAGCCACGTGCAGGGGAAGGAGCCACCTCTCTCTCCCCACATGCCGGCTCCTGCCGATGGACAATAAATGAAGTCCCCTCAGGGCTGGCCCTCACGCGCCAGCTGCAGGGCAATAAAAAATGCTCCCTAGGGACTTCCACGGTGGCACAGTGGTTAAGAATCTGCCTGCCAATGCAAGGGACACAGGTTTGAGCCCTGGTCCGGGAAGATCCCACATGCCAAAGAGCAACTAAGCTCGTGTGCCACAACTACTGAGCCTGCACTCTAGAGCCTGCAAGCCACAACTACTGAGCCCATGTGCCACAAATACTGAAGCACGTGTGCCTAGAGCCAATGCTCTGAAACCAGAGAAGCCACCGCAATGAGAAGCCCATGCATCGCAACAAACAGTAACTCCCACTCGTTGCAACTAGACAAAGCCTACACACAACAAAGACCTAACACAGCCAAAAATAAATTAAAAAAGAGCCCCCTCAGGGCTGGCCCTCATGCACCTGCTGCTGGACACCAGAAGAGGCCCTCATTAGGGCCACATCTCTTGTGTCCTTGGCCAACGGCTTCCCTGCATATTTGGTGCTGCTGGGGCTCCCGTAATCCAAGCATTCAGACCACATCCATGTCCTGTCCTCACTGGGGCAGACCGAAGAGTTCCAAGGCAGGCTCAGGACCAGACTCCTGTGGGTGGACCACATGCAGAGGTGGGGATAAAACCAAAGCTAAGCCCCAGGGAAGAGGTGACTAAGGAAGAAGATTGAGAATCTTTTCATTGGCTGTACAAGCTGCAGATTAAATCCCCATGAACAGCTAGGTAGACCTTGCATATATGGAATATCTGAGTAGACAATGATTGTTCCGATAAATGAAAACAGTCTAGCTCTGGCAGCTGTGGGCTTTGTGGGCAAGCAAACGCAGGAATTAGGCCAGATCAGAGTCTGAGTGGTCCCCACAGGGCCCACAGCATGTCCAGAGACCAATCCAGAGGCAGAGGAGGGTGGCATGGGGAGGCGGAGGTGGGCTGTGGCTCATGGTGTGCGCAAGGACACTTACAGCTGAGACCCCAGAAAAACATAGGTATCACTATTAATTTTATTATGTTTAGATTCATTCTGTTGGTGCTTCAGGCTTTTTTTCTTTCTTTCTTTTTTTTTTTGTTTGTTTGCTTGTTGTTGTTTTAGTAAATTTTTTTATTTAGTCTTTTGGGATCTTCGTGTTTTATAATTTTTATTATTATTATTTTTTAATATATTTCTATTTTTACTTTGCTTTTCTGTTGTTCTGTGTTCTTTTCCCTTATTATTTTCATATTTTTATTCAATTTTTAAAAGAATATTTCCATTTCTACTTTGCTTTTCTGTTGTCCTGTTTTTTTTTTCCCATTTTATTTTATTATTATTTAAATCATCTTTATAGGTTTTTTCTCTTTCCTTGCTTTATTCTTCAGTTGGCACACTGCTTTGGTTTTGTTTTTAGGTTTGACATTTTTGTGAGTTTGGATCCTAATTGGTTTCATTTTTGATTTCTTCTATTTGTCTGGTTGTTCTCTTGCTTTTTGTTTCATTTGGTTCTGTTTTTGTTTATTTTGCATGTGCGTGTGTTTCCTTGCTTCTGCTTTTGATGGTTGATTTTGTTTTTACCATTTCTCTGGGGTTTTGTTTGTCTTTTTTTAAATTTAATATATTTTTAATTTTTTTTTTAATATTTCTCTTTCCATGCTGCTTTTCTGTTCTGTCTTCTTTCCCTTTTCTCTTTTTCTCTTTTTTTTTAAATCATTTTTGTCAGTCTGTTTTGTTTCTTTGCTTCATTCTTCACTTGGCACTCTGCTTTGGTTTTGTGTTTTAGTTTTATGTTTTTGTCAGTTTTCTTTTTAATTGTTGGATTTTGTTCTTGTGTTCTTCTGTTTGTCTGGTTGTTCTCTTGCTTTTTGTTTTATATGGATCTGTTTTCATTTCTTTTGTGTGTGTGCATGTTTCCTTGTTTCTGTTTTTGTTTGTTTGATTTTACTTTTTACCATTTGTCTGGGGTTTTGTTAGTCTTATTATTATTTTTTAATCCCCTTTATTGATGGAATGAGTGACTTGTGGGGTCTTGGTTCCTCGACTGGAAGTCAGGCCTGAAGCTCTGTGGTGGGAGCATCGAGTCCAGGATGCTGGACCTCTATAGAATTCCTGGCCCCAGGGAAGATTAATCACTGAGAGCTGTCACGGAGGCCTCTATCTGAATACAAGACCCAGCTCCACCCAACTGCCAGCAGCTCTCAGCGATGGACACCTCACACTGAACAATAAACAAGACAGGGACACAAACCCATCCATTAGCACAGATTACCTAAAGTCATACTTAGCTCACAGACACCCCAAAACACACCACCTGAAACAACCCTGCTCAGCAGAGAGAAAAGACTCAGCTCCACCCACCAGAACACAGGCACCAGTCCCTCCCATCAGGAAGCCTATGCAAGCCACTGGACCAACCTCACCACTGAGGGGAGAGAATAGAAGCAACAGCAACTACAACCCTGCAGCCTAGAGAAAGGAGACCTCAAATACTGTAAATTAGACAAAAATGAGAAGACAGAGAAATATCTTGCAGGCAAAAGAGCAAGATAAAAACACACAAAACCAAATAAATGAAGATAAAATATGTACACTACCTGAAAAAGAATTCAGAGTAATGATACTCAAGATGATCCAAATTTGGGGAAACAGAATAGAGAAAATACAAGAAACATTTACCAAGGACCTAGGAGAGCTAAAGGACAAACAAACAGTAATGAACAACACAATAATTGAAATTAAAAATACCCTAGGAAGAATCAATAGCAGAAACACTGTGGCAGAAAGGATAAGTGAGCTGGAAGATAGAATGGTGGAAATAACTGCTGCAGAGCAGAATAAAGAAAAAAGAATGAAAAGAATACAGGACAGTCTCAGAGACCTCTGAGACAACATTAAGCACACCAACATTCCAACTATACACATCCCAGAAGAAGAAGAAAAAAAGAAAGGGTCTGTGAAAATATTTGAAGAGATTATAGTCTAAAATTTTCCAACATGGGATAGAAAGTAGTCAATCAAATCCAGTAAGCACAGAGAGTCCTATACAAGATAAACCCAAGGAGAAACATGCTGAGACACATAGTAATCAAGCTAACAAAAATTAAATGGAAAGAAAAAATATTAAAAGCAGCAAGGGAAAAGCAACAAATCACATACAAGGGAATCCCTATAAAGTTATTAGCTGATTTTTCAGCAGAAACTCTGCAGGCCAGAAGGGAGTGGCAAGATGTATTTAAAGTGATGAAAGGGAAAAACCTGCAACCAAGATTACTCTACCCAGCAAGGATCTCATTCAGATTCGATGGAGAAATTAAAACCTTTAAAGGAAAGCAAAAGTTAAGAGAATTCAGCACCACCGAACCAGCTTTACAACAAATGCTAAAGGAACTTCTGTAGCCAGGAAACACAAGAGAAAGAAAAAGAACTACAAAAACAAACCTAAAACAATTTAAAAAATGGTAATAAGAACATACATATCAATAATTACCTTAAATGTAAATGGATTAAATGCTCCAAGGAAAAGACATAGATTGAATGGATACAAAAACAAGACCGATGTACATGCTGTCTACAGAGGCCCACTTCAGACCTAGTGATACATACAGACTGAAAGTGAGGGGATGCAAAAAGATATTCCATTCAAATTGAAATCAAAAGAAAGCAGGTATAACAATATTCATATCAGACAAAATAGACTATTTTTTTGAATTTCATCTATTTTTTTATACAGCAGGTTCTCATTAATTATCCATTTAATACATATTAGTGTATATATGTCAATCCCAATATCCCAATTCATCAAATCACCACCCCCACCACTTTCCCCCCTTGCTGTTCATATGTTTGTTCTGTACATCTGTATCTCAATTTCTGCCCTGCAAACCAGTTCAGCTGTACAAATTTTCTAAGTTCCACATATATGTGTTAATATACAATATTTGTTTTTCTCTTTCTGACTTACTTCACTCTGTATGACAGTCTCTGGATCCATCCACATCTCTACAAATGACCCAATTCTGTTCCTTTTTATGGCTGAATAATATTTCATTGCATATATGTACCAGATCTTCTTTATCCATTCATCTGTCAATGGGCATTTAGGTTGCTTTCATGATCTAGCTATTGTAAATAGTGCTGCAATGAACATGTGTTGCATGTGTATTTTTGAATTATGGTTTTCTCAGGGTATATGCCCAGGAGTAGAATTACTGGGTCATATGGTAATTCTACTTTTATTTTTTTAAGGAACCTCCATACTGTTCTCCTTAGTGGCTGTACCAATTTACATTCCCACCAACACTGCAAGAGGGTTCACTTTTCTCCACACCCTCTCCATCATTTGTTGTTTGGACATTTTCCTGATGATGCCCATTCTATATGGTGTGAGGTGATACCTCATTGCACTTTTGATTTGCATTTCTCTAACAATTAGTGATGTTGAGCAGTTTTCATGTGCTTCTTGGCCATCTGTATGTCTTCTTTGGAGAAATGTCTATTTAGGGCTTCTGACCATTTTTTGATTGGCTTGTTTGTTTTTTTAATATTGAGCTGCAAGAGCTGTTTATATATTTTGGAAATTAATCCTTTGTCCATTGATTCATTAGCAAATATCTTCTCCCATTCTGGGGGTTGTGTTTTCAACTTATTTGTAGTTTCCTTTGCTTTGCAAAAGCTTTTAAGTTTCATTAGGTCCCATTTGTTTATTTTTGTTTTTATTTCCATTACTGTAGGAGGTGGATCAAAAAAGATCTTGCTGTGCTTTATGTCAAAGAGTTTCCTTCCTATGTTTTCCTGTAAGAGTTTTATAGTGTCCAGTCTTACATTTAGGCCCCTAATCTATTTTGAGTTTATTTTTGCGGACAGTGTCATGGAGTGTTCTAATTTCATTCTTTTACATGTAGCTGTCCAGTTTTCCCAGCAGCACTTATTGAAGAGACTGTCTTTTCTCCATTGTATATGCTTGCCTCCTTTGTCATAGATTAGTTGACCATATGTGTGTGGGTTTTTCTCTGGGCTTTCTATCCTGTTCCATTGACCTATATTTCTGTTTTTGTGCCAGTACAATATTGTCTTGATTACTGTATATTTGTAGTATAGTCTGAAGTCAGGGAAGCTGATTCCTTCAGCTCCAATTATTTCCCCTCAAGGCTGCTTTGGCTATTCGGGATCTTTTTTGTCTCCATACAAATTTTAAGATATTTTGTTTTAGTTTTGTAAAAAATACCATTGGTGATTTGATAAGGATTGCATTGAATCTGTAGATTGCTTTGGGTAATATAGTCATTTTCACAATATTGATTCTTCTAATGCAAGAACATGGTATATCTCTCCATCTGTTTGTATCATCTTTAATTTCTTTCATCGGTGTCTTATAGGTTTCTACATACAGGTTTTTGTCTCCCTACGTATGTTTATACCTATGTATTTTATTCTTTTTGTTGCAATGGTAAAAGGGAGTTTTTCCTTAATTTCTCTTTTGGATTTTTCAAAGTTAGTGTATAGGAATGCAAGAGATTTCTGTGCATTAATTTTGTATTGTGCTACATTACCAAATTCATTGTTTAGCTCTAGTAGTTTTCTGGTGATATTTTTAGAATTCTTTATGTATAGTATCATGTCAACTACAAACAGTGACAGTTTTACTTCTTTTCCAATTTGTATTCCATTTATTTCTTTTTCTTCTCTGATTGCCACGGCTAGGACTTCCAAAACTATGTTGAATAATAGTGCTGAGAGTGGACATCCTTGTCTTCTTCCTGATCTTACAGGATATGCTTTCAGTTTTTCACCATTGAAAATGATGTTTGCTGTGGGTTTGTCATATATGGCCTTTATTATGCTGAGGTAGGTTCCCTCTATTCCCACTCTGGAGAGCTTTTATCATAAATGGGTGTTGAATTTTGTCAAAAGTTTCTCTGCATCTATTGAGATGATCATATGGTTATTCTTCTTCAATTTGTTAACACGGTGTATCACATTGATTGATTTGCATATATTGAAGAATCCTTGCATGCCTGGGATAAATCCCACTTGATCATGGTGTATGATCCTTTTAATGTGTTGTTAGATTCTGTTTGCTAGCATTTTGTTGAGGATTTTTGCAGCTATATCCATCAGTGATATTGGTCTGTAATTTTCTTTTTTTGTAGTATGTGTGTCTGGTTTTGGTATCAGGGTGATAATAGCCTCATATAATGAGTTTGGAAGTGTTCCTTCCTCTGCAATTTTTTGGAAGAGTTTGAGAAGAATGTGTGTTAACTCGTCTCTAAATGTTTGATAGAATTCACCTGTGCAGCCATCCAGTCCTGGACTTTTGTTTGTTGGAAGATTTTTAATCACAGTTCAATTTCATTACTTGTGACTGGTCTGTTCATATTTTCTGTTTTTTCCTGATTCAGTCTTGGAATGCTATACCTTTCTAAGAATTTGTCCATTTCTTCCAGGTTGTCCATTTTATTGGCATAGAGTTGCTTGTAGTAGTCTCTTAGGATGCTTTGTATTTCTCTGGTGTCTGTTGTAAATTCTCCTTTTTAAGTTCTAAGTTTTTTGATTTGAGTCCTCTCCCTCTTTTCTTGATGAATCTGTCTAATGGTTTCTCAATTGGTTTTATCTTCTCAGAAAAACAGTTTTTAGTTTTATTGATCTTTGCTATTATGTTGTTTGCTTCTATTTCATTTATTTCTGCTCTGATCTTTATCATTTCTTTCCTTCTACTAACTTTGAGATTTTTTCATTCTTCTTTTTCTAGTTACTTTAGGTGTAAGGTTAGATTGTTTATTTGAGATTTTTCTTGTTTCTTGAGGAAGGATTGTATTGCTATAAACTTCCCTCTTAAAACTGTTTTTACTGCATCACATAGGTTTTGGATCACTATGTTTTCATTGTCATTTGTCTCTAGGTAGTTTTTGATTTCCTCTTTGATTTCTTCAGTGATCTCTTGGTTATTTAGTAATGTATTGCTTAGCCTTCATGTGTTTGTGTGTTCTACATTTTCTTCCCTGTTATTGATTTCTAATCTCATAGAAAGAAGCTTGATATGATTTCAATTTTCTTAAATTTACTGAGGCTTGATTTGTGACCTAAGATGTGATCTATCCTGGAGAATATTCCATGCACACTTGAGCACAAAGTGTAATCTGCTGTTTTTGGATGGAATGTCCTATAAATATCAATTAAATCTTTGTGGTCTTTTGTGTCATTTAAAGGTTGTGTTTCCTTATGAATTTTCTGTTTAGATGATCTGTCAATTGGTGTAAGTGAGGTGTTAAATCCCCCACTATTACTCTGTTACTGTTGATTTCCTCTTTTATAGATGTTAAGCCATTGTCTTATGTATTGTGGTGTTCCTATGTTGGGTGCATAAACATTTATAACTGTTATAGCTTCTTCTTGGATTGATCCCTTGATCATTATGTAGTGTCCTTGTTTGTCTCTTGTAACATTCTTTATTTTAAACTGTACTTTATCTGATATGAGTATTGCTACTCCAGCTTTTTTTGATTTCCATTTGCATGGAGTAACTATTTCCATCCCGCCACTTTCAGTCTGTATGTGTCACTAGGTCTGAAGTAGGACTCTTGTAGACAGCATATATATGGGTCTTGTTTTTGTATCCATTCAGCCAGTCTATGTCTTTTGGTTGGAGCATTAAATTCATTTATATTTAAGGTAGTTATCGATATATACGTTCCTATTAACATTTTATTAATTGTTTAAAATTAATTGATTTTAAAATTAAGACTATTACAAGAGAAAAGGAAGGACATTACATAACGATCAAACGATCAATCTAAGAGGATATAACAATTGTAAATATCTATGCAGCCAACAAAAGAGCACTTCAATACATAAGGCAAGTGCTAACAACCATAAAAGTGGAAATTGACAGTAACACAATAATAGTAGGGGACTTTAACACCCCACTTTCACAAATGGACAGATCATCCAAAATGGAAATAAATAAGGAAACACAAGCTTTAAATAGCACAGTAGACCAGATGGATTTAATTGATATTTATAGGAAATTTCATCCAAAAACAACAGAAAACACTTTCTTCTCAAGTGCACATGAAACATTCTCCATGATAGATCATATCTTGTGTCATCATGATTGAAGCCTTGGTGAATTTAAGAAAATTGAAATCGTGTCAAGCATCTTTTCTGACCACAAAGCTATGAGATTAGAAATCAACTGCAAAAAAAAAAAAAAAAAAAAAAAAAAACTGTAAAAAACACAGACACATGGAGGCTAAACAGTATGCTACTAAATAACCAAGAGATCACTGAAGAAATCAAAGAAGAAATCAAAAACTATCTAAAGACATATGAAAATGGAAGCACGATGATCCAATCCCTACAGGATGCAGCAAAAGCTGTTCTAAGAGGGACATCTATAGCAATACATTCCTACCCCAAGAAACAAGAAAAATCTCAAATAAACAACCTAACCTCACACCTAAAGACATTAGAGGAAGAACAACAACAACAACAAAAAATCCCCAAAGATAGCAGAAAGAAAGAAATCATAAAGATCAGATCAGAAATAAATGAAAAAGAAATGAAGGACAACGTAGCAAAGATCAATAAAACTAAAAGCTGGTTCTTTGAGAAGATAAACAAAATTGAAAAAATCATTAGCCAGACTCATCAGAAAAAAAGGGGAGAAAACTCAAATCAATAGAATTAGAAATGAAAAAGGAGAGGTAACAACTGACACTGCAGAAATAAAAGAGATCATGAGAGATTACTACAAGCAACTCTATGCCAATAAAATGGACAACCTGGAAGAAATGGACAAATTCTTAGAAAAGCACAATCTTCAAAGACTGAACCAGGAAGAAATAGAAAATATAAACCTACCAATCACAAGTAATGAAGTTGAAACTATGATTAAAAATCTTCCGGTAAACAAAAGCCCAGTGCCAGAGGGCTTCACAGATGAATTTTATGAAACACTTAGAGAACAGCTAACACCTATCCTTCTCAAATTCTTCCAAAATATAACAGAGGAAGGAACACCCCCAAACACATTATATGAGGCCACCATCACCCTGATAGGAAAACCAGACAAAGATATCAGAAAAAAGAAAACTATAGGCCAATATCACTGATGAACATAGATGCAAACATCTTCAACAAAATACTAGCAAACAGATTCCAAAAGCACATTAAAGGATCATACATCATGATCAAGTGGGGTTTATCCCAGGAATGCAAGGATTTTTCAGTATACACAAATCAGTCAAGGTGATACACCATATTAACAAATTGAAAGATAAAAACCATATGATAATCTGAATAGATGCAGAAAAAGTTTTGACTAAATTCAACACCAGTATATGATAAAAACTCTCCAGAAAGTGGGTATAGAGGGAACCTACCTAAATATAATAAAAGCCATAAATGACAAACCCACAGCCAACATCATTCTCATTGGCAAAAAACTGAAAGCATTTCCACTAAGATCAGAAACAAGTCAAGGGTTCCCATTCTCACCAGTATTATTCAATGTAGTTTTGGAAATTTTAGCCATGATAATCAGAGAAGAAAAGAAAAAAGGAATCCAAACTGGAAAAAAAGAGAAGTAAAACTGTCAGTTTGCAGATGACATGGTATTATACATAAAAATCCTTGGGCTTCCCTGGTGGTGCAGTTGTTGAGAGTCTGCCTGCTGATGCAGGGGACACATGTTTGTGCCCCGGTTTGGGAAGATCCCATATGCTGCATAGTGGCTAGGCCTGTGAGCTATGGTCACTGAGCCTGCGCATACAGAACCTGTGCTCTGCAACGGGAGAGGCCACAACAGTGAGAGGCCTGTGTACCACACACACAAAAAGAAAAAAATCCTAAAGATTCCACCAGAAAACTACTAGAGCTAATCAATGATTTTGGTAAAGTAGCACAGTACAAAATTAATGTGCAGAAATCTCTTGCATTCCTGTACACTAATGACGAAAGATCAGAAAGAGAAATTAAGGAAACACTCCCATTTACCTTTGCAACAAAAATAACACCATACCTAGGAATAAACCTACCTAAGGAGGCAAAAGACCTGTATGCAGAAAAGTATAAAACACTGATGAAAGAAATCAAAGACAATACAAACAGATGTAGAGATATGCCATGTTCTTGTATTGGAATAATCAACACTGTGAAAACGACTATACTACCCAAAGCAATCTATAGATTCAATGCAATCCCTATCAAATTACCAATGGCATTTTTCACAGAACTAGAACAAAAAACCTTCCAATTCATTTGGAAACACAAAAGACCCCGAAGAGCCAAAGAAATCTTGAGAAAGAAAAATGGAACTGGAGGAATCAGGCTACCTGACTTCAGACTATACTACAAAGCTACAGTAATCAAGACAGTATGGTACTGGCACAAAAACAGAAAGAGAGATCAGTGGAACAGGATAGAAAGCCCAGAGGTAAGCCCACACACATATGGTCACCTTATCTTTGCCAAAGGAGGCAAGAATATATAATGGAGAAAAGACAGCCTCTTCAATAAGTGGTGCTGGGGAAACTGGACAGCTACATGTAAAAGAATGTAATTAGAACACTTCCTAATGCCCTACACAAAAATAAACTCAAAATGGATTAAACACCTAAAAGTAAGGCCAGATACTGTAAAACTCTTAGAGGAAAACATAGGCAAAACACTCTATGACATAAATCATAGCAAGATCCTTTTTTACCCACCTCCTGGAGTAATGGAGATAAAAACAAAAATAAACAAATGTGACCTAATGAAACTTAAAAGCTTTTGCACCACAAAAAAAAAGCCATAAACAAGACAAAAAGACAATCCTCAGAATGGGAGAAAATATTTTCAAACAAAGCAACTGACAAAGGATTAATCTCCAAAATATATAAGCAGCTCATGCAGCTCAATGTCAAAAAAACAAACAACCCAATCCAAAAATGGGCAGAAGACCAAAACAGACATTTCTCCAAAGAAGACATATAGATGGCCAAGAGGCACATGAAAAGATGCTCCACATCATTAACTATTAGAGAAATGCATATCAAAACTATAATGAGGTATCACCTCACACCAGTCAAAATGGCCATCATTAAAAATCTACAAACAATAAAGGCTGGAGAGAGTGTGGAGAAAAGGGAACCCTCCTGCACTGTTGGTGGGAATGTAAATTGATACAGCCACTGTGGAGAATAGTATGGAGGTTCCTTAAAAATTTAAAAATAGAACTAACATATGACCCAGCAATCCCACCCCTGGGCACATATACCCTGAGAAAACCATAATTCAAAAAGAGACATGTACTACAGTGTTCACTGCAGCTCTATTTACAATAGCCAGGACATGGAAGCACCCTAAGTATCCCTTGACAGATGAATGGATAAAGAAAATGTGGCACATATATACACTGGAATATTACTCAGCCATAAAAAGGAACAAACTTGAGTTATTTGTAGTGAGGTGGATGGGCCTAGTGTCCTTCATACAGAGTGAAGTAAGTCAGGAAAAGAAAAACAAGTACTGTATGCTAATCCATATATATGGAATCTAAAAAAAATGGTACTGATGAACCTAGTGGCAGGGCAGGATTAAAGATGTAGACGTTGAGAACAGACTTGAGGACACAAGGGGGGAAACGGGAAGATCAGACAAAGTGAGAGAGTAGCATTGACATTTATACACTACCAAATGTAAAATAGATAGCTAGTGGGAAGATGCTGCATCGCACAGGGAGATCAGTTTGGTGCTTTGTGATGATCTAGAGGGGTGGGATAGGGAGGATGGGAGGGAGGCTCAAGAGGGAGTGGATATGGTGGTATATGTACACATGTAGCTGATTCTCTTATACAGTAGAAACTAACACAACATTGTAAAGCAATTATACTCCAATAAAGATTTTTTTAAAATATGAAAAATTAGAACACAAAAATTAAAAAAGTAATTTCAAGACAATACACTTACAACTACTGAATTTGATAAAATATTCCAGCCACATGTCACATTAGATATAATGTAATAATGTATAATCATAGTTCCAAGCTTGTTTGTTCTTAGTACTGTAGATATTACTTGTGAGAAATTGTGAATGGAGTATCAGGTAAAATCCCTCTTAGGGCTGTTTTCCTTTATTTTGCTTCAGTCATTCCCAGAAAACTATAATTTTTTATTTGTTTATTTTTTTTTTAATCTTTTGTGCTAGTTTGTATTAGTTGGCAACATCTGTCTGGAAGGATAAGTGTTGGAAAATGTCGAAGCCACAATAGTATTCAGAGGAAAATAAAATATGATGACCGATTAGAGTTATAATCAGTTGGTGTAGAGAGGGGTGGCTCTCAGCCTGCCATGACTTTGCCAGTGTTGTCGTCAAGTGCCACCAATAACTAGGTGAAAACATCTAAGTTCAGCAAGACAGCAGGAAAGCCCAGAGCACTTATTGCTTAACTACAGATCTCCAGGTTATCCAGATCCTGTTGAACTTTGTTACATATGGTTAGATTAACACTACATCTAGTTCTGATTAAGGGAATGTAAGAAAATGATGCATGTTGGAGTTACCCTATGACAGATTAACACTACATCTAGTTCACATTCTGGGAATATAAGAAAATGATGCATGGTGAAGTTACCCTGTGACAGCAGTAAAGCACATTGTTGAGTACCCATTCTGAGGCAGATCCCTAGAGAGAGACATTTGTGTGTCCTTCTACCACCTGTGTATACCTTAGTATCACATAGTTAATGTACAGGCATGAATCTCCAACACCAGGTTTGTTTTATTCAAAATCTTGATATTTTTATGACTCCAGATTATATCCTGAGTTTCTCTCTTTGTTTCCTAGACTCTACTTATTTTCCAGGACCAATTTGATCTTCTGTTTTCTGATTTCTGCATCTCAGACTTCTGACTCAGCCTTTTCCTCAAGACTGGGCAACTTCACTGCATACTCCTGTATTTATCTTACCAAATATTTGACAAACATAATGCAAGGTTTTATTCAAATGCATTTGTAAGAGCCTTTTAAAATTACAAGATAGCCATACTTCTCCTATTCAACACAAAGGCACAATTTCAGATTTTCCTAACTTTCACACATTTAATTGTGGCATGCAGGAATATTTCTAGTGCACACAGAGCTCAGTGGGAAAAGTCTAAGGATGTTAAAATCCAGTGCAGCTGGCCTGTTGATGCCTCTCCAGCTGTGAGTAAGACAGAAAAGGTGGGGCAGGAATAGTCTCACCACTTGGAGCTCCCAGCTGTTTGACAGCAGGAAATCTGTGCTGAGTCCTGGGGGCAAAGGAGAGGAGGTGGCTAGGTAGCTGCCTAAAAACATTTCACTTGAGCCATCTGGTTGAAGAATGTGACATGTTACATGTGAGAAGTACAGAGTGGCTAAGAGAGCTGAGGGTCTCTTTACAGCAAAAAGAAAAATACTTTAATTTGAAAACACCCCAATTCACTGCAGTCATCTTTCCTAGGTCCTCTTTAAGTCAACTCTATTGTTATAAGAAAATGTAGTATTTTTATTGTAAACATCTTACTCAATACTGATAATAATGATCCTAGTAAGAGCAGTAGAGTTGGACAAGTGATTTGTAATTAGAGGTTTGGTGATATTGGAAGAAAACCTTTGTGTTTTGAAAAAATATGGACTTCTGTGAGGTCCTGTTTGCAGATCTTTAGTTCTATCCTCATTCCAGTCCTGGGGGTGGGGTGGGGCCCTGATTTAGTCCCCTTCAGTGTAATCAAACAACCCTTAATGGAATGGAACTTACTCACTGGATAATGCAATTTCCCATTCCAAAGGGTAATGGTCTAAGACTACATGCATTGTTGCTTATGGCATTTCAATTAATAATAATGGGAGTCCCTTTCCCTTCCCCTTTTCCTTCCCCTTCCTCTTCCCTCGCTCCCTTCCCCTCCCTTCCCCCATATACGCCAAGAAAGAATGCCAAATATATTGGCTGAAATTTCAGACATTTTCACAATAAATATACTTCCAGATTATTTTCACTATTATTTTGGTAATTTATCTTTGAGTATGGCTAATAAAGAACCTATTACTCAAACAACCACTTTCAATGATTCCCTATCCTATGGTTTGTGGGAATAAACAAGAAGGATCCAGGATCCCAGAGAGCTAAACGCTCTTTTGTTGGCTGAGAAGGACCCACAAATGTATTGCATGCATGCAGGGAACCTAAGAGAAAGAGGAGGTATCCAGCAAGGAATTGTGTGTCAGATGTGAGTGTGCAGATGTGTATGTGTGAGGGGGATGTGAGTATGTGTGTGTGCACACACGTGGGTGGAGGGGAGAGGTGAACATGTAAGTGTACGTGTGTGTGTGTGCATATGTGTTTGGGGACTAAGGAGTTTTAGGAAAATAGAGGGACATAAATTAGGCACTGACTAATAAACATCTCATCATTATTACAGTCTGTGTTGGAATTCCAAAATTGTGCAATCTTGTTGAAATCATAGATATGGGGCCTCATTTTTTTTTCTTTAAAACAGGTGGCACAAGTACACAGTAAAAGTAGACTGAATAAGATTGTCCATGTGAGAGTGCATGTTAGGAATGTTTTGCTATTACTCTTTTTTCTGTCACCCTCAAGTATAGATGCATCTCCTCTAATATGCAAATCTAATGCAATAAAACAAAGTATCATGAGAGCACTCACTTTGGAAATCCTCTTGAATTTGGCCCTGCCTTAACCTCTCTTTCACTTCCTGCCAGACAAACATTTTTTTTTTTTTTTTTTTTGCGGTACGTGGGCCTCTCACCCACCGTTGTGGCCTCTCCCGCTGCGGAGTAGAGGCTCCGGATGCGCAGGCTCAGCGGCCATGGCTCACGGTCCCAGCCGCTCCACGGCATGTGGGATCTTCCCGGACCGGGACACGAACCCGTGTCCCCTGCATCGGCAGGCGGACTCTCAACCACTGCACCACCAGGGAAGCCCCCAGACAAACTTATTAATTCACTATAAAACAACTTAACTTTAGGCTTACCAAATTCTGGTTTAAGACTGAATATATACTCTATGTGTTGGAAATATCACTACAATTGTGCAATTAGGGTGTTGAAGGATAAGGATGTGCCCCAACCTCCACTCCATCCTAACGCAGAAACACTGCCTGAATTTGAATCCCATCCCCACCACTTATTAACTCTTGTACAAATTACATAATATCTCCTTGCCTAATTTTTGTCATCTGTATTTGAGGAATTATAATTATTTTCTAGAAGTTTTGAGAGGAGGAAAGATTTAATACATGCCACTGTTAGAACAGTGTATGGTAAATAGTCCATTTTCAGTAATATTTAGATTTATTATCATTACAAGCATAATAAGCATACAGTACAATAGCTGGCTCTATAAATGTTATATGATGATAAAGATAATCTCATAGTATATTTAAATTTTATTCTTAAGAGTTAAATATAGACATTATAAGCAAAAAGAGAGGAGAAAGGCACTTGGATGAAGAGAAAAACTTTGCAAAAATCATTGAATATAATAAAATAATGTGTGTGTAAAAAATCCCTGGTTAAAATGACACAAATAGAGTGCAGGGCATGGACTGAACACAGGCGCAAATTAAAATCAAGTTGATATGTAGCCCCAATTACGAAAATTAAAAGCCAAATATCTGTCATACTCTCTGAACTATAAACTTTTCAGTGGTAAAATCTGTTTTCTATAACTGTTAACTCTTCTTAAACTTTCCATTTTGTAATCAATATTCCTAAAATAGTAACACCAATTTAAGAACAAGCCCCAAGTCCTTAAATTATTAAAGCTCTAATGGGAGGGAGGGAGACACAAGAGGGAAGAGATATGGGAACATATGTATATGTATAACTGATTCACTTTGTTATAAAGCAGAAACTAACACACCATTGTAAAGCAATTTTACTCCAATAAAGATGTTAAAAATCTCTAATGGGGGAATAAAGGTCCTGGTTTCCAGCTGTTGGTTTGGCCTTCTAGGACACATCTGTCAAATGTGTCTGTCTAATGGCAGATGAATCTGGAGCTTCTCTGCATCAGTTTCTTTGGTCGTGCCCATTTAAGATGTCTGCAGATTTTCCAAGCTGGTTCATTGTCTGAATATTTATAGATAGATAGGTAGATAGATAGATAGATAGTTAGTTTTGCTCATCTTCTTTTTTTCTCCCCTGAATTTTTAGCTTCACAAATTGCAGACATGCTAAATCTATAAGAAATTGATGGGGAAATTAGGAGGGTGGCCAGAACTTAATATGGTGCTGAGCATGAGAGAGCCCAAGGAAAACAGGATGAGTTGATTATTAAAATAAATAAAATACCTCATAGAGTGTTTATGGAGGCAGTCAGAAGAGTGTTTAATGAGCTCCAGGAAAATCTGATACAGAGGAAGGAGCAAAGCAAGTCTCTAAACGTGGCATATATACCAAAGGATTAGCAAAGACATCTTATCTTCACCTTCCTTAGGAAAAGTCTCAGTGACTTAACATGTCAGAGAGATTTTTAATGACACACTACTTCAGTTTTAATTAATTTTTTTCATCTATATGCAAATGCTCAATTAAAGGTTTACCTCCTCCCTATATGATCTAAGATTAGCTAGTTACATTTCAATTTAATGCATTGTTTCAGTGGTAGACTGTTAGGAGGGTTTTTATTTACAAATAAGGTCAAGAAAATATAGTACTATTTTAGAAGTCTGACTTGCTTAACAGAGGGGGGAAGGACACGATACCTTTTGGGTCACTGCTTCTCAATCAGAGATCATTTTTCCCCTCTTCCTCCAGGGATATTTGGCAATGTCTAGGGATACTTTTGGTGTTACAATTGGGATGATGCTACTGACATCAAGTGGGAAGAGGCAGGGATGCTGCTAAATATCCTACAATGCACAGGACAGCCTCCCACAACTAGTTAGCTGGAACAAAATGTGAGTAGTGTTGAGATCGAGAAACCCTGTATTAAGTGAAAGATGTGTGATGTTTCACTATATGAAGCATTTGTTTTGTACTGAATAGACCCCATTTTTCCTGATTATGTACAAATGATAACTACTTTTTAAAAAATCCCTGTTTCAGTGGAAATTGAATGATCTAGTTATGTTGAACACAACTCTGATATATAGTGTGCACCCTCTCTATATATGTATATGTAATATATATGTATATATTGTAATAATACAATATAGGTAATATAGATATTCCCTTTTTGTGCATAAACCTCCTTGTTTTTATCAAATTCAAGAGATAATTTAACAATAATAAATTTCATTTATCTTGTAAGGTGAAATCCACAAGAAATATAAAAATAATCTTAAATATTTATTATATAATTTATCAGTCAGTACAGTGTAATCTTACTCAGAGAGTTGGAGTTCCTTCAAGTTATCTTCCACAAGAACGAGCAGTTGTTTTAGCACCTCTGAAGTTGAATATTGCATATACCTCACTCTAAAGAGTCTAAATAAATACACAGAGATTAACACAGTATTGGTCCTAAGTTTCCACAAGTGACAGACCTTAGAGTCACCCAAAGAAAAATGATGCTCTTTGAAACCAGTTTAGTCTAAACCTATCTATGTTTTTATCACCAAAGACCATAAAAGAGACTGCTTGATGACTGATAAAAGAATAGACTAAAAGCTTTTCTTTAGTTCAGACTTGCCAGAATATGCATCTAAGTCAGTTTTCCGAAACATGACCTGTAAACTTGTAATAAATTGGGAGAAATCATTCATTAAGAGGTTAATCATTTTACTAAGAATGAAACAAGCCTGTTGGGGAATAAAATATTTTTGCAGGGTGATCAGTGCTGATGCTTTACATTTATTTTTGGTTTTCCCTTATGGACACATGTTAAGATCCCACTTCCTGGAGCCATAAAACTAGTCATGGCCTATAATTTTTGAGCAGAAATAATGTTCATCACTTTTGAGACCTTTATTTCCAGCCTAAAATTTCCTAGAGCTCTATTTTTCTCTGCCAAGGCCATTGGTACTATTCCAGATAGCATGTGCTCCATCAGCCTGAGTCCCAGAGTAAGGGCAGTGAACAAGCAAATGGATTTTGAAGGCTAGAATAATTTTTTTTTTTCCATTTTATGGAGAGGCAGATCATTTGGTAAAACTATTGTTTGTGCTTATGTGGAAAGCAGATAAGGTACTGTGGTCAACAGAATAATAGGTCCCTAAATGTGTCCATGTTCTGATCCCCAGGAACCATGTATGTATTATCTTGCATGTCAAAAAAGGATTTTGCAGATGTGATCAAGTTAAGGTTATTGAGATTGCGAGATTATCTAGGTAATCTCAAGGTAATCACAAGGGTCCTTATAGGAGGAAGACAGGCAGCCCAGAATTAGAACACATGGTGAGGGATACAGAGGTCAGAGTGATGTTCTTTGAAGATGTAGGTAGGCACTACAAGCCAAGGAATGCAGGTAGCCCCTAGAAATTGGAAAAGTCAGGATAAAGATTTTCTCTTAGTGCATCCAGAGGAACACAACTCTGATTTTAGCCCCATACAACCAATTTTGGATTTCTGACTTCCAGAAATGTGAGGTAATAAGTTTGTGTAATCCAACACCTAGGTGATTTATTTTGTTCCTGTGTAAGATTCGAGGAGTGATGTCACATGATCCAGAGACATGGATCCAGAAAATACTTTCTAGGACCATGATGTATATAAATCAAGGAAAGCATATCAAGACGAAAACATATCAAAGCCCACAGAAAATAACATTTCTTTATTGAGCTTTGTAATAAAAACAGTTGGGATAAGTGAGGGGCTAAGGAAATAGATGGAATAAGCTACCATTTTTAAGCATTCACCCATGCTACCAAGATATCCTGGGGCCTTAGTAAGGGGGTATATATATATATATATATACACATATATATATATATATATATATATATATATATATATATATATATGGCACAAATCCTGATTATTTTGTTTACTAGAGGATGGAGAACAGAGTTAATAGTCCTTCAGTAGTCATCTTGGTCTGGCTTTGATATAGTCTTAAACTCAATTTTTTTAGAATAGTTCTGTGTAGCATGCCATGCCAATAAAGAACATGGCTAAAAATGTCTAGTGTTTCCAGTAGGATGCAGTAACCCACCAGGGGTATGCTTGCGTTGAGATACAGCACTTATGTGCAAGTGTCATCTTCCAAAGTGTATAATTACCTGGTTCATTGTAGGCACTTAATACATTTTAGAGGACCAAATGTATGACTTGTTTGACTAGAGAGGTGCACATAATCACTTAGGTTCAGCATTTGCTTTCCCCTACAGACCTTTTGTAATTTCAGGTTGAAAGCTGTATTTTTTGAAACCCAGATAGATTAGGTTCTATTTGACTTCTTTGCTATGGTGTCCAATTGGTGGTTCCTTCTGCTTAGCATATGGTATGGTCTGAATGTTGTGATTTGAATGTTTGTGTTCTCCCAGAATTCATATTTTGAAATCCTACCTGCAAATGTGGTAGTGTTAGTAGGTGGGGCATTTGTGAGGTGCTTAAGTTATGAGAGTAGAACCCTCATGAATGGAATGGTGCTTTTTCAAAAGAGCCTCCTGAGAGCTCCCTAATGCTCTTCTACCACATGAGGACACAGCAAGAATGTGCCCTCTAAGAAGCAAAAAGGAGTCCCTCACAAGATACTGAATCTGCTTGCACCCTGATCTTGGACTTCCAGCCTCCAGAACTGTAAGAAATAAATTTCTGTTGTTTATAATCTGTGGTATTTTGTTATAGCAGCCCAAACGAATTAAGACAGCATACACTGAGAAAAAAATTCAAGTTGTTGAGTAGATAAGACAAGATCCTCTGATTTTCTTCATTTCTTTTATTAAAGGTGGGTTATTTTGTTGTCACTGAGTGTAAGGCCAGAATTGTGTTTTAGTTTGCAGTAATGTTAGCAATTATGCTCTTGAGTACAAGCCACTGGGTAGAGTCATTTTTGCCAGAATTTTTTAATTGATAGGATGGCCACTGGTAGTTTTTAGGATTATTTTCCATGGTGCAGTCATGACTAAGGTCAGGATAGGTAAAGATTTTAATGATCATTGTTTTTTTTTTGGTATGGGAATTGTGCAGCCACAGCCAGGATCCAGTGCTATCTAGTACTAGAATGCTTGTTATAAGTAACCTCCTTTATTTTACTTTGTTAAATCTTATTTACTATTTATATGTCAGGTTAAAATTAACCTCCTCAGTCAAGTTTTCTTTACATCTCTGAGAAGTGGTCAGGAACTGAGCTAAATAGTTTAATGGTACTTATCACTTGTGTGTGTGTGTGTGTGTGAACACCAAGAGCTGGAGCTTGGTCTCTTTTTACTCACTGTATAACATAGGTTAAGAACCAGCCTCCTTCATTTTCAGTCGTTACGGACTATGCACATGTGTATTCCATTCCTACGCTAAGATATCAGGAGAAAACTCACGAACCAGATCAGAACCATCAAAACATTAGGTCATCTTATCCCTAGTCAATGGTTGAGAGATGAACATGTGAATCAAGACAGAGAAGTAATCATAAGATTAAAGAACACCTTATGACACTTTCTCAAATGATCATGAAGGAAACCAACTGAGATTATGAGTAATATTAGCCTAGGGACCAAGAAAGGCTATGATCATTTTGACTACATACTGGAGAGGGAAAAAAATCCAGGAGATGGAGAAAAGAATATAAACTTTGGAAATTCTAAGTATCTGGATCTACTTAAGGTACTTATGCATTTTCCAGGGAAGTGAGTGAATAAATTACTTCCCAACATTTTTATCTTAAATAAATTGAGTTAGATTTCTGTCACTCACTATCAAAATAATCATAATATTCCATTTTGTTATCCTCAGCACATAAGTAAATGTTAATCTAGAAATCATTTAATACATGTTGTTTAGTGAGTGTTTTAGTCACTTTGGCTGCTACAAGAAAATACCATACACTGGGTTGCTGTGGTTGTGGAGGCTGGAAGTCTAAAATCAGGTTGCCAGTATGGTTGGATTTCGGCAAAAGCTCTCTTTCTGGCTTGTTGATAGCCACCTTCTCACTGAGTCCTCACTTGTAGGGAGAGACTAAGAGCAGACACTCTGGTGCCTTCTCTTATGCCCCACCCTAATGACCTCATCTAAACCTAATTATTTCTCAAAGTCCCCATCTCAAATACCATCATATCAGGGGTTAAGGCATCAATCTATGAATTTTGGAGGCATACAATGAGGTCCATCCTAGTGAGTAACTGATTAAATTAGTGAATCAGAAGATGTATAATATCTGTGGTAGTTGTTTGAGAATGGGAGTTTTTATGCTGGCCATATTTCTGAAATAAACTTTATAATGGTGATTACAGGGACTTCCCTGGTGGTGCAGTGGTAAAGAATCCACCTGCCAGTGCAGGGAACATGGATTTGAGTCCTGGTCCGGGAAGATCCCACATGCCATGGAGCAACTAAGACTGTGTACCACAACTACTGAGCCTGTACTCTAGAGACTGCAAGCCACAACTACTGAGCCTGCGTGCCACAACTACTGAAGCCCGTGTGCCTAGAGCCCATGCTCCACAACAATGAGAAGCCTGAGGACCGCAACAAAGAGCAGCCCCTGCTTGCCTCAACTAGAAAAAGCCCGTGTGCAGCAACCAAGACCCAATACACTCAAAAATAAATAAACAAATAAATAGATAAAATAAGAATATTATAAAAAGTGGTGATTACAGTCACTTTAATATGGGGTCATATTATTATATTATTATTATATCCTACTCTTTGCTCAAAAGCACAATTATTAGGGCCATGGATGGAGGATGGAGACTAATAAAGGTTTCAAGGCCCAAAATGACAGGTTAAAATACGAAACAAGGAAATCTCTGAGTTCTGGTGAGTAGTTGCCAGATATTCATCAGATTTCCTGAACAAAGATGAACAAATAGTTTCCACATGCCATAATTTGGGAATATTAACATATTCCATCTCTTTTGGACCTTTGTATCAAGTAGAAAAATAACTTTCAGCAAGGATTATTTCTACAGAGAATGTAAACAATATAATATTCCAATGTTGCTATGTGAGTACCATCTATTGAAACTTTGAAATGCTTAATGGCTTATGTAAAAGATATTTGTGTGGATGAAAGAAGAACTGTCTGAAGAACAGCACTCTAAAGAATGCCTAATGTCTTCATCACTTGCAGCAAATGATAAAAGTATCTGCAGAAACAATTATGAGAGAGGGAGGTGTATTCCTGGTGAAAGGAATAGAATTTTTGATCATTACAAACTCCTCATGGTCCTGTAACACTAGCAAATTGCAGATCAACCTCAGTGTCATTGAGATTGCCAGTCACTGAAATTTCTACTGTGATGTAGAGAAGAAAAGAATCTATTTCAAATGTTTCTGGTCTCTAACTAATGGAATCTATATAGAAAATAAACTAAGATCATCTATATTGTTCCATTCCTCGGTTTATTTCTATTTCTATTCAACCAAAATAATTTCAATGGCAGATAGAGATATGAAAGACATTTTATATAGGCTAATATATTTCCTTTGTAAACCGGTCAAGCAAGACAAAATATTAAGGAAGCAAATTCCCAAGTAAATCTCAGTTCATTTACCCCTTTCAAAAGAGTCTTCACTGCAGGAAAGAGCCTGAGTTTACAGAGCAACAAGTTAATGTTTTATTATTCTGATCTATTTTCTGAAGCTAAGAATGCTGAAGGGTGTTGAAGAGAAAACCCTAAGTTCTCCCTTACTACTCTAAATGCACTATCACACTGATTCTGTGCGTGCCTGTTGGTACAATTTTTTGACAGATTTTCTGGGCCCCCAGACAAAACGAACTGATCTACACAAAGTTCAAAGCTGTGAGTTTAGCTTTAGAAACTCTCATAGGAATAAATACAAGCAACTGTTCTCATATAAAGATGAATCATCCACCTTATCATTCAAGCTGGTTGTCATTGTGCGGTTGGTGGAATATTAATCCAATTATACTTATTTAGAAAATGTTATTTATTATGTTAGACATTAAGCTGAATGTACTTTGAAGCCCTACAGAATCAGATTCTAGTTCTAGCATTAAATACCAGTCATCCATAGACATATATGACTTAGACAAGTTTCTCTGAGGTTCAATTTCCTCAAATGCATGAAGGATGTATTCACCATTACCACATTTAAACTTCCATTTCTTGCATTATGGTAGATTATGTATACAGAAAAAATATATCAAATACAAATAGAATAATGTGACACATAATATTCAAAAATCTTGCATTACTGAGCAATAATTTTCATTGAAAAACCTTCTAGATATCCCTAATGTTAAGCAATGGTGGTCTAGCTGAATAAATTATAGCAAAATCATATCACAAAGTAGTAGGTAAATGAACAAAAAAAGAGTGGAATATCTCTGTATATTGCAGTGTAGTATATTCAGAATATACTGCTGGATAAAAAAGCTAAGCATATAAAATATGTATGGAAGGCTAAAATTTACCAAAAAGGGAAGTATTTCTGTATTTAAATTTATTAAAAATAATTTTTATTATATTTTTATTTTATTTTATTTTATTTTATTTATTAATTTTTTTTGGCGGTACGCGGGCCTCTCACTGTTGTGGCCTCTCCTGTTGCGGAGCACAGGCTCTGGACGTGCAGGCTCAGCGGCCATGGCTCACGGGCCCAGCTGCTCCGCGGCACTTGGGATCTTACCAGACCGGGGCATGAACCCGCGTCCCCTGCATCGGCAGGCGGACCCTCAACCACTGTGCCACCAGGGAAGCCCCTTAATTTTATTATACAAGAATTTTATACATAAAGCAAAACAAATATTACCAATAAGAAAGAGAATGAACAGGATAGATGAAGATCATATATTTAGAAGCTAGATTTCTTAGAATATACCGTGTTTTGTAGATTTGTCTTCGTAACCATATAAATAATTAGCAAAATTTTAGAATCAAATTAAATTCAAAATCGTACTATTTAAAAACAATGAGTGATTTTGATCTCAGAGAGGCAGCAGTGAGTGATAGCATGAAGCAAGATCTTAATTCTCTGCCCAGGAATTGAACCTGAGTATCCTGGATGAAAACCAGGAATCCTAGCAACTACACCCCCTGGCTCTTGCCCCCAGTAAAAAATGCATTTCTCACAGAAGCAAAAAATGTAAAAACAGGTACAAAGTTTATTATTAGAGACATGGCACAGCAACAAGTGGGAGAGCACAAAGAGAAACAGTTTGTTTAGTTAAGATAGAAGCAAGGCAGAGATGCACACGTGGAGAGAAAGGGTGTAGGCATCCTCCCTAAGGAGGAGTGCAGTAAAGAGGCAGTTAAGTCATTTATATAGGGCAGTTCTTCCAGGTCTTTGTTTACCTTTGGCCAATTATCTGGTTTCTATTTCCACACCTGACCTGCCCTAGGAAATTCCCCAACATGCATGAGCAACTTTTTTCTAAGATGGATTTCAGCCCAGAGGCCTATGTGACGGCCTTAGCCGTCATGTATTATGGGGTGGTGCCCCCTCCCTTTTGACCCCCAAGGAGCCTTCCTGCACATGTGCAGTGTCTCTCTTGCCCCAAGGATGGGAAACATGTGACCTCTTGATCCTTTACTCAAACAGGGTTTAGTCCCTCTCTGTCCCTGCCATGACTGTTATCGTAAGACGTCCACAGGAGACAGAACTTGGCTATTTACCCTGTTTCTGTTGTTACTTCCATTTCAGAGAGCAAACAGGAAGCTGATTGAAATGTCTAACTTGGAACCCATCTATCTCCTGTCTCAGGAAATGTAAACAGGAGACCTGTAAGTGTCCAGCCTGAAGCCCACTTTTTCCTGCCCCATGAAATGTAAATGGGAGGACAGTTGTAAATGCCTAGCTTGGGGCCCATCTATCTCCTGCCTCAATTTGATGGCAATGGGTACTGCTAGTTTCTACATGATAATTTATGTGTTCCTTGGAGAAATGGCTGATTCTTGTTTATGGAAGAAAATACATAAAATAAGCTGAGAATCTTTTGTGGTAACAGAAGGAAAAAAAATTATCAAAGACTTACTATTAGGATCACGCTTAACATTCAAGTGCTACTGTAAAGAAATATCTACTGGCCAACTGTGGGATAATTAGACATCAGTCAGGACAATGGTAACAATGAATTGAATCACATAAGTTATGCTCACTTCCATAGACATATAATGATATTGATAGCTCACACACAATTACACAAACCACTGATCACTGTAAGACACTAGTGAATCAATTCATCATTGTGATAATTACAAATAAAGACTCAAGTATTTATGATGTAACCCAAAGCAAGCTTTTAACCTTGTGGGTTTCTGCTGAATACAGGAGGCTGGAGTTGCTATCTTGATAGCATGTTGCACAAAGCATAAGAGATAAATTCTGACACCTGGACAAGAAGGAAATTGTAAAAGAAAAGTTGGGGGACTAAAACTTCCTACTGAGAACTAAAAACTCATAACAAGCCAGCCTAAGGACATGTTTTTAGTAAGATTTTTTATGCTATTCATGTCACTGGAGAAACCGCATATTTGTATAGTTCCAGGTTAGCAAGAGAAGCTGGCAAAAAAAAAAAAAAAAAAAATTCTCCAGAGAGCCTGATTTCAAATCAGGCCATAAAATAACCCATACAAATAAAATTCTAAGAAAAAGTAGCACCTCATAGTCAAAAATTTAAAAACATAAGAGGAAAGCAGGAACTGAATTGAGAGAGAGTTAAAATAAAAATAGATAAAATCAGCTATGCAAGAGTTCAAAGGATAAAATTTTCACAGCATGTGAGATTAGTAAGCCCACACTTCAGCTGCTAGAAGAATTAAGCACTGTCTTTACAACTCCACTGGGAGAAGACAACTGCAAAATTGAACTTGGTTTTTCCTGGACCCTGCCCTATGCAACTTTTGACTACTGAGTTTAACCTGTATCCTTTCACTGCGATAAACTGTAACAATGAATATAACAGCTCTTCTGAATTCTTCTAGCAAATCATAGAACCTGAGGGTGGTGTTGGGGACCACCAACACACTGACTGAGGAAAGAAAACATAAAAGTGGCATCAAGAGAAAATGGAATGGTTAAACTCCGATCTACAATTTCCCTAAATGGGAAAGGGGACCAAGTTGCTCTGCAGAACCGAAGACTGATTTAGTGTCCAACACTCAAAATGCACAAGCCTGGGAGGAACTAAGGATACATACATAAAACAGTATAAGTCAAGTAGGACAAGGAGAAGGTGGGAGCCAAAGCAGCATGAATAGAGTTCTTTACATCTTTGTTTCTGTAATAGCTGCTTTTATTTATCAGACACATCTTTATCCCCACTAGGATATTTTCTGATGTGGAAGAACAAAAACTAAGTAAGTAAATAAATAAATACAATGAGATCTTCAACTTTGGTACTTAGCAAGATCCACAGAAGGTTTTATGAAGGAGACTTGCTGCATCTCTCTTTAGCACCTGCTCTACCAACATTGTACTCAAAAGTATGGCTTCAGATCCATTAAGACTTGGGTCCATATACTTTCTTCACCAACTCCATTATTATCTATACGAACTTTATACAGAATTTTTAACTTTTACTTAGTTTCAAATTCCCCATACTTATAATGAGGATAATAATATTACATTAGGGTGCGTTATGATTCTATTTTAATAAATAATGTTATGTGATGATTATATGGGGTTTTGGTAAATTTCAAGTGAGATGATGCTTGTAAATCATTTAGCATGGTGACTAAACAGGTGCACATACAGATTATTTAATAAATATACTCCTAAGTATTACAAGTAGTAGTATTAGTAGTAATAGTAGCAGGAGTGAGTGCTTTGTAATCACTAAATCATCTTAGACCTATAAGGCATTATGTAAGGGATAGTTGTTCACAGTACAATATTCATATGATGGAAGTTCATAGGGTCTTCCATGCTAGCTAGCAAGCCACTTATTATCGTTCTGTCAGTGCTAAGCATACCGGCAACTTACATTATATAGTAGTTAACTGACTGCTTTCTAATTTAGTTATGGGGATAAGCAGAGAAATACAAGGACCCAGCTACACTTTATTCACAGATACGAAGTTTTGAGTCAGCAAAAAGCAAATGTCTTTCAAGACACACAGGAGCAAAACAAATTCCCAAGCCAGCTGAAGGCTAACCTGTTCAAGACTTTTGCCACCCATTCCCAATAAGGTACACTGCCCTGACCCCTGAATGAGGAGTTAAACTGAGAAAATGTCACTCCAGACAGAGACCTGGAGATCCACTGCTCCCAAGGGCCTCAGAATTGAACAAAAAGGCCATGGACAGAAATAAGTTTAGTCTGGCCAGTGAATCAGCTCCACAAAAGGTGTTAAAGTATTGAATACTTCTGGAGTTGAGTTAGCAGAAACTTCCACTGACCAAACCAGTGATCCCAAATCCAAAACAAATTCTGCTAATTTGCTGAACCCTAAACCACAAGCATTTTTATTATTTTTTGTTATCGTTGCTTTTAACAGAACCATGGATAAAGTAAAAGGTTAAAAAACAAAGAAATTATTAAGTACCATTACTGCCTTCATTCATCCAGAGGTGGTTTAGTTTATAAGTTATTAAAAAAGAACAATATTAGAATAGATCCTTTAAAATGCACTAATATGAAGGAAAAGAAATAGCTTACAGTGCTGATAAACAGGCAAATAAGCTAACAATATGCAAATGCTTCTAGGAATCCTCCATAAATAGATGGACACCCAGAGTGAGCAGGAGCAGAATCAGTCTTAAAAGCCAAATATACCCTTAACTTTATGATGTGAGGATTTCTACTCAGGGACCATTTACCAAGCCTACCCATAATTTACTTCTGAATTTAATTTAGTTTTTAATGCTTAAGGGAATTTTAAGTCTTTTCCTGATTTAATGATTCTTAAATAATATAGAAATCTTGTTAAGAGTGGGGAAAAGGGTCGCAATTAAGTTTTTATTGGGTAAAACTTGAGCAGTGATTACTTTTTCCATAGTGACCATGTGCCAAAAGCTGATTGCAGGAGCAATAGATATGTTCTGGGAGAATAACAGGAAAAAACAGGAAAGAGGAAAGGAATATTGAAATAGAAGTTTGGAAATTGATCATGGTAATCTTTAATACCAAAATGTTTCCTAAGACAAGTTAAAAATCAGTTGATATATCAAATCATTATGTTGTACACCTGAAACTTACACAATGTTCTATGTCAATTACATCTCAATGTTTTATCTCAATACAGCTGAAAAAACTCAGTTGAAAAGCAGAACTTTTAACCATTGTGAGTAGATGTAGGCTGCTATACAGCAAATAAACAAACAGGCCAGACCATCCCACCATTGTTTGGATCGAGGTATGGTGATCAGGCAAAGAAGTAAGAATGTATATCAGGAGATTCAAAGAGTTTGACGACAATGAATATGAAGCTGAAAATGTCCTCTCCAGTAATGACAGGCTCAGGAAAATGTAAAGAATTGATGTTGTAATACTGATAGTTGAGTTACTGCCTCAAAACTATCAGGAGATGATTATGATGATTGATGATGATGATGACAATGATGTTATTTTTTCAAAATAGCCAATATTTGTGTCATATTAGTAGGTACTAGTAAATATTTGTTATATTTATTTATGTTGAATCTAATAAGAGAAGTAACTGTAAGAGAATTTTGGAGTATATGGAATCTGAGAGGTGTAAAGAAATCTTCAGTTTTATACCAGTTTTACTATGGATTTGCTCAGTAACCTTGCAAAAGACACTCTTTTTTTCCCATTTTTAAGTAAAGGTTTTGGATCCCAAGGTATATAACAAATGTTTGTCTTTCTTATTCTGGCATTGAGGTAGTTTCCAAATTTGGAGTGGCCAAGTAGAGATAAAGAATAGTTCAGAGGTTGTGTGTGTGTGTGTGTGTGTGTGTGTGTGTGTGTGCGTGCGCACACGCATGTACACATGCTTTACCCTTGAGATGTTAATCTCATATATAAAAAAATGTTTAATTCCAGATTTTGAAAGAAAGATTTAAAAATTCATTTTACAATAAGATAATTAACTCTAAAAAAAACATACTGGAAGAGAATCTGCAACAAAGGAGCTAAACCCGATTCCTGAATCTCTGATGGCTTCCTTTTATCCAGCCATGGTTATAACACACAATATAATCAGAGGGAAATGAGTAACCAATCAAGAAAAACAAGCAGTTATCTAATTTGTCCAAATAATTTTTTACAATGATATATTTAAATCAAATATGTTGACATCATGTAATCCGGGATTAGACTGCTTTTGTTCAAATCTGAGATCTGCTAATTACTATGTGAAATTAGGCTAGTTACTTAATCTATTAATTGCTCAGTTCCTCATTCTTAGATGAAGTGGACACCTACTATTCAACCCAGCAATCCCATTCCTAGGTAATAGCTCGAGAGAAATGAAAACATTTGTCTCAATAAGTATACACCCATACAAAATAATCTGACACAAATACTTATTGTGGTTTTATTTGTAATCACTAAAAAACAACCCAAAATGTTTATTAATTTGTGAATGGAAAAACTGTGGTACATCCATTCCATGTAGTACTACTCAAGAATAAAAACAAATGAATATTTGCAATAGTGTGGATGAATCTGGAATGCATTATACAAAATGAAAAAAGACAAAATAAAAGGCTGTATGTTATATGATCTTATTTATGTGTGGTACTATGGAAAGACAAAAGCATGAGGACATAATACAAATCAGTGATTATCATGGGCTGTAAGTGAGGAGAGGGTATTGACTCCAAAAGGGGAGGAGGGAACATTTGGGAGGGAACGAAAGTGTTGATGAGAGTATGATCACATAATTTTATGCATTTATCTAAGTTCATAGGACTGCACATTAACAAAGGGTGACTTTGTAGGTTATACCTCAAAACACCTAATAAAAGGGACATGATAGAAGTACCTACTTTATCAGGTGGTTATGAATATTAAGAAAGACAATGCATATAAAATGTTGTAGGGTTTGACATATTAAGCACTCAACAAATGCTGCCTATCATTATTGCCATAAACCTAATTCCTCAGAATTGTAAGGTGAATATTTTACTAGGTGAAAATTATTTCTAAATTAAAAAGTCACTCTTTAATAGCCTTTTATGAACATTGAGGTTTCTTTGGTTTAATAATAGTCTGGTTTATAGTAAGGCCCACCTGTTCCTATCACATTAAAAAATAACTGCCACACTCTCAGGGCTGTGTTTTCAAGACAGATTCACATACTGAGGCTGCCCATGAGTTTTCGTGCCAGATGAGATCTAGTTACGAACAGAACTAAAATGAGAGGGAAATTTGCTTGCTTCTCAGAGCCGTCCAGTTTTTCTTTCAGTCCAGAGACCAGGATCAGGACATGTTTTTCATTTCCCCAGGGCCTTGCTCTCTTCTGTCTCTACCTTCTCAACACCTTCTCTTGACTCCCTTCTTCCATATCCCAGTCTCCACATCCACCCAGTTCTGCACGAGTTTTGATTTGCTAAGCCAATCAAGTCATTCCATCTCCTTTACACAGTGCCTGGTTCAGAGGTGGGTGTAACCTGATATTCCTCAGCCATAGGTAGGGATCAGAGCAGAGTGGAGCGTAGCACAGTAGTTGTTCAATAGTTGTGGGAAGAGCGCTCTCTCTCTCTCTGTCTCTAAGTATCGTAATGTGCACAGACAGATCCTGCAAGTACCCCCACGTGGGAAGCCAGCTATGAGATGAAAGCCAGCCTAACTCCAATCTTTATCATTTCAGTGACCAATAAATTCTCTTTGTTGCTTAAGCCATTTGGAGTTATAATCTCTTTTACTGGCAACTAAAAGCGTTTCAACCAATATATTTCCCTTTCCAATTAACAGTTCAGTTTTCCAAGTCCATTAAGGTTAACAATGGTTTGGAGCCCAACTAATCTGCTAATATATATATATTAAGCCCTTATGACATGTAATACACAGATTCTCACAGATACACATGCACATTTTAATAGACCATTTAGAAATCATAAGGGTTTTTTGTCAATGAAAATTGCACAAAAGGAGGTAGATCTTATATACACGTTTTTTAAAAATCATGGAAAATTTCTGAAAACTCCCCACAAATATTGATTTGTAAAAATTTTCTTTGGCTTATTGTCCCAATTACAAAGTAGTAAAATACATCTGTAGTTCTCTAACTCTGCTTCTTAACAACAAATAGATGTTGGATACATTTTAAAAAGTGTACAATTTCTTTGGCTTTTAAAAATAAATAAAGTTACCTAGAATTTGGACAAGGATGTCTGAATTGAATGTAGAGATTGTGAGATAATTTCACCTAATATTTCTTTAAAAACTCTAAAACCAGAATGACTTCTCTTAAAACTTCAGAAAGAGTACATCAGACACCTAGCACAAAATTCAGTACTTTTCAGAGTGGAAAAACAAAAATTGAGAGGAGCAATTTCCATGGATGAAAATAAAATAATTTATTAACTATAAAGTGTTGCCCTAGAATTTTCCGGAACACGTGTTTGCTTGTTTTTGTTTGTTTTCATTATAACTGTGGATTGCAGAAAACTGTATGATCTAACAGTTGTGAGTTAAGTTTTATCTGGGGAACTTACTGAGGACTGTAGCCCAGGAGACAGCCTCTCTGCTCTGAGGAACTGCTCTGAAGGGATGAGAGAGGAGCCAGGATATATTGGAGTTTTTGCAACAAAAACCAGGTGGTTGGAACATCAAAAGATTACTGCTATTCACAAAAAACAGAAATCTCAACTTAATGATTTTAGTGCTTTTGTGTGTATGGGAAGATGAAGGAGTTAGGGCTCATTGAAATTATTCCTTAATGTGCATTTTAACTATCTAAGGATAATATCCAGAGTGCAGAATGTTTCCTGTTTTTCTGCATCCTGAATTACCATCAGGGTGCACTGTTGGGGGGTGGGGTGGGGGGTGACTGCAATGGCTGATGGGTTGATGGAGGGAAATATTCCTTATTTACTGGAATGGCAGGCAACATTCCTTTTCCATATAACTATTTTATGCCCAAAGTCATTACATTCTGTCATTCCTGGATTTTCAGCAAGATCACTATATGTACAAAGCTTTCTTCCCCTTTACCTCACTTATACTTGAAATCTCATAATTGGAAATTTTTCCCAATTTTTGTGAATGATTTTTTCATTAGGAAGTGAAAATACCTTATGAAATAGTTACCACTTTACTTTCTTACTAGTTTTTAAAAACTGGCTCTAAGAAATTTAAACAACCATTTCTTTAGATCAGGTTTTAAGAGGAGTAATTGAGGATAAGTGAAGACAATGAACAAAATAAATATCACTACTAGAATATATCAAATCAAACTGGCTCATCCTTTCTTCATTTCCACCATACACACTGGTGATTCCCATATAACAAGTCTTCTATTACAGGACATTCTCTCCTCTCCCAGTTTCAAAATAACCAGTAAGAGTCTAATATGACTCTCAATTTAAGAGAAAGAAAAAGACAAATTGTATCCCTATTGTATTAGAGTAAAAGATATGCTCAAGGCCACCTACTTAGTAAGAAACACAACAGGAAATGAATCCTGTTTGCCTGATTGGCATATAATCTACTCCTAGATTGTGAGGTATAGACAGAACCATAAAAACATTCTAAGAAGGGAAAGATCAACTGTCTAGCAGTGTCCCCAGGGTCTGACTGCCTGGGTTCACAGCAGGGGTCATCCATGTGCTGTCCTGGGACATTAGGTAAGTAATGAATGTCTCTGCCTGTCTGTTTCCACATCTGAAAACAGAAAGAGTACATGGCTGTGAGGAAAACTAGATGATGTATATAAAGGACATGGCATAGTACCAGGACATAGAAAGCACGCAATACGTATTAACTATTATTATTATTATTATTATTAAAAGACTTCAAAGTGGAAATGTGAGCTGAACTGGATGTGCCCTGTCTCACCCCACCTTCCTGTTATGAACTGAATCCCCATCCCCCCAAAAAATGTATATATTGAAACTCGAACACCAACATGACTCTATTTGTAGACAGGGCCTCTATGGAGCTAATTAAGGTGAAATGAGGTCATAAGAAGAGGAAGAGACTACAGAGCTCTCTCTTTCTGAGCACACAGAGAAAAGGCCCTGTGAAGGCACGATGAGAAAATATCTCTCAGCCAGCCAGGAAGAGAGGTCTCACCAGAAAGCAACCCTGCCAGCACCTTGATCTTGGCTCCAGGTTCCAAAACGATGAGAAAATAAATTTCTGTCGTTTAAGTGGTCCAGTCTGTGTATTTTTTTATGGCAGCCCAAGCAGACTAAGGCACTACCCATTCTTGCTCTATCACTTCAGAGACTGGAATTTTTAATAGCTTCTTCCCCACCATTGTGAGGCCAAAGTCGCTGACAAAATGCTGCCATAAATTTATGTCTTACATTAGGGCTGGCAAACTCTTTCTGTAAAGGACCAGATAGTATTTTAAACTTTTGTAGGCCACATGGTGTCTGTCATCACGACTCAACTCTGCTATTACAATGTGAAAGCCACCACACATGATACATAAACTCTGAATGGGATTGTTCTGATAAAATTTTATTTATAGACACTGACATTTAAATTTCACATAAGGGTCCTCCCTGGAGGTCCAGGGGTTAGGACTCTGTGCTTTTACTGCTGAGGGTCTGAGTTCAATCCCTGGTCGGGGAACTAAGATCCCACAAGCTGCTTGGTGTGGTCAAAATAAATTTCACATAAGTTTATTTTTATTTATTTATTTATTTTTATTTATTGTTTTTTTTATGGTACGCGGGCCTCTCACTGTTGTGGCCTCTCCCGCTGTGGAGCACACGCTCCGGACACGCAGGCTCAGCAGCCAAGGCTCATGGGCCCAGCCGCTCTGAGGCATGTGGGATCCTCCTGGACTGGGGCACGAACCCGCGTCCCCTGCATCGGCAGGTGGACTCTCAACCACTGTGTCACCAGGGAAGCCCTCACATAAGTTTAATGTGTCACAAAATATTATTCTTCCTTTGATTTTTTTCCAATCATTTAAAAGTGGGAAAAAAAAAATTCTTAGCTTACCATCCCCTGTCTTAGAGCATTGTTTAGTTACACATATTTACCCTCTTTTTCTCCTGTTCTGAAATGGCTCTCCCAAATTTTATTCACTTCAGTCGATGCACTGTAACGTTTTATTGGTTAGAGAAAAGTCTGGAAATTTTCCAGATGTTTCCCAAAAACCCTGGTTCCTAGACCGCACCACCTTGCTTCAGATCTCCGGAGTGTCCTCTGTTAGACCATTCCCTTGTCAGAACCCTTTTCCCAAATTGGATGGGCAATTACTGTTCTTTTTACGTGTCTTTAATGATATTAAAGGGGATGATATATGCAAAAGAGTTCTGAAAAACTAAAGGGCTATTTAAATATAAATAATGCACTAAACTGCCTTCAACATGATTTTTCACTTTGATAATGATTTATTTAGCTAGTCATGTCTCCTTGATATAATGAAAAATTATTTCAGGCTAGGCACTATGTCTCTTTATTTCTGAGAGACTAGTAAAATGCCAAAAGGTAGTAAACTAATCAATAACAATTTATGATATTAAATTAAGCAATGATGAAATAGATTATGATGATAACTATCTTTCACACCTAAATGGACCACTGACTAATTTTTGTTAGTATTTTTCCCTCAAAACCAGAGGATACCCTTGACACCTTTGGACAGAGCTGTCATCACTTCCCATGTGGTTATCTATATACCATACTGTTATTAGCTCCAATTATTATTTTATTATATATATATATATATATATATAGTGGTACGCGGGCCTCTCACCGTTGTGGCCTCTCCCGTTGTGGAGCACAAGCTCTGGATGCACAGGCTCAGCGGCCATGGCTCAAGGGCCCAGCCGCTCCGCGGCATATGGGATCTTCCAGGACCGGGGCACGAACCCGTGTACCCTGCATCGGCAGGCGGACCCTCAACCACTGCGCCACCAGGGAAGCCCAGCTCCAATTATGTCGAAAGAACATGACTCAAAATTATAAAGTACAAAAAGCACAGATATTTGTTTTCCTTTCTTTCCAATTCATCCACATCTGTTCAGTTAGAGTCATCATTATAGCTTTTTATCACCTGTCCCACTTTTTCTAGGTTGTCCATCCTCGGTCTGATTTTCATTACTTCCTACATAAATTAATGCAATATCCTCCTAGTTGCTTGCCTTTCTTCCTACCTTCCTATTTATTTTCCTTCTCAAATTCATCCTCCTCAGTACAAATTACTTGGAAAAACCTTTCACCTAGGCATTTAACACTCTATCTTTATGCTTTGACTCAGGATCTCCCTCCCACCTGGAAGTTTTACTTATCACTTCTGCCCACATGGAATTCTATCCACCCTTGAAAGTTCATCTCAAATATCAGCCTTTCACTGAAACCATTTCCAATGCCCCTAATCCATGTGACTACCCACTTCTTTGCATCTCCACGGTAGTTTGTTTCTTGCCTGTGCCATTTATAAGGTCTTATGGCCTTGGATATATTTTTAATCTGTCCCTTGGTAGATTCTATATTTCTGGAGGCACACACTTTATTTCTTAATTTTCACATTCTCAGTCTCACATAATAAATGATCAAGAATAAATGTCTTTTTCATCAGTATGTTCTCCCAATTCAAAGTTGATCTTTCTTTATTAGCTCAGACATTAAGCAAGATCCTTTTTGTGTGAGAAATCACTGTGGTTGACTCATGGATGGAATATCTTTGAGATAAGATGGTAAAGCTATTGAATAAGTTTTACAAAAGCTATCTGGGCAATAGAGGGAAATGGAAGAATGACACATAAATAGGGGGCTTAACAGGGGGCAGAGCAAAGCAATGATCAGAGATTGATCAGGGATTGATCTGAGAAGTCTTCTTTAAGGACCTAAGTCAGGGTCTCATATTCATTTCATTACTTAATATAACTAGAGGCACAATTCAGCTGGAATCACAATAAATAATTTATAGCTAAAATGTTGAAAGTAAAGAATTTGGTGTTAATGGAGTTTTTATTCACTCTGACGATTATTAAGCTTGAAGTTTTTTTTTTTTTTTCTGAAAAACTAAGATCCTATTAAATTAAGGACCACAAAAAGTCAAAAATGAACATTACACGTATTACTAGTTAATGTTAATACTTTTGGACTTCATTTGGAACAGGGCCTGTTATTTATGGATACTGTCTCTCCGCTGAAGTCATTCATCCATTATCACTTGTCATTCGCATCATCCTACCATAGACTGAGCAGGCATTGTTGTCAGACTTAATCCAGTAGATGAAGTGGTGCCACTAAAAACAACCAAAAGTATATGTGTGCTAATTTCAGACTTTTAGTTAGAGAAAGGAAAGGTGTTAGGTTGAAAGAACATGTAGGATGGGATAATGCATTTGAATAGAAACTTCGTTCTTTTTAAAGACCTTTTATTTATCTGGGTTATCCTTTTGTTTTGGCTTGGAAATTTTCGAAGTATTTAACAAAAGACTGATTATATGCCTGACTATATGGAGTCCCATGACTGAAGAAAGAAAGCCAGTGTGAGTTTCTGCTCTCCAGAGGCTGGAGATGGGTTTGATTAGCTATGACATTTTGAAGGGTGTGAATGGATTTAGAAGAATAACATAATGGACACAGATTATATTTTGAATGAGCTGCCAAATGATTATAAATTCAAGCACTGTCAATCAATTTATCTCATTGTTTTAGAGGCCAAATGAGTGGAAATATTGCACTAATTTAAGTATAATTTACATTAGGTTTTTCAAAAGCATATGATCAAAGATATTAACTATAACTTTACACATATGTAGACACAGCAAGTAAATAAGAAACTGATATTTTATCTGTCATATAGATATTTTTCCTGTTTCTCGAGATTTGGAATGGTGAATGTCATGTGGATCCTGAATAAAATTGACTGACTAGAGGCTTGGATGTATTAAAGATCAGATGTTTTCTACACTACTATGTGTAAAATAGACAACCAACAGCACAGGGAATTATACTCAGCATTTTGTAATAATCTATAAGGAAAAAGAATCTGAAAAATTTGTATATGTATTCATAATTGAATCTGCTGTACACCTGAAACTAACACAACTTTGTCTATCAATTATATTTCAAAAAAAAAATCAGATGTTTCCTCCACCTCACAGTCTGACTTTTTGTTTATGTATCACAGAATAAGAATGTTGTTTGACAACTTCATTACTAAAGGTAGCGCTGGCCCATTAAAAAGATCTAGAAATAAACCCCAGAAGATCTACTCTTAATTATTTACAAAAGTGAAGCAGTTTGAAAACAGTGAGTTACTTATTGAATCTGCCTGGACATCTGGACATTTCCCAAGATGTGTTCGTGTATCTTGTTTTGGCCTACATGGCTGCCTTAGCATCCTCCTGAATTTCAGCTCCCTGGGTGAATATTGTGGCTTCTCCCTCTAATTTGGCCAATTCACAGAGCTGCCAGCTGGTAGCTGGCCTGGCCCTCAGAGTTTGGCTGTGGTGCTCATTACTCAACAGAACATTCACAGAACACCAAGTTCAGACAAGGTGACTCTGTGCTGTGATAGGGTAAGACCAAATAGGACAGCCGTGATCACATGTGAGCACAGCCCAAACAAGCGTAGCACAAACACATAATGACCAAAACCCCCCTCTCCCAACTAAAGTAAGTGACTGTTGCTCCTTTACCAGTTATGGCCTTAGTTCTCCACCTCTCCTCCTGTTCCATGATACAAACTACTGATGCACCCAATTATAGAATGACCCTCTCTTTCTAACAGCATCCAAATAAGAGAAAAGAAAAAAAAAAAAAAAACTGCTTCCTTAATACCTTCTCAAAATTACCTATTACATGCCCAAATTGTATCACTAATCCCTCCTGACACCCTTGAGACAGCCCTCAGTTGTGCAGTCTTCTTTTTGAAACAAAGAATAAACTCAGCTTTGTTTACTAATGAGTGTGTTTTTTGGTGGTCAATGGCAGGCAGGCATTGACAATTCATTCACTGAGCATTTCCTACGTGAGTTCTATAATCATAGTGCTCTGGTAGACACCATGTAAATAAAAAACATGAAGATGTCCTTGCTTGTATGCTGTAAAACGGCATACAGCATTTTAGAAAAAAGAATATTCTCAATGATTCCTCTATGTTAAGCACTATACTAGTCATTTTATGGGCATTAACTCAGCGATCCTTACTACAGTCTCAGAAGGATGGCAGTGCTGCTATCTTTATTGTGCCCACTATAAAGTTGGTCTTACAAGAGTTATAATTTCCACAGTTCCTGTGGCAGAGATGAAACTTCACCATTCAGATCACCTGCTGAGGGGGCATAGTGGACTGACAGCCTCATCTGCCACTCCCATGATTCACCACTGTGTTGCCATCAACAACAGTGGTGATGTTGTTGGTGATGTTGAAATGCTTTTCCCAGCTGCCCCCTCACATGCAAATTAGAGGGCAGTGGGAGTATGAGCATTGGACCATTCCTATAGGACAGAACTCTAATGGACAGCTGTGGCTCAAAGACTCCCCACTGGCCTAGCCAAACCTTTCTCAGAACTGATCAACAGTCTGAGGCTCTTCCTACCTAATCTTTCCTTCCTGCCTTTCTATTTACAGGCGTCAGATCTGCATCGTGGTCTAAAATACCTTGCTGTCTCTCCCTTGTCTGTCACAGGTGTTTCCCCAAAACATCTCTTACACATTTAATCTCTCCTTGACATCTACTTCTTGGAGAACCAGAACTCACAATCACTCAAAGTGTAAGCAGAGGAGTTAAATTTTAGTATTGGATAGTGTATTCCTGTTCCTAATGTTTTTAAAAATCAGTGAAAAAATGAGGCCATTTTAACTGCCAAATATTGAAGGATGACTTTTAAGATGTCAAAAGAGGAAGTTTAACTAAGATAGTGCTCAAATATTTTATAAAATTTGTCTGAGATGTGCCATGCTTAATTTCATTTGTGTGACACGGATTTCCTTCTTTAATCTCTCCGTCATTTATTCCCAGGACTTGGGCTTGCTTCTTGCGTCTGATACCTATATTTAGGTTGTGGATTTCCATATTCCATTAGCTCTGACCAGAACTTTCTTCCAGTCTGTAAAAAATATTTTATCCTTCAAGACACACTTAGCTTCTTGAATGAACAGTATTGATGCATCTGAAGGCTTAGTCTGGGTTCCTCTTTTCAATTCACTCATAGCATTTTGTGTTCATCACACATGATGAAGTTCAAAAGTTCTCCTACTTTTATCTCTCCTAGTGTCAACAAGAAACAATAGGTTTTTAATAATCGCAGCTCCTAACAATTTCTGGTGTAGCATTGTTGATAAACATATTATTATTAAATGACTGCATAAGTGAAAGAATGAATAACCATTGATTAATTGCTCTGATTCACCTCTGAATTTCATATTTCTGCATGTACTATATGGTCTTGGTTCCAACCCATGTGAATGTCTGGTATTTCCTCTGCTGCTTGCTCACTGTACTGGCTCATAAAATTTAACAGTCATACGCTCTATTAGGTCATATCTTGACAAGCCCTGTATATCTTGATAGTTTTTCTGAAAAATTAAGGTATTCCTGGATATTACATTATGCATATATGATAACAAGGGATGTAAGTCCCATGATGGCAAGTGTTTACTTCATCTGTCCTGCCCATGTTCTATATCCAGCACCCGACATGTTTTAGGAATTCAGTTAATGAACATGATACCAGAGTACATAGAATGCTATAAAACACAACAGAAGGTAAGATTAAGAAGATAAGAACTTATATAGATTACTTGAAGGGTAGAGGCTTGACCTTTAGAGAAGGAGCAGGTGAACTTAATTACATAATTATAAATCATTGGAAACTCTTGAGCACTGGAGAGCTCTAACAATCACACAAAGGTTCATTAATGCCCAAATATTCATATACAAGCCTTAGGGATGACAGAGCATAACACACGAATTTCAACCACTCATGAGTGTGCTGGCTCTGAATTACTGAAGCAGCCATCTTTAACTCAAGCAGTGAGATTTTTAAAATCCAGAATCTGCATGGGAAGACAGTAAAGTAAATGAAATTTGAAACTGTTCTGTGATTAAACTCCTATATAGCAATGCATCCAGTATGGTATGTGGCTGAAGTCCTGGTAAGTCATAGCACATTATCCATTTTATGACCCACACAAAAAATGCAAAACAGCTATCTAGGTGAGGTAAATGGAACACACTGGTTGTTATATTTAGTAAAGAATGGAGTAGATGTGGTTAATAGATTTAAATATAAATAACAACCTGTTTCATGTCAAGGAGATTCTATGAAGAGAATTAACTATTTATTTATAGGACAATAAATCTTGAGATGTACTTAAAGTTGGGAGTATCTCTTTTACGTGGTAACATTTCCTGTGATAGTCATGGGTCTATAAAGTACCCAACAGAATACGTGATTAAAATTTAATATAGTTGAAATAAACATGTAGCTCTTTGGCCAAGACAAAGCAAACATGACTGTGAAATCTTGTTGCTGAAAAATAATACAGGCTTCCTCATGGCAGGAGAAAATTGATGAGAAGGATTTTGAATAAAATCCTTATTAACATTTCTACTCAGTAACAATGGGCTTTCTTTATGGAGCCCATAGGTAAGTAGAAACATGCTAATACTTTTGATGGTCCTGGTGGTAAATTGTTCTGACTAGCCTGCTTTATAGGCAAAGTCAACAATATTTCAGTTATTTATTTGCTGCTCCAAAAGAAGAGGCTCATGTTGATCTAAATAAACAACAAAAAATTATAATAAAAATTCAAAAGCAGTTCTTGCCCCAGGCCTACTTCTTGATCAGAAAAGATCTTTGTGCTGTCCCAAATCTCTGACTTACATTTTGTCATTCAATCACACATCTGTCAAATCCTTCCTGATGGCCCAATAAGTGCCTAGTAACTGGGAGGTGACAAACTTCAATCTGGAAGGGAAGTTAGATAAGACTCCTCAAATTGTGAACATACTTCTTTGCTTACACAGGCTGCCTCACCTTCCTCATAAACAAGCGTCCTGTTGAAACCCCAGTGCAGGACCAACTGAGGTAGGAGCAGTCACATAATAGGGAAGGAAAAGGATCAACAGTTCAAATTAGAAGCCATCTGGACTCAAATTCTCAACACCACCTTGGACAAACAAATCCTGAGCTGTTGTACTCAGGGCATTTACTTCTGGGGGTACAGATCAAGAGGTCCAATGATAACTTGAAGACTCTCAGCTTCAGTTGAGGAATAAAAAACAGGACTGTTTTTACAAATTAGCTATCAAATTGGAGTTATTAAGATAAAATTTTACCAAAACAACAACAATACCACAAAACACTTCTGATTATCAATCTGAAGCAGAGATTGGGGCTCAATAAACAGACTAATCCAAAAAATTTACCTACATTATACCTTTTAATCACCACAATAACTTGGAAACTGAGAAAGAGTAAAGTTCAATACCTTGCCCCAGGTCACAATACTAGGAAATGGCTGACCTGGGATCTGAGCCAGGGTCCACCTCTGCCGTATCTTGTGATATTCCAAGGGAGTATGTGTAAGACTCATGAATAAAATTTATACAGAGGTGAATTTCAACTCAAAATATAAAAAAAAAATTTGTAGTAATTATGGTGCTGCATTAATTGAACACACAGATTCTTGATGTAGTGGCTTCATATCTTTAGATTTTAGGTCCTGGGAGTATTGAAGAAGAAATTAACTAGTCATCTATCACAAATAGTATATGTGTCCTGAACTGTGTTTTTAAAGACTGTAAATTATTAAATTATTTAAATTTAAAATATTCTTGTCTCATTCTAAAACCTTAGCTCTAAGGAACAAAATTCAGTCCAAGTAGCTTACATATAGTTTAATTTATCATAAAAAAATATAAGAATAAAAAGAAGTCTCATGGAAGCCAATAGGTAAAAATACAGAAAGGTCCCAAGGTGAATGAGGATGATGTCCAATTCCACTCTTGATAGACAGGCATATATTATATATATACATATATATGTCTGTCTATATTATATATATAGTAAAATAAATATATATATTTCAAATTTATTTAGCATATGTATGTCAATTTTATCTGAATAAATGTTTAAAAAGGTGAATTTTATCTACCCTAGAAATAGTAATACAAATTTGTTTTTTTGATCTGCATACATAGGCAGATCTATCTCTATCTCTATCTCCTTCTCTATCTCTATCTGTCACTCTATCTATCTAGAGAACTCCATGTATTGGCACAGGTTACCAAATGGGGTCCCTGACAGGGTCTTATTCTCATCTCCTGAAACATAAACCTACAGTTACTTTTGTGTTGCTGGATGACAGCTCAGACACCATGACCATAGAGTAACAAGGAGTTAGGGAAATACACAGCCCTTCCTCAGTTGGAGTCATGTATCTACCACTGGCACAACCATTGGTGATTGGAGAGTAGGGTCAGCTAATATTAACATGGCTTTCCAAAATCAGTACACCAACCAGGAATGAGCTGGGTGTGGGTAGTCCTTACAAAGTAGCATATGTGTGCTAGAGAGATTCCTAATTGAAGCTCAGCTTAGTCGGTACTCACACCTCTTTATCTCCCTGTTCTTTCAAGTCTCCTCAATATTCTATTCCCAGTCCAATTAAACCTCTAAATTCTAAAACTCTAAATTCCTATTGCAGAAAAGTAATTCAAGTGAGGTAAGATAACTTTTTTTTATTAATTAATATATTTTAACATTTTTATTGGAGTATAGTTGCTTTACAATAGTGTATTAGTTTCTGCTTTATAACAAAGTGAATCAGCCATTATTTGATTAGAAGTTATCATAAATTCCAAACATTGTTTCTTTCTATCCCTATTCAATGATATCAGTTTTGCCTCAGGATTAAACCAAATTGCCTCAGGATTAAAAAAAATAGATCTTACCTTTTAACCCCTATGACCCTGAGTTGAGTAGAGAAAGAATTTTCATTTTATGTAGAAATGATGTGGTATTAAACCTTCTCTGCATATGCATGATGTAACTATTCAGTTTTTAATCTTTTGGTCACCAGCATTCCTCCAAATGGAGACTTTCATGTGAATCTGCCAGACCAGCAGGTTTTTGTTTTTGTTTTTTTTTTAAGTAAGTGACAAATTTACACTGTCATCCCAGCATGATAGATGAGTCATATGATTTGAGTTCTTGTCCACCAATGGTCAGTGACAGATGTCATAAGTAAGTGATGGAAAAGATTTACATCAGTGCATGTGTTCTGATCAGACCCAGAACATCAAACAGATTGTCTTAGATTATTATACTTACCCTCTCTGCCATAGGCCTTTGTGTGTGTGTGTATCCATGTGATTCTCTACATCCCCTAGTACTTTTTCTTCTTCATAAGTTGCTATTTTGCTTTCATTTAAAAAGATATGTTTGCTGGATATAGAATTATATGTTTAAAGTGATTTTTATTAGTTTTTTTTCCCCTAAAGTGTTGTTCCATACCTTTTTCAATTGCCTTGTTTTTTTTGAGAGTTTTCTTTTTGTATATTAAAAACTGAACTTGTAATTTCCAGTCTGACATACAAAGAGCTTGGATCCTAACAGAAACAACAACAAAAAAGCTGAAAAACTAAAAATCAACAACTCTTCTTAGATCCAACAGAGAATTAGGGTCATAGAACAAGTGACTGAAAACTGGAGAGATAGGCAGATATAGAGAATCACATTTTACCAAGAGCAGAACCACTGCTGGAGGGATACTTAAAGGGTAGTTGACTAACTGCTGGAGACTGAATATTGACTAGCTTGAGAGAGAAAATTTTATGGAGGCCTGACTTTGGAGACAACCCCACACGTTTGTGAATTTTACCTCCAAGGGTTCCACCAGATTCTGTAAAGATTGGAGAAAAACTCCCTCCTGCTTCCAGCTAGAAGAAGGGAAAAGTAGCTATTGTGAAATAAGACTACACCTTTCTATATTCCTTGATAAATGCTTGCCCTCAAGGGAAACTATTTTATAAAATCTAATCAATGTGTGGGAATGGAAATATCCAAGTCCAGCCCCTTCTAGTGTTCCTTTCTTATCTAAAGAGTACAGTAGACAGCTGACAAGTACTTAGAAAGGTCACAGCACAGGTGATAGGATAATAGAATATTTCCTTTTCCCTTACATCTTATTATCACAACAATAAGGCTCCTGCGTAATAACTGGATATTACAGCTGAAAAAAATTTCAAGACTCAGACCCTATTTATGAAGTCCTTAGAAAAACACAAAGATGGCAGGGGAAACAAAAACTAGGTTACCAGAGAAAACTTTAGTCTCTGACACTTATGGCTACAGCAAACAATAAACAGAGCCTATCTCCCAGCCAGATAAATATAAAAACATACAATAAAGACCTATTTACCTTGTTTCCTTTTACCTGTTATATCATGTATAGCTTTCAACAAAAAATTACAAGTCAAGCTAGAAGGCAAAAATACAGTGTGAAGATATAGGGCATACATTAGAACCAGAGCCAGATATGACAGAGATTTTGAAATTACCAGACCAAGAACTTGAAATAACTATGATTAATATGCTAAAGACTATAAAACATGGATAATGTGCAAGAATGGATGGGTAATATACATAGAGAGATGCAAACTTTAACAGAGTATCATAAAAAAAAAACCTGTTAGAAATCAGAAACACTCTGACAGAAATAAAGAATGCCTTTGATGAACTCATAAGTAGATTGGATACAGCAGGAAAATAAACAGTGAAGTTGAGGATATAACAACAGAAACTTCCCAAAGTGAAATGCAAAGAGAAAAAAAAAAAAGAATGGAAAAGATGGAAAAGAATATCTAAGAAGGCTGGAACAATTTCAAATGGTGAAATATACGTTCGATGAAAATATCAGAAGAAAGATAAAAGGATGCAGAAGAAAAATGTGAAGTAATACTGGCTAAGAACTTTCTTTTTTGAAAAAAATATTATTTATTTATTTATTTGGCTGCATTGGGTCTTAGTTGCAGTACGTGGGATCTTTGTTGAGGCATGTGAGATCTTTTGTTGCGGTGTGCGGTCTCTTTGTTGAGGCAATTGGGCTTCTCTCTAGTTGCAGTGCTCGGACTTCTCTTTAGTTGTGGCATACAGGTTTTCTCTCTCTAGTTGTGGTGTGTGGGCTCTAGGGAACCTGGGCTCTGTAGTTGTGGCACATGGACTCCAGAACACATGGGCTCTGTAGTTTGCGGCACATGGGCTCTCTCACTGAGGTGCATGAGCTCAGTAGTTGTGGTGTGCAGGCTTAGTTGCCTCACAGCATGTGGGATCTTAGTTCCCCAACCAGGGATGGATTCTGCCTCCCCTGAATCAGAAGGTGGATTCTTTACCACTGGACCACCAGGGAAGTCCCAGAACTTTCTAATATTTTTGACAGACACAAGAAGCTCCAAGAAGCTCCAAGAACACCAAGTAAGATAAATACTAAAAAAATCTACACCTAAGCATTTTAAAGTTAAACTTCAGAACATCAAAGACAAAGAAAATATTTAAAGAGGCCAGGATGGGGACAGGGGCAATAAATACCTTACCTATGGAGAAACAAGAATAAAAATTATTCCAGGCTTCTTTTCAGGCACTATACAAGCAAGAAGAGAGTGGAGTGAAATATTAAAATGTGAAAAGAAGAAAAATCCTAGAAATCTAGATTCAGCAAAATTACCTTTCAAAATTGAGAAGAAATAAAGGTAAAATTAAATTTAAAAAATCTTATTCATAAATGTTGTATTAGATAATAGTTTGTTCCAAATAATAATTGAAATAATATTTTAGATGATTATGGTTAAGTGAAACATATGTCACCAATATTATAAGAGGTGAGATGAAGAAATTTGAAATAAGGTCCCTGAACTAATCATGATGTGGTATAGTTTTATTTGAAAGTAGATTTAAATTAGCTGTAAATGAACATTGCAAACTCTAGGACAACCAGTAATAACATTTTGAGAAATATAATTAATATGCTAAGAGAAGTGAGAAATTTGAATCACATAAAATGCTCAATTAAAAACAGAATGCAGAACAAAATGAACAAGAAACAAAAAAATCAGACAGGACAACAAATAGAAAATACAGTAGTAACAAATGTGGTAAATATTAAAGCAACTTTATCAATAATCATTTTAAAAATAAATGGTCTTAATATACATATAGAGACTATCAGAATGGATTAACAAAACAAAACAAAAAATGTATATGTTGTCTACAAGAAACCTACTTTAATTTTAAACACAGGGATGGAAAATATATTATACTAACACTAATCAAAAGAAATCAGGAATAGCTATATTAATTTTAAACAAAGCAGATTTTAGTGTAAGAAAAATGATCAGATATAAAGAGAACATCACATACAGATAAAGGGGTCAATTCTTCAAGTAGAGATACAATTCTTAATGTGTGTGCAATCAGCAACTGTACATCAAAATGAGTGAGGAAAAACATGATAGAACTGAAAGGAGAAATAGACAAATTCACTATTATAGTTGGAGACTTTAAGCCCTAATATTTGTAACTGACAGATCCAGGAGCAGAAAATCATTAACTATATAGTTGAAATGAAAAGTACCATCAATCAAATGAATCTAATTAACATTCATAAAATACTTCATTCAACAACATCAAAATACATTGTTCTTGTTAAGCTCACATGAAACATTCCCCAAAATAGACTACTTCCTGAATCATAAAATAATCTTAGCATATTTAAAAGAGTAGAAATCATATAAAGTATATTCTCAGATGACAATAGAATTAAACTAAAAATTATAACAGAATGAAGCTAGAAAATCCCAAAATATTTAGATATGAAACAGCATACTTTGAAGTAATATATGGGTAAAGGAGGAAGTATCAGGGAAACTTTAAAAAGTATTTTGAACTAAATGAAAATGAAAATACAACTTTTCCAATTTTGTGTGATACAGAAAAAGTAGACAGATAAATTTATAATATTAAGTACATATATCATAAAAGATGAAAATCTAAAACCAATAATCTAAACTTCAACATTAAAGAGATTTGAAAATGTAGAGGAAATTGAATCCAAAAGAAACAAAAAAAAATAATAAAAATCAGAATAGAAGTAAAGAAATTGCAAACAGAATATTAATAGAGAAAATAAATGAAACAAAAGCTGGTTGTAGAAAAGAGAAATAGAATCCATAAAACTTTAGCCAAGCTAAACAGGAAAAAAAAAAAAAGCAGAAGATACAAATTACTAGAAATGATAATTCTGGGGCCAACACAAATCATCTCCTGGTCATTAAAATAATAATAAAGGAAGATTATGAACAACTCCTTATGCCAAATTTGATGTTAGATGAAATGGACCAGTTCCTTGAGTTATTATCATGAATAAATATTTGACTTTAGTAAGCCAGGGATGGAAGGAACTTCTTCAACTGGATAAAGACCATCTACAAAAAAAACAGGGCTTCCCTAGTGGTGCAGTGGTTGAGAGTTCGCCTGCTGATGCAGGGGACACGGGTTCGTGCCCCGGTCCGGGAAGATTCCACATGCCGCGGAGCAGCTGGGCCCGTGAGCCATGGCCGCTGAGTCTACGCGTCCGGGGCCTGTGCTCCACAACGGGAGAGGCCACAACAGTGAAAGGCCCGCGTACTGCAAAAAAAAAAAAAAAACAAAAAAAAAAAACAAAAAAAAACAACCTAGAGGTAACATCATACTTAATGGTAAGACACTAGTTGTTTTCCCCCTACAATCTTAACTAATTCAAAAAGACAAGAAAAGGAAATAAAAGACATACAGACTGGGAAGTAAGAAATAAATCTTTTTTCACAGATGATATGACTGTTTATGTAAAAAAATCCCAAAGAATTGACATACACAAACAATATCCCCTTGAACTAATAAGCAGTTATAGCATAGTTGCAGGATATGAGGTCAATATATAAAAGTCGATTTGTTTCTTATATGGCAGCAATGAACAATTGAATTTGGAATTAAAAACACAACACTGTTTTCATTAGCAATAACAAAAATTTGAAATAGATATAACTCTAACAATATATGTACAAATCACAGAGCTGTATGAAGAAAACTATAAAACTGATGAAATAAATCAAAGATCTAAATAAATGGAGAAATATTCCATGATCATGGATATAGATACATTGTTAGGAGTCTATTCTTTCTAACTTGATCTATAGATACAATACAATCCCAATCAAAAACCTAGCAATTTATTTTGTGGTTATCAATAAACTAATTCTGAAGTTTATATGGAAAAGCAAAAACCCAGAAAAGACAAGACAATACAGATTGTATGAATTCAAGTCTTATTATAAAACTACAGTGATCAAGACTTTGTAGCAATGGTGAAAGACTAGACAAATACATCAGTTGAACAGAATGGGGGTCCAGAAATAGAATCACACAAATATAGTCAACTTATTTTTGATGAAAGAGCAAAGGCAGTTTTATGGAAAAAGGAAAGTAATTTTAACACCAGTAACCCTGTAAGACCAAACAAAATATTATAAATTATCCATTCAACATTTGTTAACAAGATACCAAAGAAAAATATTTAAATATTGATTTGCCTCTTCTAGTAAGAAAAAATACATATTTTGAATATACTTCCAATGTAACATTTATGCTTGAGATATGGTGATGTCACTTCACCATATCTTGTGAAGGGACTTAATGTCTAAATTTTATGATAGCAAAATTGGCCTGGTCTGGCATTTTTGCTGCTATGCAAATAAATTGAACTTTCTAGAAGTGGCCCTTTAAGGCATATTAATCCCTCCTGGGTCTTAATCTTGCAAATGAAATATCTACTGGTTGATGTATATATGCAGACAAATGGCTCACTTAGTAGATAGGTCACTGAGAGCTCAGAGAATTTGATTAGGAGTGTAGTGCTATATTAAAAAAAATACATTTTAATTCCATATGCATATACACTCAGTATAAGTAATCAAAATGATAAGAATGACTACTATGTATTGCATCTCATGATTCAGATATTTTGTTCACAGTTGACATATGTTGTTATATTTAATATAGAAAAACACCATGGGATAGGTATCACTATCTGAATTTTGTGAATTAGAACTCTAGCCTAATGTAGGTTAAGCTCCAAAGTCCCACAGGAACTAATAAGCAGAGGAACAAGAATCTGAACATAGATTATTATTTGACTCTAGTTGATGCTCATTATAATCAGTTAGAGAAAATTCTATTGGAAGAAGGGTGTTAAAAATAAAGCAATGTTCATCATATTAGCTATTTTCACAATACCTCTGCATAATTAGAACTCTATAAAATTTAGTGATATACAACAATAAACATTTCACTCATGTTTCTGTGGGTCAACTAGAATATGACTAATTAAGCAGAGCTCAACTTTGCTCGGTTCCAAGTTGCATGTTAGATCATAATCTACTTTATGTAACCCTTATCCTCATTAGGGTGGTGAAATGCAGACAGCTAGAAAAATTAAGCACTGCTGCACAGCTATTTGGAGCTTCTCTTTGTTGTCCATTCCATTGGCTAAAGTAAGTTACTGGCAAAGCCCAAAATCAAAAGCAAAGGAAAGTATACTTTCCATTGTGGTCAACCAGAAGGAAATGAGTATTTGCTATATAATAATCTAATCACACACACACACACACACACACACACACACACTACCATCACCCAATCCCCTAGGTACATATTGCCTATGGGTGCCATTTTCTTTCTAATCAAAGAGTCATTGCTCAACGAAATCACCCAATCTTCTTCCACTGTCTCCCTGGCATTTAGTTAGCTTCTTTGAGTTTGAGAGTCCAGATTCAACAACCATCATAGTTATAATTTATTTAAAAAAAAAAAAGAGTAAATGTGTCCTGCTGGGCTTAATTACTCATATTATAGTTGAAGAAGAAAAAAATTGATACCACTGGAGAGATATTAAAGACACTAATGACTTAATTTTATAACTAAAAAAAAATTTTTAAAGGAGTGGGGGTGAAGATAGATTCAGCCTGAAGTTGGAGTAATTATTTAAAGCCAGAGATATAGGATGTAATATTTTTGGCTATTTAGATGTCAAAACTGTCTCCTCATGAGCACAAATAAGCATTGTCATATTTGCTAATCGATACAGTGTATGTAATTTGATAATGTGATCATTTTCTTTGCAGGATATTGGCTTTGTGGTGCCAGACTAAAAGATATATAGGTATGGGGTCACTCAAACCAAGAGGTAGGGGTAGGGATTCATCCATTTAAGACCTTTAAGAACTGACTTCTAAATTAATATATAATGCCTGTGTGTGTTCCTAACACCTAAATCCAGAAGGGGAATAGTAATTTTAGGAGATTACACACTCAGGATCACAGCATGATGAGCAATCCTTTCTCAGTAATAGAAATATTTGCTTTATGAAATCACTGAATGGTTTTAAAAGTCACGTGGCAAACCAGTTTGTCTTATGTGAGTGAGAGCCAATTTAGAAAAGCTGCCTGTGTCTTCCACTACCACATGTCCTGCCTTAAAAGTTATTTCTTAGTACTCAAAACAAACACTTGGGAAGATTCTGAGATGATCAGATAAGTTCTCAATTTTCATTGCCATCTGAATGCAGAATCCAAAACAGCACTATTTCTTCAAAAAAGCTATTCCTGGAAAACAGAGAGTTGGGGTTGAATTGAGGAATGCTCTGATTTAATGCTTACTCTAATCTCATCGTAATTCCAAACAATCTAAGGCAGGGAAGAGAAAGGGATCCTTTCTAGACCTCAGAATTCAGTCCAAGCTTAGTCATCAACCATATGATATGGTATAGATTCAATTTATGAATTTTTAAAATTTTGTTATTCAAAACAAGGAAGTTGCTAAGGACACTTGTCACTGAGTCTGTCATTCTCAGGCTCTATGCAAGACTATAGTAAAAGCATATGAAAATGAACAATTTTGTTGTGAGGTTATTGTAATGATGAAGACAGGACAGGATTTTGCTTAGAACAGACTGAAACTTTGTTACTATCCACTCTGGAAAGATGAAAAATTAAAGTTTATAAAATTATGAAGGAGACTAAGAGTATGGACATGGCATCATGGAAGTCTGAAAGACGTGATAGGGAGCCGGAGAAAGAGATGCATAGCTATTAATACTTAAAGGATATAAGTTTTACCTAAATTATATGCTCTACCAAGCAGCAGTTACACACATAAAATTTATCATACAGGGAGTTCAGGCTTGAAGTTGAACTCCCTGTATGATATGAACTCCCTGTATGATATGAACTCCCTGTATGATATGAACTCCCTGTATGAACTCCCTGTATGAAACTTACCATACAGGGAGCTCAGGCTTGAACTTATAAGTTCAGACATTATAAATTACTAAGAATAACTTGCCTAGGTTTGTAGCTATTTTAGAATTTCTTTTGAGCAATTGTTTTCATCGAGTCAAAGATTCATGCTTCAGTATTTATTCCCCATTGACCCTCCTCATCTCCCCAACACCACCACACTTGTACCTTATAAGTAGTGTCATGTAGTGATAATCTGAAATCCCTATTGTGGTTGAACATTATACATTAATCTTTTGCTAACTGATATTATGATCAACTTAATACAGTGTTTTCTGCTCTATAGATGCAGGATGTGGGGGAGAGACATAAATGTCAAAATGTGTATCTAAGTATGTAAGATGCTTCCAGCATCAAAGGAAACAGGAAGGGGTAAGGACAATGTGAATCAGTTCATGACTTGGTTGGCAAAAAACAAACAAGCAACAACAACAAATCCCCACAAAAACACATTTCTGGAGTCAGCAAGATAGGGATATAGGAATTTCTAGTACTCGTCTCTTCCCAGAGATATCATTGAAGAAATATCTGCCCATGAAAATGCCTTCACAGGAACTAAGGATTCCAGGAGTTAGGGACTGCATCACTTGGGTGGAGCACAGATAACAGACACATTAAAGAAAGTAGCAAAGATAAGTTCACATTACCTCTGTGACCCCAACTCCAGACCCAGTCAGCCCAGCATGGAGAGAGACACCTTCCACTTGACTTCACTGCGAGGAACCCAGCACCAGGCCTGCACCAGCAGCACTGGCTCCTATGATGTCAGGCTCCCAGCCCACCCCAGCACCAGTCAGGCCCCCATAGTTCCAGGGCCCAGGTGGTCTCTTGTGGTCCTAAATTCACAGCCTACCACAGTACCAGGCTGACCTTCATGGACCCAGCCTCCAGACCAGCTCCCAGAGACCTAGAATCCTCTTCTGTCTCAGTGCTAGGCAGTCCTCATGGACCCAGACTCCAGCCTTGCAGATGCAGGCTTCAGACCCACCCTAGAGCTAGGCTGGCTCTCAAGAACCCAGGCTCCCAGCCTGCACCAACACCCCAGTCTGCCTTGCAGACCCAAATGCCATGGAGACCTAGAGTAATCAAAACAGTATGGTACTAGCATAAAAACAGACACATAGACCAGTGGAAAAGATTGAGACCCTAGAAATAAACCCATGCATATATGGTCAACTAATTTTTGACAAAGGAGCCAAGAATATATAATAGGGAAAGGCTAATCCCTTCAATAAATGGTATTGGCAAAACTGGATAATCACATGTAGAAGAATGAAACTAGACCACTATTCACTCAAAATAGCCTAAAGACTTACATGTAAAATCTAAAACTATAAAACTCCTAGAAAAAAAGCATAGGAAAAAGTTTTCAGCCTTGGTGTTAGCAATGATTATTTTAGATATGACAAAAGTGCAAGCATCAAAAGCAAAAATAAACAAGGAGACTATATCAAACTAAAACGCTTCTGCAAAGCAAAGTAAACAATAGAATTAAGAGGCAACCTACTGAATGGGAGAAAATATTTACAACCTGTATATCTGAAGTATAAAGAACTCATACAACTCAATATCAAATAAATAAATAAATACATAAATAAATACATAAATAAAGTAATGCAATTTAAAAATGGGCAGGGGACTTGAATAGGTATTTTTCCAAAGAAAACATATGAATGACAAACTGGTACAGGAAAAGGTTCTCAGCATCACTAATAATCAGGGAAATGCAAATCAAACCACCAGATACTATCTTATACCTGTTAGCATGGCTATTATCAAAAAGACAAGATTGGCAAGGATGAGGAGAAAAGACAACATTTATGTACTGTTGGTGGAGATATAAATTTGTATGGCCACTCTAGAAAGCAGTATGAAGGTTCCTTAAAAAGCTAAACATGCATCCAAACATCACATTCTGGTTATATATCCAAAGGAAATGAATCAGGATCTAGAAGAGATATCTGCACCTCCAAGTTCAGTGCAGCATTAGTCACAATAGTTAAGACATGGAAACAACCTAAGTGTCCATGGAAAGATGGATGAATAAAGAAAATGTGAAATATTTATCTCTCTTTATCTACATAGATATAGATAGATATAGGTATAAATACACACAATAGGTTTTCTGCCCTAAAAAAGAAGGAAATTCTGCCTTTTTGTGACCATGTGGATGGACCTTTAGGGCATTATGCTAAGTCAAATAAGTCAGAAAAGACAAATACTCTATGACCACATTTATACATGGAATCTAAAAAAGCTGAACTCATAAGTAGTAGAGTCTGAGGGGTGGAGGAAATGAGGAGATACTGATCAAAGAGTAGAAACTTCCAGTTACACAATGAAAAAGCAGTAAGACTCCAAGTTCCAGATAAAAGCTCTCAGTCTTTACAATTATAACTCCTGGGATCCTCCTATATTCCTTCACATATATTCCTCCCATAATTATTTCCACAGCTGCAAAATGAGTCTTTGGCCAATAAATGCTTCCTCCCTATGGGATGAATTTCCTTTTCCTGGTGTTTCCTATCAAGATCAAGTCTATTTTTTTTCTTTTCTTTCCTTTTTTTTCAGATACCACTGAAATAATGTGTTAATATAGAATGTTTTGTGTACATAATAAAAAGAGGTAGTAGAAAGCTCCCTGAAATTTGAGGGAAAGAACTTGGAGTGTCCTTTACATGCTATGTAATTAAGGAAGACAATGTCCTCTTCTGTTTAAAGAGGACAATAATACTGGATCATTTAAACTTCCAATTTGTTCTTCAGGTCAAATAAACTAACAAACCTTCTTATTTTTTTTTTGCATTTTCTACAGTAAACGTTCATTAATTGATTATAAAAAAGCATTTCTAAAAATAACTCAGCTCAAATGCAACCTCCACTCAGAAGGCTTCTTTACACTTTCCAACTCATACTCAAATATTCCCACATATCCCCTCATTCAGATTTGGGGCACCATTGATGACAAGCACATTGTCTCTTCAACCCTGCATTTCCTCCCAAATCCACAGGGCCCAGGATGAAGAATCCAGGCTTAAGTGTACATGCCGAACAAACAGTACACTCACCTACTTTAAAAACACCCAGGATGTTTTGCCCTGAATTTGAAGCAGCACATGTGGCCTGGTCCATTCTTGTTTCAAGTTCAAAGGTATCAGGCAGGTCCCTGATTTAGCAGCTAACTTCTTTCAAGAGCTCCTTGGTCCCCTCAGACATGGTAATCCTGAATTTCTGGGGGATATGCTACTCCATCTTTGCATTATCTAGCAGCACCTCACCAACAGGGAGATCTTGGTCAGGACCTCAGGAGTTCCTTCTTGATCTCAGAGTCCATGAAAGTGATTCTTTCTATCATTGCCCAGATGATAATGCCCAGGGCAAAGATGTTGGCCTTGGCTGTGTAGCATCCCTCCTAGAGTTCAGGGGGTTATTTAGAAATCTAAGCTGCAGGCTTAGGGAAGCCAGTATTTATCCACATTCACATTTGTGTTGTCTTGATTTCCCTCTTTGATTTGAGGAGGTGGGGGAGAGGGGGCAGCCCACCACAGATTTTGCTTAGTTCAAAGTCTGCCACCTTGAGGATGGGGGTACCAGACCTCTCCGTGTTGAGCTTGTCCTCCAGCTTTGATCCCTGTGCATGATGTAGTCTGAAGGCACTGGTGGTCCTGAGCCGTAGCATGAAGCTTTGTTGGTGGCTGGGTCCAGCCTCCAGGACAGGACAGACTGATTCAGGCCTCCACGTTCACATAAGTCCATGACAAGGCAGAGGTAGCAAGACTCCTCAGGCTCCTCCAGGAGTCTTTCTTCTTTGACGGAGGTCTCCAACAGGCGCAAATAAAGCCGTGCGCTCTTGTAGCCACTACTCACACATGTACTGGTCAGTCACACTGTGTGACACACTCCTCAAACTGCACAAGGTTCTGGTGGTACCGCTTGAGGCTGGTCAGGGCACAGAATTCCGCCAGCACCTGCTCCAAGTTCTCCAGGCTGTCACAGCAGATGTTCTTGACCTCTGTGAGGGCCTCGCTGTCTCCTAATCCACACAGTAGCTGCTGCACCTGATCTCTGCCAACAGGCTGTAGTGGCCACCAGCTGCTGCCCTCCACCACCGTTGTGTCAGCTAGACTTGCCTGGGGCCTCGGCCTCCACTGGATGCAAAATTTCATGAAAAGATATGTTAAATTAAAGAAAAATAATTTTTTAAAAGTTCATTCTTTATTAGCCATAGCTTTCATGACAGTGTGAGTGTAACTTTAATATGAATTAAAAATATGAGTTATAGCTCTGCAAAGATGATTAAAATCATCATTTCCATTTGCTTCTATCTAAGCCCTATTGTAGCATGAAGAATCCCACCTGCCTCATTCCTTCCTACTTGAACAGATGGATCATAAATGTGTGGGCTCACTGAGGTACATTTAGTCCCATCCCATTACACCTGCTGGCCAAGGGAGAGATACAAAACAGCCACTATCCAGTTCATAGATTTATAACCATCCAAGAGAATGTTTCTGCAGACCTTGCTGGCTAGTTGGGTTTGTCCTTGGCTTGTTCCCAATAATATACAAGTCAATTATAGTAATTGCTGACCATTAGGTATCACATGTATGCAGGCCTGAAGAACTATATTATGCCTATGAGTCGATGAAGAAAATGGATCCCTAATACGCAAAACGTGAGGAATATATACATATTTTTAAATTGTTAGTTTGAAAAAATGGTCAAGAAATGGGTTTTGTTCAAAAGGACCATAAATTAATAGGGTATGTGAGATAGGCAAGCTCATTTTCAGGGATTCTGTGTAATTTACCCCCAGGAACATCATTTGCATGTGAAAACATGTATTCATAAGTATGTTTATGGAAGTTTACCCTCTGTCATGGATGACAAATGGTTGGAAATAACCAAAATCTGTATCAACGAGGGACTGGATAAATAAACTATGGTATATGTATACAATAAAAAAATATGTTTATGGTCTTCCCTGGTGGCACAGTGGTTGAGAGTCCGCCTGCCAATGCAGAGGACACGGGTTTGTGCTCTGGTCCGGGAAGATCCCACATGTCGCGGAGTGGCTAGGCCTGTGAGCCATGGCCACTGGGCCTGTACATCCGGAGCCTGTGCCCCGCAACGGGAGAGGCCACAACAGTGAGAGGCCCGCGTACAGCAAAAAACAAAACAAAACAAAAAACTATGTTTATGTCAATAATTATGAGTAAAATTGAAGTTTGTGACAGGTAAATTTGTCAATGATATATATTTGACTGAAAAGGCATATTGCATAAATTGTCTACTATAGTACAACTAAGTTAATACTTGAAGGCTGTATGTGTGTGTGTGTGTGTGTGTGTGTGTGTGTGTGTGTGTTAGTAGATATCAAGAATTCACTAAAATGTTAATTACAATGAAAGTTTGGTGACTTTTTATTTCTTTCTGTCTTTGTTTTTCTATCTTCTCTGTGCTTTCTGGTATGCTATTTACATTATTTCAGTATATATCACATTTACCAGAAATGATAAATCTCATTTTAAATCATGCTAAACTATATCTCTGTATATGAGGAACACAGGCATTTTAATTCATTCATTCAACAGTTCCAAATGTCTGATATGTTATAGAGGCCAGTTTCCTTATTATTCCTTAAACCTGTCATGGACTAATACAATAGAATGAACCATAACAAAACATGTGAAATACAATATAAATGAGTAGCTGAAACCATGATCACACATATTTAAGTGTCATGGAAATATTCAGTTGCTATAAAAAATGTCTACAGTCTTACACTCAGTTTCTATATTTATCTAATTGCTAACTGGTAACACACATTTTTTGATTCAACCCAAGTCTGCAGATCACACTTAGAGAGCCACTGCTGTAGAAAATATGGTAGTGATTAAGGGAATCAAAGAATGACATTAAAAAAAGACCATTTAATTAATGAGGATAGGCCAGTCTATGCTGAGCTTAAAAATAAACCATAAAATCCCAATGGCTTAAACTAATTTCTAATGATGATTTCTCAATCATTCAGAGCCCATTGTGGTTCAAGCCATGGTGCTCTATCTTAGAGCTCATACCTTCTGAAACTTTTGGCTTATGGATCCTCATGACAGAGGGAAAGAGAAATGAAGGAGGAATAGCAGTTCTTTATTACCTCTGATGGTAAGGAATGCATGCCATTGCTGTTCTCAGTCCATTAACCAGAATTAGTCATATGACCACAAACTAAGTACAATTTAGGCTGAGATATATGAGAAGAAGTAGATATTTAGTGAGCATTAACTTCATTGAGAAGTTGTTCACCTGAGTTACCTGGCACTGTGAAGATCATAAAGATTATAAGGGAGTTGAGACTCAAACTCAGGTCTTTGTTTGTTTGTTTGTTTGTGTTTTTAATAGTGATCTTGCGGTCTTATTTATTTATTTTTATTTTATTTATTTTTGGCTGTGTTGGGTCTTCGTTTCTGTGCTAGGGCTTTCTCTAGTTGTGGCAAGCGGGGGCCACTCTTCATTGTGGCGCGCAGGCCTCTGACTATCGCGGCCTCTCTTGTTGTGGAGCACAGGCTCCAGATGCGCAGGCTCAGTAGTTGTGGCTCACGGACCCAGTTGCTCCGCAGCATGTGGGATCTTCCCAGACCAGGGCTCGAACCCGTGTCCCCTGCATTAGCAGGCAGATGCTCAACCACTGTGCCACCAGGGAAGCCCAAACTCAGGTATTTTTTATTCCAAATTTAACATATATTTGTGCCAATCTAGATAAATGAGGTTATGCTGAGTAAAAAAATAATGCCCCAATCTCAGGAGCTCAGCACATGATGTTTATTTCATGCACCATTCAGGGTCTTGCAGTCTCACTGTGTGTGTGTGTGTTTCCAGGGTGACAAGAGGAAGAGAAGAAAATGCTGAGAGAAATCACACCTATTCTCTATGTTCTGTCCTAGGATAGATACTTGTCATTTTTTCCTGAGTCAGTTGGCAAGAACTGGACACATGAACATGCCAGTGCAAGAATACTGGGCTTTGAGGGAAAGGCACATGTATGTTTGGCAAGCAGTGTATGGATATATGCATATTCTGTAACATTCAACTAAATCAAACCAGCTTTCAATCGTTACTTACAGTTTGGATATTTCTTTTCAACTGCAGGTATTTTAGAATGGTTAAATAGAATCTGTAAAGTTCCTTTGTTCTTCTTTATCTTTCACCCTTGCAAATTTATGTATCTACCAAAAGCCAGTTCAGCCATTTTTCCCTAAATTGTTCAATCCTGTTGGGGGGAAAAATCATTCAAAACTGTAAATAGTTATTTGAAAGGGAAATAATAGTCAAATTTGTCAACCTAAAAATGTGTATAGATTTATCCTCATAGTACCTTCTTTAGGTTTCCAATGATAAAAATGAAAACAGTGACATGCCTAACTATTGTTCTCCTTTTTCATCAACAAAGAAATGTATCATTCTGTTTGCTCTAAAGTGGACTAGAAAATATATGTGGGTACTCACTTAACAGAAAATACCTTTATCTGAGTCAGGTTGTATATGACATTCATTCTTGGAGAACCCTCCAAAAGAATACTCAAAGAATGTATATTTTAATTAACTGAAGAGTAGAGAGAGTGATTTGTTCCAGCTGACATAGACTTTCACCAGTGTGAGCCAGGAGGAAGGACTGGTGATATCTTCAGACAACCATTAGCCCATGAGTATAAGAATCAAAGCCATGTGTTTGAGTTAGATTGAAGTCATCACAAAGGCCTGTTCTTTACTTAAAATATCCATATTTCATCAGAAAATATGAGTTCAAAAATAAAGGTAAGCTGTAGGAAACTGGCACCTGAAGTTGTAACTATGACAACAGATCACATAGAACTTGTCAAGACCTTGCAAAAGAAGGTTTTGGCTTTCAGTCCTCCTTATCAAAATTCTGTCTGAGGTGACTTCCATCTGTCTTGGTAGGTATGTGGATAAAATTACCAGTTCTCTATTAGCATATGTCTTAATTCTCAGATGTTTGTTTATGGGGGAAATTAATGTGGCATGAAACTTGCAATTAGTTTTTTATACTGTTAATGACAGGTTTCCATAAAATGCACTGAAATATGGAAAGTAATGGCATTAATAAGGTATACAGATGCTCAGACTCAGATCTGAAAAAAAAAAAAAAGAAAGCCAAATCAGTGGAGTTTACTGGTTAAAAATAAAGCCATATGACAGGATCAGTAGGAATTTTGCAATTGGCTATCCATTTAGTAACTTGAGTATTAAGGAGTTATTTCTGGTCAAAGTCTTTGATATAAATTGACCCTCCTGCTTAAATAATGGGAAGGTCACTTTTACCTGTCCATGTGTATATTGTTATGGTGTGAACTTCGGTTTATATTCTCTTGAAAAACTACTCTGGACTTGGTTTGAAAGATAAACATATAAGTACAGCCTGGTTCCTGCCCTCTAGAAGACAGGTTATAGGAGTGATTCCTATAGGTCATTGCACATTAGACATACCTGAGAAGCATTTTCACAAATAGAGAACCCAAGGACTCTCCCATCATAAATTCTTACATAGGTTGTAATTCATTAACCATTTTTCATTTTTTAACATCTTTATTGTAGTGTAATTGCTTTACAATGGTATGTTAGATTCTGCTTTATAACAAAGTGAATCATCTATACATATACATATATCGCCATACCTTCTCCCTGTTGTGTCTCCCTCCCACCTTCCCTATCCCACCCCTCTAGGTAGTCACAAAGCACTGAGCTGATCTCCCTGTGCTATGCAGCTGCTTCCCACTAGCTATCTATTTTACGTTTGGTAATGTATATATGTCCATGCCACTCTCTCACTTCGTCCCAGCTTACCCTTCCCCTTCCCTGTGTCCTCAAGTCCATTCTCTGCATCTGCGTCTTTATTCCTGTCCTGCCCCTAGGTTCCTCATAACCTTTTTTTTTTTTTTAGATTCCATATATATGTGTTAACATATGGTATTTGTTTTTCTCTTTCTGACTGACTTCACTCTGTATGAGTTAAGTTTAGACACCTGCATTTTTTAAACTTCCAATATCTGAGGTAACTAGGCAATTAACTAAAAATTGAGAATCCCCACTAATCTAGTTCCTTTTGTGTTCTTTGAATGTACTATCATCTTCATCTGAAATATTTCCCATTTCCTCTTCAAATTTCCACAACACAACTTAAAAATATAAGTAAAGCACCTTATTTGACATGTCTCCATGAGACTTCTGAGTTCAAAACCTCCAATAGTGACACTTCCTGATCATTGTTCATTTTATAATGATAGAAAGACAATATACAGATAATTATTAGCTCTTTCTATGCATTTTCCTATATTATACATTTCATATAATTGGAGCCACACAGTATGTGGCCATTTTTGTTGGGCTTCTTTCACTGTGCATAAGTCTTTAAAGGCCCATCCACATTCTAGCATGAATCAGTATTTTATTCACCTTTGTATAGCTGAGTAATATTCCACACATTCATTTAGCCATTCATCAGTTGAACATCTGAGCTGTTTCCACATTTTGGATATTAAGAGTAATGCTCTTATGAACTTTCAAGTAATTTTTTTTTACATCTTTATTGGGGTATAATTGCTTTACAATATTGTGTTAGTTTCTTCTGTATAACAAAGTGAATCAGCTATATGTATACATATATCACCATAACCCCTCCCTCTTGAGCAACCATCCCATATGGTATTTGTTTTTCTCTTTCTGACTTACTTCACTCTGTATGACACTCTAGGTCCATCCACCTCACTACAAATAACTCAATTTCATTTTTTGTTATGGCTGAGTAATATTCCACTGTATATATGTGCCACATCTTCTTTATCCATTCATCTGTCGATGGACACTTAGGTTGCTTCCATGTCCTGGCTATTGTAAACAGAGCTGCAATGAACATTGTGGTACATGTATCTTTTTGAATTATGGTTTTCTCAGGGTATATACCCAACAGTGGGATTGCTGGGTCATATGGTAGTTCTATTTTTCATTTTTTAAGGAACCTCCATGCTGTTCTCCAGAGTGGCTGTATCAATTTACATTCCCACCAACAGTGCAAGAGGGTTCCCTTTTCTCCACACCCTCTCCAGCATTTATTGCTTATAGATTTTTTGATGATGGCCATTCTGACTGGTGTGAGTTGATACCTCATTGTGGTTTTGATTTGCATTTCTCTAACAATTAGTGATATTGAGCACCTTTTCATGTGTTTGTTGGCCATCTGTATGTCTTCTTTGGAGAAATGTCTATTTAGGTCTTCTGTCCAATTGTGGATTGGGTTGTTTGTTTTTTTGATATTGAGCTGCATGGGATGCTTGTAAATTTTGGAGATTTACCTTCCTCCTTCATCTTCTGTGTATTTCTCTGTTTTCTCATTTTGTTTAACTTACTGTGCTTGGGGTTTCCGTTTTGCAGCCTGCAGGTTCATAGTTCCTCTTATTTCTGGTGTCTGCCCCCAGTGGGTGAGGTTGGATCAGTGTCTTGTATAGGCTTCCTGGTGGGGAGGACTGATGCCTGTGTTCTGGTGGGTGAGACTGTATCTTGTCCTTCTGGTGGGCAGGGCTGCATCTGGTGGTGGGTTTTGGGGTGTCTGTGAACTTAGTATGATTTTAGGTAGCCTCTCTGGTAACGTGTGGGGTTGTGTTCCTGTCTTGCTAGTTGTTTGGCATGGGGTGTCCATCACTAGATCTTGCTGGCCATTGGATGGAGCTGGGTCTTAGTGTTGAGATGGAGATCTCTGGGAGAGCTCTTGCCAATTAACATTACCTGGAGCTGGGAGGTCTCTGGACTCAGCTCTCCTACTTTGGAGGTTCAGGCCTGACACCTGGCCAGAGCACAAAGACTCTGCCAGCCGCATGGCTCAGAAGAAAAGGAAGAAAAGAAAAAAAAAATGAACAGACACAACCCCCGCCAAAATTGGTTAAAGCAAACTAAACAGACAAAAGAGAAAAAGGAAAAGAGCAACCCAACCAGTAAACAAACCCACAAATGAAAACAAGCACTAAAAACTAAACTAGGATAAATATAAAACTAAAAACAAATCAAACACTGAAAGCAAACCCCAAGTCCACAGTTGCTCCCCAAATCCCCCACCTCAATTTTGGGAACACTTGTTGTCTATTCAGGTATTCCACAGATGCAGGGTTTACCAAGCCAATTGCGGGGATTTAGTCTCCTGCTCCTAAGGCTGCATGGAGAAATTTCCCTTTCTCTTATTTGTTTGCACAGCTCCTGGGGCTCAGCTTTCGTTTTGGCCCTGCCTCTGCATGTAGGCTGCCCTCAGACATCTGTTCCCCGCCCAGACAGGAGAAGGTTAAAACAGCGGCTGATTAGGGCTCTCTTGCTCACTCTGGCTAAGGAGAGGGAGGGGTACAGTAGTCACAGTTGGAATGCGGGGTGTGCCTGTGGTGGCAGAGGCCGGCGTGAATTTGCAACAGGCTGAGGCATACCGTGTGTTTTCCAGGGGAAGTTGTCCCTGGATCATGGGACCCTGGCCGTGGTGTGATGCACAGGCTCCCGGGAGGTTGTGGGTAGTGACCTGCACTTGCACACAGGATCCTTGGTGGATGTGGCAGCAGCGATAGCGGTCCATGCCCGCCTCTGGGGTCCAAGATGATAGCCACAGTTCATGTCCATCTCTGGAGCTTGCTTAGGTGGTGCTCTATCGTCTGTGGGCACATGGAGCAGGAAGCCACACTCCTCATGCACCCTGAGACAATGGTCTCTTGCTTTTCCAGCAGGTCCAGACTTTTTCCCATACTCCCTCCTGGCTAGCTGTGGCGCTCTAGCCCCCTCAGGCTGTCTTCACGCAGCCAACCCCAGTCTTCTCCCTGGAGTTTGATCTCTGAAGCCCAAGCTTCAGCTCCCAGCCCCCTCCTGCCCTGATGGGTGAGCAGACAAGCATATCAGGCTGGTGAGTGCTGGTCAGCACCAATCCTCTGTGTGGGAATCTCTCTGCTTTGCCCTCTGCACCCTTGTCGCTATGCTCTCCTCTGTGGCTCCAAAGCTCCGCCCCATCCCTGCCAGTGAAGGGGCTTCCTAGTGTGTGGAAACCTTTCCTCCTTCACTGCTCCCTCCCACTGGTGCAGGTCCCGTCCCTATTCTTTTGTCTCTGTTTTTCCTGTTTTCTTTTGCCCTACCCAGGTACGTGGGGATTTTCCTGCCTTTTCGGAAGTTTGTGGGCTTCTGCCAACATTCAGTAGGTGTTCTGTAGGAGTTTTTCCACGTGTAGATGCATTTTTGATCCATCTGTAGGGAGGAAGGTGATCTCCATTTCTTACTCCTCCACCATCTTGAAAGTCTCTCCAAGTAAAGTTTTTTGGTGTGCATATGCTTTCATATCTCGTGTATGTACCTAGGAATAGAATTGCTGGGTCATATGGTAACTTGGTTTAATCTTCAGTTATCAGACTGTTTTCCAGAATGGATGCATCATTTTACAGGTCCACCAACAATATGTTAAGGCTCCAATTTATCTATACCCAAGATTTCTAATTGTTTGCCTTTTGTAATAGCCATCCCAGTGTATGTGAAGTGGTATAACATTGCACTTTTGATTTATATTTCCCTAATGACTAATGATATTGAGCATCTTTTAATGTACTTATTTGCCATCTGTGTATCTTTGTTGGAAAAATGGGTATTCAAATCCATTTTACATTGGGTTATTTATCTTTTTATTATTGTGTTGTAACACTTCTTTATATACTATGGATGCCAGATCCTTATCAGATATGTGATTTGCAAATATTTCTTCAATTCCTGAAGTTGTCTTTTCACTCTCTTTATATTGTCTTTTGAAGAACAAAAGACTTTCAATGTGATTAAGTCTAATTTATCTATTTTTTTCTTTGGTTGATTTTTTTATGTTATATATAAGAGGCTACTGCATAATCCAAATTCATGAAGATATATATGTGTTCTTCTAAGAGTTTCATAGTTTTATCTCTTAAATGTAGCTCTTTGATTCACTTTTATTTGAACTGTGTGAGAAAGGAGTCCAACTTCATTCTTTTGCATGTGGATATCCAGGTGTCCTAACATACATTTGTTAAAAAGACTATTTTTGCCGTTAAATTTGGTCTTAGGCTGTTTGGACTGCTATGACAGAATACCATAGGCTGGGTGGCATAATAACAAGAGAAATGTATTACTCACAATGCTGGAGGCTGGGAAGTCTAAAGTTAGGGTGTAGCAGATTCAGTGTCTGATGAGAGGCAGTTTCCTCTTCATAGATGGCCATTGTCTCCTGTAACATCATACGGTAGAAAGGGCAAGAGAGGTCTCTAGGGTCTCTTTAATAAGTGCACTGATCCCATTCATGAGGGTTCCATCCTCAGGATTTAATCATTTCCCAAAGACCACACTGCCAAATGCCTTCACATTGGACATAAGTTTCAACATATAAATTTTTTAGGAGACACAAACATTCAATGGATAGTAAATTTTCTTGACAACATTGTTAAACAAAAATGTACATGTTTACTTCTAGACTTTCAATTCTATTCTGTTGTTCTATATGTCTATCCATATGCCAGTACTACATTGTTTTGATTACTATAACTTTTTAGTAAGTTTTGGAATTGAGAAGTGAGAGTCCTCCAGCTTTGTTCTTTCCAAGATTGTTTAGGCTCTTCCAGGTCCCCTATACAAATTTTAGAATCAGCTTATAAATTTCTTGGAAGAAATTGTAGCTGGGATTTTGATAGAATTGAACTGAGTCTATAAATCAATTAAGGGAATATATCATCCTAAAAGTTAAGGCTTTCACTCCATGAATACAGGGTGGTTTTTTTTCCATTTATTTAGGTCTTATTCAGTTTCCTTTAATAATGTTTTGTGTTTTTCAATGCATAAGTCTTGCACTTTTTTCTTTGTTGTTAAATTTATACCTAAGTGCATTATTCTTTCTGATGCTCTTATACATAGGTTTATTTTCTTAATTCTATTTTTGGATTGTTCATTGCCAGTGTATAGAAAAAAAAATTTAAGAAGGAAGATAGTCTCTTTAAAGCCTCTATCTTCAAATACAGTTGCACTCTGAGGTGCTGAGGTTTAGTACTTCAGCATATGAATTTGAAGGGGACACAGCACAGCCCATAACACTACCTTTAGGCAAACCCACTTGCTTACTCATCATGGACAGGTAGTGTGAACAAAACTTTAGTACACTCTTGTGCATGTTGAGTGACTAAGTTTTGAGAGTTTTAGTTACTGTAGCATAACTTAGGGAATTCTGAATGACATATCTCACTCATTAACAGTATTTTATATATCAGTCTGTACAAAAGAAAAAACAGTGAGTAAAACCCACAATGTTCCTGCTCTAATGGACCATAAATTTTAGTGTGTGGGAATAAGTGATAAACAGAAAAAGAACTCAGAGTAAGTGAATGACAAGTTAAATGTTTTTATTAACTAATCTGGGAAATCAATTCATATAATTCATGTAATTTAATAATGTATATAATATTACAATAATGCAATCCATATAAAGGTATTTTAAAACTAACTGAAAACATATTAAATAGGTATTTACATTGTTTCATTTTATTATAGTAAAAAATATATTTTATACTTTTAGAACTTCATCCATGGCAAAGCTGAGAGCCAGAGAGCTTAATTAAATTGTCCAAGGTCACACAGCTAGTAGGCAGAAAAAAATAGCCTTGTAAAAGTACTTCTGTTCCCAGTACGTGCATGCTTTTTTGGAAGTTCACCATTACATTTTTGCTTGATTGACTCAGATTTCAATTTTTAAAAAATAGGATTTCTTTGATTCATGCCTTAAAATCTCAGAAGGTAGGTGAACTATTCTGTCCATGGGGAACAACTGTTTCCTTATACCTTGCTTGATTAAGCATATAACTGAGTCTTTTATTTCTTATCCTTCAAATATTCATTTTCTGGTATGAGCTAAAGAACATAATGTGTGTAATCTATCTATCTATATATATATCTTGTAATAGGTGGATATTAACTTCTTAAAGTATAATTACAAAAACCTCAATTGAGGGGAATATTTTTTAAACCCTGAAAAGTTAAGGCATTTATAGAATTCAGCATTTTATAATTATAATTAACCTGATTTATTTTAAAATATGCAAATTAAACCAGATATTGGCCTTTTTCTGTTTGTGTCTCTGGAATTGACTGTTTTTCTTTGCTTCTACCAAAAGATTTAATTATGGAATAGTGATAATCCTTTTAATATATGTGGATACCTTTTATGAGATTAACAGGTACCTTCTCTGTAGTATTCAATTACATGTTTTCCAAAGAAGATTTTGCTCTTACTTGCGAACAGCTTGTATATGGTAAATATCAGATGATAGGACAACAACCTGGCGGAATATTGATTCAAAGTGGTCAGTACAATATAAAGAATAAACAGTCAATAGTATTTCATGAAAGAGATAAAAAGTAAATTAAAAGGTATGTTTTCTGGATATTTGACCTTTCATTAAGAATTCTATATAGAATATGATAGTATTACTGTAGAGGTCAAGAAACAAAAATCATAATGAATTAATACAGAAATTCCAAATTGCTAACCTTGAGATTACCCCCTACACCTCCCCCCCAAAAAAAGAGTAACATTTGTATTGAATTAATATAAATTGGTATTTCCTGGGGTTGAAAAATTAAATCTAAGTCTGAAGAGATACAGTAGAAGATCTTAATAAAGACCTCAATGTTTTGCTACCTGAAAGAATTTGTAAATTAAAGTATAATATTTCCCTTTAAATTTGATTATCTTTTACTATTCTGGAGTAGGTTTATTTTCCTCCCAAAATTTTCTCTGTGTTTAAAGCAACTAAGCTGTGATCATCATCACCTTATCATATTTTCTACTTCTAATTTCTTCCAGCAAGTTTTCAAAGAAGTTGGTTGGCCATGGGTTCCCTCTTCCAGTATCTCTGGAACTTTCCCTTAGAAGAAGTATCCGTAAACATCTGAGGTCTTTGAAAAACCTGTTAGCCTAGAGGTTTTGGAGCTACATTTGAAGGCTGATTGATGAGTTCTATCATTTTATTCCCCTGTCATTTTCTTGGGCATTAGAACACACACACACACACACACACACACACACACAAACAATTTTTTAACATGAAGAATCTTTTCAGAAATTGACACAGTATTAGTTTGATATATATATTCACTTATATTACCTCAGATAGATTGAACAACCTAAAACCCAATTTCTTCTGATATATGAATATAAATGTATATTATACATAATCAAATGTATATTGATTATTTTGGTTGGTGCGGCTACTCCTCAGAAACAGAGACTTAGAGAAGTTCTTGAGATTTATGCTGTCAAATGTTCTGCAACTGTCTTAGGCAGTCAAATAAGTCAAGCCTCTGATAGGTGGTACTGATAACATTGTTTAACCTCTTTGAACTCAGTTTCCTCCTATGTATTGATAATATAGTAATGATAATCTAATTACTTAAAATGCATGTTAACTATCTATTCCATAGAAATGATGTCGTGAGTTTTATCCCTTTTATCCTTCCCAGATTAAACTGTCTTAGTTTGTGGAACCAGTTAGGTCTTTTGAAATCTCCAGAGTCTTTCAAAATGACTATATCAAGCTCATGTGCTTCCTTTGAGTTACTAGAACCTATCACATTCTTTTAATTATCTCTAGATCTGATCTTCTCTTCCTTGTGAACCCTATCTCACAGACTAGCTGAGAAAGTTATATTTCCCAATCTAAACGTACCAGTTTAAGTATTTACCTTCTAAATATTCTAAATATTTAATAATATTCTAAATATTGAAATGTCCCTTATCATACATAGTTTAAATAATCTCTTATAGATGATTTAGTGCATTTAGAAAAATAATTCACCCCTGAGTTCTGCCTTCTTTGAATCCCCTTTGTGGAAGCATAGAATCTGAGTATACACAGGGATTTAATATATTTTGTAGTTGTGAGAAGGGGCTCTTACAAGAATGCAAAGTTTTCTGTGTCTTCAGGCCCTCTTTCAGAAGTGATAGCTGAGGTAACATTGCAAGGTGGCATGCTGGAACCTAATGCTGTAGTACTTGGTCCAAGCAGTTTCTCATGCTTGCTAAGCCACTGAAGGTGTTCAGAATATGTCACCCCAAAACGTCACTTTGGCATATTGATTACTTTGAAATAACAGCACTTAAGAAACAGTAGGTGTAAGAAGGAAAGGGTCAGAAACCCTCCTTTGTCTTTCTGAAAGCAGGAGATAAAACTCTAGTGTGAAATGTATGCTCTTTGTACCAGGAGGTAGAAGACATTCTTATCACCAGAGACAGGGAATTTGGGTCCAAGAAATCTGTACAAAGTTTGCTAAGCTAACCTTTGTTTTCCTATTTACAGTTGCCACCATTTACTACCCCAGCCCAAACCTCTTTGTTTTGTCAGTTCTTCACAAATTTATTGTTTCTTTGCCTAAAAGGTGTAAAAGCCTCCTGCTCTGGTCACTTCCCTGGATCTTCATTCTCTTGTGAAGGCTCCCACGTGTATGTAAAGATTTGATATAATTTGTATGCTTTTCTTCCTGTTAATTTATCTTATATCAATTTAATTCTTGGGAACAGCTAAGAGACCTAAAGAAGGTAGAGGAGGTTTTGTTTCTCCCCTACACCACAGACACCCTGGTTCCTGGGACCAGAAACTGAGCCTCAGACTGGCACTCACCAAAACACGTAGGAATACCTGGGGCCCAGCACTACCTAGGCAGCTGAGGAAAAGCCAGGAAAAAGGCATCAGACTCATCTATACAGGCATTTCACATCTAGAGCCCAGGCCATTGCTCCTCACTTCCTTGGAAGTAATCACTAGCAGGCTTTCTCTAAGACTTGGGTGCTTTGGCCTCAGACTTCCCCCAGCCATGTCGATCTTCCTCTCCCCTTTCCCAAGGGGAAAGGGGAACAAACTCTCCTTCTTCTTCCCTCAAATCTCCGACCTAGTAAAAGCAGATTCTTCATATATTCCATGTCATCTCCTGGGTCTTGTCTTTTCTGGCAGGTGTAAACTCCAAGGCCTAATATGGCGTGGGTTTTGTGGCATTAAGTACATTTCAAATTTAGTATACTTTCTCTTACTGTAAAATGCTGGCATTAAAAAAAACAAACTATAATTTTCCTAAAAGCAGACAAATAAGTCAGCTGCTTAGTAACCTCTTTGTTCTAGAGGAAACTTCCATCTTCTTCCTAGGGTAATAGCTCAGTCTTGGAGCATAAGGCTCTGAGAGAACATGGTTCATTTGTTAAATGAAGAGGGTGAGCAATATTTAGAGTCAAAGTGTTATTGTTAAGACACTAAACAAGTTTGCACATATAGAAATGATCTTGAATAATTCATTAATTTAGGTTTTTGTGGATATAATTCAATGGAGGATGAATAATGTTTGAAATTATTCTTATACCAAATAAGTATGTACATGTATTAGTTGTGTATGATTTCTATGATGGCTTGTTTAATGGAAAAAATACAGACTGGGAAGTGTATGACCTGCTTTGCAGTTATGTATAAGGCCAAATCTCTGCTAACTCTTAATAGCTGATGATTCCATAAAACACTTTTTTAAAAACATTTTAATATGAGCTTATGTGAATAAAGTTGCTTTTCTTCCATTTGACAGTAGGTCTTTTTCCCCTCATTCCAGTCTTGCATCAGGTATGTTGCATGTAACAGGTCAACTGCATTTGGCAATGAATTGGCCACTGTGTCAGACTTAATTGCATTTTACCTCTTACGATATGACCATGCACACAGTGCATCATATTACTCTGTTCAGCAAAATTGATATCTGTCAGCAGATATCTTGGAAGGTTGGGTTACAAAGGAACTAAATAGTGAATTCTGAGTAATTGTGATGCTGGGAACAGAATAATGCATGCAGTTTGTCGGCTCCATGATGATTCAGCAAATTTGTTTGTCCCCACTCAAGTTCCATTAATTTTTTTCATAAAATGATTGAAACACAGGGATATACCATTAGCCAATGTGAAAGTAGATGGTAAAAAAGCAAAAGGATATGCTGAGTGACATTGGTCATTAGCTGGAAAGACAGCACAATATTGTAGCAAATTTTTGTAAGTGATTAAATTGGTATCTTCATCCATCAACACACCATATTTCTGGAATAGATTCAATTGTATTGGTACATGCCACAAAAAAGGGCAAACACATTTCTCTGACCTCTGAAACTGCAGGGCACAGTTGTACCATTTCAAGATGGAAAGCATTATGGTGGTTATATGGAACGTCATCTGTCAAAAATTCTGAAGGTAGAGGAGATTTTGTTTCTCCCCTACACCACAGACACCCTGGTTCCTGGGACCAGAAACTGAGCCTCAGCTGCTTAGTAACCTCTTTGTTCTGGAGGAAACAATTCTTCTCATTCTGCGGACAGGAAAACTGAGGCAAGAGAACATACGTCTGCTGGCCAAGGGCATATAATAAATAGAAAAGCTGGATATAGACAGGCAGTCCAGCTTTCAAATTCATGTTTTCCCAATCAATACTTTAGCCTCAATGATTTCTGCTTATTTCAATATTCATTTGGAGAATGGACACCAATATTTTGATAATAAGTCTTGCTACAGTGTCAGAACAGCTCAGGTACAGAGGCAAAAAAGACTTTGTCTATCCCTGGAGGCAGGCAAATTACAGCCCTGGGGCTAAGTCTGCTCCAGTATCTGTCTTTGTAAATAAAGTTTTATTGGGACACAACCATGTCTATTTGTTTATATATTATCTGTGGTTGCTTTTGTGCTACAATTGCAGAATCGAGTCTTTGCAACAGAGATTGTATGGACTGCAAATACTGAAATATTTACTATCTGTCTCTTTGGAGAAATATGACATTGGCAGTCTGTAGACTTTATTGCTCTCTCTTGAATAACTTGAAGATAACTGAACATCTCATACTTTAGAATGAACAACCTGTCTCATTCTAGCTTTCAGATGCAGCAGAAAGATTTCTAGCCCCGGGTGACATAATGGGTTATCAGAAGTATCCAGCAAGCAATATGTACATCACAGTGATGTTGTGGATATTAAATAGAATACCAGGGCTAGGAGGAGACGGAGATGGGAATCTGTGAAGGTGGATTCATTCATATATTGACACAAATCATTTAGGAGGGCCTAATTTGTGACAAATTTTTGCAATGAGCATTTAGGGCAAAGTGGTGAAGGAGAAACAAATGTCTCCTGTATTCTTGTGGCTTAAAGACGATCGCTGATGAGGTCATAGCAAAGCCTGAAACCATTATTGATTTTAGGACCAACATGTTAATTTATATGTATCCAACATTTAAAAAAAATGTGTGCATATATTAAACTATTTAAAATGGAACATATTAGAAAATATACACCAACCTATTGTACCAAAAATCACTGTATGTACACTTGATATGTGCATTTATTAGTGATTTTAATACATATATTAAAGGAAGGAAAAATGGCTAGGGCAGTGATTCACTGATCATTAAGAGCTTTGATACAATCGCATATTTTTCTTGTTAATATAAATAAATAAGCTTGTCTAATAAGAAACTAAAAAAAGAGATCACTGAAAACAAGAATCTACCTTTCCATTATAATCCCCGGGGCTCACCATAGAAACAAATGTACTCCTTATGTATTCATTCACCTTGTGGAAGCTGTGCTAGATCCTTTCCTCCCTTCTCCACTCTGCATACCCATTAATTAGCATATTTCCCTTTATAGCTACTCTGGATTCTGCTGTGTCCCCCTGTTGTTCACTGTTCCAGCTCCTTTTGCCTGCTCCCCATTCTACTACCCTACTGTTCCTGAGGCTAGGATTTCACAGGGAGTATAAATGAAACTGGAGGAGAGAGCACACCATACCAGTCAAACTCAGTGAGATAGAATTATAAGATTAGTGGCTGAGAGTATGCAGTGGAGGCTACATATCTGGGCCGAAGCAAAGAATTTGATGAAGTGTCTCATGAAGTTTCACATAAAATTGGTTCAAATTGCTTGGAAAAAGAACACTGTCAAAATGAGAACCTGCAAGGGCCTAAGAGGCAGAAACGAAGAACTTCAGTCTGAAGTATGTGGAGTTCACAAATACCTGGGCTTGCATAAATTGGTGGATCAGGGGATTCAAAAAAGTTTTAGCAGTGATGTAGGAAATAGAATGGAAATTGGGTTTATTATGTACCAAGATTTCAGAGAATATAATATAGTTCCACAAATTTCTCTCCAGCTCTGGCCCTTCCCTACTAAAAATTATAATCATTATTATCATACAGACTAATACCAAAACCATTGAAGTTCATGAGGAATGTAGATAAAATTAAACTAAATCCAAGACATAGATGAAGCTGTTTTTCTCCTTTATATCCAAATGACTGCGTTAGGTACTTGTTTCTTCAAGATTCTGACTGTAATACTTTACTACTTCAAGTCTAAATCTCCTTTCCCTCTCCGAATTGTCTCATTGCTTAATTCCATATTCTTTATCACTTTTTAGTCTTTATAGACTTGATTCCCCAACCAAATTCATTCTCAGCATCTCCTTGTCGCCAACTGGTGTCACCTGGTCACTCAATTGTAGCCCACTTTATTTATTCTTATTTTGCCTGTGACACATGGCTTGTGGGATCTTAGTTCCCCAACTAGGGATTGAACCCCAGCGCTCGGCAGTGAGAGCGTGGATTCCTAACCACTGGACCACCAGAGAGTTCCCAATTATAGCCCACTTTAAACTCAGGACTACTTCCCAAGCTCTATTTTTGCTGTCTCTGCTGATAAGAAACAGCACATAACTCTCCCTGAAGGAAGACAACAGATTCATCTCCAACCATAGTTCTCAATTGCTCATGAATGCCTGAATTACCCGGAGAGCTTGTTCAAAAACCCATGACTGGGCTCTGTCCTAGAGTTTCTGATTCAGGGTTTCTGAGGTGGAGACTGAGAATTTGCATTTCTAACAAGTTTCCAGGTAATGCTCATACTTCTGGTCCGAGGACCACATTGGGAGAACAGCTGCTCTAGAACTCTAGGCTCTGTTCTCTTCCCTCACCAACACTCCTCATACTTATCTGACAGAAGTAACTTGTGAACTCTGAGAATATCAGCCCTTTTCTTGAAATTCTCAGGCAGAATTAAGAACAAACTTCTTCCTGTATAAAATCTCTAATAATGAATCTCAGTTTCTAGTTTCAGTCTCTTCTCCTGCTAAAGCCCTTGGATTCCACCCACCCTAGACCATATATATATTAGCTAAACCAAACTATTTTTGAACCTCCAGAGATCTCTTGCCTTTTCCTGTTTTCTCTACACATACTGATTCCTTTTGTTTGCCTGACAAAATGACTCTCAAGCATGGATTTATATAGACAATGTCACCTTCCCTGCAAATCATTCTCACTTTCCCTGAAAATAGCAGGTGTTCATTTTCTACAGATCTTGCATTTACATATTTCAGAGTACTTGTGCAATTGATTTCTTGCTTGTCTTTCTCTAGTAGGGGGATATATGTTCCTTGAGTATGCTAAGGTGGATGGTTTAATAGTGAATACACAATCCCACAGCATCTTGCATAAAATCTGGCACATTTTTGGTTTCCTCTCTCTCTCTCTCTCTCTCTCTCTCTCTCTCTCTCTATATATATATATATATATATATTTAAATAAATTATTTACATAAATGATTCCTCCTTTATGACACTTCCCCCTACATCTTCTCTGTGAGCCAGATCTTTCCTTTCTTTCTGATGCTTCCTCTGTACAACTTAAACTAACCAATACCTTATACTAGCACTAGTTATAGAAGGCAGAGGTTTTTTTCCTATCTTTAAAAATCCTGTTAGAAGTGTCTTAGCCTCACTCACTCTGTGTAGAGTGAAGCTTAAAATAATAACATGGTAATACTTTTTAATAATAACAAAAACAAACTAAACATATGATGTTTATTCTATTGCCTTCTTTTTATGTGTTTGGAGATATTGTTCCCAATTAATTTCTCATGAACCTTGAAAACAATTTTATCACGTGAGTGCTGTTATTAGTTCCAAATTACAGATGGAGGAACAGAGAGATTAAATATTTGTTTTCAATATCATACACATTGTAAATGGTAGTTGATGATTTTAGCTGAAGCAGTCTAGTTTCAGTACCTTGGATTTAAGTGCTATGCAAATATGTTCACAGACCCATGCTTGCAGATTAATATTATTTCAACATTTGCAAGATTCCTAGAACATTCATGCATTCTTGAATATAAAGTAGATTTCTCTTAAGAAATAATTTGTCCTACACTTTGTATGAGAGAAATAAGTTATCCAGATTGTACATCATGGGGTTTCTCAGTCTCAAGAAATTTTACTGGTGGCACAGTGTGACAAATCTGTGAAACAGGACTATGTTCATGATCCTTGTTCTTCAGTTAGAATTTCTAGTTTTGTTGGAGGAAAAGGATAAGACAATTCCTCTTTACTGCCAGAATCCAAAAAATAGAAAAGATTCTGGAAGAACTAAAATAGATTTTCTGATTTAGAAGATCCTAGAAGTCATAAGCTAGACTGAATGAGTACAGTGGGACATAGGCTAGAATGAGAGGGTGCTAGAAAATAGGGTATTCAAATGGAGAAAATCCTGCTCAAATGACGATCTTGATTAGGACACAGGAGCTCATTAAGTTATCCAACAAACTATATTCCTTCTCAGCAAAATTAGAGATTGACCTTACTTTATGTCTTTGCGACCATTTTACTACATCATATATGTTATTTGTATTCTTCTCTTACACCATATAGCAAAGAGCTTGATACTCTTATCTCAATAATGCCACCAGTATTCAAAAAGTAGTAACATTAGCCTCTTTTATGTAATCAAAATTATATTTAAAAAAAATGCTCACCTCTGTTCAGTTAAGCTCATTCCTATGAATATTTGTAGAGTACTGTGTGTAAAACTATGAACCAGGTACTTATCACAGATGTGTGGATCAGTAAGACTCAGTCTTAACCTTAAAGAACTTAAAATCCAACAAAGAGGATGTTAGTGGTTTTGATGTACTTTAACAAAATTTCAAACCCAGTCAACTTCTAGAGCCCAGAATCTAAATCACTGCAGTAAATGGGAAAAATCCTTGCAAAGGAGACTGGCATGAATAAAGCATATTACAAAGATTGGCAATCAGGTGGCAATATTGAGGAAAATTTAAACTAGGAAGTGTCTGCAGAAGGTGTGAACTAGAAAGAGGAAGTGTGGAGCAGTGCTCAAAAGCTCAGGGTTTTCTTGATTCAAATCTGAATCTACTTTCTTGCTATGTGATTTGGAGCAATTTGTTTAACTATTCTGAGCTTCATTTTTCTTACAGGTAAAATGCAGAAGAGACCAATGTTACTATGATTATTCATTGAGACAATGCATGTGAATTACTTAACAATGTGCCTGGCATTAAACAAGTGCTCAGTAGTTAATTGTTAATATGATTTTATTATTATTTCTGTTATTTGGTGTGGAGAGAAAGGGGGATAATTTATGAGAGAGATTATTGAAGGAAAACAAAAAATACAACTTGCTGGCATGTGGAGAGAGGAGAAAGAAAGAGATATCAAGGTGACTCTAAAATATTGATTCTGGGTAAAGGGAGAAAAGCCTCATTAGTAGAAATAAGAACCAGAGTGATTACTACTCCCTAAACCATCTCCTGACAACAGAACTAACAATAACAAAATGCAAAGAAGATTATTTAGATTCAGCCTTTCATTATCTCCTTTTCAGGTCCACCTGAGAAGCATTGGGCTCCCAATTTTGGAAGAGCATAGCAAAGTTGACAACAGAGCAACAAATTTATGCTTATAAGTGAATCTGTTTGGGAGTGAAAGTCATGGTGACCAAGGAAGCCAACAAAAAATTATTTTTTTATTTACTGTTTCAAAATAAGTTTCATCTATAATGTTTCTATTTTTCTTTCTTTCTTGTCCATTTCTAACCAGTTATATTCCCAGATTTTGCAATTCCAGTCTCAAAATATTCTTCCCCAAATGTGTTATGTTGATTTATATATCCTGAAAAATTAAGGATTATAGGCTTCTGATCACAACTTATTTTGAATAGGTGGCAGTTTAGATAATGCTTAAAAAATTAAAAAGATGACCATGGCAACATTTTTTATGTCTTGAGAAAAAAAAGACAAAATCAATGTTTCGCTGATTTTGTGAATAAATAAAAACTGAATGATTCTTAGCTATTGAGTAGTATCAACTTCCCTGAGTCAAAGGGAAGAAATGTTGGCCAGAAGAAATTTTATTCTTTCCAGTTTATAAACCTGGTGAACACATAAGAAGGCTTACTGACAAAGCTTAAGCTTTCTTCCCTATGAAATTACATAGGGTTGATTGTATAAGCTACAAATTAAAAGGTTAATTAAAACTATAGTTACTCTCATTACACAGAGCAGAGGTATAATTTATAATAATACATATGTAAAGAAAATAAGTTTAAAAGGATTGTGAAAATAACTTCTGTATAATAAAGTAGCACAAAGAGAACATAAATTCTTTCCTCAGTATGCATCCATCCTGTGCCTGTCCAAGGAGCACCCAGGCCCTGCAGACTAATCTTCCACCAGGAGTGGTGATTAGCCCACATGGTGACAGTACTTGATTAGAAAATCTTTCTGGACATCTCCTTTGAGTACTTTAAGAAATGTCTGCTGGAGGTCTTCACCGCGTATCTCATGCTGAAGACAGGTCTTACCACCTGAACTTTTTAAGCCTGTGCCTCTTAGAAATCCAGGTTCTTTTGTCTGTTCCCTCATTCTGTAAACTGGTATTGTGAGGAAGCTCTTCTCTACACATGGCCAAATGTCTATGTGCTCTATTTTCACCTATCTATTTAAGATCTTTTCTATGGATTAGGTTCTTTATTTATTATATGTACTTTGTTTTTTTGCTAATGTTTTTCTTCTGTTGGACCTTGATTGTCCCATCAACTTTTAGCATTCCCAAACCTGTATTTTTTTCTTGCCCCTAGATTACATCTCTACTGGATTTATATTTTCCCTAGGTTCAAGTTGTCTAGGCTCGTATTTGGACATGAGATTTTTTAAAGTATGTAAGAGCTATCTTAGTCCCTTTCCCACAAATTCACATTAGCTCCTCCTTTAGCTAAATTTGGTTCCATAACACTTTCAGGATGATATTCTGAGACCTATTAAGCAAAAGTATATTGTCAGGATTTAACACCAGAAAATAGATTTAAGGACAGCTCAAAACTGCTTCGTATAAATGAACTAGTTTTCTAGTTTTCCAATACTAGATTTTCTGGAAACAAAATCACATTAAGGGACAAATCACCACAGAGCCAAAGGAAACAAAGATTAGATATAAGCCTCTTTAGAAGCAACAATATTTCAATATTAATAACGGATCTTAAATTTGGATACAGTGAAGGTTCTGACATGACTCAAGCCTTTCTATTTGAGAGATGTGGACAAAGAGTATATACTGATCCATTAAAAACCCCTGAAATTGAATAATTTAAACAGGCAGTTGTGGCCAGATATTATTTTTTATTCCTTGGTAACTATATATTAGACACAAAGCACAGAATTTCTGTGAGAATATGTGTGTGTGTCCTCATGTATGTGCTGAGGGAGTGTGCAAACATGCCCTAACAAGGACAAATACAATTCCACGTAGGTTAAATTTGTTAAAATTTAGAACTGTGCTTCTATTATTAATATGCTCTAAGCTTTAATTCTGGGTTTGGGTTCTTCTAATAAGTCTAATCTCAATGAACAATGACAGAAATTTCAACAGTACATTATCTTAATTTCATGTGAAACTTCCATCTTGGTTAAAATGAAATTATTTTTAAAGAACTTTGTGTATTTAATTTCAGATTATTTTATGAGTATGGGATTAACTGAAAGGAGAAGGGAGAATGGAGTGTAGGACACTAGGTATCTTATATTTTGAAGAAACAACAGGAGAAGTAAAGAAAATGGAGATCCTGGCTTTATGTGTGATTTTCAACAAGACTCAATTTCTCCTACCTCTTTACCTCTAAAAAAAAAAAAAAAAAAAAAAAAAAGGCTGCACTTTGGAAAATGAAATTACCAAGTATCTGTTTTTGTTTCTTTTCCAATCACCAATTTCTTCTCCTTTCCATGTACTAGTGCTAAGATCCCAGGGTCTGTTTAATTTTTGTAACAGACTCTGTGTCATTTGAATGAGTGCATTGCTGAATGTCTCCAGCTTTAGAATATAATTTATTAAATTAAGCTAAAATTTGACTGTCTGTATTTAGTTCTTTCCTCTGAGGCAATTCAGAGCAATCAAATTCCTGTACTTGAGAATTTTTCAAATAATTGATGGAACTGTTGTGTTATCATCTAGATACTTACTATTAATAATTTACTGGGTTTAACATGACACTAAAATCCAGGTTGACAGACTCTTCACCAGTATTTTTTAAATAAGTCTATTATTTTGGCAACATGTGGATATTACCCTATTGGTTCCTGAGATGAGACTATTTCCTTCTTCAGAACTTCTGCCTAAGAGAAACATAACATTGAAAAGATTTAAAATTTGAGTAGAATATTACATGCTATGGAATCATCAAGGGAAATGGTAAATTAAGTTTTTCAAATATTAAGGAGATTATTGAATTGGAAAAAATAACATACAGTCAGAAAGACCAAAGTGATAATTTTGTTTATTGGCCACTTGAAAGCAAAATTCAAGGCTAAAACTTAAAACTATCTAACAATATTCTGTCTTCTAAAGATTAATTTATCAACCAAATTTTGTGGGAAAAAATATTTTTTTAGAAATAAGATGACTTTGTTTTAGCTTAGGTTATGGTTTCATGTATCTTCTCATGACTTCCCATGCTATTTTTATAGATCTTATTAAGTTTCAGCTCTGTCTATTTTATAATTATTTTATGGATTTTATTTTATGGGTTTTGGCATAGTTATTGAAGAAGTAGAAACTATAACAATCACTACACTTATAGAAAAACAGTATCATAGATTAGACAATGGGTGTGGACATGTTAAGAAATCTAGCAATCAGCTATTAAAAGAAACAAATTTAATCTGTTCATTCTTTTAAGAAGAGCCTAGCTCTGTGTTTTCAATATTTAAGGTTCATGTTTGAATCAAGAATATGAAGAATTTTTATACCCTTTTTTGCCAAACAAACTTTGAAAATATTATCTACCATTTTGTTTAAATGCCTAGATAAATATTCATGTGAAGTTAAGATTTCGTTTTGACAAATGACAAACAAAATTACAGACAACTGACAGAGTAAAGGAACATATTTGTGTCTAAAACCAATAAAAATTAACATCTAGAATTTACAGTAAACTACTAAAATCAACAAGAAAGAAATATAAAACATCCAATATGAAAAGAGTGGAAGAGTTTAAGTGGGAAATTTACAGAAGGGAAAATAAACAGCCCTCATAGTGTTAGTCACCTTGATTAAAAAATAGTCTGTTGATGGGCACTTGGGCTGTTTCCATGTCTTAACTATTGTAAATAGTGCTGCTCTGAACATTGGAAAGATATTCATAAAGGAATATTACTTGGCCTTGAAAGGATGAAATACTGCCATTTGCAGGAAAAGGGATGGACCTAGAGAATATTATACTTAGTGAAGTAAGTCAGAGAAATACAACTACTATATGATATCAATTATATGTGGAATCTAAAAATAATACAAATGAATCTATGTACAAAACAGAAATAGACTCCCAGACATAGAAAACAAACTTATGGTTACCAAAGGGGTAATTTGTCATCCCTTAATTTGTTACAAATTAGAGTATGGGATTAACAGATACAAACTACTATACATAAAATAGATAAGAAACAAGGATTTATTGTATGGCATAAGGAATTACATTAAAAGCACAAGGAATTAGATTAAATATCTTGTAATAACCTATAATGGAATATGATCTGAAAAGCTAACTGAATCACTTTGTTGTACATCTGAAACTAACATAATATTTTAAATCAACTATACTTCAAAAAAAAAGGTACAAAAAAGTAGTCTGCCATAAAAGGTGTGTGTGTGTACATACACACACACATATATAGATATATATTGGGAAGGAAGACATAAACTTGTCTTTGTTCATAAATGACATGTCCATCAAATAGAAAATGCAAAATAATTGACAAAAAAGTAACCCTAATGGAACTAATAAGTAATTATAGCAAGGTTGCAAGATAGAAAGTTAATGTACAAAAGTCAGTTGATTTTCTGTATACCAACCATGGACATAAGGAATTTGAAATTAAAAACACAGTACCACTTATATTAGCACTCCTCCCAAAAACTAAATATTTAGCTGTAAATATGACAAAATCATATAAGACCTATATGAAGAAAACTACAAAATTCTGATGAATGAAATCAAGGAAGAAATAAATAAATGGGGGGATATTCCATGTTCATGGATAGGAAGACTCAATATTGTCAAGAAGTTGGTTCTTTTCAACTTGATCTGTAGATTCAATGAAATCCCAATGAAAACCTCAGCAAGTTATTTTATGGATGGATACTGACAAACTGATTCTAAAGTTTATATGGAGAAGCAAAATACCCAGAATAGTCAATACAATGTTAAATGACAAGAACAAAGTAAGAGGATTGATCCTATCAAGCTTCAAGACTTACTATAAAGCTGCAGTAATCGAGACAGTGTGGTATTCCAGATAATGGAACATTATTCAGCACTAAAACGAAATGAGATATGAAGCCATGAAGACGTGGAGAAACCTTAAACACATAATAATAAGTGAAAGGAGTCGATTTGAAAAGACTCCATGTCAAATAGTATGATTCCAACTATTTGACACTCTGGAAAAGGCTAAAATATGGAGACAATGAAAAGATCAGTGGGTGGGGAAGGGGGAAATGAATAGATAGAACACAGAGAATTTTTAGGACAGCGAAAATAGCTTATTTGATATTATAATGATGTATATATGTCATTATACATTTGTCCAAACACATAAATTGTACAAAACCAAAAGTGAACCATAATGTATACATGGACTTTGGATGATAATGATGTGTCAGTGTAGGCTTATCAATTATAACAAACATACCACTCTGGTGGGAGATGTTGTTAAGGGGAGAGGCTATGAATGTGTGGGGGAAGGGAGTATATGGGAAATTCCTTTAGGTTTACCTCAATTTTATTGTAAATTGAAAACTCTAAAATATAGTCTTTAAAAAATTAGTTTTGGGCATGAGGAATATAAAATGTAAAATAGGAATATAAAATATTCAACTTAATTTATCATTAGATAACTGTAAGTTAAAATGATCATGAGGTATTACTATATACCCATTAGAGACAAACATTAGAAAGTTCAATATACCCAACTATTGGCAAGAATTTGGAGTAACAGGAATACTTGTGTATTGCTAATGGTAGTGATATCCGGTGACATTTTGTCATATGAGGAGTATGTATACACCATGATAGAGAAGTCTCAACCTTAGGTGTGTTACAGGAAATACTTTCACATAGGAATTTGTGATGGATATATGCAAGCAAGGATGTGACACCTAATATAGCAAGGAATTGAAAGCAATCTAGATGTCTATCACCTGTGGAATAGCAAATAGGATTCAGGAATGCATGGAATGGAATCTTGTGGAAGAGTGCAAAGAAATGAGCCTGACAGACATAGGGCAACGTAGATACATTTTTGTAAAATGTATTGAAGGACTAAAGTAAGAAGACAAGATTTATAGCACAATATTCTTCCTGTAAAGTAAGCAAAAATATTAATGCCATATATTTTACAAATATCCAATGGAATGAATTGGTGCTTATACAGGTATGTGTCAGGGATGAATGTGGGTGGGGTTCTGAGAGGTAGATCAAAAAGTAGACAAAGATAGAGATAAGATAGTGATACAGATACGGATAGAGACAGACAGATAAAGATATAGAGATGGAGTTAGTAGATAGAGATAAAGACTGAACTAGCATCAGATACTTATGAACATAGTGTACCACATGGTGCAAATTATGATTAAATCAATGTTTTGTACATGAAGGGGAAATCAAAAAATCCTCTTAGAATGAGGAGACAAGAAAACTACTTTTCCCTTCCTGAAGTATTGGGTTGGCCAAAAAGTGCCTTTGGTTTTTAAGTAAAAAGAAAAGACACATTTTTCATTTTTGCCAAGAACTTTATTGAACAATGTATTCACCCTTTTGTTCCACTATCTTCTGCCATTTTTTCAGGCAACTTCTTAATTCCATCTTCCCAAAACTTTTTATCATTTTGAGAAAAGAACTCTTTCAGCTGCCTTTTACAGTCTTCCAGGGAAATGAATTATTTTCCATGAAGAGAATTTTCTAAAGACTGAAATAAATGGAAATCCAAAAGTTAATGTCTAGTGAATATGGCAGATGAATCAGAACTTCTCAGTCAAGCTGTAACAGTTTTTGCCTGGTCATCAAAGAAACATGTGGTCTTGCATTATCCAGATGAAAGATTATGCATTTTCCATTGACTAATTCTGGAATCTTTTCACCAAGTGCTGCTTTCAGTTGGTCTAATTGGGAGCAGTACTTGTTGGAATTAATCATTTGGTTTTCCGGAAGGAGCTCATCATAGAGGACTCCCTTCCAATCTCAACATGTACACAACATCACCTTCTTTGGATGAAGCCCAGGCTTTGGTGTGGTTGGTGGTGGTTCATTTCATTTGCCCCACAATCTCTTCCTTTCCACATTATTGTACAGTATCCACTTTTCACCACCTGTTACAATTCGTTTTAAAAATGGAAATTTTGAGACCTTCAAGATGGCGGAGGAGCAAGACGTGGAGATAACCTTCCTCCCAACAAATACATCAGAAATACATCTACATGTGGAACAACTCCTACAAAACACCTACTGAACACTGGCAGAAGACCTCAGACTTCCCAAAAGGCAAGAATCTCCCCCATGTACCTGGGTAGGGTAAAAGAAAAAAGGAAAAAACAGAGACAAAAGAATAGGGACAGGACCTGTACCTCTGGGACGGAGCTGTGAAGGAGGAAAAGTTTCCACACACTAGGAAGCCCTTTCACTGGCGGAGACAGGGGGGTGGTGTGGGAAAGCTTCGGAGCCATGGAGGAGAACACAGCAACGGGGTGTAGAGGGCAAAATGGAGAGATTCCTGCACAGAGGATTGGTTCCAACCAGCACTCATCAGCCTGAGAGGCTTGTCTGCTCACTGGCCGGTGTGGGTGGGGTCTGGGAGCTGAGGCTCTAGCTTCGGAGGTCAGATCCCAGGGAGAGGACTGGGGTTGGTTGCATTAACACAGCCTGAAGAGGGCAAGTGTGCCACAGCTAACAAGGAGGGAGTCCAGGAAAAAGTTTGGACCTGACTAAGAGGCAAGAGACAATTGTTTCAGGGTGTGTGAGGAGATGGGATTTGGAGCACCACCTAAATGAGCTCCAGAGATGGGTGTGAGCCATGGCTATCAGAGTGGACACCAAAGACAAGCATGAAATGCTGAGGCTGTTGCTGCAGCCACCAAGAAGCTTGTGTTCAAGCACAGGTCATTCTCCACACCTCTCCTCCTGGGACCCTGTACAGTCCACCGCTGCCAGGGTCGCATGACCAGGGACAACTTTCCCGGGAGAATACACGGCACACCTTAGGCTGTTGCAACATCACACAGGCCTCTGTCACAACAGGCTCTTTCCACATTCCATACCTCTCTCTCCCCCTGGCCTAAGTGAACCAGAGCCCCCTAATCAGCTGCTATTTTAATCCCATCCTGTCTGAGCAAAGAACAGATGCCCTCAGGTGACCTACACACAAAGGCAGGGCCAAATCCAAAGTTGAACCCCAGGAGTTGTATGAACAATGAAGAGAAAGGGATATTTCTCCTAGCAGCCACAGGAGCAGTGGCTTAAATCTCCACAATCAAATTGATGTACCCTGCATCTCTAGAATACCTGAATAGACAGTGAATCAACCCAAAATTGAGGTGGTGGACTTTGGGAGCATATGTAGACTTGGGATTTTCTTTCTGCATCTAATTTCTTTCTGGTCTTATGGTTATCTTAGTTTAGCATTTAAGTTTATTATCATTGGTAGATTTGTTTATTGATTTGGTTGATCTCTTCCTTTATATATATATATATTTTTTTCTTTTTCTCTTTTTTGTGAGTGTGTATGTTTATGCTTCTTTGTGTGATTTTGTCTGTATAGCTTTGCTTTTACCATTTGTCCTAGGGTTCTGTCTCTCCAATTTTTTGTTGTTGTTGTTTTTTAGTAGAGTTTTTAGTGCTTGTTATTATTGGTGGCTTTGTTTTAGTTCCCCTCTTCCTTCGTGCTTTCACTTTTTTTATTACTTTTAATTTTTTTATTTTTAATAATTTTTTAATTTTGACTATTTTTTTCTTTCTTTCTATTTTTCTCCCTTTTCTTCTGAGCCATGCAGTGGACAAGGTACTCATGCTCCAGGCGGTGTCAGGCCTGTGTCTCTGATGGGGTAGAGCCGAGTTCAGGACATTGGTCCACGAGAGTCCTCTTGGGTCCATGTAATATCAAATGACAAAAGCTCTCCCAGAAATCTCCATCTCAATGCTAAGACCCAGATCCACTCAATGACCAGCAAGTTACGGTGCTGAACACCCTGTGCCAAACAACTAACAAGACAGGAACACACCCCACCCATTAGCAGAGAGGCTGCGTAAAATCATAATAAGTTCACAGACACCCCAAAACACAGCACTGGACATGGTACTGCCCACCAGAAAGACAAGGTACAGCCTCATCCATCAGAACACAGGCACCAGTCCCCTCCACCAGGAAACCTACACAACACACTGAACCAACTTTAGCCACTGGCGGCAGACACCAAAAGAAAGGGAACTACGAACATGCAGCCTGTGAAAAGGAGACCCCAAACACAATAAGTTAAGCAAAATGAGAAGACAAAGAAACACAGAGCAGATGTAGGAGCAAGGTAAAAACCCACCAGACCAAACAAATTAAGAGGAAATACACAGTCTACCTGAAAAAAGTATTCATAGTAATGATAGAAAAGATGATCAAAAATCTTAGAAATAGAATGGAGAAACTACAAGAAATGTTTAACAAGGACCTAGAAGAACTAAAGAGAAAACAAAATATGATGAACAACACAATAAATGAAATTAAAAATTCTCTAGAGGGAATCAATAGAAGAAACACTGAGGCAAAAGAATGGATATGCGACCTGGAAGATAAAATAGTGGAAATAACTATTGCAGAGTAGAATAAAGAAAAAATAATGAAAAGAAGCGAGGAAAGTCTCATAGACCTCTGGAACAACATTAAGCATACCAACATTCGAATGATAGGGGTCCCAGAAGAAGAAGAGAAAAAGAAAGAGACTGGAGAAAATATTTGAAGAGATTATAGTTGAAAACTTCCCTAATATGGGAAAGGAAATAGTTAATTAAGTTCAGGAATCACTGAGAATCCCATAAAGGATAAATCCAAGGAGAAACACGCCAAGACACATATTAATCAAACTATCAAAAATTGAATACAAAAAACCTCTTAAAAGCAGCAAGGTAAAAAAACAAATAACATACATGGGAACCCCCATAAGGTCAACAGCTGATATTTCAGCAGAAACTCTGCAAACCAGAGGAGAGTGGCAGGACATGTTTAAAGTAAAGAAAGGGAAAAACTTACAACCAAGATTACTCTACCCAGCAAGGATCTCATTCAGATTTGATAGAGAAATTAAAACCTTTACAGACAAGCAAAAGCTAAGAGAATTCAGTACCACAAAACCAGCTTTACAACAAATACTAAAGGAACTTCTCTAGGCAGGAAACACAAGAGAAGAAAAAGACCTACAATAACAAGCCCAAAACAATTAAGAAAATGGTAAAAGGAACATACATATTGATAGCTACCTTAAAGATAAATGGATTAAATGCTCCAACCAAAAGACATAGACTTGCTGAATGGATACAAAAGCAAGACCCATATATATGCTGTCTACAAGAGACCCACTTCAGACCTAGGGATACATACAGACTGAAAGTGAGGGGATGGAAAAAGATATTCCATGCAAATGGAAATCCAAAGGAAGCTGGAGTAGCAATTCTCATATCAGACAAAATAAACTTTAAAATAGAAGGACACTACATAATGAGCAAGGGATCGAGCCAAGAAGAAGATATAACAATTGTAAATATTTATGCACCCAACATAGGAGCACCTCAATACATAAGACAAATGTTAAGAGCCATAAGAGGGGAAATCAACAGTAACGCAATCATAGTAGGGGACTTTAACACCCCACTTTCACCAATGGACAGATCATCCAAAATGAAAATAAATAAGGAAACACAAGCTTTAAATGATACATTACACAAGATGGACTTAATTGATATTTATAAGATATTCCTTCCAAAAACAGTAGAACACACTTTCTTCTCAAGTGCTCATGGAATATTCTCCTGGATAGATCATATCTTGGGTCACAAATCGAACCTTGGTAATTTTCAGATAATTGAAATTGTATCAAGTATCTTTTGTGACCACAATGCTATGAGACTAGATATCAATTACAGGAAAAAATCTGTAAAAAGTACAAACACATGGAGGCTAAACAGTACACTAGTAAATAACCAAGAGATCACTGAAGAAGTCAAAGAAGAAATCAAAATAATACCTAGAAACAAAGGACAATGAAAACAGGATAACCCAAAATCTATGGGATGCAGCAAAAGCAGTTCTAAGAGGGAAGTTTATAGTAATACATACCTACCTCAAGAAACAAGAAACATCTCAAATAAACGACCTAACCTTACACCTAAAACAATTAGAAAAAAAAAGAAAAATAACCCCCAAAAACCAAAGTTAGCAGAAGGAAGGGACTCATAAAGATCAGATCAGAAATAAATGAAAAAGAAATGAAGGCAAACACAGCAAACATCAATAAAACTAAAAGCTTGCTCTTTGAGAAGATAAATAAAATTGATAAACCATTAGCCATACTCATCAAGAAATAAAGGGAGAAGACTCAAATCAATAGAATTAGAAATGAAAAAGGAGAAGTAACAACTGACACTGCAGAAATACAAAAGATCATGAAAGATTACTACAAGCAACTCTATGCCAATAAAATGGACAATCTGGAAGAAATGGACAAATTCTTAGAAAAGCACAACATTCGTGAATGAACCAGGAAGAAATAGAAAATATGAACAGACCAATCACAAGCACTGACGTTGAGACTGTGTTTAAAAATCTTCCAACAAACAAAAGCCCAGGACCAGATGGCTTTACAGGCAAATTCTATCAAACATTTAGAGAAGTGCTAACACCCATCCTCCTCAAACTCTTCCAAAAAACTGCAGAGGAAATAACACTCCCAAATGAATTCTACGAGGCCACCATCACCCTGATACCAAAACCAGGCAAACATGTCACAAAGGAAGAAAACTACAGGCCAATATCACTGATGAACATAGATGCAAAAATCCTCAACAAAATACTAGCAAATATACTAGATTCCAACAGCACATTAAAAGGATCATACACCATGATCAAGTGGGGTTTAACTGAGGAATGGAAGGATTCTTCGATATATGCAAATCAATCAATGTGATACACCATATTAACAATCTGAAGGATAAAAAACATATGATAATCTCAATAGATGCAGAAAAAGCTTCTGACAAAATTCAACACCTGTTTATGATACAAACTCTCCAGAGAGTAGGCATAGAGGGAAATTACCTCAACTTAATAAAGGCCATATATGACGAACCCACAGCCAACATTGTTCTCAATGGCAAATAACTGAAACCATTTCCTCTAAGGTAAGGAACAAGATAAGGTTGTCCACACTCATCACTATTATTCAACAAAGTTTTGGAAGTTTTAGAAACAGCAATCAGAGAAGAAAAAGAAATAAAAGGAATCCAAATTGGAAAAGAAGTAATAACGCTATCACTGTTGGTGGATGACATGATGCTATACATAGAGAATCCTAAAGATGCTACCAGAAAACTACTAGAGTGAATCAATGAATATGGTAAAGTAGCAGCATACAAAATTAATGCACCAAAATCTCTTGCATTCCTATACACTAATGATGAAATAGCTGAAAGAGAAATTAAGGAAACACTCCCATTTACCATTGCAACAAAAAGAATAAAATACTTAGGTATAAACCTACCTAATGAGACAAAAGACCTGTATGCAGAACCTGTAAGACACTGATGAAAGAAATTAAAGATGATACAAACAGATGAAGATACAATGTTCTTGGACTGGAAGAATCAACATTGTGCAAATAACTATACTACCCAAAGCAATCTACAGATTCAATGCAATCCCTGTCAAACTACCAATGGCATTTTTCACATAACTAGAACAAAAAAGTTCACAATTTGTATGGAAATTCAAAAGACCCCAAATAGGCAAATCAATCTTGAGAAAGAAAAATGGAGCTGGAAGAGTCAGACTT